>NW_028324309.1:1340000-2025000 GCF_058129835.1 Hydra viridissima | reverse complement strand
AATAGCTTGTAATATCAAGACAACTAAATTCTATGTTTGCTGTATATTTTCTCATAATGTTCATCCGCTTGTACAATTTAAATATCATTTCTAAATTCATTGTGCACAATGAATTATGCACAACGAGCCATATATAGTCATTGAACTACATATTCATTGTGCACAATGAATTACACAATGACGCAACTACAGTACTGGCGGGCGAACCGTTCTGCTGGAAAACATACGGCAGACGTCGCAGTTTCCATCAACGACTTTAATACATTTATCAGAACATGTAAATAAAGTTTCTTTTGTGGCATTTCCCCCTTTACTTAAAAAATGCGGCGACATTTTGAAAAATAACTTTTAGTCTGTAGGATGTATTAATTTTTGCATAATTAGATATTGACTTTTTACGATGAACAATCGAGTTTATTTGTTAAATCAAAAATTTTTTTTAATTAAAGTTTTCTTTTTAACAAAAAAAAAAAAGAAATCTAATTTTCAAAGTGGACATAAAATTTTACATAAAAATTTAAGAAGACCTCAAGACAGAGTATTCAAACAATTTACCAAATAAATTTTCCTCCTTGGTACAGTATTATTTTTATACAGCGTGTAAAATGCAGAATGATTATAATCACACGTATACAATTGTTCCCCCACCCCCTCACCCAATCCCTCTCCGCCAAATAAATATGCATTTTTAATGGGAAAAAAATTATAATCATACGTATATAATCACACAAAGTTCCTGTATGTTACAGATTATTGAGATTAAAAAACAGTTTTCAACAATTTTGGAAATATAATATAAACTTCTAATGGCTTTTTTAGTACAGCGTCTTTAAAATCACTTAAAGCTAAAAAAAACGTGGCACTTTACAATTAGCTACGTTTTTTTAGCAACGTAATTGGCTTGTTGTAGTGTTGGTAGTAGAGTTATTAGTGGGTTAAGAAAATTGAACCCAACCCACTGCCACATGAACCCAACCCAACCCATGGGTTGACCCACGGAGTGCATGCAAACGTGTATAATTATACCGTTAAATTGGCGACATTTTAATACATTCTAGCCTATACAACCATATCAGATACAAATAATATGTTGTTACTCAGTTACTGTCACTATATGTGTTAGTAAGCAAACTAACAAAGAACAGCTTTAACATAAATGAGCACTATATTAGTGAAACATGTCATTTCGCATTCCCCAGCGTACTAATTCGATAGCTTCTACGTTAGCCGGTGATAGTTGCGACCTTGTGTCTGTAATGGAGTGCCCAACAGAAGAAAAGTCTCTTTCTGACTTCGCAGAGCTTGCTGATATGCAGTATAGTCTGCGAGATGTTGCTGCTAGAATGGGATAATCGGCTGCGTTGTCCTTCCAGAAGGTTACGGGATTCTTGCACGCAGCAGTAACACGAAGACTCTTGTAGCTGGACAGTTCATGTTGGCAAGTCTCCTGTAGCACTGTTGCTTCATTATGTAATTGCGCGTCTTGCGTCTGTGGCCGATCTCGCTTTGACTGCATTGTTCGCAGCTCATCAAACGGGTCCGTTCTTCTCTTCTTTGCTGGCGCTTCCAATTGGAGTTGGACACCTTGTTCCATCAATTCTTCTGCTGCTGCTTTCCTGGCAATTTGTGTAGCAGCGGGCTGCATTTCAGCCAGAAGCCACTAATCGACGTCATTGAGCAAGTCACGCTTAAATCTTTTGTCAGCCGCCGTCACATTAGGTATAAATGCAAAATTTCTGAAAGAGGGATCTAGGAAACAAGATAGCCAATGCATTGCTTTAATAGATGTCCAAAACTTTAAATCTAAGTATTTAATGAGTTTTTGCCGAAATGTTGCTGCTGCTGTTGTCAATCCTGGTGCAGGTTGATGCCGCTTAATCAGTAGGTAGTAAGACGGAACTGCTAGTTGCATAGTTGGTTCAGTAACCTTCTCCATACCTTCAAATATATCTTTTATGCCGTCAGTCACATCACGAATTTCGACGGTTGGCTTTAATAAAACTGCGTCATTCGATAGCAAATCCGTTAAATCTTAAGCGCAAATAATGAAATAAACATAACGGTGAAACGGCGAAAATACAATGAAAACGCAGCTAAGGCGTGGGTTATCAGTGGGTTATACTTCCTCAACCCAACCCAACCCAACCCAACCCAACCCAACCCATGGGTTAACCCAACCCACTAACAACTCTGGTTGGTAGCAACGCTATGAGTAGTATTCGGAATATTTTGTATAAAATCTTTTGATCTTCTTTATCCTTATTTATGCAAACCGATCGTTCTTACTTTCAGAAATTGTTTAACAACTTTTGTTTTAAATGAAATAAATTTAATTTGATATGTTAACATGAAGCAATAAAGTTGTAGGAGCTGAAAGCAACACCTTTGTTGACCAGCTCCAGTCATTTGTCAGATATTTCCAAAGCAGTATTCGTTATCAATGCCTTTGCAAAACAACAAGCCTAAACAGTAGAGAAAAAAAGATTTTACGTATTGCTATTATCCAAATTCTCTAATTCTTATCAATAATTCAAAAGATACAACATAAAAAATCAATGACAGTAGTTGTTGTTTTACATATAAATGGACTTGTAAAACGAGTTCAATTATTTATTATAAATATTAACATACAATACAGTTAAACACAAAAAAGAAATTGCAGATCACAGCTAGTAGTAGATGAAGTGCTCGAGTCTGTTGTAGTTTGATAGTTAACTGCAAGAGAAATACTCACTTAACCATGATATCTATACCTATTCCAAAGGGAAACATTAGTTGTTTGTATAATAATAAACCAATCCAAACACGATACGTTTAATACGATTTAATTAGCGCAACTGTAATGTTCCTTATCAAAGATGCTCTTTTGTCAATGTTTTAACACATGGTAGTATATAGTCTTTACACAAATAACGATACAAACTCCAAGATGTTGACAAATAGGAATAATAAATCCATCTCTATCTTCCGTCCACCTTTTTTATTTTCGCTCTGTTCAAAGATATTTTCTAGTTCAGTGGAGAATACGTCAATCACAAACAAAATTTTTTGGTTTGTTTGGGATACTATTTTGTGCAATAGACTTCAGCCAACAATTTCTCTCACCTTTGCTGAATGGATTTTTGTAAACGTGGACCTTATTTTTCCATATCATAATTTCCTCTGTTACACGATATCTTTTAATCTTTATTGATACAAAATTTGATAAAAATAAGAAAAAATTGAAAATGTACTACCTAGAACTAAATGTGAAAGTTCATAAAAGCAAGACGTTTAGAAGATGACAGTATTGGCCATTAATAACAATCCATCATGTTATTGTAGCATGGATGTAAGTTTAAAATTACATATTTTAAAAATTAAAAGAGATTTTTTCTTGATTTTTTTTTTATTATTATTTAAATAAATCAAATATATACTATATAAATTTATTATAAAGTAATAATGAATAAAAAAATTAAAAATTGAAATATTGAAATGAGAACAAGTGTTCATATGTATCAAAAAAAAATGTGGCCTAAATAAAAAAACCACATCAACAAAATTAACTAACCATAAGAACAAAAAAAAATTAAAATACACAAAAAACAAAAAAAAGTAAAAACTAATATTTTGTTGACAATCCTTTAGCTTTTAAGCATTCATTGATCCATTTTGGCATGGAATTCACTAAATTCTGAGTAATATTTTTTGGACATTATTTAGTAATTTTGTTACTTCTTCTTTCAGCTGGTCCAGATCTTTTAATTCAATTTTACCAAGATTGTGGTCTAACCAAGACCACAAATTCTCTATACAATTGAGATCTGGATTATTGGCAGGCTAAGGCATAAATTTAATGTTGTTTTCTTCAAACCATTGCTTACAAATTTTAGCAGTATGACATGGAGCATTATCTTGTTGGAAGATAATTCCCGTGTCTTTTCAGAAAATGTCAACAGAAGACATCAAATAGTTATCCAATATGTCTAAATATATTTGAGAATCAAGCCTTCCATCAAATAGTTTGAAGCAACCAACACCTTCATAGTTCATGCAGGCCCAGATGCCTATACTGCCACTACCTTGTTTTGTTCTACACATAGAACAATCTGGGCGCATTTTTTCATCTGTATTCTTCTCAGCATTACTCGGTTTTTTCTTGAATCAACCTCAATGTTTATTTCATCGCTGAAAAGAACGTTGTGCCACATGCTCTTACACCAAATTTTATGAACTAAGCACCAGTTTTTCCTTGCTTTCTGATGTTTTTTGATAGACGTGGTTATTTGTAAGCAGCTTGTCACATGTAATTAATTTTTTGTAGTACTTTTCTAATTGTTCGAGCAATAGCAACAACACCAGAAGCTTCCTGCCATTTTCGACTGAGATCAGTAGATGATAACTTTCTATTTTTTTTCACTATGCGAATAAGTGAACGCTCATTTCTTTTGTTTGAAATGCTAGGTCTTCCAGGACGCGGAAGATTTCAATTGCATTGTATTCATGATATCGGTTGATTATTCTGCTACCAGTTGCATGTGATGTGTTTAAATGTTTCGCAATTTTTCTTATTGAGATGTGTTTTGGTCATTCATAGCTATGATTTTGTCATTTTGTCCTATTATCAATAGTTTTTCCAGTCTTTTTTTCATTTTATTGCTGAAATGTTTTAGTTAATTAGATACTAATTTTTATATTTCATTTTACACAAACTTTTCAAATATCTATAACAATTAAAAAAAAAAATTCTCGAACAATAATTATTAATTTGCAAATAAGTTCAAAGTTTTTCTCAAAGACAAACTCAATTTTGAAGGATTTTTGAAATAATAGAGTGGATGGTTAATTTTGGCCATTATAATTATTTTAGATTATGAGGTAAGTGTTAAAAAAAATCCAGATAATTAGCGCATCAATTGATACTTTTATGAATATCTATATTTATTTGAAAGAAAATATGATACTCATCAATTTACACTTTTTATATTTGAAAACAATGATTGATTTTCTATCAATCAAACAATCATTCAATATATCAATCATATCAAGGCAAACAATCATTGATTTATTATCAATCAAAGTCGAATGATATTAAAAAAATTATGGTGGATTGTTATTAATGGCCAATACTGTAGTTTCCTATTCATACTGGCTCAGATTTGTCTCTACTCAAATTTTAACTACCCCACAATCAAATCTTATGAACGCGACCCCACAATCAAATCTTATGAATCTTTGAAGTATCCCTGCGTTTCAAATATAAAGATTTTCGAGTATATTCAACACATCTGTTGCACTTCATGTTTTAATTCTTTAAGTCTTAGATTTACCTTCTCGCCTCTAAACCACGGCGTTCTCTATTACAGGCCTATTCATTGTGCAACCGGAATTTTTTGTGGGGACCTATTTTTTACGGCTGTCTAAAATTATTTGTTCAGACTAATTTTTAAAAGAGAAAATGTGATGTTGTATATAATGTTGTAAATCGTTGTAACATGATATAATATAAATAAACTTATAAAATTTAAACGTGGAGTTTTAGAATTAATTTAAAGCAAATAATTTATTTTTCAATTTCAGAATAAATCTTTATATCATGCCAAAAAAATATGTATGCTGATCACACCAATTTTAAAAATGAAAAGAAATATACATCGAGTGAAGCTAGTAAAGTATCAGTGTATCAATTTCCAAATGATAGTTTTGAGAGTGAAAAATGGATAAAAGCTGTTCCAATCTCTAATTTAGTTGTCACCAATAATACTGTTATCTGTGAGTTATATTGGCCTCCAAATTTTGAAACAGTCACAGTACATGGAGGAAAACGTTGACCAAAAAATGCTCCATCTGTTTGGCTGAGAGTTTCCAAATCTCAGATTCCAACTGCTGTTCCAATTCAAAAAACTACCATAATATCTTTAAGTGGCATTAAAAAATACATTAAACGATAAGTTTATGAAAATCTTAGCTTTGAAACATTTCATAATAGAGTTCAGTGTAATGATTCTAGTTTAACAATCAATCTAATGATAACTGTTGACACCTGCTCTAAGTTTGATAAGATACTTCAGTTTTTAAGTTCCATGAATATGGACAATAAAAAAGAAGTAATTATGCAACATATTTCAGTTATGGAACCAAAAATAGTTGGAGATAAAATTTATACATCAGACATGTTTATATGCTCTTTTTTATATTTTCATCGTCAAGAGCATTTTATAATTGTTTGAGAAATGATTTGGTGATATGGCATGCAAAATGGTAGGTCCACAAGTTAGATTTATTAAACAACTTTCTAAAGAAGCTGCAACTTGTATACATCAAACTTGTTATGGCTTGGTGGATTTATGCAGACATTTACTTAACACTACTCAAAATTATGTTCTTCTTGGTCAATTTACATCAGATCACCTGGAAAAAGAATATAGTATACTTCATCAATGTTCTAGTGGTATTTTCTGAATGTTCAACAGGTCAATGAAAAATTACTTATCAAACATGCATCTTTACTTTTGAAATTAATGTAGACATGGACAATTTTAATGTGGAATCTGGTCATTAATGTGCATTATGCTAATATAAATTATCTGATAAAAGTTATAAAAGTTTTGATAACTTGCAAGAATTGAAATCTATTGCTGAAGAAAGTATCACTTGTTCATATTGCTGGTTATGTTACATGGAATGATAAAGAAAGAAGTAAATATGAACTTTTAGATCAAATAAAATTCTATTATTATAAATATGATCAATTTTCTAAATTTTTGGATTGTGGTGGATTAAAAATTCCAACAGATAATTCTTGCCAATGGAGATTTTTTTGTTTTATAATATTTCAAAAAGTTAAAGATCATGTTTGCAGAAATTCTTTAAGCAATTTTAATGATAATATCAGACTATTATTTATTGGATATAGAAGAACATAATTGTATAATTCTGAGCAACATTAAAAAAAAAAAAATTATGTACCACTGTCACTCCAAGATCTGGCAAAGATCTGCATTAAATGATCTAGTTGTAAAAATATTATTACAGTTTATAAAATTGATTGATTGAGTACCACTTTCTAATCATTATAAGAAAATATCAATTTTGTTGTTTCAGACAGTAAGGCTTCCTTTCTTCCTTTTTTCCTTCCTTTAGGTGAAATTATAATTATGTAAATATGTGAAGTTTTGAATAAAAAAGTATTTCAATGCATTTTATTTAAATTGTCTATTACTTTAGGTTGTTCATTTTTTGTTTTGTTTTTTTACTTCATACAAAAAAAAATTGCTAGTATATAAACTCAAAATATTTTTTAGTTTTTAAAAATTAACTCTTACTAAAGTTTTCTTTTTTTTTTTTTTTTTTTTTTTTTTTTGCTGTAAAAAAGTAAGCCCCCACAAAGAATCCGGTTGCAAGATGAATGGGCCAGTAGTAGAGAACACCATAGTCTAAACGTAATAGCCTAATTTCATTTGTGACATTTCTATTTGCTAAATAAATTTTTGCATTGCGCAAACAAACAAAAAAAGTTGCAAGATGCAACCTTTCTGGAAAACCACTTTTTTAATTGAAATTTTTACTGATTGAAATTACAATCATTTAGTTAAAAAAATTTTTAATTATTTTCTGGTTATTAGATTTATCAATATTAGGAATCATAAGTATATGTTTAATTATGCTTGCTGTTTTAAGTCATTAAATAGAAGGCTGTTTTATAAGTCTGTATGACTTGTTTGTATATTTCTTGTATATCTAGTATCTTTAGCTATGTATGTAAAACAAATCTGTAATTATCATGCATTTATGCGTATGAAAATTTTGTTTAGATGCCTGTATGATATACAAATGTTTCAATCTCAATGTAAATTTTTTGGACAACACATGAGGTCACTGCAAAGATTTTTTTGCTCCTTAAATCAAAGTGATCAGAAGGTGCTAAAAGTTGCAATTATTGGTACTCCAAATGCTGGTAAGTCAACTTTAATAAACACTGTGGTTGGTTCACGAGTATCTGCAGTTTCTGAAATTAAACATACAACGCGCACAGTAACTAATGGGATTAAGAATATAGGTAGTTGTCAGATTATTTTTACAGACACTCCTGGTATAATTTCTCATGAAGAAGGACATCGTCTTAATATGGATCGTGCTCATTTACGTGGTCCTCGCCGTGTTGTTGAATCTGTTGATATGTTAGCTGTCATCACAGATATAGCATCTAAAAAGACAAGGAACTTCATTGATGAAAATATACTTCATATTATGAACAATAACCCTAAAACTCCAGCTGTTCTAATATTAAATAAAGTAGACCTACTGAAGCGAAAAGAAGACATTATTCCCATTGCATGCATGTTAATGATGGACCGAAAAAAAGATGTTTGGGGATATGAGTCATTTGGAGGATCTAAACATTTTAAAAAATGTTTTATGATATCAGCATTTTCAGGCGATGGTGTAGATGATTTGCTTAATTATTTTGTATTAAATGCAAAACCACGTGCTTGGGAGTATTCTGAACAAATATATTGTGATTCCAGTATAGACTTTCAAATTGCTGAGGTTTTTAGAGAGAAGCTATTGGTACTCTTTGGTCAGGAAATTCCATGGAAAGTAAAACAGGTGAATAAAAACATTTTTCATTTATTACTTAACATCATATGCTTGTAGTTTTTTTGAGCTCTTACTAAAAATTATCTTAAAGCTATGAAGTGTAAAGATAAGCAACTATCAGTTGTCTTATCAGTAGACTTATCAAAAGCACTCAACTAGAGAGATTTTTTTTTTTTTTTTTTCTCAACCAGAGATTTTTTTTTGCAAATTCTTTTTATGTAATTGTTTTTAATTTAGTTTTAATTTTTTACTTTAAAAGTTTCAAATGATTTTTTTACTTTGTTTAAATTTAAGTTATGTTCTAAATTTTTATTTAGTTTTTTTAACCTTATTTTTATTATTCTTATTTTTATTAATCTTATTTACTACAACAAAACACTTCATATACTTTTTGTTTAGGACACTGTGTTGTTTCATGGCAATGGTGATGTAATTCGACTTCATCAAAAGTTAACATGGCCAAAAAGTAGTCAATGTAGATATGTAATGACAAAACTTAATGATCTATCTCAAGCTTGCGAGATTGAGCTGGCTGAAATGTTTCAGAGTAAAGTCATACTCACAATTGACATTAGTCAAAAAGATAAAATGACAAAATATGATTTAAAGAATTATTAAAAGTTCTTATGCAAAAACTGATCGAAAATTTATCATTTAAAAACTCACTGTAAATATCTTTAGATTTTTTATTTTAAATTTGCTTTTGTTTGTAAAGTGATTTAGATGATCAGTTTTTTTGAAGGCTGCTTATTTTGCGCATTTTAAACCTTACTTATTTCAGGTTTCTCCACAGGTTTGACATAACTTTAAGACAATTACAGGAATCTCCACAAGTTTGTCATAACTTTAAGACAATATAAGTTATAAGTATGCTCCAAATTTAAATCAATAAACTGTGAATAATGGATGCTTTAGCTTTTAAACATTGATTTTTTTATCAATTTAATCGATTGATTTATTGATTACTTTATGAGCTTTCGTTAGGTTCACTTGACATTTTACATTTTATTGAATTAATTAGAAATTGAAACCTTAGCCACTCTCAATGAAAGTTTGATAGAGTAATTTAAAAAGGTTTTATTTGCTCTTGAAGGGCTCCATGTAATGCTTTATGATTAAGTCTCATTTTAATTTTCAACGTGGATTCAACAGTTTCTAAATCGAGCTGCTGTTTCTGTGCTGGCACCTTTACAAAATTACAGTGGTCAGGTTTTGCCCAAAGAAGCAAAAAAGTAAAAACTATTCGAGAATATTTTTTTGATACACAACTTTAAGTGGTATTATCATACGCATGCGTAATTAACACTGAACCACTTCATTATTGCTTATTTGGCGAAAAATTCAAATATCAATCATGGGAAAAACTAACAGAAAACGACAGAAAACGTGCTCAGATTGTTATTCTAGGTAAACAGGGATTGATAGCGAATGCTATTTTACATTGCTGCACGTATTAACATAAAACATGGTTTCACATGATAAAGCAGAAAGAAGAAAAGTTAAAAACAACTGAGAAAAGACGTAAACACGAAGACTCATCAACCTGCCATATAAATAAATGAAAAGGCATCGCAACTGAAAAACAAACAAAAACTATAAAAGTTCTAAAAAAAAAAGAGTTTCATGGAGAAGAGTTTTAAAAGGAGGAGGAAGACGAAGTTTTAAAGAGGTGTAGAAAATTTGAGTTTTTAAGAAGAGAGAGAGTTTTTAAGAGAGAGAATTTTGTGATAAGAAAAAAAATACTTTGACGAACGTGCAGTTCTATGAGCAGTAATATTTTATGAACATGCGATTAAAAAAATAGACGGTTCACAAACAAATATAGCTGTTCCTGTAGTTGCAAGCGTCGACACTCCAGATGACGTTACTCAAGTTAGCGAGTCCGATCAACCAAACAATTCGATCAACTATTACACTGACTATAGAAAAATACTTTGATGAACGTGCAGTTCTATGAGCAGTTTAAAAAGCAGTTGAATAAAAGAAGAAAAGTAGAAGATTTTAACATCGATTAAAGAAGATTAACCAGAAGCTTTAAATAAAGAAGAGATATTTGCAATAAAAAGAAGATATAAAAAAAAAGAGGAGTAATTGATATAAACAGTATTGAACACTGCATGAAGCGTAAGGGAATAATATTTGTATTTTATAAACGTAATGAATGTAAGAGTGCTAACCATCACACACTAATAAATGTCTATTTCTCTATTAGTCTAATTTTGATAATTTTGTTAATTTTTTTTTTAATTTTTGTCAAATTTTATCATACAATCTTACACATTAGCATAAGACTCTTTTTTCTAAAAAATCTTATTCAAAGTTTTCTTACGCTTTGCATATTTTCTTTGTAATTATTTATCTATTTATTTATTTACTTATTTAGTCATTCATTCTTTGAGGAAAAATTTCCATTTTTGAATTTGACATACCAATTACGCTTCTTTCGGGTGTGGCCCGCTCTCTATACACTGCCCAATCGTCGCGATTAGCTTTTGTGGCCTAAGAATCTCGATTAAAATCAAAAGGTGTCGAAAGTGCTCGTTTTTCTTAACGTTTTTCTTAACTTTATCTGAAAATCAACATAAATAAACACAGATAAAAAAATAAAACAGATTCCAGCAGGAATTTTTCTCTTCCAAGCGATTTTAAATATTGCGCCAAAAAAAAAAAATGGATTTTTTTAAATATCGTTTAATCTATTTCCATTTTTCAGATTTAAAGAAGTCATAGCTTGTTTTAACCTGGTTCATTCATCTGGCAAATTCTTTCCGGAGAACATTAGTGTTTAAATCTATATAGACAATTTATGGAGGTGTTAATTATAATGAATATTGACTAAAACAGACTTTAAAAAGTATTCTACAGCAAACGTCTGCAAGCTTCTAGATTAAAACTCAGTTTTTGAGGTTTTTTATTGAAAGTTTACGAGTTTTTGGAGTTTTTTTAAGCAAAATTTACCAACTTAGTTAAGGTGATTACCAGGAAAGTTTCTTTGTGGTCATTTTTATGAATGAACCTTTTTTTTAATGACTTTTACTGACTCAATTTAAAATAAAAAGTAAAAACGAAGATAACATAATCAATATAAATAAAAACGTAGATAAATAGCATAAAAATATAAATATAAATAAAAAGACTGGTAATAAGAAACTCTTTTTTTTTTTTTTAAATTTGTGAGAAATATTTTTACTATGAGAAATGTGCATTTTTTTCGCAGAGCACTGTATTTTTTTTTGCGGCATGATAAGAAACTTTTTGGAAACGGAACGAGACAACCACTTTTGAGTGCACATTTCACCCGATGGAATTTTCTGTTTATTATTTCTATGTAGATTTTCTTAAACTTTATTGAGCATGATTCTGTTTCACTAATTTGTTTCAATTTGCTGAAAATGAGAAGTATTGAGTTTAAAGAACCCCAACTGAGTTAACGCTTCTACAAAACAGTATACATCTGGTGCCCCCTCTAGAGTGTTAATTTGACGTTTTAAACTATATACAAAAGTTTATCAACTCGTTATTAGACTCATAATCTATTGTGCTCCTATTTGATATCAAGATGTTTTAAAAAGAGTTGATACGGGTGATTGAATGGCTAGCCAATGGTCATGATAGTTCGACAATGTAATGTTTCTTTCCTCTTGCAAAGTACTGCAAAGGACATTGGTTGTTGTTATTCTACTTATCGTGTATTCTGATCAGAAGCTACTTGAGAAAATTCTAAAACCGGTTAAACGTCAAGACGCAAACGGAGTTTCTCTGGACTCCATACTTAATGCTACTCGAAATGCCGTGCTCAAACACATCCCAGAGACTTACTTATCATTCCAAAACATTAGCTACGTGTTAAAACTCAAGAGCGCTGATGATGTGAAAAGCGATGTTGAAAAAGCTGTTGATTCACCAGAGAACGGAAATATTCCACTCCGTGAAATAATTGCAGACGACGAGAAATCACACAAAAAAGAACAGAACTTTAACAGCAAATTCCAGTCACAAACTTTAAAAGTACCGAATCAAATTAATCAGACAAAACAAACAAAAGAAGAGCTGCCTCAACCTGTAGACGAGCCTAGTGTTGTAATAAAAGGAGCGAAATTGATAAGTTATCATAAACATCACAGTTATAATGAGGGTTCAAAGACGATTACCTCGCACGGAAATAATCTTACGAACCCGGACATTCTTACGGATGAAACAATTTTTAGTAAAGATATATTTGAACCACTTCATAAAGTTAGTGAATCTCAAGATATATTTGAACCACTTCATAAAGTTAGTGAATCTCAAGACTCGAAGCAACGTTTACTCTTAAAAACTCGAGGTAAATTTAGTTTACCTAAAACTTATAACTCTCTACTAACAAAAAAAACTCTAAGGCCAAAGTACGCAACATTTAAAAATGACTTATCGAGACCTTTAATGCAGCCTTTTAAAATTCAAAAAACGTACTTAAAGATTAAACAAAAGCAAAGTGCATTCCTTCCTCCTTTGACACAAGACACTTTCAAAATACCTTTTAACTCTGGAGTACATGATTTGAATGATCTTTCGCAAGATATATTTGATGAACATGCGATTAAAAAAATAGACGATTCACAAACAAATATAGCTGTTCCTGTAGTTGCAAGCGTCGACACTCCAGATGACGTTACTCAAGTTAGCGAGTCCGATCAACCAAACAATCCGATCAACTATTACACTGACTATAGAAAAAAAATTAATCCACAGCAACCATACCCCAATAATCTTTACCCTGTAGCAGCAAACGCATTTGAAAATTTAGGAGATCAAAGCCTTTCAAGAACTTCACCTATTTTCCCAACGCTTTCTTCCTTCGCAAATAACCCGAACCCCCAAACACCAAAAAATCCTGCTTTGACAACGGGGTTACAAAGCCAACCCTATAACATTGAGAAAGATAGTTTAGCTTCTCAATGGCCGATGCGCTATGATTCATTGCAATATAATAACGTTGAAAATCTCTACGCACAACCCTCATACGGACAAATTTTATACGGTCCTCAGACGGTTCCGTATTGGAATTTTATGAACAAAAATAGATTTCCTAATTATGTGGACATTTCCAGCCCTGAAATCCATAACAAAGCTACTAAACTAAAACCAGAAATTAAAAGCGCAAGTGAAAAGGAGCTTACAAATCAGCAATCATTTAGCATCTTTAACATTCCCTCTGAAAGCACTCCACAACAACTTGATAACCCATCTGAAAGTTCTCCACAACAACTTGATAACCCATCTGAAAGTTTTCCTCAACAATTAAAAATTGCAACCGAAAGCTCTTTGCAGCAATCAAGTTTTCCAGCTGAAAGTTCTCCGTTACAGTTTCAAAAAAAAAGTAAGTCAGGAGATAATTTGAACAAAATTCGTATTTTGTGTATAGGTGATTCCTTGACGTCAGGCTATTATGGAAACCGCAAGATTTACCATCCTTACTCTGTAATGCTCGGTTATTTACTTAAATCAAATATCGGAAACGAATTTGAAATAATAAATAAAGGTGTCGGAGGTGAGAAAGTACATATACAAATGTATAAAAGATTAGAAAAACTACTCGTAACAGAAGCGCCATTAGACTTAGTAGTTATACTTGGAGGCTTAAATGATCTTATTAAGCTGGACCTAAAAGTAGACATATTTTCAGATATCGAGGCTCTGCATGAACTTTGTCATGCCCATGGTGTTTCTACCGTTAGCTTAACAATTCCTGAGACAAGAATGCCGTTAAGTAAGCGTGTCTATTCGAGCTATAACGAATTTTTGGTTGTTTGGGGTATTTTAAACGAAAAAATTCGAAATTATAAATCTAATTGGACGATATCGTGCGATTTAGCGCGGCAATTTCCTTTAGCATCATTATCTGATCCAGAAAAAAGAGCATGGTGGTCAGATGATTATATACATCCTACAATTGCAGGGTATGATCAAATAGGACGCATCATATATGACTGTATAGTAGCAATTCTATAACACAACTATATTTTAACAATATAGTAAATAGTACCGCATTGTTACAACAGCATAATTTTGCAATTGTGTTAACACGACTGTAATATGGCATATGTATTTTTATGTTAAATTGTTTATAGCTTTTAATTGTGTTTTTATAAGTATAACCGTTAGTGGTTAAGCTTTTTTTTTTTTTTTTAAAAAAAACAATCAACTATTAAGTGCTCATATTGATAACTGCTCAGGTTAGCTTTTCATTGATCTGCTTACATCGTCTCACTGGCGTTTGTGATAAATCTGTTTTCATCGTCTCACTGGTGTTCGTGGTAAATATTTTTAATAGGTGTTTGTCTAAAAAGAATATTGCGAGGCGATTTCGCCACGGAATGACGAAAAAGTCCCACAGCTAGTAAACGACCGAAATCGATCATTCCGGCCGAAACCGAAAGTACCGAAATTTCGGTTCAGTAAAACCGTAACCGAAATTTGAGCAAAACTGAAACCGAAACTGAAACAGCCCGACACTTGGAAGTCAAATTTCGGTTTTTCTTTCGTATTATGTGCAATTTTTTTGCTTTCTAAACAATTTTTTCATAAAAGCATGGGATATTGAAGGGATAGTAGTATGATTTAGAAATACATTTAAAAACAAAGTAACATAAATTCAATTATAAAAGTAGGTCATTTCAAATTGTCTTCTAAAAATTTTGAAATTTCCATGTTTCTTGTTCAAGTTGAATGCATTTCTTTTGTTCATTTTTCTTATCATATCGCATATTTTTTGTAAGCCATCATATTAGTTAACGTATAAAAAACATAAAGTGCAACAAACTAATTGTAATTTAGTTCGTTCCATTTTATGTTTTTATAGCGCTGCTGAACTTTACAATTTATTGCGCTGCTGAATTTCATTGTGTTTCTCTAACTAAACAAGTAACCTACCCCCTATTTATAGTAAACAAATAGTTTCTGCTTCAATGAAGACATTTTTGTGCTGACTTATCTTTGAAAATTTAGTTATGATTTAGTTATACTTTATAAAGTTAAAAAAAATAGGAAGAAAAACAGTGTTTTTCAAGAAAAGCAAAAGGAACAAGCGCTGGTAAACAGACATTTTTGAATGGGAGATCGTAAATATTCCATCGACACCAGAAGGGGTATAATGCCAACTTATACGCCAAAAAAGTTACATTGTTGTCTATTACTTCAAAAGAACTTGCCTACTACTGAGCATAAATCACATTCGACATTTTGTATGGTTGGTTTCTGACCTTCCCAGTGGGTACTTGGACGTCATTGGACCTTGGACGTCTATTTAGGACGTCCAAATGAAACACCTTTTGTCCGTCCATATAAGACGTTGACAGACGTCCTTTTTAGACACTTTTAGGACGAATTAAGACGTCTGGCGGACATCCAAATTAAACTTATGGTCTTTGTATTCAATGATTATTGACGCTAAAGTCTAGGAGTAACTACTTTTTTGAAGTTATTTATAAAAATATATTTAAATGGTTAAATACAGACTAGATAATATAAATGCTATAACAAAAAAAAAAAAAACTTTTATATTATTTAATTTCTTCTTTTCGCAATTTAGGGATTGCTTGTTTTAGCAAGTCACCAACGAGTGTCTCGATAGCAAGTCACCAACGAGTGTCTCGATATTGCCCACGTTAAAACCATCTTTTTCTGAAATAAGTGCTTCTAAAGCAAGCAAAATAAAGAACTATTTTTTATTTAGATAATCATATTTAATTAAATACAAATTTAAATTTTATTAAAACCTTTTTTTTCTTCATAGAAACACTCAGTGGAAACCTTACAATATAACTTGGTATGTAAACTAACTCACTTTTTAATCATTTGTATAACGCTACAAATTTCCGTTTTCCCTTTATTCCATCTTTACGAAAACAGCTTTGCAAAGGTTGAGTCATTATGCTGTCAAACACGTTTTTAACTGTTCACGTGGCGTTGAACCACCAACACGTTTAATCTGTTTAATCTAGAGAAAATAAAAAATTTAGTTAAAAAAAGTCCGGTGCAAACAAATCTATAGTTGAGGAAAGACAATAATAGTTTACTTCAAAGTGTAGGGATTCTTTTAGGGAATTCATCAGTGTAGGGATGCTTTTAAATCAAAACAGCATTAACTTTGTTTTTAGTTTTGAGCGGCAACATTTAAAAAATTTTTTGATTAAAGTTACTTTTTCGTTAAAGGTCGTTTTGTCAGTGTTATTAAAAAAAATAACACTGACAAAACGACCTTCCGAAATCTCGCTGCTTTGCTGAAATTTAATCGCTTTTCCTCTTCGTCAAACCTCTTTGTCACGAGTCAAGTGGTTCTGTAAAAACGTCATCAGTCTAACCTGTGTAATCTAAAGAAAATAAAATCCGCCTCATAATTTTGGTCCTGCCTCATTATTTTCAAGAAGTTCAAGGCAACCAAAGGTTTTGTTTTGATTTTTTTAAAACTTGATCAAACTGACTTGTCAGTTCCATAAAAATAGCATATTGGAATTCTGAAAATAAAAGCTTAGATTTTAATTAAACATTTTAAAACATTCGTTCGTCAAAAATGACAAAACTTTTTAATTAGATTTAATTAACTTTTTTATTCAATAAACTCTTAATTCTAATACTAAAATTAAATCAATAAATTGAAAAGTTTATATCGTTAATAATATAATACAAAAATATGAATAAGAAGTAGTTTTCAAAAATTATCTGTAATATAATTCTGAAAAAATATACACAAGTAAATACAAAAGTACTAATGCATTTGTCATTTTTTTAAAAGAAACTCCACCTTCATCTATAATTAAATGTTTCCTTTTTAATTTACCAATTTTAAAATCATCTAAAGTTGATAATTCAATGCCAACATTTTTTTAACCAAATCAGGCAGAAAATCAAGTAACACACTGAGAGTTTGTGCTGCTTTCAAGTTTTCTAATTCTAAAAAATAATTAAGTTAAAATAAATACTAAGATAGTTTATCTGGAGTATTTTGAAATAAATCTTCATCATCTGTATTTGAATATTTATCACTCAGCTTGTGAGAAAATCCACTTCTCAAAGGTTCATTAGAATGAAAAATGAAGTCAAGCTCTGGACTTGGTGCACGAACTTTTTTGACTTTCCTAATAGTTGATACAAAAAAATTATTTATACATTACAAATTTTTTTTATCACGAAAAATAATTATATAAATAATAATTAAAAAAATGAACCTTGATATTAAGACTCATCTTCTGTTTGAAATAAAATCATCTGGTAGCATATCTCCAATGTCCCAGCCTCCAAAATAAATTCAACAAACTCAAATTTTTTCCATCCTGGCTTCAGAACAGCCCACTCAGAAATATGCGTTCCAAGAGTTTTGTAACTTTTGAGTGAGAAATAAACAATCCATTCGGCTAAATAAGCCCAACTAGAAGGAATCACTATCTTGGTTGGTAGACCTTTTTCAGTTATAACGACAGTACTAAAATAGCCTTAGAATAAAAAAAAAGGACTTAATACAACTAGTGAATGTATCAAAAGCAAATACACTTAACATTAATTTTTCTAAAACTTTAAAAAAAAAAAAAATTATTTGGTCGTCAATAGACAACAAAATTAGAAATCAAGACGAAATTCGATTAATTTGGACCTCCATGGACGTCTAATTATTTCGCGGAAGCTCGAACCAAATTTGTTCGTCTTTGGACATCCTAGGACGTCAAATGCCCACTGGGATTAAGCATAAATATCCTCTCTTTTGACTTTTCTTGCTCTGGAAGGATTTTCTAAAGCATATGTGGAAGTGTTTATTTTAAGAAGAAACAAATTGAGAAATATTTTAAAGGTTGCTATCAATATGAAAAATTACTGGTTTCTATGATTTTTTATTTCTATGATTTCTCTACGGTTGCGAAGAAACTAGAAGAAAGATATAGAAGCTATCAAAAGCTGATAATGAAATAAAAATCGAATAATGAAATTCAGCAGGGAGATTTCTGTTTATAAGATTTTAATTGTTCCTTCATTAAAAAAAGTTTTAAACCCAACTCATACAGAACCTCATTCCGCACACATAACAAGCGCTGAAAACATTGAATAACTGAAAGAAAAAAAAGAAGAAGATCTTTAAATGTGTTTTTCCAATCCAATACCAGCGAGGAAATTCTTGTGCGACTCGAGTTTAAAATCATTTATTTAATCCGATGCAACCAAATACATTGAATGCTAACAACAGCAACAACAACAAAATATAACTCATTTCTATGTGTGCGGTGTAGAATGGGTAAATTTATGTTTTTGCTTTCATTTGTAACGAAAAAATATCCAGCTTAGATTTACAAAATGCTTGCTGTAAAAATTGATTGGTCCCTCAATAACTTTTTCTAATATGAAATGACATAAAACATTATTCAAATTAAAAAGATATTGATCAAATTTTTCTTTAGCCGGTAAAGCTTAATTTTAAACACAATATTGCGAAAAGAAATTTTTTTTTAATTTTAGATTTGAAAATAATTTAATTTTACATGTTCTTTTTTTTTTCAATGTAAAAATGACGTAAAATCCTTTACTTTTAAAACGAAGTGTAAATTACTTTTTAATAAAAAATGACGTAAAAGTAATTTACTTTTACGTAAAAATGACGTAAAAGTAATTTACTTTTACGTAAAAATAAATTCTTGTAAGTTAATGACGTAAAACTGAAACAAAAGTACACTTTTTTTTAAAAAAAAATAAGAAACATGTTTATAAGAAACGAGTACTAGAAGCCCGAAGATCTTAAGAAACTATTAGCACTAAGTTACTTATCGATAAGAAAAGATTTCGATTTCATTAAGAGAAATATTTCCTATTTTGTGTTTTGTTCAGGGAAAAATCTGAGGATTATATTACATTGAATGATGTTTGATGGAATTCAAATGATTTTAGTGGACTGTAAAATATTTTATCTTGCTTGTTAACATGTTTTCAAGTTATATCTTACGTACTTTTTCTCTCTTTTGATAACCTGAAACTTAATAAACTTCTTAAAGAAACTTTAGTAGTAGAGTTGTAACAAAGTATTCTTAAATTAAGAAACTTTGTTACAACTCTACTACTAAAGTCATTAAATTAAGAAACTTTGTTACAACTCTACTACTAAAGTCTCATTTGCTTGGTTTCTCATGATAAACAAAAAAAAAACGCGTAGTAAAAAAAGGCCATTTGTAGATAAGAAACTTTTCACTAACTATTTTGTCAGCGATAAAAAAATATTATCAAAATCGTTTTTGGGTTCCGTTTAATTCATTGGAACTCAAAATTTCTCTATTTGTCCAGTGGCTCAAATACTCTGTACAAGTGTTGCATATGATATGAAGAGCCATTGACTTATCTTATATAAATAACTTTGTTTGACAAACTGTAAAACGTTCTATCTTATTAACATGTTTTCAAACTGCATTTTACTTTTTTTTCCTCATCCATATTTGAAAATAAAATAACTTAGTTATGCCACGCACTCGAAAACAGGTCTCGTCATGGCTTTCAAGTTGTACTCCCCACAAATAAGGTAAAAAACATTGGAATCATTTAAGTAGCGCTATCGTGAAGTTGCGATGTTCAATCTTAAAAAATAAAGAAATGGTAATATAAACACATCTCCTATAAAATCGTAATAATATTACAGTGAACGACTAATCCTTGATCTCGGTATAAAATTGCATCCAATTTTATACCGAGATCAAGGTATAAAATTGGATGCAATTTTATACCGAGATTATATTGCATCAATGATCTCAATATAAAATTACAGATAAAAGTACGTAAATGCTGTATCTACAGAAATACCAACCCAGGTAATAAAAGAATAACGCAAACTACTGAAGAAATTCTTTTAAAAATAACTAAAAACCTGTGTAAGCTCAAATCTCACAAAAACTAATACAGTCTAGTTTAACTTTCTGAACCAGGGATCCTAAAAAGAAATCTTAAGAGCAAGGCACCAAAAAAAATATTTTATTTGTTCGGCTGTGTTATTTAAAGCAGTTTTTGCAATCCTTCATCAACTCATTGATGATGGATTGCATCATTGCGTTTCCTTTCATTAAGATATTTTGAATGTAAGCAAATAAATATCCAATATTTAACTCACCTTTTCTGAACTCTAATCTTTCTTTGGAAGAACCATCAAACTAACTCTTTTAACCAAATCCTTTTTTTTAACTTCCATCAAAAAATTTTGAATTTTGAAAAAAAAAATTTTTTAATTTTTTTATTTCCATTATCAGTTTATTTTACCTAAAATTTATACACAACTACCCGCGCAAGCTCAGAATTTAAATAAAATACTTAGTTTTCCAATAGCAAAACAAATGGGCTGTATTTTAACGCCGGGGGTTTAAAATCTGCTTTGATCATCTTCAAATTTAAAAATGATAATTTTCTAATGGTAGTTTTTGACCATTAACGACAATTACCATCTTAGAGCGATCTAAAAATTCTTTCTAGGATGAGTTTATACATCCAACTCTCTTCACTAATAATTTTTTCATTTTATTCGTCATCTTTTTGATCTTTTGAACTTAAATCATTTCCCAAATGCTGTCCAAGTAATCATTTTGTTTTAACCTTTATCAAGCGTATCCAACTTGTTGAGAGATCAAAAGCGGATATCAACTGGTTTGTATGCCTCAAGCCTCTGTGGCGATCATTATTTATGTGTGATAAAAAAAAAGACTTCTGGTTTGGTCCGCTCAACTTTTAAGGTTTGAATTTAGACAGGAGAAAATGTTTACTTTGAGTAGATGCAGCGTTTTTTTTTTTATATATCGATACAGAGTTTTACTAGTTTTATTTCACTTTTGGGTCGTTCAACCATGAAAAACCTGAGATGACTGAGTTTTTTTTCATGTTAACAACGTGAATTGGAATATTCCTGAAATTTCACTCGGCAACTCAATACTTTTACAGATATCTTTTACCAATGATTGGCTGTTTTTAGTTTTTCTAAATCGTCATCTTGGATTTCAATTAATTTCCAAAAAAAAGATCCTTTAGCCGATCAAGGGTTAAAAATTTATGATAAAGGATATCTTGATATCTTCATAGTAGGAAATCAATAGCATGGGTTTAAATTTCTAAAATGTTGTTAAAAGTGTAAAAGATATTAACTGAGTGTGACTAGTATCTTTTAGGTTTCTTCAGGACCTTATCTACCCATGTGAGCAGAGTCTGGTATATCTCATATCTTTTATCATGTTCTATTAATGCATAGATCAGTTAAATTTAAAATTTTAAGTCGCGGAAATACTTTTTTAAAAAGATTAAACATTCAGTCCGCCTTTGTTTAAAGCATTTTAAAATTTGGGTAGATTAAGAACGTCTGATGATGAAATTTTGTTATAGCTTACCACCTAAAACCTAACATAACTTGAGCTTATGAAGATTAGTTTTGGGGCCTGTGAATATAAAATAGTCAAAGCCTTTAACAGAAAAGGAAGATATTTTGATACTTTCTTTTTAAAATGTCCTGAAGCTTTTAGTTTCAAAAGTTTACATGGGTCTTTTTCATGGCAAATTCAAAACTTGAAAGGTAGAAGTGCGAATTTTATTTTAGTTTTCTGAAATATATACAATAATAAAATGTTATACATAAAAAATATGAAACGAAGAAAGTTTAATAAAAATTCGTGAACTTTTAACAGTTTCAATATTTTGTTTTTAAGAAATATTTTACAACTTTTCTTTTTTGATATTTTTCATTAAGAAACTTTACAATAAATTAAAAAGACAACAGAAAGTTTTAGAAAAACTAATTTTTATTCAAATTACGCATTGGCTTTTGCAATTTCGTGAATTTTTCCGTGCGCTCTCCTAAAACGGAGGCATAAACATGAGAAATTTGTTTTTCGGACCTCTTAGCAGCATGCAATTTGAATAAAATTCTGCCAACAGCTGATATGATATAGAAAATTTCTCTTTTTCATCGATATCGAGTTCAACAAGAACGGAACTTTTGCTTTTGGAGAGCAGATTTAAAAATAACTGCACGCTTTCAAGTCTATCGAAAGTGGAAACATGAATGTAGTCGGGGGGGTTGTCGTTTAGACAGTCTAAGATCTTGCTAATACTACTTATTTTTACGCAAAGTGATTCTGTATTTTTAACTGAAGACATTTTTTCGTATTCGTTTTGTTTAACATCTACTTTGGATTCAAAACGAGGTTTTTCGTTGGTTACAATATCGGCATTGTTTCGCTCATTCAGTTCTGTAAGCGAGTCAAATTTAGCTGATGTACCTATTTGATACTCTTGCGGTGCTTTGTTACTTTCAATTACCTCTGAAGCGTCATTATCTGAGACCTGTTATCAGAAAATGTTTAAAATGAAGAGTTGACCTGTTAGACCTGTCATCAGAATTTGTTTAGGGCAATTATTTCTCTTCTTATAAATATCACATTTAGAAATAGTTTTTCAATATTAGCACTATTTTCATCACATCGACAGTTTTGTTAAATCTTTTTACAACAACACTAAACACCAACAAGTAAAAAATCAAAACAAACTACGGACCAGATCTTCAATTCAATATATGAGTGTTACCACTACGTCATAGATGGTGGCAAATTTAACGCAGCTCTAGAATATTTGTTTTTATTGATTTTCTTTAGAAACTTACCGATTTTTTCCTCCGGTTAACAAGATTGTTGATAATTTTTCCCAACTCCACAATTTCAATCGGAATAAGTGTGCCTCTATCGTAATCACAACGTAGCAAAATACTTTCTGAAATGACAAACTTTTCTCTTGATAGAAGGTTTGTAGACGACATTTTGGGTTCTATGATAAAATAGAATTAAAATGGATAAATCCATGACAGAGAAACGTATAGAAATATTACCATTTATTAAATGGTAATCTTATAGAAGTAAGTAATGTTTAGAACTAAGCGGTTGCGGAAATGTAAAAAAAAAAAATTATTCATTATATTTCTAATGAAGAAAATAGATTTTTGCTCAATATACTTCATTGATTTTATTAAGTGTAGAAAACCCGAAACGAAATTAGATAAAGAAAAAAAAACATGCTAGTACATATCCATTTCAAAATCTTGTTCGCTTCACCTCTAATAATATTGTTTACTCATCAACTTTTAGTAAAACCAAGAAAAACCAGTAAAGTTGTGAAGATCTCTACGAAATAAGAAAAAGAACTAGTTTTATTTTTCGTTAAAACTTATTATTATAAAAATGATTTTCTAAAAAACTTAAAGTTTGAAAGCTGAAAAATTTAAAATTTTATAAATATGTAACTATATAAATATATAACTATATGAATAAATAACAATACATCCTTAAATGAATGACTTCATTTTTTGATTGAAAATGCAATTATAATTCTACACTTAAAGATTGATGGTTATTTACAAAATAAATATAAATTTGTTTATTAAAAATATTTCAAATCCTCTCATCCTACACCGTTTTAAAGAAACTATAAGAGGTTTTTAATATTCTTGATATCCCAAGTTATATTACCAATATTCTTGATATCCCAAGTTTTATCAATATTAGTGCTGATTTAGTTACTGATAATTTAGTTATCAATATTAGTGCTGATTTAGTTACTGAATTTGCAATACAGAACTGTATTGTTTCTTTTTGTTTTAACTAATTTTGTACTTTTTAAATATCTTTTCCATGTATGGAAAAGTGTTAAATGTTGCGTAATTATTCTCATAATATTGGAATAGATTGAACAAGCATACAGAGAGTTGAGTTGAATTTACAACGAGAGAAATAAGTTCGATTAAATTAAAAGCTATCGATGTTACATCAAAACTATCGATGTTACATCAAAACTATCGATGTTACATCAAAACTATCGATGATACATCAAGACAAATTTGACTTTTGAATTCAGTTGTAAAAGATTCTTATATGAACAATAAAAAAGTTTTCAAAGGATGGTTTAGAAAAGCGTAATTACTGGTTTTTAATACTAACTGACGTTTCATCTAACATCGAAAGTGCAGTAATACAATCGAAATGCATTTTCATAAAATCGCATATTTCAGTCGTCCCTGGAGAAAACTTCCTTTATCAAATTTGATGCTTAAAAAAAGAAAGAAAAAAAAAGCTTGGCCGAACAATCCATGCAGCAATTTTTTGAAATGATCAAATTTGAATAAAATTGAATAAAAAAGCACCGTTTTTAACAGGAATAGCATATCTCTATGATCCGTTTACTTTATGACTCAACGCATTAAACAAGCTTAATTGTGGTTGCAGCACTCAAAACTTATAGGTCTGAAAAAAATAAATATAACTTCGCAACCCAGAACGCTCTGTTAGCAGAATCTTCCATGATCTTCCATGATTTGGGTATTAAACACAGTTTCCTTGGTTCCCTTATAGAAACCAGCCGAACCTTTTTTGTCACAATAGTAAGAGTTCTGCTAACCAATTGTTAAATGAATCAAAATTGTAGTATTATAACAAAATATATAAAATCTTAAGATATCTGGAGTTTGCAAATATTAAAAAGTTTATGAAATGCAAACTTATACGTGATTCTTTATATCTTCGTTAAAGGAGTTTTGAAGGAGTTTTGAAGGAGTATCAAAAAACATTTTCCTTCACGAAAATATTTTGAGATTACACTTTAAAAAATTTCCGTTTAAATAAATTTTCACCAGTCTTTCCTAAAGGATACTTTTCATAAAAAGAAAAACAGACTGGAAATTAGATTGTAATATGAGATAAATCATGCTACGTTTAATATCTTTGAGAAATAATTTCCTTCACGGAAATGTTTTGAAATGCCACTTTAAAAAATCCTGTTTAAAATATTTGCACCAGTCCTAAACAAGATTTTTCATTAAAAAAAAGACTGGAAACTAGCTTGTAATATGAAATTAATTATACTATGTTAAACACGTTAAAATGAGACTTATCACAAAAATAAAAAAATAAAAAAGACTGACAGGAAATAAGGTTGTTAATGCGAAATTATTCTTTAAATAACCTTTATCAAAGGGGTAATTAGCGTAAAAAAGCTCGCCCAATCACCTTGAGTTATTCAGTTCACAAATAGATTAAATCCATAAAACAAAAAGTTGAGAAATGCGATGAAATAAAGTATATTGTTTTTTAAAATTCCTTTTATTGTAAAAAATCTTTTTTTTTTTGTCGTTTACTGGTGCTAGTCTTTATTATTCAGGAAAGTCATTATACATATAAAAAGTTATGACTGTACCAAGAGCTTTGGCTATTAAATTTAAGATTTTTCAAAAGATGGAGTTAATCCACTTGCACATTGAACGGCTCGCTTTAGCAAGTCTATTCTTTTTGGATACTTTTAGTACAAATAAGGAAGCTGTAGCCAGTTACTAGTTATCATGTTAAAAGCAAAACCTCATGGGTATTTTTCTTGTTAAATGTTTCGCTCTAATAATGACTTTTAGAATTCTGCGAGGTCTTAAAGCAGCTCATCGCGAATGTGTGGCTGCTTTAATTGAACTCTTGTTTTAACCAGAATTTTTTAAAGACAAAGAATCTTTCCCCAGAGAATGCAAACTAGATAAGAGAATCGATTATTAAATACTGTTGTAATCGTTATATTGCGGGCAATTTTCAATTTTTATAGGCGCGATTACGAACAAGATTGTCCAAAATTTTCCAAGGTACTTTTGAGGTTAATTGAATTGTTTATGCAAGAATAGTGTATGTGAAATTAAGGTTAATATGGTCAGGGCGTCAATATTATAAAACAAATACGTACGTTTTTACGCGCGAACCTTCTCGTACTTCACGAAAAAAAATCAAAATTGATGCTAAAATTGTTTCACAATTTAGTTGTTTAAAATTCAATAGTGGTGTGATTAAGAACTAGTATTATTTTTGATAATCACGAAGGCATTTTGTAGTTTTTTTTAATCACAGACCTTTTTTCGTTGCATGATAGTTTTTACATTTTCACGAAATTCGTTGTGTTAGGAAAGCGTAGGTTTTATAACATTGACCACTGATGTTTTAAGTAAAAGGTTTCATAAGCTTTGAAAATATTTTTTTGTTGTGTGTATTAAATTTCCAATTTCCAATTACATGAAGTTCAGCTTAGTTTAAAAACAAAAGGTATTTCTTAAATAAGTTTGTTTAAAGGTTTTTGGAAGTCATATGTATGTAATGTATACTTAGTTCTAAGTAAATAAACAAATCATTAAAGAGCAACACGTTTTACTTTTAACAAAATTTTGATTACAAGAAATAATAATATTTTTCTCTTACTTTTTCTAAGTTCCCAAAACTTTTCAACTTCTTGCCCGATGCTTTAATGGGCGAACATGATCAGCATTGATCATCTCAAACTCGTAGTTTCATTAAAATGGTTTTTAAAAATAGTTAGTATTGCCACTTCGATTTTTCACTAAAATAGGAAAAAAGTTGAAGAGAGTATGTTCAAAAAAATTTAGTGATAACGCAAGTAATGTTTCAGAAATATGTAAAAAATGTCACGAGATTTAAGTTTTGTGTGACAACACACTCTAAAGAGTCTAAAAATCTTTAACTTCTGGTGTTGTGATGGCTTTTATATGTTTGGTGTTGATATTTGTTTTGCTATTTGTTTGAATTTTTACAAATCATTTAAAAAGTTAAATTCTTTTGGTGTACAAAATTTTCCAGCCCCACACGAAGTTGATTAAGTTAAATGCATGTTTAACATAACACGCGGTTAAATAAACACAAAAAAATATCGAACGTAATTGAGACGTCGCAATTACGCAATAAACCATTTTAAACGTAATCGCAAAATTTTTGGACACAGTGCGGGATGACTTTTAAGCAAAGTACATTAAAGATTACCTAAATTACATAAACTTGAATTAATGTTTGCATAAATACTGTTTTACTTATTCTGTCAAAAAATGATTTACAAAAAATAAAGTTTGAAAATCAAAAAATTTTATTGTTAAAATCTGCGTTAAAATCACCCCTCAAATCGAAAAGTGAGGCTTGTTCCCAAAGCATACGCTTTCATAACATCTAAAAGCAATTGCTGGTAGGTTTCCTTTTAACCTCATAACAAAAAAATTATTTTAAAAGAAAGATTGGATTAAATTCTCTTGTTTCAAATTTGGAAATGTTTCCAGCTTGGCTTCATCTTATATTTTATCTGAACAAAAGAATATTTCCCGGGGGACAGGAACCGTTAAAGAAATTTTTTTTCGTTTACTTATTTACTAAATTCATGATAAATCTTTTTACAAATTTATTACGCCGTAATTAGGGTAATCAAAGGAGTTGAGTTTTGTTGTAATACGTTGGTGTTTGTTGAAATACGTTGGTGTTTGTTCAAAAACGTTGGTGTAGACCAAAGTAAAGATATGTATGAAAAATCCTTTTAATTTCAATTTTTTATTTCAAAACTAGAATATATTAGTATATATTTTCATAATTAGTATATATGCATCTCACTCAGCTAAATCTCAGTTTTAATGAATTACACGACTGATAGATATTCTTTTATATTTAACTCATATCAGTGATTCACCACGTTTTCTGATTGGAAAATAGTTTGTAAAAGGTCTTTTTAAAAGTTAGTAAATGCCCCGCAAAAAAAAAAACACAAATTTTCCATAAAACAAGTAAAAATTTTTGTTATTTTTAACAGAAACAATTAATGACAGACACAAAACACTGTGAAATATTCTATCAAATTAGTTATGTAAATCAAATAAGTTAGGTTTTTTATGTAACTGCATTTTATTAAACCATAGTTGTTTTAGGTTCCCCCCTCACTACCTCACTTGCTTAATTTTGTTTGACGTCATATTTTAAAAGAAGGTAAAATGCATAAAACATTCCATTTTGCTTAATTTCATTTGCAAAATTTCAAAACAACTTTGGATAAGTTCGTTAGTTAGAATTTAAAGAACGAACAGGAACAATCATATTGTTTGTTCTGCTTTACAAAGTACACCAGCTTCGAGGTTTGACAAGCCCAAAGTACACCAGCTTCGAGGTTTGACAAGCATAAAGCACTACATGAGAGTTTGAAAAAAGAAATGGAAAATGAGATGAAGAGTTCTTTTCCAAGAGAAAAGTCGGTCTCAAGAAAAAAAAAAATCTAAGCAATCTAATATTCCTAAAGTTGCTTGTCAATGGATCCTAGAACTCGGTAATATTGATCGTCTCAAAAAAAGAGAAGTAGAATTGCAACTCAAAAAGCTGAAAAAGACGCAAAAGACATAAAACTAGCTGCAAACTCTCAATGACATCCTCATGTCTAAAAAAAAAAAAAAGAAGAAGCTAAAGGATGAAGAACAGCTATAGTCAAAAGAAATAAAGTTACTAAATGTAAAAAGTGTAAAAAGGAACTCCATTGAGACGTCATGATGTCCTGCGAGAATCCAAATTCCAACGCTTGAGTCTGCAAGGAAGCATGTTTACCAAAGAGATTTGTAAAAGCTACTGAATCTTTTGCGTGCGTGCGTTTGTGTGCGTGCGTGCGTGCTTGTGTGTGCGTGTGCGTGCGTGCGTGTGCGTGTGTGTGTGTTAAGAATTTAAAACTTAAGTCTTTTTTTATTTCAATGAAAAAAATTAGTTATTAGATTGTTATTTGAAATTTTAAATGTTTTATTATTTTATCGGTTTTAAAAGATTATTTGCCAAAAAACGATCTTCTTTTTTTCTTTTTTTTTTGTTATTAATAATTGTAACTTCTCTTTTTATTAGTAATAAATGTTTTTCATTATTTGTCTTATTTACTAAAAAAAAAAAAAAATTTTAAAGATTCTAAAATAAAAAATAAAAAAAATCATTTGGATTTAATTGTTCGGTGATCAGTTTGCGCATATTTTACTTTATATCTTCCTTTTATTTCAAAATTAATATTGTGTCTTTCGTGCAGTTATTAAATTTAAATTTTTTCAAAATTTGCATTTTCTAAAGAGAATTTATAGTTACTCAATTCGAATGATTTTAATTTTCACCGAATACTTTTTAACAGGAAGTTTTTTCAATAAAGAATATAAATTAATAAAATGTTACACAAGTGACAATTAAAAAGACTTATCTTTACAAAAAGAATTAAATATATTTACGCAAATGAAAAGTTGTGTGTTTTGAAGGGTTTTGTTTTTAAAAGTAACGACTTTGTTTCTTGACTGCTGTCGTCATACAAAAAACATCTCATTTGCTAATAAGAGTACAGACGTGTCGCTTCCATTCCCCCCCGGTTTGTAACTCAAAACAAATCTAAGATAACTAACCAACTGACTGAAATTTCCTAACTTAGTCCTGCCTTAAAGAATTCTTAAATTATCTCCATGATCTTATTTTGCTGAAAATTTAACAAGGATGTTCAAGTTTCTATATGTTTTACTCGTTTTAGCAGTATTGTTATTTCCCACAACTTTGATTAGTATCAATACAGGTAAATTTCTGTGCTATGTCACATATATATATTTTTTTTCTTTTGTGATTACAAGATAAATATTTTGCAAAGTTCATATTTTTTTGGATTTAAGATAATTTATTGCTTACAAATTACTTTATGCAAAAGCTAGCAGCTAAATCTTTAAAATCTTTTTTTTAAAGTTAAAAGATGTCTCTGATGCCACATTTTATAGCTAAGATTAGTTTGAATTATAAGACAGAAATAGGCATAAAATAACTACATTAAATTCTCTCTTTCTGAGATTAAATTTCAATATCTGCTCTGATTCAAATTCATCATAATTACAATTATACCAAAATATTTTTCAAAAATAAATTTTTTAATGTTTACATAAAATTGCATTAGTAAGTACTTTGTTTAACAACAAGTGAGTTCATAACTAAATAAGATATTTTTATTCTTTACTGAGAAAAAATATTTTCTTCTATGTGTAAAGTTTTATTTGGTTAAATATCATTAAGTGCTCTCAGCAAAAATTCAAAGTAAACAATGGTATTTATAAAATATTTAGCTTAAATATTGAAAACTAAAAGCTAAACATGCTGCAGTATATCTTACTTTTAGAAAAGACTAGATTAGTATACATAAATTAATTATAGCAATTTAATTTAAGTTTATGCACAAGAGGATCCTGTTGAAGATGAAGTAACAACAGATGATGATGAGGTAACAACAGAAGAGGATACTAGTGATGTAAAGGTAAGTCTTGTACCTCTCAATATCTAATGAAATGTTATCAGAGAGAAAAGTATTTCTTTGTAGCAAGGATTCAAAAAGTCATAAAATATTTTTAGAAATTTTTAGAAAAATTAAAAAAAAAAAAATTTCTGTTCATTTGAACAATTTATTTATCTACTATGAAAATGATACAAAAGATGAGTAATTTTTTATTTTTGATCAACCATTTCAAACCTTTTTTTTTTGGTGAATTTATTAGTAATAGAACTAACTTGAGTTGAATAAGTAATTTCAGAATGCTGCCATATTTGAAGATCTAATATTTTTATAACTGAAGATTTGTTTGCTAATTAAGGAAAAGTATATATAATTACTAAAATATGAAGTAATTATTTTTTCAAAACTGGATTATAATTTTATTTGCATTAAAGTGTTCACACACCATTGTAAACAGAAATCAGAATAACTAATAAGACAAGAAATAACATGATCTCTTTTTATTACACTATTTTTTAGTAAAAAAAAAATTCAGTTAATTGTGTAAAATGATTTGTCAGTATATGTAATAATTTAAGAGTGAAAAATAAAAACTAATTAATATTTTTTTTTTTTTTAAGTAAAATACAAATAGAAAGAATAAATTTAACTTTTTAAAGTTAATGTTTTAATAATTTTTATTTCTTTTTTTTTTTTTTCTTTTTTTTTTTATTTCTTCCTCTTCTTCTTCTCCAAAAGAAAAATTCAGTAGTAAATATTTTATCAATTTCATTGTAAACAAAGAATTGTTTTTTTATCTTATTTTTTTTATCTTATTTTTTTTATCTTCATTTTGAAATTACTGCTACAAGTATAAATATCAATAACTTTTTATAACAATGATTTTTTAATCCTTTTTTTACAAATTTTTGCAAATATTTCTTTGAAAGTTCTTTAATATACATGAATAAAGAATGTTCATTAATTATTTTGAACTTTTTATAAGTTAATACTTTTACATCTTTAAACATCTCAACTTCTGATAAAAACTGTCATGTCAACCATTGATAAAGTAGCTTAAGCCTTGTGACATCTATTAATCCTGCATTTTTATACAATTTTTATTGACTTTTAAATCTACTTGCAAAAATAAGTTTTTTACATAGATTTATAGTTTTTTTAAATTTAGGTTGAACCTGAACCAGAAACTGCTCCTACTGGAAAGGTAGAGTTTTATACTTTTAACAGGACCTCTGATATTAACCTTTTGAAATTATCAAAACCTTTTTAGATTACCAAAACTTTTTTAGATTTTAGATTTTATAGATATTTTATTGTTTTAAAAGGAGGCAGAAGATGAGGAAAAGCAACCACAAGGTTTAAGAATGTCACCAGATGTTTCAACTGCAGTTCTTTTCCCAGAGTTTCCTGAAAAACGTAAGAAAATTTTTTCAAGCAGTGTTGGTTTTAGGAGGTTTTTTACTCGAATTTGATCTTAATTCTTAAATTTTCCTTCTATTTAGAGCTACCTGCAGGTCAACCTATTTATGTGTTGGTTGGTTTCCATAACAAAGGCGAAAAAGACTTCATTGTTGAAAGTTTAGATGCTTCATTTCGCTATCCTCAAGATTACAGCTACTATATTCAAAACTTTACTGGTACAGTGTATAATACTGTTGTAAAACCTGGTCAAGAAGCCTCCTTTAATTATGCTTTTCATCCTCATGAAAGTTATGGAGGTCGACCATTTGGACTCACTATTTTGATGATGTATAAAGATTCAGTACGTATAATACATAGTTTATTTACTCTTTATATTTAGGCATTTAATATTTTTTTATAACTTTTTTTATCTTAACTTTCAAGGATGGTAATCAATTTGGAGCTGGTGTCTTTAATGAAACTGTTACCTTCCATGAGCTAGAGGAAAACTTTGATGGTGAAACATTTTTTTTGTATGTCTTACTTGCTGCAGTTGGATTACTGGTCATTTTTGGAATAAGTTATGCTTTCAATAAAAGTGGAGTAAGTTTTTTTCTTTCACGTTTATTTTTTTTAATGCAAATAAAAAGCTGTAGAATTGTAAATAAATATCTGCATTAAGGAAATGTTTAAATATTATTGTATAAATAATATTGGATATTATATTGAATATTTTTGATGAATTTATCAAAATATTAAAAATTATTTTGTTCTTTTAGTTTAAAAAGCAATCTTCTAGACAAACAGCTCCTGAAACTGGAACTCAAAATGGAAAAGCCAATGTTGATTATGATTGGTTGCCTAAAGAAACAACTGAATTTAGTAAGCAAAATATAAATTAATAAATTTTTTTTTCTTATATAAAAAAATTTAGGACACACAAACTAATTATGATCACCTTAAATTGATAATGTAGAATTGTTGGTGAATAAAAAATACAAATTAATTTGAGAATTTTTAAGGCTATGATTTAGGTTCCAGTAATTTGGAAATGCTTAGGTTGCAAATTAATAGTTAATAGATTTTATCAGGTTGTAACCCCGTTTAACAATCTTGCAATTTTTAAGGACCTTTAATCGACTTAACGGTTGGTTTCACGGATTTTCAGATAATTCTGTATTGACTTTAGACAAAGCTTCCCCTCGTCAGTCACCACGGAAACGTCGAGTTAAAAGAAGTACGGGATCTGGAGAGGAATAGCTTGGTAGAATTTAGTTATGTTATGCATTGTTTTGCGATAGTTTTATTATAGTCATTTTGTGCGTGGAACGGAATTTATAAATGTGTCGTTTTTTCTTAATAGAAATATTTTTGACACGAACATTTATTAGGTTGTGTAACGTTTAGGTAAAAAGAAAGACTTATTTATAAGAATTACTGCTTTGGAATGCGTACGTAAAAAATGTGAAACTTATTCGAATAAATTTTATAATTGGAAATATAGCTAATCTTGTCATATTTTTAATTTGTCCTTCATTCCCACTTATTAAAAAGTTCTTTAAAAGATTGTTGTGTATTGTAGTCTCTCTTTCTCTAAAGATAAATAAACTTTTTGGTATGACGTGAAAGGAAATAAACCACAGAGAAAATGGCCCATATTTACAACCCCAAGTGATTTTTTGAAAAAAAATCCCTTATCAGCGAAGTTTTTTGAAAAATTTAAAAGCATTAGTGATTTCTAGTGAAGTTAACTTTGCGATGAAACTATTTAATAAACGGCAAAAAGCGAAAGATCCTATACTTTCTAGATTCTACATCTTTTAAATGTATAAATATAATACATGTTAACTAAAAAGTTACTAATTCTAAAGAATTAGTAATTTTTTTGTTAACATGTATTATATTTATACATTTCAGTTTTTTTAAATATGCAGTTCGTAAATAAGTTAAAAATAAGGACACAACGTGATAAACTTGCCGTTTTTTTTTTTTTTTTTTTTTTTTAAATTTCTCTGCCGTACCTATTCAATGTTCTCCTATGACCGTGATCTTCCGGTCAATGGAAGATCCGAGACGTAGCCTTTCATTTTCTACAGATACACAGTGTTCAATGGATTCTGATACCAACTATCAGAAATTAATGAACACTGGGTGGCATTACATATCAAACGAACTTATCAAATTTAGTTTTTGCCTTATCAGTAAATTTTAAATTAGTCTATTAATATTTGTACTTAGAGGATATTGAAATGAACTCAAAAGTTCAAGTTTGAAATATTAGCAAAAAGGGTTTCTTGTTTACCTTTTTTTTTTTTTGCTTAATCTATAACATTCATCCCTTAGAGCTTAGGACACATTGCAAGACTAAAATGACTACTAACTAGTAACCAGACTAGTCTATGGATAGACTTACAACACAGACATAGACAATTCTGTATGTTGTAATGGACACAACAAATGTTTAATTTTTTGTCCTTGTTGTGTCTATCAAATTTTTGATGGTGTCCTAAGATTGCTCAGTTAAAAAATAATTTTCACTTCATAAGTCTACAAAGCATAATTTTTTGTCTATTTGGTGTCTATGATTTTGTCTAAATTTACTTGATTTCATAAAACCAGAAATATTGATTTTTGCCAATAAAATCTAAATTACCCAAAAAATCCCTTAGAAACAAAAAAGAAAATATACGATACATTATATTTGAATTTTATTTCATGGTAAAAATGACTTTTATGGTGACAAATTTAAAGTGGTGACAAATTTTAGGACGGAATATGACAATAATGTTTACACAAATAGTTGATTTTCCAAAATTTAGATCCAATCATAGTCAGATTCACAGTCTGAGGATAGAATGTTAAGAAATCAGGATTGATTAGATTCTTTTCCTGCAGGCCTGCCAAGGGCTTCCTGTGAATAAGTCCCTCCAGACCAGGTGTTGCTTCAAAAAATGAAGGAGATTCAGCTTCTTCTACTGAGGTTTCATCCTTCTCATTCATGTCACTTTTACTAAAGTACCATTTTTCCACATAGGGGACCAGAGTTGAGAAGTTAGTTTTCACAAAAATGCATTTGCTGGCAAGATCAGGAGACAAATTGTACCTTTCGTCTGTAATAACTTGCCCTGCTTGAGAGAAGGCTCTTTCAGATGAAGCTGAAGACACTGGCATGCCTAAATACCCCCTTAGGAGCTCTGTTAACAATGGTAGTTTTGGGGCATTGATCATCCACCACTTCAGAGGTGGAACTGAAGAATCAGGCCTAGGCATGGAGAGGAAAGTGTTGAATTCTTCTTGTAGTGGAGGAATACCACTGGAATGACGATCCTGCACAAATCCATCTAGATTATTTATCTCATTGATCATTAAGTCATATGCAGCCATCATACCATCCCTTGGCTCTGGTTGTGAAACTGGTGAAGGTGGTTCGGCAAGCAGGCTCTCAGACGAGTCAGTATCCATTGATTGTGATTGAAATTGAGCTGTAGTTTTGTGGCTTGACACCAAGGTTCGAACTACATTGTGAATCTCTGGTCCAAGCAGATGACCCTTGAAGTATGGGTGCAGTAAATTTCCAACAGCCATAGGGAAAATTCCAACCCCTCTTTGAGGAAATTTTTCATGCAGGTTTTTTAGAAACTCAGTAAAGAAAGCTTTAGCAGTGTTGCTGCTTTGTGATGAGGTGCACATCTTCTCAGCACATGCAAACAGACAGAAAACTCTGACCAAAGCTTGGTCCATCCTAGGCTCACTGTCATTTGAAAACCATTCACTGAGTTGTTTTACTTCTGTTAAGAATGGTAGGAGCTCCTCAAACAAATCCATTTCCTCAAGGCTGGGGACAATTTTTCCAAAGTCTTTGTTTTCAGAGCTGAGCTTCAGTAAAGGAACTCTCATCCTTATAATAGCATCAAGAATTTTCTGGTGACCATTCCACCGAGTTAGGCTGAGAGTTGGAATTTTAATGGCTCTTACATCACTTAGCCTGCAAGCTCTTCTCAGCTTTTTGTTTTTCTTTCCTGATTGATGCATGTTTGATGCCAAATTTCTGGCTTTGTCAAAAGTTTTTTCCAAAACAGGATCTTTAACAATAGATTTCCTCAGGCATGTGTTGAGCTTGTGATCCAAACATTGCATACTGCCATCTTCAAGAGACTCCACATATTTGCTTTTCCTTAGGCCAACTGCCATATTACTTGCTTGATCAACAACAGCAGTTATTGTGATATCTTGTAGTTCTTTGTGTTTTTCAATGATAGCATCAACTGTTGTGGCAATATTGTCACCAGTATGGTCCTCAGGAAAAAGTTTCACTTCATAAACTATCTTGTTCAATCTGTAATATAAAATAAACATCGATATAAAAATTATTTAAGGACCAATATAACCAGCAATAACTCAGTAAGAACGAATTTTGCGGACCAAAAACAAAAAAAAGTAAAAACTCGGACATAACTACAAGATGAATTCTATTTAGTGAGCAATACTGGCTCTGGTGCGAGCGCACCCGAGTTCGAGTCCCAGTCCATCCAAACTCGACCATTCATTAAAAACTAACAAAACAAAAATGCTTTTCAACTTACTTGAAGTTTTTGTCCATGTAATGCAAGGTTACACCAAGATAGGAATCTGTTGTCACTGAGGACCAATGATCCATAGTCAAGGTGGCCATTTTGCAATCTTTCAGGTCTGTTTCCAGTTTTTTTTGTAATGCATTTTCAAGTGTCAGGTAAAGCAAGGGCACTTTATATTTTGCAAAGGTTGTAGAGTGCTTCAAATTTCCTTTTGGTGCTAAGTACGTCATCACCCTTTTATAGGCAGGAGTGTCCACAGCTCCAAAGGGATAGCCATCACAAACAAGCCATACTGTGATTTCCATGTCAAACTCCAACTGTTTTGCACTTTTAACAGGATATTTAGACACTTGCTTCAAATCAGTTTTAAGCGAAGTAATCAGGGCTTCTCTGGCTGCCTTTTCATCTTTTCTCTCTTTGAATTTCCCAATCAGATCAAGATATTTATTATTATGTTTGGATTTCAGATGATTTTTGATGTTGGTAGTATTGCAGTTCTTAATTTTAACACTTTTTTCACAGAGCAGGCACTGTGGGTCATTCCCTTAAAGAAAAATCATAAAAATATTTTAGATTTGTGTGGCAGGTATAAGTTAGTAAAGCTAATACTTTTGTAGTGGTGTAAAGTTTGCACATTTAGGATACGAATCCTCTTTAAAAATAAAACTCTTCAATAATATCCTGCGTTTGGCACTTTGATAAGCTAAATATCATTTTGATCTTTCATTACCGTATTATTTGAAGATTGTTATGTAGTAAATTTATAATATTAAAAAAATATTGAAATGACATCAAAACTCCAAATGATGATCATTGCCCATGATTAATTATTGTTTAAAACTTGCGTACATATTCATCAATAAAATGAAAGTAAAAAACATTTTTCTTTTTCACTATTGTTTTATTCACAAACCTAAATAAATTTTAACACCTATTGGAATCTTCTACTTACTAATCCACATTTTATAAAGGACAACTCCTTGATCACATATTTTTAAAATAATTTTATTGAAGGTGATAAAGATTTTAGTGACTGAGGAAAATTTTTTAAATGATAAACTTACCTTCAACTTTTTTGAAGTAATCCCAAACTGGAGAGGGCATTTTAAAAATAAATTTTCACGCACATTCACTGAGAATTGAAAAACAACTGAACTGAGTAATTAATGAACTTCAATTGAGCACAAAATAGTCCATTTTGAGGTTTTTAAATAGACATTAACTTTTTAATCAACAGCACACGCTGGACAAAAAATTAAAAAATGAACTTCTGTTAGAAAAATTGTATTTTTAATTTTGTGCTCGTTTTCAGTTTTTGAAACGATGCTGCAGTGAAAATTTAATTACTCGTTATAAGTCCAAATTATATATGAAATAGATCTTCTATACCTCATTAAAAAATCGAGATTGTTCATTTAGTGTCCGTTTTTAAAATGATTGTCTAGAAAGACAAACATTTTTTATAGACAATTCATTTTTGATAGTTGCAATTAAAATTGTTGCAATTAGTGCTTTGTCGAAGTCTATTTTTGTCCTTTTATAATAAGGCCATTAGAGATTGTCTGGTTGCTACTACTAACTCATAATTATACAACTAATACTAATTACTCGTTACTTTCCCGTCAAACATGACGTCATCTCAATTTTGAAAGTAAACTTAATGGTAGTTTTTGAATCAACGGTATTCAAATCTGCTGTTCTACAAAAACAAGAGTTTCAATCATATGAGTAGTTGATAGATTTATTATATGGCAACAGTTATCCATGCAATCCAATCTGTATGAATCCAAGTTTAGGCTCATTGACCAATCACTAAACCCTCAGATTTCATATTTATTTTCAAAAAAATTTTTGAATTCTTTCATATTATTAGCTATATTATCTTGTGTTTCAATGCACAAATCAATGGGAGATAATGATTTAACTCCCTAAATTGAATTTCATATTTATTTTCAAAAATAAATTTTTCTTAAGAAATTTTAAGTTTCTTATATATATCTTTTTTTTTTAATGTAAAAAAGGAGCTCACTAAAGACCATAGGCGTGGCAGTGATATTTAAGTTCTAAATGTAATTTCAATTTCCATTTTTACTTCGTTCTCGTAGCATTGATTTAATTTCTAATTTTAATTTTACTTCTTTTGAATCAGTTCTGATGAAATTAATTTCAGTTCAGTTCTTATGATTTTAATCATTTTAGTTCTTATTTCAGTTACTAAATCAGTTCATACTTTACTTCTATCAAATTTTACAGCAATTAGTAGTCCTAACGACACATTTTTTTGAAAAAATTAAAGTGTAGTCTTGAAGTCTATGAATTTGGATAACTTTTACTAGTTACATTCATTTAAAAAAAAATCTTATGGCTCCTTCCGGGGCCTTAAAAAAAGAAAAACTTGCCCTACCCCGGGGTAAGTTGGCGCAAACTTTAAAAAAGATTATTAACGTATTAGTGAGTAAAAATGTATAAAAATTATTTATTATTTCTATGAGCTAGTAGCAGTTAGTAGTTTGAATATGAAGCCAAAACAACACCCCACCTTTGTTCCTGGTAACAAAAGAACACCCCACCTTTGTTCCTGTAACAAAATCCCCTAAAAAAATTCAAAAATATTTTTTTTGTAAAAATAAATTTTTTCAATATTGTTAGAAATAAAAATTTTAAAAAAAATTAATTTTATAAAGATATTTTTTGTTTTCCAGCTTCCCCTGTGAAAATTTTGCCAATAAACCCCAAAAGCTTTTCAATAAACTGCCTAAAGATCCTGAAAAACGACAACTACTAAAACAACCTGACTAATAATAGTAAATCAATTGTGACTGGAATATTTATAGTAGTTTTATTCATAGGACCCAACATGAAATGGTCAATTAGGAAAGGTCCCTGAGATTTCTGATACTTTTTGATAAAAGACTCTGCAGATAAACGCACTTCGTCAATTTACCCCTGCTGACAACTAGTCCCGGTCTCCCCTATCATTATTTTAAGAAATAATGTAATACATAAATTTCAAGAAAAATATTTAAACAATTTTTTAACTTAGTAACCATAGTAACCACCTTAGTAACATCTAAATAAGCATACAAATAGTCATAAAATAGTCATTCAATGATTCAATTGAGTTATAATAAGAAATTGAAAGAAAATATCTGGTTGAATTATAATTACAAGTTTTTGTTCAGTTTCATAAAAATTTTCATCTCTAATGATTTTTTCGTTCGATTGCGGCGACCAACAGTTAAAATTCCACAAAGTAAAAATATCCTTTCTACAAACGCCTGTGATGCTGGGGCGGACAGTAAATCTTCAGCCAAAATTGCAATCTTGCTATACTTGTTTTTGTTTTGTTTCCAAAAGACCAGGCCGTTATTTGGCAGCGCTTCATCACCGCTTATGTCTATCAAATACCTTGGCAGCTGACTTGCAACAGTGAGATTGTCTTGGTTATAAATTTTTCCTTTTTTTGTAAAGATTTTATTTGACAAGAACTTAAAGCATTTTATGGCAGCAAATTCACATTCAGATCCATTTGACTCAGCAGCAGCTTGTAATTCTTGTTCTACTCCACAAACTTTTATTATATACATCTTTGCTGCATGGAGCAAGGTGCCCATTTCCGGTGTGAGGATAAAGACAGCAACGGTTGGATCTAACAAACATGCATCAGACGGAAGAGGATTAAACGTATCTGAGTCCGGCTTCAGAATTGATTGAAACCGTTGACGTAGATTTCCAAGAAGATTCGCTGTCAAAGACTTGTTGGTAGGATATTCTTGTAAATGGCATTCCAAATTGAGTATAGATGGTAGAACCTGTGAAAGAGACTGGGCATTGGTCTGAAGTATATCTGTTTGTACTGCAAAGGGTTCCAAAAGTGAAGAAATGTTTTGAAGACGAATCCAATCATTTGCTTAGAACGTGTCGATTCCTAAATTTAAGTAAACCGTCTGAAATTAAAGTTTACTAATAACAATTGTAATAACTAACAATTATCATTGATATACATATCTTTTTTCCATTCTGTTGTGATATGGTTTAAAAGGCAGGGTTGAGTTTTTCCGTGTTATTAGTAAACCTAATTTAAAGATTATATACCCTGTCTTGTTTTTTAACGATAATGACTAATGAACTTCTTACAATTTATTACCATTTTCATTTTTTTAGTTTAAATAAGGTAAGACGCAATTTTGTAGATTTAATAAAATTCCGAAAATAATTTATATACACTAATAACATATATAATAAAATAATATGTATCAATTTCTGTAAGAACTTCATTCACCGATGTCTTTATTTTCAACAGCCGGTCAATCATCTGATATGTACTGTTCCATCTTGAGGTGCAGTCAGTTATCACAGACTTCCCACACTTGTCAATAAGTTTCTCAATTGCCACACTTGATTTCCTAATTCTTGATACAACTTGTCTCGTTTCTAAGATGGTTGCACGATAATGTTCATAAACTGGTTTTATGAGAAGCTGGAGTGTGTGAGCCATACAGGGCATTCGACGATATGGAATATGATCTGGAAGAAATAAATCAGTTTGTTCAGACTGAGACTAGATCTCTTCCTCATCAGTTTCATTTTCAGACTCGTCAGATTCAAACTCATAAGATTCAGATTCGTCAGATTTCTTAGCTGCATGCACTTCCGGTTAGAGCCTGATGGCTTTAACCATATTAGACCCGTTGTCTGAAACAATCAACATAACTTGATTTTCTCTAATACCCCACTGGTTAAGACATTTCTTTAAACATTCGGCAAGCGTCCCACCCGTGTGGAGATGTTGGAGTTCCATCAAATTTAGGAAAGCATGTCGTGCTTTATCAATGGTGGTATCATAGAAACAAGCAGATATTTCAAGGAACGATGCTGTGAGACCCTTCTTCGTTCAACCATCAAGACAAATTGTTACTTTGCGTGTACGATTCATCAAGTCTTCCAGTTGTGCCGATTGTAGAAGAAAACGCTCGTTTATCCGCTTGTTCAGTGTTGCAGACCCTGGAATATAAAATTTAAATCAGTTAAAATTTAATGCACATCATTTTGTGTTTTTAGTTACTATAGTGTTACATTAATGATACTATAATTACAGGTAAACATTTAAAAATTGTTTAGCATTGAATGAATTTAAAACAATAATTTAAAAATTTAGTTGTGTTAACTTTTACCTGGCAATTTAAATTTTGGGTCAAGCGTTTTTATCATCTTTCGAAACGACGGCTGATCTAGCAATACCGTTGGATAGCTGGTATTAACAATCATTTCAATCACGCTATCCTGATGCACTTGATATTCACTTGATTCCGTTGGCCACGCGGTGATTCGGTGTTCAAAGCACTCTCTTATTGTCTGAGTTTTTGTCTTTCCACTATTTCGGGAAGATGTAGAATTGCTGTCATCAATTTTACGTTTCAAAAATATTTTTTCTTCATTTTGTTTTTTCTTTTCATCCGTGTAACATTTGTGTGTGTCTTTATGTATTCTCTGAATGTGCGCTGCCAAGTTACTGGAATTTTTTCCGGCAAGAGATGCACCACACGCGCTCTCATTATTTATGTCCTGTACTAGACACGTGGATTTGTCAGTTTTTTCATCGTAAACGAAGAATTTCCATGCAGGACTGTCACACTTCCTATCAGCCAACAACCTTGATAAACTCAGTATTCTGTTATTGATTGATTTGCAACTCTTAAGAATCTTTAGATGTTTATTTTATTTTACAACAAAAGATTGAACGCATTGAATTTATACTTAACGTAATGACAAGTACTTAACCAGTTTTGTGGTCCATTGATACATTCTATAATCATTCCAAATATCATTGTTATGGTCAAACATGTGCGCCAATTTTAAAACAAGTATGTAAAATTTGTAAATTAATTGTCAAAAAAACTAATTAGTGTATCAAAATTTTTTTAATTGTCAATAATTTTCGTTCGGTAATAATTCCTAATTCTATTCCTATTTTCGTTTTTTGATGCTTATATTCAATTCTGTTTCAGTTTTCGTTCTTCAGATATATCCTAATTTTAAATTTTTATTCACATTAACGAAATCAATTATTTTTACTTCTAATTTTACTTCACGTTAATGAAAATATCACTGCAGGCGTGGCAACTTCAAATTTATAATGTCTTAAGATTGTATACACTTTAGGAACCGTCATCTTTGCTTAAAATTTGATAAAAGTCAATTTCCATAACTTTTAAGTTGCAATTTTTAGTTTCCATACCTCTTTTAAAAATGAAGGTTGCTTTGGACACGATGATTCTGGATAGGGGTTATTTTATTAAGTTAGAGTTAAATCAAAAAATAACTAAAAAAAAAAAAATTAGGAATCAAAAAAATGAAACATGTAAAACATGAATATAAATCTTTAGTAAAAGGCGAATGGTTCGTAAAAGGAATATAAAAACCACAATTCTGTCTGAAACATTTGTCGCTCCAATTACACTGCAATTACTAATTTTTCAAGTTATACATGGACATAAACAAAAAATTTAGAGTGAGAAAAAAAGTACGCTTTTAAAAACCTGTAGCAAGTGAAAACTAAAAAATAAATTGCGCTCTTAGAGTTAAAGAAACAAATGAAAAGGTTGGGGGGGAGGGGAATTATAACTCTCCCTTTGTTTAACATGTAGTTATACCCCTAGGTTGTTACTTACTATGATATTTTTCTACTTCATAGAAAATACATCAGGACTTTACATCTAATAGTTGAGGAAAAAAATGCTTTAAAGTTTTATCTCTACTATTTGAAAGATTACAGTTTGTAAGTGTGTAACTGCAGTTTTACACTAACAAGGTTCTATCTTTAACTGTGCACATTTATTGAAATAATATCTTTTATGCGCTTATTTCATAAATTTGCTATTTAGCTACAAAATGGCTTCTCAGTTTACTTTTTCGCATTTTTGGAGCATTATTCATTTTCCACTCAGCAGTTGAACTCTTTTAACAGAAAATAAATTAAAGCCAATACCTTTTTTTTTTTTTTTTTTTTTTTTCCTTAAAGTTTAAGTTGTTTTACAACCTTTTTTTAAAATTAAATTTATTTTTGTTAATTTTTTAGTATATTGAATTTATATCCTGTCTAAAAGATATTGAGCAAAAAATAAACTTATCTTTTTTTATCATTTCCTTCTTAACAGAAAAACGCACAAATCTAAAAAAAGAGCGAAACTTTGGACCTTTTTAACTCTGGAGGAAGTTTTTGGCACGGTCAAATGTTAAAAATTAAAAAAATTCTAACCAGCAGATAGTAATAGTAAGAATAGTAAGGGTGTCATATGCACCTTATCTCATTTTTACGAAAAAAGTTGACGTTTTTTGGCAAACCCTTATGCTTAACGTCATATAAAACGATTTTCAATTTAGGGGTTATTTTTGAATAACCCCTAAATTGAAAATCGTAAATTTAATAGCATTTTTTAAAAAATGATATTCGAAAATTTAAAAAAGTAAATTTATAAGCATTTTTTAAAAAATGATATTCGAATTAAAAAATAAAACAAACGCAATCCTGTTTTCGTTTCGAATTAGAAACATACGGAAAAACTGATTTCCGTTACTTTTTTTTTTGTCTTCGAAATACGATGAAATACCGGATAAAACCAGCATTTCTTAAGATATTTTTGTTTAAAAACCGTTCCTGGATGATCGAAATGGGACGGAAGAAACTTTTATACCTATAAAAGATTTTGATACCTTAGTTAATACATAACCATGTTTATCAAGTTGTAGTCCTTAAAGTCATGTATTTTGGAACTAAAAATGTTTTTTGAGGTCTTATCAATAATTTTGTTCATATCTACTACAAGTGGTACAGAATCATTCTCAGAGGAGCTTTTTCTACGACATTTGCCATCTGGTCATCTTTACTCTTTGTTTCAATTTACAAATAGTTGGAATGTTGATTTGTTTGATGACAAACTTCGTAAGTTAAACAGTTAAAATGAATTTTTGATTTTTAATTTTTAATTTTTTAATTTTTATTTTTTACCTTTATTTTTAATTTTTATTAAAAAAATTTTATTTTTAATTTTTTTATTTAGTTTAAAAAATAGAAAGTCAGTTCTTCATCAAATTTGTAAGGTTTTTTAATTATTAATTTAGCCTTACACTTCAACTTGTTTCCTAAATCATTTGCTGAAATAATAGAGAAGTTTCATGTATTGGAATTACATCTTTCTCTGACCCAGGGTCGTTGGCAATATAGTAAATGGGGTTATCCAATTATTACAGCACCAACAGGTGTAGAATTATGGGCTTGGTTTCATCCGGATCTTGATAAAAAAAGGTATGTTATTTCTGTGCATTTTCAAAAAATTTGAGAAGTGTATTTTTATTTGATTTTACTAATGAAAGAATTTTTAACTAATTTTACTAATGAAAGAATTTATTAGTGAATAATCTTTGTAATATATGCTATATTTAACACTACATAATGTTATGTAGTGTTAAATATAGCATATTGAAGTGATACATGAAAATATTCTACATTATAGCAAGATATAGTTACAGTGAAAATTTTTATTGTTACAATTGATTCAAATCATTTTGTATAATAATAGATTCAAATCATTCTGTGGCAATCATAAGTTGTCTTTTTTTTTCTTTTTTTTTTTTTTTTTTTTACATAAAAAAAAGAAAGTAAGTTTTTTCTTAAATTATACGTATAAATGCAGTGGCGTACCTAGGGTAAATAGCGCCTGGGGTAAACACCGATCTCGCGCCCCTCTTCCCCCACATAAAGTGCTTAATTACAATTTTTTAATAAATGATGACACAAAATTTATTTTATATAATATATTTATTTTATATGATATATTATTTCTTAATTTATTTTATATAATTCTCGCTTATTGTATCGTAACCAAGCCTCTTTTGCGCCCCTTTCAGGCTGGCGCCCATGGCACGTGCCCTGCCTGCCCTACCCTAGATACGCCACTGTATAAATGCCATATTTCAAAACTAAATGTGAGTATTGCAGTTTTTCTATGAAAAGATAACATTCAAGATAATATACAAGGATACACTTTTTTTTTTATCAAGATAATACTTAAGTGGTAAAGTAAAGTTCTTTAATATAGTAAATAAAAAAACAATATAAGTTTACATAATTTTTGAAATTCTTTTAGTGTAGATATACATTGGAATGGATTGGTTAATGCACTGTCTGGCCAGTTTTGCTCATCTTTAAATTTTATTAATAAAGATACTACATCAAGTCCAAATTTCTCTTTTAAACCACAAGGTGTGTGGCCAAATGATTTAAATACAACTGTTCATTTAAGACATGCTACTTTGCCAAAAGAAACTGTTTGCACAGAAAATCTGACTCCTTGGAAGAAATTACTACCATGTGGAAGTGAGGTCAGGTACCTTATTTTACCTTATTTTTATTTTTAACAAACAATATTTATAATGGGTTTATCTTACATCAATATTTATAATTATTTATTAACCCTTTGGTTAGTATTTATAATGGACTTGTCTTATATTTTTAGTATAAAAAATTTTATATTTAGTATTTTCATTATAATAAAAAGATTTGACAAGTAGATGATTGAATGACAGTAGCTCTAATCATATGCCCATTATGGTACCCTCATCATGTGACCAATTTTTACAGGATAGAATAAGAATTGTTTGTAATCAATCAATTATGATGATTTTGTAAAACTGAAGTAATTAACTTTAATTTCAGATTAAATTCAGCTTGTAAAAAAAAAAAAAGAAAAAGAAAAGAAATGTAAAACATATTACTTTTACTTAACCTGTTTCTAGTGACCTATGAGTTAATAGATTTTGCAGATAGATGCAGCTTCAAATGTTACACACTTCTTGCACATTTAACTCAATTTTATGAAACTAATTTTTTGAAATTATTATGGGTTTTTACCAGATGTTTTTATCATAATGCTCTGATACTTGTGAAGTACATTATTCATATCAAGGAAAAACTGACAAATTGATTTCAAGGAAAAACTGACAAAATGATTTCAAGGAAAAACTGACAAAATGAAAAGATATGAAAGAGAGAGTTAGTTTCTTCATTTTAAGGCAAAGGCTTATTGAAATGAAATATAGGAATATAAGTTTGACAAAAACCTTTATTTTCAATGAAGTTATGTCCAGTCTTGGGCATGTTGTTACTGATTTCAATATTAATTGGAGCACTTTTATGCTGCAATAGCAAACCAATTGTAACCCAAGTTCACATTAGCTGTGCTGTAAATAATATGCTGGAATGTTTTTTTTAATAGCAGATTTAACTTCCACAATGCCATCATACAATAGAGTTAATGTTTGGTGCTGTATTTGAGGCAACAAGTGCTGCATTCAAGGCAACAAACAAGGCAGGATGGGCTGAGATGCCATCTTTGCAACTTTTTTAAAAGTTGCAATTTTATTTTTAAGTGCTTGAAGAGAAGTGGGATGGGGTGGGATGCCATTCTGAAACCTTTTTAAAAAATGTTCAAACCATCTCAGTTACTTTTTTTGAATAATTAAAATATAAGACAACCATCTTTCATAAATTGCAACGCTGGTTCCACTTCAAAATTCATTAATCAAACCAAAATAATTTGAAAGATATTTTTTTATAATGGGTTTTTACATACATACATACATGCATGCATGCATAGACAGAGATTTATGATTTGAACTTCAGTGGCTTTTAAAAATTTAAATTGTTTTCAGTGTTCTGTAACGGATTCAATGGTTTACAGTTTACAAGAATGCATTTTGAAACTCAAGGTTTCTGGTCTAAATGCTCATTTTATTCATAAGGCAAATACCTAGTAGGCCTAATAGTTAATTATAAAAAAAAGCAATTCAGTAAAAAAATATACAAACTTTTAAAAAAGATAAAAGTTTTTCCAAATTAAAGATAAATTATATTTAAATATTTTTTAATATTTGAATGAAGTATTTTGTTTTAAGTTAGTAATTTCTTTTATTTATTCATATTTTATTTTCTGCTTCAACACTAAAAGCATTTGAAAAATGCAAAATTTAAGATTTTTATAGCACTTATTTTTAAGTTACAAATGCTTGCATAATCGATTATGTGAAGATTTTTCTGACTGGTTCAATCATCAAATCATATTATCATATTTTTGGAATCTGCTCTTTAAGAGCTTTTAATGATATTAATATAAAAACTCTAGTATTAGCAGTTAAGAGACTTTCTCCAATACTATTAATAATCTGAAGATTTTTGCCAAAATCACAAAATTTAAAGTGTTTTTGGTTGTGTTAGGAGCATTGTAATAATTAGCTGAAATCTGTTTTGTCACAACATCTTTCTGAAATTTCAAGAAATGTTCTTTAATGTTAAGAAAAAAATTTAATATTTTGGGATGCCTTCAGTGACCAGTTCACTATGACTACAAAAAAGTGGAATTTGTAACCAATAATATTGAATGTGCTAATCTTTTAACTTGAATATTTACAGTTAGATATTTTTATATTTAATGTTAAATTTTAGAGTTTTAGAGCTAAGTATAAGTAGAACTAAGTTTTTAGCCCCTAAGTATCATAAAATTAGAATTAGTTTTTAATATAATTTTAAAAACTTGGCTATAATATGAAATACAATTAATTTTTGATGACGGTGATGATGGTGATGGTGACAATGATATGAATAATAATAATAATTTACATATACTAGGCTGGTTTGGCAATGTTACTAAATGCAGGTCATCTATTCGATGCTTCGTATCATTCGCTTGCAGTTCACCTACGTTCAGTTTGTGAGGTATTTTATCATAAAATAGTTGTGCAACAATTGTGCACAAAAATTTGACATCTTTAATCATCGTTATTAACCTTCTTTGCAATAATATTGCAAGTTCTTCAGTTTAATGGTGAATGGTTAACAGTTTTTTGATTTTAATTTTGTATGTTTTATAAACCTAATTTTCTTTTTCAATATTTAAAGGATTTTTTCTTAATCAATAAAGTTGAATTTGAAAAAAATTGAATCACGGTTATTATTAAAGGAGAGAAAGTTGTGTAGTTTATCAAATATATATATGAGGAAATTGTCAAATTTATTTGAGTGTACTTTTGTTTTTGATATTAAAAGAAAGTTTTGATGTTAAGTGTATAAATACGCTCATATTTCTGTTTATATCTACTTTCTAGGTTATATATGTTTATACTCTTTACAAGTTAGGATGTTTCTCTAACTTATGCTTATCTATTAAACATTTATCTATAGGGGGAGTGTGATGATGTAACTCTGGAGCTGAAGCAAACTTTGTCATTAGTATTTGATCCTCAACATGCTAGCCTTTATAAAGGTTTTTGATTTTTTGTTTATGTGGATGGTCTACAGGTTTCCTATAGCTATTAATCATTTTAAGAAGTATCATGTTATTTGCTTAGTGACCTTCCAAATTAATATTTAAGGTTGGTCATTGAAGCAAATATTTGGAAGTAATCTGCAATCAATATGTCCATTAGCATCACATAGTAACCTCATAGTTGATTTAGATGAAGAAGTAAGTAGAAAATACTAAGTATATTTATTTTTTGTTTTATTGGAGATTTCAAGTATTGCTAAAAATATTTGATTTTTTTACAAAATTTTGCAATTTTAGAAAGAATTATTTTTTTATTTTTTTTAAATGTTATTGTAAATATTTTCTACTAATTTTCTAAATTATATTTAATGCCCATAATTTATTAGATAAAAGAAAATATGTTTCCACACCCCAACTTGATTAAGACAATCAAGAATGGTGAGACAGAGGTTTGGAGAGCTATCTTTGATCTCAAACAAACTGGTAAGTTTGGCTTAACAAAGATTTTATATCTTGCAATCTTGAGCTATATATTGGATTGAAAATTAACTATTTACTAACAAGTTGAAATTTATGTTGTAGTTAAACATGTTATACTTGATCATTATCTTATTCTGTTGCGCATGAAAGAAATGATTATTTTGGCAATAGGTTTTGTTGAATCTTATTCTAGAGGACAACAATAAGAAATTATTATTATCAAAATATTTTTACTTTTAGATTTTACAAATGAGTTTGAGCTTGTTGTGAAAACAAAGTTGAGAAACCGTCATAGTGAGTTTTCAATTTTACAAATCTAGTATTGTCATTAATGAGTTGAAAACACTTGCATTAAAACTACTTAATATAATGATAATTTATTATTTCTTAGGTATTAATTTGCCATATTTAACAGCACATAAATATGCTACAGGTATTTTTTCAAACATTTTTGATGTTAGTTAAACTTATTGATGTTTTGAAATTTTTTAGCCATTTAATTTTTATTTGAAGTTATGAATTTTTTTGAAAGCATGTTTCTCTTACCAATTGTAAATTCAATATTGTTGAAAAACGATTGTGAAAAATTAGTGTTGCAATTAAGTTTGACAAATGTTTTTTTTTTTTTTTTTTTTTTTCCTTTTTTTTTTTTTTTTTTAAAAACATTTATAGCAAGCTTTTACACACATTTAAATATTTTCTTCAGGTTTTGGTTTAGAGATGGGTGGCATTTTTTGTATCATTAAGAATACTCATATGACAGAATCATTTTACTTGACCTATTTTGATGTTATACCATACTTTTTACGAATCTACTTCAATACATTAAAAGTAGAAGTAAATGATACCTCAGTAAGACCAGGTAAATTAAAATTTCAAACGTTTGATGCTTCTTAGCTCTTCTTCAATGGTAACTAACATGTGTATTATTATTACTAACAATCAATTATTGTATTAAAGATAGATTAAAGTTCAGTCCTGCAAATATGAGAGAGCGACCAACCTCAATGGAGTTTATGATTTTATTGCCGCCTCAAAGCACTTTAACAATAAAGTATGAGTATGAGAAAGTTTTTCTTGATTGGCTTCAACATCCTCCAGATTCTCATCACGGATACTATGTGAGGTATTTGCATGAAATGATTTTTTTTTGGGGGGAAAAAAAAATTAGTGAATATAAAAAAGGTAATAAAATCAGAAAAAAAGATTTTTAAAATAAGTTTAAGTTAATGTTAGGCAAACAACTTGACCAGAAATCACCCACTGACATTGTGTATATATTAAAACAGAGAAAATTAAAACGCATATAAAAAATGAATAGCACTTTTCCTGACAACCTAATAGATATGTTCTTCCAAAAGTTCATTCATAGTGGTTGATATTTTTATCACCTGATTTTATAGTGGCACTTATAATATTGTTCACTGAACATAATAAATAATAAGGAATTAAAATGAAAAAGGGAATAAATTAAATTTATCTAGTTTGTTTTCTACATGATAACTAGATATAATCTTTTTAATATTTTTCTAAATTCTTTTTTGACTGCCTCAAAGTTTTAATCGTCAGTTGTCGACTTTATCCAATTTTACAAAACAAAGTAGAGGTTCTTGATTGAACTCAGTTTTCGTGGGAAGGTTAATATTCAAAATTATTCCTTCATAGCCTGTGTTATTTAATTTTTGAAATATAAAATATCAGCTGCTTAGAATGCCTCACACAAATCATAGCTTTACTAATCACCAAAGACTCTGTTTGTCTCGTTTTCCTTTTTTGATTTAAGATGAGATTATTTGCTTTTTATTTATGATTGGTTTTATGTTTTCTGTAGTATTTGGAGGACAGTTATATATTAATTTTATGTGCATCACCGTAAACTGATATGTAATTGGTAGTTTGGAGTATCCCAGCTAACACAAAGAACGTGCCTGACCGTTTTTAACGTTCTACGAATGTTTCTTGAACGTTTTGTGTTAGCTGGGATGCCATGTGTTTTACTTGATCTATGTGATGTAAAAACACAAAATTTTAAAAAATAAAAAGTCAAGAAAAAGGAAACAAAAGTTAAACTTATAAACTGTATGATTCGTGAATATTTTTCATCAGAAAGTTTATGATTCGTGGATACTTTTCATCAGAAATTTTATGATTCGTAGAAATTGCAAAGAATAACTGCAAACAAGTTTTTAAATCGAGTCTCTAGATACTGCTAAAGAATTGAAATATAGAAAGGATGATGTCAAACTTAAAACTTGTATTTTTTGTTTTAAATTGTTTTCTATTTTGGTGTTTCAATTTTTTTATAAAACGCTTATTTAGTTCATCGATAATCAGTGGGAATTTTCCTGATTCTTCCAATAGTTCTGGTATATCGGATTTGTGTTCAAAGATAACAAGGTCAGTTTCATTTAATAGGTTAAGGAGGTCTCATTTACAGTAGATTTAACTATTTTATTGTCAAGTAAAATGAATTAATCGTGTTCTTTTAGTCCTTCGACCAAATTAACTTCAAGTCTAACAATAAAATAAGTTTTTTTTTTTAATGAAGTAGATTAACATTACATTTTTGTTAACATAAGTTGTTTACGTAAATTGCAATTCTACATAAAAATGATTTTTTTTTACATGCTTTTTATTCTATTTATTTAAAAATATTTAAAAATATCTATTTAAAAATATTTATCGATTAGGAATGTTTTATATCAAAACATAGTTGAAATAAATTTCTTATGGTAAAAGTTTTTTTTCATAAATACTTTGCCGCTTTTATTTTAGCGCTTTTTTATTTTTGTTTTATTTTCAGCCTCGAACAATGCAATCGTGGAACTGATCTTTTATTTCGACGTATTTATACAGAGCCTTTACTGATACCTGTTCCCTTACCAGACTTTAGCATGCCGTACAATGTTATTTGCTTAACTTGTACGGTCATTGCAATCGCATTTGGCTCTATTTTTAACATAACGACGCGAACTTTTCAAGTAGAAGAGAAAAACGCACCGAAAAAAATGTTCGATAAACTTAAGTGTATTTACTCAAAGATATTTAGTAAAGGGAACGACGCCTCCTAACTCATTTTCGTAGTGAGGAATATATAATGCGTGTATTTGAACCCAGACCTCACTACACTCCATTCAAGCTTAGTTTCTTTTTAAAATACACTGAACTTGAAATTTAAAAAAGTCATTTACATGAGTTTTTTTCTTTAACTTAAACAGTGCATCCGTTTAAAATGTTTTAACAATAGAAGCAAAAAAATGGTTTGTGCAGTTAAGTTTTCGTTAACAAAGTGTGGTTTTTATGAAATTATATTTGTTCGGGTAAAGCAGCTGCAAAGACAGCTCGATGGTCTGAAAATCCCTCACCATTGCTCCTTTTATCCATCAAAGTAGCAGCTAAAATGTTTGTAAAGCCGCTGCTCCAAACTTGATCTCTTAGTTCTGCGTTCGGTATTTCTAATCCGTTATTGACATTAATAACCGATGGCCTTGGAAAAGACTTTTTAGACGAATCCATCATGTCGACCAATTTTAGGCGGTGTCCTTTAATTTCATTATAAACCGTAGTTCCTTGCTCCCAGTTTATGTTACCTGCTAGAATGACTGGGTAACTGCGTCTGTCCATTATTTTATTACTTAGATGATCGAGTAGTATCTCAGCTTGCCTCTTAGCAATATCGGCATCCTCCCTACTTAGTTGTGTCGTTGCTACATAAAATTTTCTCCAACTATACATAACCCGTTTTCTAGTCACCGTAGTCTGTGGTTTATTGATGCGCTTACCTGTAGCGCCTTGTAATAAACGCAATAATTTATTTCTTGCAGGCTCGATTTGATGGCTTTGTGCCTCTAATTCCAGTTTTATGGCAAATTGAAGTTTTAACCATGTACAAGTTTGGTGTTCAGCAGCCGATTGAAGTTTTGTAGAAGGGTTGTTTGGAGTGTCACTCAACCAGAATGTCCCACTTTCGATTTTGTTGAGAAACTTCGTATTTTTATAGAAAATCGGGTTGTATTTAGAATTAATCGAAGAGCTCTTTGCAGACCCAACAAAAGAATAAAGTGGTAAGCATGAAGCAAGATAGCTGAGTTGAGATTTAGTTACTTTTTGTAATGCAAATATCTAAATTTAAAATATTTCCACTAAGCTAAGGTGATTTTAAGAAATCTAGGCATTGCATAATAAATGATACAATAGTAAAAAAACATGGTAAAGGGGTTCACTTAAGGTCTGTTTAAATAAAAACCTATTTTGTACGCTTAGTTTTTTTTCCTAAAGCGAAGTGTTTTGGCTTCGTTGATCATAACGTTATTAGTTAATGATGATTCAATTAATTGTGGTTTGCACAGCTAAAAGGATCAAGGTTCGCAAAATTTTCGTAATTTAAAGCAGTTTGCAATTCTCATTTTACCAAGAAGCAATATTTGGCTATATTTTTGTGATTACATAATTCGGTCGATAATATCCCCACTTTACTATCCGAAAGATTTACAGCAACTAAATTTAATCGTCTATAAACAAAAATCTTGTTGTTATTAGTTAACATAAGCATGCAAGTTTAAAACCTGTTTTACATTACATTTATTTTAAATACATTAAGAGACTAAGAGTTTGTTTTTAAATCTACTTATACCGTAACCAATTGAATTTCTGGAAAACATATTTTTTTAAAAAAAAAACAAATTTCATGCCTCTTAGCTTTTTTAGGTTGGCATTCTGGGGGTTTAATGGTTAAATATTCCTTGAGTAAAGATTTCACAAAGAGGTTTGATACTTTGTTGCGTAGTGCACAGTTGAAAGCTGAGAAAAACTGAGGGATTCCTTGTGGTATCAACAAACATGCAAATATTTTTTTATTATTGAGGTCAAAATAAAATGTAACATGCTTAAAAAAGAATTATTTTAACAAGCATAATTTTAATCAACTTTGATGTTCAAGTAATTTGGGTAAAAAAATATTTTTGCGGTTCATAAAACAAAGATTGAAAAAGTAATATTCATAATCTGTGTTCTGGGTTAAATGTTACAATTTTTTAAAAAAGTTTTTTTGTATCTGAAATGGGACTAAGCTAAAGCAACTGTTTTTACACGGCTGCTGTGTGAACTATACGAAGTTACATTTCGTAAACGAATATTTGTTTGCTAAGTCTTAATTATTTATTATCCAATTAAAATTTAAACCTTTACCATTAGATCGAGTTTCTTTATGTATTCACACAAATCTTTAATTCTATCCTCCCAGTTTTCTGTTTGGTTTTTGTCAGCTAAAACACTCCATGTTATTATTTTTACCAGATTTGAACTTGGGGCTGCATCAATCAACTTGTCAACTTCTGATGGAATGTCACTGCTCAGTAATCCGCTTGAGAATGAGCATCCGTGTTGCAAACACGTAGAATCAACATTTTCAAGCCCAAATATCAATGAAGCAATTATCAGATGAAACTTCATGCTTGAAGAGACCGTAGGAAAAAAAAACGCGTACTGCCGTCGTTGAAGCTTTTTTACTAATGCTAGCAATCGTTTGATTAAAATGAAACAACTGTTTTTATAGTGTTTGAAAACACCGTTTTAAAAGCAAACATTATTGTGTCCGACCGAATCGCATTTTTACAAAGCGCGATTTGCATCTGCTTATTTGCCAACTTTGCTTATTACACGACATTACGTCTTTACGTGAAGTTTTATAGTCGTTGCGTTAAAGTAAATGGTCTTTTATTGTAAATATAAGATATTGTCGCTTTGAAAGTGACGATGTAAGATCAATTATCGCTGAACAAAATGTTCTGTAAACTTTACGGGTTGTTTCTAACCGCTCATTGCGGAAGTAATAGAATTTTCCGTATATATTCAAGAGTTTTAATTGTTTATCGAGGATGAAAAATTTAAGACTGAGAATCAGCGCTGTGGCGCGGTAAAAAGCAGAATTCGATTTTTCTTTATAGGTGGTAATAACCAAAGCAGATATAGCGAGAAAAAACTTGAACTCATCATTTTTTTTGCGGAGAAAATACATTTTAAGTTTTAATTCTTTTCACTATTAAAATGTGTTGAAAGTATTTCCACCAAAAGAGATTATTCAAAACACATTGCAATGAAAGTGCTCTGTACTTTCATTGCAATGTTTTTGGTGGTGATAGCAAAAACGAAAAAATCTTAACGACACTGTTCATTCTCCATTTACAAGCCTGATGGTTTTCACACTATTAACCTTATTCCTTCGACGGAACTCCATCTTCTTCTATTAAGAGTTGTGAATCATCTGCTTGAATAGCTCGAAGAATCATTACTTAATAATGGCTGAATGCAATTCAAATTAAGCCATACCATGTCGGTCAATTGGCAGCACCAGATTGCAGAAAGCTCTATAAAAACAAAGATATGCTTCAACAAATTGTTGAAAGAGGATTTGCATTTCAAGTTTTTGGCTTATGAAATTGATGACGGCGTTGAATTTTATTGATGTTGAAGATGTTTTTAGATGTTAATTAAAATGATGAAGATAAAAAAACTTTGTTGTGATAGAAAAAACAAAGCATCGATCCAAATCTACCATAACACTGGAAATTTCGTGAAGACAGCTATTAAAAGAAACGTGTACAGCAGCCGATGGATCCAGTATTAGTCATTGACAACAAATAATTATTTTAGGAAAGATTTTAGCATTAGATGGAGTAACTTTAAATGACGTAACTCTTTTTAAAACATCAGTTAATAGAGCATGGAAACCAATAGAAATAATTAAAATCATGTAAAGAATATTGGATTCCACCTGACGTTTTTGGAAGTTCATTTGGATGAAAAAAACATTTAAGTGAGCTTCTGGAAAAAAAGCAAAGAGCGACTTGCTGTGTATGCAGATCCTTTTCTTAAAACCTGCTTGATGCTCCTAAAGTTGCGAATGAAACTCATGAGCAACTTTAGGAGTACCAAGGGGGTCAAACTTAATGTTGTTCAGTGATGAACCTAGCTGATAAGTGGCAATTAAAAGTATGCGTTGTTGCACTTGTTTATGAAATAACACTGCAAACAGCGGAACGTATAATTGAGCTGTAATTTTGAAGCATATAGATCATTCTCAACTGCAACTAGAATGTAGATACCTTATTCCAAAGCTCTTTATAAAAGCAAATTATAGTGCTACCAGTGGTCCTTTAGAACTCTATTTTACTTCTCTGTAAAGCTCCGTCTTCCTCTGTAAAACAAATTACGTGGCAGATTGAATAAGTCTCTGTGTGTACGTCTTTTCCCAGTTGTTGTTTTTAATTTTTTTTCATTTCGTCTTTATCTCCTTATCATTTATTTGCATGGCAGGTTGATGAGTTTTCGTGTGTACGTCTTTTCCGATCGTTGTTTTTAATTTAATTATCCCTCCTCACAGTATTGTGAGGTCAGGGTTTTTCTCATATACGACAATAGTGTAAGGGGGGGGGGGGTTCTGTGAGCGCCCAGATAGTGTGAGTGGCGAGATTATGTTAGGGTGGAGATACTTTCCAACAAAAATTGTTAATGTATATAATAGTAATAATAATGTCTAAATCAAAATAAATACAAAATAATGATACTTACCACTGGTTTCTTCTTTTCTTACTTATATTAATTAATAAATAATCTCAACTACCCACCCAACATAAGACGTCTTTAAGACGTCTTTAAGTGATCTTTAAGTCATCTAGACGTCTCAAAGACGTCTTTAAGACGTCTTATGTTAGGTGGGTATTTATCTCATGAATATATTCTTTTAACATTTACAAATACAAATAATGGTATACTAATCGCGAGGTTAGAATTATTTTGTTCTATCTCCTATTTTAAAAGTTGGGAGAAAATGAGTTATTAATTTTAGTAAGTAATGATTACTTCTGAAATGAGCTCTATTTTACAAGTTTTTTTTCTAAATAATTTGTTTAAACATAAATCATTTAAAGCATAAGTTATTATATCTTTAAAAATTAAGGCTAAAATTTTAAATAATTTTTACTTTAAGAAAAAAATCAAAAACTTTCTCCCAACGTGTAAACTTGGAGATAGAACAAAATAATTCTAACCTCGCGTAATGACGATGACAATAATATGCTGTCAAAGTCACTCAGATATTTTCGCTTACTACCTTTGGACTCGTGGTTATAGTGTCTTTCTACATTAGAGCTATTCTCACTTTGAAATCTTCTCTTTCTCTTTTTTCTAAAATCTCTTTTTTAAAAATCTTCCTTCTTTTTTTTAATTTTCTCCAGCGTTGTTATCGACTTCGACTAAATAGACTAAAAGTTGGCTAGTCGAAAGTCGAAACAAGTCGACCATGGCCTACTTAAATACACGGCCTTCTTTTCTGCTTAAATCGAAAAAAAATAGAAGGCCAGTTTAAAAAACGTATATTTTGTAGGATGGACAAACTTTCTTAACATATTTTAATTATTGCGCTATAAATTTTAAATAAGTATATCCGGCATAGGATAAAAACTTCAGCGTTTTCTATATCTTCACATCAACTAAACCTCATATACTTGATTATAGCTTCTTTTTATAAATAGATAGTAATTATGGTTAATAAATGCTGTGTTGTTGGTTGTACCTCCAATTATCTAGGTGGTGAAGTAGTTCCAGTTTTCAGTTTTCCAAAAGATGATGATTTAAGAAAGTTATGGATTAGATTTGTAAATAGAAATTTCTGGACTGTCACAAAATCATCTGTGATCTGTTTAAAACACTTTGAGAAAAAGTTTGTACATAAAGGAGCATCAGAAAAACGATTTCGTTTGCTGTATAACCTAAAGCCTGTTCCTACAATATACCCTGCTAGCATAGCAACTGCTTCTCTTCCAGTTATATCTGGACCAAGAAAATCACCAGCTAAAAGAATATTTCAAGAAGATGAATATCAGAAATTTTTATTAAAAGATATTATTAAAGATGTTGATTCCCTTTCAGCTGCTGATTCACCAGCAGGATATTTATTTTCAAATTTTGATGATTGTGTTGTGTTCCATAGAATTATTCAAAATGAACTACACATACCTGAAGTTGCTGAGTCTATTCGTATCGACAAAAATTTACATGTCCAACTTTTTTATAAAAATCTTCCAGTTTCCTTACCATCATGGTTCAGAGTAACCCACCAATGTATGTTAAAAGAAGGAGTATGCTGGAAAATCTCAATTCACATTTTAGTACAGAAAAAGAAAAGTTGTCTTCTATTCTTGAAGAACTCAAAAGTCACCAAATAAAAAAAAAACAAATTTATTCTTCAAATGTTCTTCAATTTGCATTAATGTTGCGGTACACTTCACTGCAAACTTATCATTTACTGCTGAAGGAATTCCCACTCCCATCTATATCTTTGTTAGGCAAGCTTAAATCAGGTGAAATAGATTCTATGAAAGTTTTGAAGTTGCTACATGAAAATGGGAACTTATCGAAAGATCTTATAATAATTTTTGATGAAATGTATTTGCAACAATGTGCTGAATATTCTGGTGGCAATGTTATTGGGATTAGTGAGGAAAATGAATGTTATAGAAGCATTGTCTCTTTCATGGTAGTTGGTTTGAAAGAAAGTATCTCCTGTATTGTCAAAGCAATTCCAATTGTAAAATTGAACAGTGACTGGTTAAAGTCTGAAATTCTTAACCTGATTCAATTTTTAATAAAAAATAATTTTAATCTTCGAGGTGTTGTTTGTGACAATCACGCTTCAAATGTTTCTTCTTTTACAAAATTACTTGATACGCATGGTGAAAAAAAAGATGGTTTGTTTATTAATGTACTATCACAAAAAGTTTACTTATTCTTTGACACAGTGCATCTGATTAAAAATATTCGAAACAACTTACTTAATAAAAAAAGATTAATTTTTCCAGAATTTAATTTTTCAGCTTTCAAAGATGAAATTCATGTTCAATCAGGAGAAATATCATGGAAAATATTTCATGATTTATTAGAAAAGGACAGTCTGTTGGATGCAAGTTTAAAAAAAGCACCAAATATAAATAACAAAGTTGTCCATCCTGGAAAATGGAAGCAAAATGTCAGTGTTGCCTTAGGTATCTTCCATGAAACTACAGCAGCAGCAATAATTTCATATTTTCCTTACCGTTTAGATATTGCATCATTCTTAACTCTATTCAATAAATGGTGGACAATTACAAATTCAAAAAATCAGTTTTCTAATAATTTTCTTGGTAATGCTGCTATTATAAATGATAAAAAACCTGAGTTTTTTCGAGCTTTTGCTGACTGGTTAAACAAATGGAAAAACACAAAAATTCCAAATTTTGAGAAATATACATTATCTCCCCAAACATCATCAGCACTGCAAAGAACTTTATTATGTCATGCTTCATTAATTGAAGATCTGCTGGAAGATAAGTACAAATTAATATTGACTGCTCGTTTTCAAAGTGATCCTTTAGAAAGAAGATATGGACAATACCGTCAAATGAGCGGTGGCAGATTCCTTGTCAGTTTGAAAGATGTCATTTATAGTGAGAGTATAATCCAAATAAAAAGTTTGATAAAAGAAGGAATTGACATTTTTGAAAATGATATCAATGCTGATAAAGATATAGAACATGTTAGATCCTTAATGGAGCAGATTAAAGAAAGAGATTTTGATTGTGTGACTTTATCGGATGATTCTCGTGAAGTTACCAGTTATATTGCTGGTTTTATTGCCAAAAAATTGATTTTGCAACATACTCCAAAGAAGTTTGGAGTATGTTGCAAATTGCTTTGTACTCAAAATTGTCAACAGGAGTTAAATGATTATAATTATTTAAATATATTATCCAGAGGTGGGCTAACAACTCCATCAGTACTGCTTTTAGAATATGTCTGTGACAGTTTTGCTATGCTAGATCACATTTTTGATGTTATTTATCAGTCTCAAATGCAACACCGTAAAGCAGCAAAGTTAGTTCTTGGCAGTAGAGAAGGGTATCAACCATTTTTATGTTCAAACCATCAAAGTCATGGAAAAGAAATTATACACACTGTTATTTCAAATATTTATTTTAATAACACCAGAAAGAGAGTCGGGGATTCAATTGTTGCAGATAACATAGTTGCATTTAAAAAAAGACAGAGAGAAAAATGAAAATATTTTTTTTCACTTTTAATCAGTTTGTGTTAGAGTTTTTTATACTTTTGAAGCTTATTTTTGAGAATTTGTATATTTTTATTTCATGCACAGAACTTGACAGTCCCAAAATTTCTATTGCAAAATATAACTCATATCTTTCTCAAATCATTGTAGTTTGGAAAACAAAAAACTGAGACTACTTTACAACAGAAATAATTAGAGGTGCAACCATTATCTTATACTAAAAAGAAGCCACAATTAAGTATTCACAATTAAGTTTATTGAAATTTAGCAGTTAAGATTTAGCTAGCTAACGTAAAATTTTTTATCCTGTGCCAGATATACATACTGAAAATTTATAGCGCAATAATCAAAATTAATTTGAGAAAGTTTGTCCATCCGGCCGAATATACGATTTTTAAACTGGCCTTCTATTTTTTTTCGATTTAAGCAGTAAAGAAGGCCGTGTATTTAAGTAGGCCATGAGTCGACTTTAAAAAATCGAATAGTCAATTTAATCGACTTAGTCAATTTAATCGGGTTATGCTGACCAATTGCTTTAAAAAAAAAAAAAAAAAAAAAAAGGTAATGAGATATCTTTATAAGTGGTTTATCTTGCAAAGATAAACTATTTATAAAGATTGAGCCATGCGTAAGAATATTAGCGGTATAGCAGTTTTTTTAATTCAACCGAAATATCTGAAGACTTAACTAAATTTGCTGTATAACACAAACATAGCTCTTAGCTTAGTGTACCCCCCCTCTCGGCGGCCATGTATGTAGCACCACTTCATCAACATGTTTCTTTTTTCTTATTATATTAACCAGTTGATGCTTTTTAAAACAAAATGTTAAGCAATGTGTTATGGTATTCAGTTAGGGATGCGAAAAACATAAGAAATTTTATAAATTTGCTACCCAAAAAAGGTTTGGCAGGCCCCATCTGCCCTCACCTCGCTACACCACTCACCTCGCTACACCACTGTTCTTTATTAATTAAACTATTTTTTATTTTTGCTTTAATTGTTGTGAAAAATGATACAGAGAGTTTACTTATATATAACTTATTAAAGAATTGAGTTTAAACATTTTTTAAGTTTTATATTAATATTTTTTAAATTTTCTGTTTAAATTCAATTGAAATACTACAAGTGTTCTCGTATTTAATTAAATTCAATATTATGTAATGATTGGTACATTTATCAAAGATTTACTTTATCAACGTTTGGTTTAACTCTCTAGATTGGTATAGTTCCCTCTGGACTATTGATAATAATGATTGGTACACAAATAAATCCCTTCTGACGTTACTTTCGGATAAATATTACGGACATTATGAATGTACTTGATAGTCGTGCGGCTATACTTACGAGAGAGACGAAACGAGAGAGAACGATGAAGTTACTTATACTATTCCTTTGACTTAATCTTAATATAAGCTTTACTTTTATTTTCTTTTTTATGGTAGAAACAAAATGATGATTAGTAACTTTCATAAAAGTAAAGTCTGGAATTATTTAAAAAAAAAAAAAAAAAACTTATAATAACCACATGTAAATATAAAGATACATTAACAAACGAAGTTTACAACAAAGAACTAAAATACAATGAAAATACCAGCCAATGGCAAATCATTTGTATAGTAAGCATCGTGTTAACATTGCAGTCTAAACCTAGTACAACAACTGGTCATGTATCTTTTAAAGCTGCATTTCGCGAGGTTACAATTCTTTTGTTCTCCCATTTTAAATGTTGGGAGAAAGTTTTTGATTTTTTACTAAAAGTAATAAACATTTAAAATTTTAGCTTTACTTTTTAAAGAAATAATAACTCAAGCTTTAAATAATTTATATTTAATCAAATTATTTAGAAAAAAATTTTAAAAATAAAATATATTTTAAAAATAATCATTACTAAAATTAACAACTCATTTTCTTCCAACATTTAAATTGGGAGATAGAACAAAGGAATTCTAACCTCGCGATTTGCAACTCTCCCTCATATTGAAAATATGAAAAATAAATGATGAAACACTTTCTACACGCAATAATATAATGAATAAATTGTACATAACTTGTTTTTTTCATATACTAAATGCAGATAATTCATCAATGAGATGTTGTTCTAGCATAGACAAAGGATTTTATCTTCAAAACTTAAAGATGTTTAACATTTCTTTCGTTTACCCTCCTCACAGTATAAATCCCCGTAAAAACTGAAAAAATAAAGTTAAAAATGGACCACCCCTAAGCGATGTAAACATTAAAAAAAAGGTATGATTTGTTAATACAAACAAAATTCACGTCTTAAAAGAAACTACAGATTTAATTGCCCACGATTACAAACTGAAATTGCAGATTGTCGATTGCACTAAAATAAAAGAGGAAGTTTGATCGAAGAGTTTCAAGATTATTTTTTTGAATACTGAAGTTTAGTCATAACGAGGCAAGTTTAGTCATAACGAAATATTTAAAAGAATGACAAAGTTTTAAAAAAGCCTTGATAAACATTTTATGAAGTATGTTACAGCTGTAATTAGGTATCCATTATACGAAAACATGTTTGCAAGTTTTGGATCTATTATGTTCTGGCTTATGTGATGAGCAATCTTGAGCATTTTTATTAATGCCAAGTTCAAAATGATTTTTAGACTCCTAAAACCTCATTGGACGAATTTTCATACTTGCATTTCGGCAACTCATAAATGAATTATGATTAATTAGACGGATTAAATAATTTTTTAGGCTGCCACCAGACAATTGAGATTTAAATGAACTTTTTAAAATTGTAGTGTTTCTAAAGACGAAAAAAAAGTTTTCTTATTTTGTGATTTGTTTTTTACCTTCTTTGGCATTAACTAAAATCAATCATTGAATCACTCATATTCATCAATCGATGAAAGATTAGATCTACAGATTTCAATAAAGTATGATTCATGTCCATCAATTGATGAAAAAGGCCTAAGGTACCTGTTAGATTTTTATTTTAAAGTTGTGAACTCTTTATCATTTATATAATAGTTTTTAAGGCAAGTTTTACTGAAGTTTAGTCATAACGAAATACGTTTTATTAATCATTCAATATTTTTACTTTAGTTTAACGGAAAGAACACACTGCACTACTTTTGGCTTATTTGACTCAAGCTGCAAATATTGTTTACTGATTTGTATTCTTTAAATAGTTCAAATGTTAAATTTTTTTGTCTTTAGATGGAACTACACGTTAAAAACTTGAAATTTATTGCAGAGTATAGTAAATGGCATGGAAAAAAGTAGTACCCTATAAGTATTAGCCTAAAAACCAAAATAGAAAAAGTTTTTTTTTGGTCAAAGTGACAGAAAAACTAATAGTTCTTCTTAAAAAAATATGTTTTAAATCATACAACGTAATTACTAATGTTTACAAAAGGAAAAAAAAAAAACGACATCGCTGCCTTTATATTCTGTCTGGAAACCACATAACGGCAACTGTGTAACTTGTCAGATGGTTGAGAAACTACGAAAGGGAGCATTAGGCACACGATAAATTTTGAGAACGAAAAGAATTTTTTTACTAAAACTTAAAAAAAAACTTAAAGTCGGATTGTTGCCATGTCGGATGTTCCAATGTCGGATGTTCCAATGTCGGATGTTCCAATGTCGGATGGTTGATATTTGTGTCAATAAAAGTAATCTTAACATCTATATACACACTGAGCGAGAATATAGATACTGTATATACAGATGTATAATTCCAGACTTAATTTGAGCCCCATTTTCTAACCAACTGTACCAATCGGTTTTGCATAATAATAATTTAGGACAACGTCAACATTTTGCTTCGTCTTTTTTGAGGAGATCAAAATGGCTTCAAATCATATGAGCTTTATCACTTGAAGGCCATTTTAACATTAATTTTCTTCTTTTAAAGTTGATGCGACAAGGTTTGATCAAAGTTTGAAAATTTGAACAAAAATATTCGAGCGACACTTCTGATTAACTGACAAAATCTGTGAAATGTCGAAGAACTTTGCGGGAAATTTTAAATCGCTAGTTCACATTAGACACTATTTCAGAATAGTGTGGTACTATTTTGAAGACAGTGGTCCAATAAAAGATTTTTTTTATGGGACGAGATTCCAACATAATTATTTTTTAGTATTTTAAATAAAAAAAAATTGCTGCTTGGTTTTTGATCGTGCGTTAATAGATCCTGTATTAACATTTCGCTGCAATAAATTCCACCTTATGAATTTTGTGTGTACATTTTTACAATGATAGCCAGAAATTAAACCCGAAATTAACCTACTTTTAAAATCGAAGTCGATTTTACTTAACTCCACTTTGGAAGATATTACCAAAATCGACTAAATTATAAACTGGTAAATTGGTCGACTTTGACAAATTCGCTTTTTTTAAGGAATTCTTTTGTACTGAATGTAATTGCTTTGTCCATATCTGTATTAAAGTATAAAAAGCTATTAAGCAATATTAGCAACTTGTTGTATATTTTTTGTACTTTCAACATTATATTAGAGCACTTTACACTGAATTTGAGACCTATGATTTATACGAATCTTAATCAGCTTAAAGTTCTCTATCATCAATCATAAATATAGAGGGGCAGGGGGGAGAGGGTTTAGTTAGGCCGGATATTTCTATATGCTTTTGCTTGATGTAAGGTGACGATAAATCACAATTGAAATAACTTATAGCTGCTGTTAGACATATTATAATCTGAATGCGTTGAACAGTCGTAAACTATAAAATCCTTAACAAGATTTGATGTTTTCTTTAAATACATTGATACATTGATAAATGATGTTTTAATAACCCTGGTTTCGATTGCCGATATGTTTTTCACTATTAAAGAGTTAAAGAATTGGTTATTGGTGTCAATTTTTGAAGTAGCAATGGCCCTAACAGCTGCTGTAGTATTTTCTGTTCTTCTTGTGCTTAAAATTGAAAATCATATAAAGGCAGAATGGTGGACAATATTTGCTCCACTGTTTGCATTTGATATATTGACTGCATACTTCGATATAATTGTTTTTATAAGACTCTACTTGGCATTAGAACGAAGCCTTGCAGCAAAGAGACTTATTATTAATGCAGTAGTCATACTGTTGTTAGTTATTTTCAAAGTGCTGCTTTGTCAAAAACTTGAAGGAACAAAGCACTTTCCTCATTCTGTTGTATATACACCATTGTTTGTTCTTTTGTTTTTATTGCTAGTTCGCTCTTGTATTCTTTCTGATAAATTTTAAAGTATAAAACTATTTTAATGAAAATTATCATGAATGTGGCTTCAGTTAAGTTTAGTAATTATTTTATACACAAATATACATTAACAAATCTTTTGTTTGCATATTTTACATTATGCAATTATTTGATTGAAATGTAAAGAAGCATGTCTTGCAAATGTTATGTCCAATCAATTCAAAGATAGTTAACTACAGGACTGCATACTCTGAGATAAGTTTTATCAAAATTGGGATGATTTTTCTGTGTAGGAGAGCCTAGAATATGAGTAACTAGTTTCTACATCAGTATTTAAGGCTTCTAAATAGCTTATTTTCATTTGCAAGCATTTAAAAATATAACTAATTGCAAATTTCAATTGTTATAAACAATTGAAGTTTTCAATTGACACCAATAACCAATTTATGAGTGGTTTCGATAAGATCCTATAATACTACAATTTTACCCTTTTGATTTTGTTTCAGCAACAAATTTATTCTTTGATTGAACATTTGTGATCTTAAAATATAACTAATTGCAAACTTCAATTGTTATAAACAGTTTAAGTTTGCAATTATTTTTATATTTTTATTATTACATTTTTCTTAAGTTTACAGTTTAAGGATCCAGTTCACACAATTCAAGGTCCAACACCATGCACTAGAAAGAACTGATGAACTTATTAAATAATAAACATTGAAAACATGAAATTTGGTAATTTTGTATAATATTGTAATCTCTGCTTCTGTTAATGAGTTAAGTATATTTTTAACAGAAAGAAATTAATACTTTTTGATATCTCAGTTTCATATTGTTATCTTTAAAACAAAAAGCATCTAACCTTTTTGCAAAAAATAGGTTTTAGAGAAAAAAAATCTTTTCATTTGTCTTAAAATAAATCAAAAACTTCAAAATGTTCAATTATTGTCTAGGTGAATGCATGAAACCACAAAAATAATTCAGTAAAAGGCTCTTAGCCCTACTATTAGGTGCAATTACTGACACTAACATAAGAATCATTAACACATTAAAAGATACTTGACAAGAGTTTAAACCTTTAAGTTAAAACAATAAATTAGTATGAAATACTAATTTATTGTTTTAACTAAAACTTTTGTTTAAACTGAATTAAGTAAGCAAAACATTGAAGAGTAATCTAAGTATTGACACCTGCAGTAATTGAGGCATTGGCACCTGCAAATGCATAGCATGCTTCTTCATTAATTTTAACAGTATTTTGATAGCAAATTAATAATTTTTAAATAAGTAGCAGTTGTTTCAATTATGTTAGAGGTAATGTTTATACAGGTTATTTTTCTCCTTTTACAAAACTTGTAAATCTTTTAAAGTATTTCTAGAGAAGCAGAAATACTTTTACAAATTTTCTAATTCAAGTTTTCAATGAAAACGGTCACAACAAAAGCCAACTGGCGATTGTTGCAAGCCAAATTAGAAAAAAAAGTCTATAAAGAACAATAAAATTCAATCTGAGTATGATGCCCTCCATACAGTATCATTACCGTGGATATCATCACTATGCCCAAAATTAGGAAATATTTTTGGAAAGTTTGGATATAGAGTAGTTTTCAAATCCAATCTTGAAAATCTGTAAAAGTATTTCTACAGTAGTTAGATGTTAAGTATATATACTCATATATGTTAACAATATATATGTATTATATATTGTTAACAATATGTGTATTAAGGGTAACAAATTATTTTTAGCAAACTGTATGCATGTAAACTATTTTTTAAAATTGTTCAAACTTTGATTTAACAATATTTATGGCGGCTGTTGCTGTTGGAGCTCTAGTTGCAAGATTTTTTAATGGCTACAAGATCTGTTTGAAAAACCTTTTCATAAAAAGAAAACCAGGACATGTAATTTTTTAATTTTTGTTAATTTTTTTTACTAATCATTTCAAATACTATAAAAAACTAATTGTTTTTAAAAAATCTTATCAATATATTTACAAATAAATATTTTTTAGGTAAGTATATTTATAGATATATTCATAAATAGCTCTATCTATAAGTACATTTATAAACAAGTATTTGTAATAAAGTTTAATGTTTTTTACTGTTTACAAAAAGTAGTGTAATTAATTTTTATTTTGTCCTCTGACTAATTTTTTTGTTTTTGCAACTCATTACACATAAAAAAATATATAATGAACAAGAAATGAACAAAAATATTTGAGCAAGTATTATATATATATATATATATATATATATATATATATATATATATATATATATATATAATCATTTACATTTTTAGTTGCATTCACATATATAACTTATGTTTATTTCAGTGGCTTTTAAGGGTAAAAAAAACTCTTGCTAAATTTTTCTCAAATTCTGTCAGTTAAATATCATTTTGTTCTAGCTTCTCTTAATTCCAATTTTTTATTATCTTTTTTTCTTAGAGCATCAAATGATGGAAATGCAAGACAATAAAAAAAAAAAAAAAAAAAAAAGGAAATGTATCAGATTAAAGAAAGCATTCAGATAATTGCAACAAAACCCCATGGTAATTAATTTACTATTTTGTTGTATATGACTTGCCTTTGAACACACCTTCAATGACGTATTTCTATAATGAGTTTTAAAAAAGTTTTGTGGATAAAAATTACATCTTAAAAATTATATATTTATTACATTAAGCTGTTTATATATATGCATATACTTTTTATTAAATCATGCTCTATATCTAGTCTGGTCTATAAGTACAATCAATTACTTAATTTTCATAGTTCACCATAAATTAGTTTATAATTACCCAACTCATTTACATTAAACACCAAAACCATGTTTGAGTTATGTAATATCATTAATTTAACTGTCATCATTGGTGGTTATGGCTGTGTTTTAGCAAAATAGATTACTCAGAGATAGAGTTGTCACCAGTGAGTTTATTCAAGTTTATCAATGCTAAGCTTTCTTCTATGAGACAGACTTAGATTTTAATAAAACTTCTATTGTAATCATTGTCCAAATAATCTCATAGCATTCTGCTAGGATCAAAAAAGATGATGTGATGAAACTTAATTTGAAGCATGTAAAATGACTTTTTAGGTTTATGTTTTAGGTAGACTTTTAAGGATCTTGATTAATTTAATATTATTAGTAGTGTGAATTCACCAAAAGTTTGACTTTTTTTTTTTTTTTTTTGGCTTGAGAAAATCTTTTTATTGTTGTTTGAATGCTGTTTAAATGAATATTTGTTAATCAACGTTTACTTTTTTTTATAGCTTTAATTTTTTTTGAAAATAAACTTACAGGTTGTTGATTTTTTTTTTAAGAGCTCATTTTTTACATAAAAGGTGAAAAGGAAAAGTAATTTTGGAGAAAATTTTAAATCATTTCTTAAAAATTTGTTGTTTATCAGAAAGAGTATCCATAATCTAATATATTGACACTTCTTGTCTCTGGTTAGCAGAAGTTTAGTAGGAGAGGTTCTTTTTAATGCTTCATTTTTACTCATCCTTGTTTTTATGCTTACAGGCAGAAGCCAATCTTTGATATGTTTTATGTACAGATAACATTCTAAAAATATATCCCTCATATGTTGTCTACTTATTTTTTAATTATCATGTTTAATTCTATATAATGGGAAGTGAAGACATGCAATTCCTTTTTTTTTTTTTTTTTTTTTTAAATGATCAAAATTAAAATCTTTAGATTATTAACAGACCTGAAAATATTGAATTTAAAATACTTTGTTTTAAAGAAAATAAACATAATTTTATCCATTTAATCACAATTACATAAAATGTCTTTTTTCTCAAGACTAAACCAGGGGGTTAAAGCTAGTTTTACTATTATTTAGTAATAAATACATTCTTGTTTTCTTGTAGTTTGCTAAAAGCTTCACTATAACATACAACAAATCATGCCAAACATAGATTGTGGAATAAATTGTTTGGAGAAGAAATGGTCCGTGGTACCTTCTGCTATGTCATCAAGAACTATAAATCCAGTCCGCCGAATTGTTGATCAAATGAAAGTTGAAGCAAATCCAGAATTTCAACTGATTTCATTATCAATAGGTATGCTTTTACTGTCGGTGCATATAATTAAGGTTATTTTGTTAGAAAAATTGTTTTGAAGACTTGCATATATACAATGAAGTATAATTTAGGTGATCCAACTGTTTTTGGTAACCTTATTCCTAACGAGAATATATTAGCTGCTGTAGAAGAAAGCTTACGCTCACATAAACACAATGGATATGCACCTGCTGTAGGTTGGTATAAACATTAAAATTTCTTAAACTGCTCTTATATGTAATCATCCTGAATTTAAATTATTCTTAACTTAAATTACTTTTAAATAAAGGAGAATTAGCTGCAAGAAAAGCAATCGCTGAGTATATGTCAACCCCTAAAGCACCTCTCACTGAAAAGGTGCTTAAAAATATTTTTTGTAAAGTTTTGAAATAAAAGTTAAATACTAAATAATAATAAGTTATTTAGTTTAAACTTTTTTTTTAGGATATTGTTATCACCAGCGCTTGCTCAGGTGCTATTGAATTATGTTTGAGCACATTGGCTAACCCTGGGGACAATATTCTTATTCCTAAACCTGGATTTTCTTTATACAAAACTATTGGAGTCTCAAATGATTTAGATGTGAGACAATACAATTTAATGGTGAGTCAATTTAAGAAACATTTTCTAAATATTTACAGCAAAAGAAGTTAGTATGATGTAGATGAACTGAGAGTAACTTTTTCTGCAGCCAAATCATGAGTGGGAGGTGGATATTGCCCATCTAGAATCGCTTATTGATGAAAACACCAAGTGTATTATTGTAAATAACCCATCTAACCCGTGTGGTTCTGTTTATTCAAAAGAACATCTTGAAACCATTATTGCTGGTATTTCTATTAATGTCTCTGGCTTTTTGAAAAGTTAATTCTTTTTTTTTTAGTTTTTTGCAAAATAATCTTGTGTTTGTAAACTAATATTTTTGTAATTTCGTAGTGGCAGAGAAACATAAAGTGCTAATTCTTGCTGATGAAATATATGCTTATTCAGTAAGTAACTTCTCAATCTACTTGTTATTACACAGATAACAATGATTTCTTTATGGGTATTGTTTTTGAATAGACATAAGTGTTATTGCTAGAATCCAGGCAGGTGGCACATGCTAAGTTTATTAAAAAACAAATACCTAAAACAATTGAAAACATTTTGCTTTTAAATGTTTCAGGTATTTCCTGGGGAAACATTTTATCCAATGGCAAGTCTCACAGAAACTGTACCAATTTTGTCGTGTTGCGCCATTTCAAAGCGGTATTTGGCTTCTTTTCTTCTTTTTTTCAACAAATTTTTATAAAAATAGTAGTTTATGTTACTAGCTTGTAACAGTTTGTTATGGTTATGGTATATATATATATGGTACAGTCTGTTTGTTAAGTTCTTGTGATAAATATTGAATGTAATTTAATTTCTTAGCATCGTTTCCCTAACGTCTATGAATTAACTTTTAACTTTTCAATTTTTAAGAAGTCGATTTGTTAACAAAGTATTTATGCGAATAACCTTGCAGTTTTTTAGTGCCCGGATGGCGACTGGGTTGGATACAAATTCATGATAGAAATAATGTCCTTGAAGAGGTATTTTTTTCATGCAAATATCCTTTACTGATACTTTCTTGTGTGTGTACGCGCGCGCGTGTGTGTTTCTTTCGTTCGTTCTTTACAACTTATATTCCTTTTATTGAATTTTATAAAACCTAATTTTGTGGTTTCTGCCTCTCACAGTTTCGCAACCGTTTGTTTGATATGTGCACTCGTATACTTGGTGCAAACACTATTATTCAAGGTGCTATACCCAGGATATTGGCTGAAACTCCAAGAGATTGGTTTGATTGTAATATGCAATTTATAAAAGTAAGTAATTTGTAATTTATACATCTTTTTAGATATTGACAAATAATTAATATATTCATTTTTTGAATTTCCTATTTGTTATAGGAAAATGCTGACATTGCATATACCATTTTATCTAAAGCATCATTTTTAATACCAATTCGACCTCGTGGTGCCATGTACATGATGGTGAGTTTTTCTTTTATTGTTAAAGCGACTTTAACAAATATATTTCGAATGGTTACTTCTTTTTCCTCTATTTTCAAGTTCAAAGTGCTAAACGTTTACGCAATCGCAATTACAAATAAAATATTGCGCAATAATCCTATTTAATTACATCCGCTGAAGTTAATTTTCAAAAGTATTTTTGTGTGAATTCATCTTTTTCACACCAAAAAAAATTTATGTTTTAAATGTATAAAAAGTTCTCTACTTTAAAAAGCTACGAAAGTTCCATTTATCATAATTGATATATGTTTGTATTTATTCGTCATTAACTTAAAAACAAAAAATGTCGACGACTATTAACGCTCGCTTTTTTGCACATCGGTTGAATTACTTAATGCAGACTTATTTAGTTTTATAATTTAAATAACATAAATTTAAACGATATGATAATCATTCTTTTATTGAAGTTAGTTACTTTCTATGTTTTCGAAAAAAAGAGGGAAAATTTTACATCGAAAAATATTTTTAAATGACATTCATTTAAAAAAGTTTTCTAAGTTTTCTTTTGTAGATAAAAAATTTAAAAAAATTTAATCTAGTCTTTCCTATGGAATTAGTTCACTGTTAAAATAATTCCCTGTTATTTATCATGTTTCTATACAAGGAGTTCATTATAAGGATATTAAAGAATTGACGTCGATGTAAATTTTAAAATATAAACTTTGTTGAGGCGCACGCGATAAAACGCTTAATTTTGATTATCGCGTGCGTCTAAAGATTATTTTTTTTATAAATTTTAGGTCGGACTGAATCAAAAACTTTTAAGCATTTTTGTTGATGACGTGAACTTTACGAAAAGACTCTTATCGGAAAAGTCGGTTTATTGTCTTCCTGCATCGGTAAGTGCATCAAAGGAGCCTAAAACGTGTTTGAGCGTTTATTTCTGTGCGCATGCGTGCAATCGTTTTTTTTTTTCCGTCATGACATTTAATTTTCATATTTTAAATGCAGTGTTTCGAATATCCTGGCTATTTTCGTATTGTCTTAACGGTTCCCAGTCATTTACTGGAAGAAGCGTGTGAACGGATCCTATCCTTTTGTGGCAGTTTTTCGTGAATGGCAGCTTCTCGATTTTTAACTTTTATTCAAATGATGTACAATATTTTGTAGTTATTTAATTGAATGTGTCGTTTTCTCCACTATTTTCTTCTCAACGCGCCGCGTTACTTAAACTTGGTGATGGTTAGCAGTAGAATATGACGTATATACTTTATATATTCGTATATAAGTTTGCATTTTTTATATGCGCATATGTAAGTTTTCTTTCGGTGAAAAAAACTTACATATACGCATATAAAGAATGCAAACGCTAAGTTAAAAAGCGTACTTGTTTGAGTTGAAACTAGCTTTAAACTGTGGAGTTGGAGGTGAACTGATCTGCATTTAATATTTTACAACGTTTAATTATTACAAATTTGCAAACCCGAAAATCCCTGCTGACACTTGCTTTTTTTTAACGTTTATGATAAAAAATACCCAGCAAATCTTTTGGTGGTATAATAGAGTACACCGATTAGACCAAATATGCACTTTCATTGAAATCCAATCTCTAAGAATCAGTGAGAAAATTAAGTTTCAAAGTTTTTTTATTCTATAGATAAGATAGGTAACAAATGACAGCCAAATTTTGCATTTTTACAGCGTAAAAGTTTAATTTTTAAAACAAGTTTCACGTTGGTAGTCAAAAAGCTTTAAAGTATCTGAGATCTGAGTCTAAAAAAAGAATGTCCAAGACCAATATGTTCAAAAATGGTGAAAAAATTCTTCATCAAAGCCGAAGGTTGTAGCTGCAAGTTTAACTGCAAATGACTTAGTACAATTGCAAGTGTCAACACAAGGGATTTTTCAACATTAAAGTGATAAAACTTATCTCAACATTGAATAATGTTTTTGCTCACAGAATTGTAGAGCCTAATTTTTCTCAAGTGTCACATGATCAACAAAAAACCATTTTGACCATTTAAACATCTCTTCAATTTTAAATAGATCTGAATAAAAACAAAAACAAAATACAGTTGCGTATTGTAAAAGCTTGAAAGGACTTCTTGAAGAAATAATTAAAATCAGAAATGTCAGTCCAAATCATGATGTCAAATTGGTCATAGATGGTGGAGGTGATTTGGGTGCCCTTGTTAAGGAACCAATGGATTCAGATCCTCCAACAAAACGCCTTTTGACAACAAAATTTTTGAATACATCAGGTGTTAAAAAATAACTTCTTGTAGTAGTGTGTCAAAATCTTCCTAAAAATTATGAAAATGTTAAATCACTGTTGGAACTCATGGACACTAAGAAAGTTCAATATGTAATATCCTATGACATGAAAATGGCAAGTATCTTGTGTGGTATACAATCCCATTCAACCACACACCCTTGCTGATGATGTGCATTGATTTCAAAAACTTGACAGGCTGACTAAGAACACTTGAAATATTTGAAAAAAGATAATGAGGCTTTTGTTGAATCAGGTGCTGACATTATGAAAGTTAAAGAACTTAAAAATATCATATAAAAATATCAGATAAAACAAAATAAATAAGATAAATAAATCAGATAAAATAAAATAAATCAGATAAAATAAAAGATAAAAAATATCAGATAAAAAATCAACTCCTCATTTCATTTGATTCTGAAAAATCATTTATTCTTGATCTAATTCCACCAATGGAGTTCTACCTAATGATAGGAGTTGTTAATTATCTGATAAAGATTTTGGTTGGAAAATTACAAGATCTCTCAATTCGGCTCAAATAAATAATGATTATTTCTCAACCTTTTCAGTTTATATATTTTTTAAGTCATTTTATTTTTATTGTGTCTTTTCGTACTATACTTTACATTTTAATAGCTGTTAGTTATCAATTTGTCTAACAATGTGATATTTGTTTTAAAAATTTAACATGTACGCTGTAAAAATGCGAAATTTGGCAGTCATTTACTGCTTGTCTTGTCGATAGAACAAAATTTTTGAAACATAATTTACTGACTTATTTTTAGAAATTGGATTTCAATGAAAATACATATTTGGGGTCCACTTGGCGTACTCTATTATACCAGCAAAGGATTTCTTTTTTTTTTTTTTTAGTTGTCAAAAATATCGAAAAAAGCAAGTGTGCTAGAGTTTTAATTTCGCCATCAGTCGCCATGAGCTTTTATCTGCCCATACATCAAGTTTTTTTACTCCTGTGAGCAAAAACGTTGACAACTGAAGAATCATGTTGAGAAGAATCCTACCATGCCCATTAGAAAGACTACCAAAGTGTTTTTAAAAAATGTAAAGACCATGAGAAGGATTCTAAAGACTTCTGGGAAGGTCAGTGTTGGTCTTGCCTACTAGTTAGCTTTTGATAGAAAGAATAAATGATACAAATTGAAGCAGTCAAAAAAGATTTTAAATCGTTTAAAGAGCTATTGCCTATGAATGGTCAAAATCTTCTCAGATGAAAAGGTATTTATCATAGACTCTGTTATCAACAGAAGAAACGACCTATTTATTGTCAATTATCTCTTTCAGTTTAATAACACAGTCATAGACTTAACGCCCCAGATTACAGCAATAAGAAAAGCTTCTAAATTGATGATTGATGATTACGCATAAAATATTTCTATTTTTAACGTTCTTTCTTGTTATTGATAGGGTCAAATATTTCTCAGCAACAAATATTTGTCTTCCAAACTGAGTAAAAAGTATTTGCTTCTACCAGTATACTGTTGGGCCCGAATGAAAAAAAAGGTCATAAAAGTAAATCTACTCAGGAACCAATGACCAATGAACGTCAGCTTCTTATTATCCTCGTTGCTCTGTCTATTCTTAGTACCCTTATTGCTCTGTCTACTGCTTAATCAGTTTAGCATGCCAAGCTAAACTGATTAAGCAGCAGACAGATCAGCAACAATACTAAGTTGAAGACAGAGCAACAATATTGACGCTGAGAATTCTCAATGTGTGAGATTCAGTTTCTAGAAGACTTGACAACACTGCTTGACGAATGATTTTTTGAAAAACTGGTTTATCAAGATGAAAACTATTGGGTACTGAAACTTTCTAGAATTTAGTTGTCATAGTTTAGGTTGCCATAGTTTCTAGTTTGTTTCACAGAGAACTATTTGCAAACGAAAACAAATGAGGCTGCCTCTTGCGTTAAATAACATCGGTGATTGGGAAATATAACCTTCAAATGTGCTAAAATGTCTGAATAGAAAAATGTCAAATGTCAACGGAAATAACGAAACTTAATTAATGTTGTAAACAAATTTAGGATGTAACAAAATTTAGGGGGTAATTTTGAAGATTTTATCACATGGTTAATGACTTTTTTTTACAGTCTAATTTGCAAGTAATACAGTTTTTGTGGACGAGAATCAATTGGAAAGCCTGTGTTATGTTTCTCTAATTGACAGATCCAAAGAAGAATTCGATTTCATTAAAACTTTTATTTTCGATATAAGAATACCAACACAGTACATTCAATCACACAAACTTAATATTTATAGTAAAATAGAAAGTTCCTAGAAAGATACAGAACATTCTGGAATGTTATTATATATCTAGTAGGTTTTATAGAAGATTCTCGAATGTTCTGTTGAATGCGGAAAGTTCTAGAATAGACCATAACAGTTAGTTTTACAACATTGTCACAATTAAACTGTTTTACTATTAAAAAGTTGTCCAAGTTGCGGAAGAAGTGGTAGTTAGTGGGAGCTAGGTCTGGTAAGTAAGGAGAATGATCAAGAAATTCTAACTCCTATTTCTCTGGGTTTGCTAAAGCCATTTGTGAGAACAGATCAGGTCTTATCTTCGCCCAGTTGGTTACGTTATAATTTTGCTGTGGTTGATATGGTATTATGCAATCATAATGGATCTTCAAACACTCACCTTCAGCTTCTTTTGATGAATATTACGCTTTGGAGGCGCCACGGTGCTGAACTTTTTTGATTGTCATATTGAATCCATTCTCATGACAAGTGACGATTCGATTCAAAAATGGATCAGATTTATCACATACATCAAGAAGTTTCTAAACGCTTTCGTTTCTGTTTTTCATTCAGTTCCCGTGAAACCTTTTCACTTTACAGATTTGAGCTAAATGAGTTTATATTTTTTGCTTGCTAACGCAAAACTTCAATAATTCACTAATTCATAGTCACTCTTAGGTGGGCAACCATATAGTTCATTTGTGCGGTCAAATTTACTTGTACGAAAATTGCTGAACCGATTTAATTTGTGTCCGCTGCGTAGTAACACTAGAGCCAAATAAACAATGCTTTGCATGGTTTGCGATGACGTATCATATAAGAACTCATACTTCATAATAGCAATGCATTGTAGAGTTTAAAAATTTTTTTAGCATTAATGTAAATATAAGATTTACCCATCTTTTACCCATCTTTTACCCATCTAAGACCTGTAGGTTTTGTAATGACTAAAAATGTCCACTATCCGCAAACTTAATGTTTTAGCAAAGTTCAAAGCTTTATAATGATTTGTTCAATCTTTACAAACATAAAAAAAGAGAAAGAGGTTTTTTATGCTGTTGTTGTTGTAAAAAATAAATATCATTAGCAGTTTAATGAATCGGAAATAAATTTAAAACTTTATGGAAGTTCAAAGTTCTTTTTCCTTTTATCAAATGACGAGACATCAATGATGTGAAAGAGATTCGATTTGAAAAATTAATAAACTCATATCATAATCAAGAAAGTTTGTATTTTATAGTAATTGTCCGTTAAATATTTAGGTAAATATGTTGAAATCATTCTTTCAATCTTTTAACCACTGAAAATGGATTTAATTTTTTTCAGTTCAACCTTCAACAGCGGAAAAAAGAAATTTTACTCAGCTTTACTATCCCCTCAGCTCCACACTTGCCATAGAGAAATGCGCTAAGAAAAAGAAACCAATTTGATATCCAAAAAACCTCATAATGAACTTTCATAATTCAACTTTCATAGTTTTTTTTCGTTGTATTCGTGTGTTAAAATATGCTCTTGAACCTTTGAATGACAAGTTTATGTCTAAGATTACTTTTTTACTTAAATTCAGATTAACAACAGTTAACCAAGTAAATTTTCCTAAACGAATTTATGGACAACCTGTTAGTGAGGTTTAGGGCCTGTTTATATGGAAAGCGGGCTAGCTCGCTTGCCGAGCCAGCCCGCTTTCCATATAAACAGGCCCTCAATCTGAATTTGGAGGTTTTTATCAAATCATCTTAAATTACCCTAATCACTATGTTAGAAAGTTTCTAATAGCGCATGCTCAAACTGCTATTGACGTCAAGATCTTTGGAGGAGCTTTGCGATTAGTCGAAAAAAATCAAAGAGGGAAGAGTCTCAGTTTTTGATCTTTTAAAGTAGAAAATTATATCAAATATCGACAACAGTTAACATTTTAAGAGAGCTAAGTATTTAATCTTCAAAATTCAAGGTCATTAGTTTTTTTTTTGAAACGTTATAAGAATATTTGTTATTTGTTTTTGCTATTTTCAGTCATGGTAACACTAAAGTTTTATAAAAGAAAAAGATATTGAAATAAGATTTTTTAATAATTAATATAATTGAAAACTTAAGGATTTTACTCGGCTCCGCAGCATCGACAACAATTATAAATTTAATTCAATTACATAAATTCAGTGAATTCAATGGATGTATATCTCAGAGGATTTCACCTGCAAAACACTTTTTATCAAACAAAATAATTAACAGAAAATTTTTTGATAAATATAATCACAAAGAAAAAACACATTCTCGAATATAAATGATTTATTTTCAAGTTTATCAATATCAAATATCTCCTTATTTTTTATTTTTTATTTTTTTGAAAAAATATTATAAAAAAAAAAAAAAAAAAAAAATACAATCATATTAAAAATATTGGGTTCAGACTTTTTCCATTGATGTGAAAATAAAAAATAAAATAATAGAATGCGTTATATGTTTTCTATCTAATTGAGTACGTCTTATAAAAACCAAACAAACGTATATATATTTTTATACGGTAACATTATTTTTATTACCAGTATTAATTTATAATCTGTATCTGGAAACGTAAAACTCTTTTTAAACATACACTTAAAAAAAGAGATTAGATTCCCTGAAGATAATCTTTAATGGATTGTCGGAGAACTGCGGTAGCAAAAATTGCATCTTCTTTTGTGATACACATTGGAGGCTTTATACGCAAGACCTAAAAAGGCGAACATAAACTTTGTTACTATGGCTATTTGCTATAAAAAGTATTTCTTCTTTTGAAAAAAGAAAAAAAAAAAAAACTTACGTTGCCGAATCTTCCGCCTTTACCAAAAAGGACTCCGTAATCTTTCGTACGTTCCCATATATCTAACATCACCGCTGCAGGAAGCGGTTTACGACTAGCCTAAACAATACTCTTTGTTCAAAACAATGCTCCCTAAAATTAGCGGTGAATAGAAGTAATCTGCAGCATGCAGACGACTTAAAAAACATTTGTCAGGATTTGATTGAAGTTTTTTTACACGGGGAGTAACTGATAATAACTTTTGTGGCTAATTTGTTACTTTTGAATGAAAAAAAAAATACTTGCAACAAAAAAATAAAAAATTTAAAATATATATGAACCTTATCTGTGACCATTTCTACTCCAATCATTAACCCTTTCCCTCTTACGTCACCAACAACATCAAATTCTTTGCGTAATTCATCAAGCTGCTTTAAGAAAAACGTTCCAACAACCTCAGAATTTTTCATCAGTTTCTCTTCGTCAATAATCTGAAATGAAAAAAATTCAATATTTCATAGATTTAAATAAATTTATTAATCAAAGATTTTGTTTTGATTGGGTCCCGTGTGCAAAATGTGAACTACATATTATATAACAAATATTGAAACAAAATCTTACTGTTTGAAAAGAAAACTAAGTTATAATTCAACAAGTATGATGATCATAAATTTGTTTTAATGAACCAAATTGTGCCATAAACTTATAAAAACAACTCACATCTAAAACTGCAGATGCAGCAGAACAAGCCATAGGATTCCCACCATATGTATTAAAGGTAACAGCAGATTTCATTGTTTCAGCAATCTTTGGAGTGGTTATTAAAACAGCCATTGGAAAGCCATTTGCTATGCTTTTAGCACATGTAACTGGAAAAAATTTAATTTTTTTTTAAATCATTCATATATATAATATTAGAAAATGTAATATATAATATATAAGAAAATATAATATATGAGAAAAAACCTCTGATTAAAGAAAACATAGAGCAAACGAAAAAACTTGAAAAAGACTTACCCATATCGGGTACAACACCCATTGATTCAAAACCCCAATAATGACTACCAAGACGACCAAAACCAGTTTGTACCTAAATCAATTCATCATTAAATCAGCATCTTCAGAACTAAATTCATGTTATCAACATACAACGTAAAACTAGACAAACCTCATCTGAAAGACAAAGCCCACCATGCTCTCTAACCTTCTCATAGGCCATTTTCATGTAATTCTTTGGATACTGTACTGTTCCTCCAACACCCTATGACATGGTGAAAAAAAGAAATAAGACGCACAAAATACACAAGTTCATTGTAAAGCACCATGGTGGCAAGACAGATTTACAAAATATTATGCTAAACATATAAAATAGTCCAACTAAATTTACTTGTATAGGTTCTGCAAAAAATCCAGCAATCTTGTTAGGAACATTATAATCAAGTACATCTTGCAATTGCTTTGCATAGGCATCGGCTGCAACACACTGACCTGTTACATAAATAGCTTTAAATTTATCTAATGTTTTATAGAAAATCCATATAAACAATAATGATATTTCAGTAAAAATAATGCTAATACACAACTACATTTTCACTGATCACAATGTATGAAGAATGAAATTCACTGCATTAAAATTTCAACAAAATCTCACTTTAAAACTACAAAAGTATTTGAATATCTGTACCTGGTAAACAACTGCAAGGTGAACCACTCTAAAAGTTTTAAAGAAAAAATGTAAAAGAAAAATAGCAGGTTTTCCTGTTTAATTTAAAAGTTATGCAAATAGAATTTTATTCTAGTTTAAAGCTTCAAAACCTTTATATAAAAATAAACAACCTTCACAGGAGAGTCTCTGCAATTTTCACTGCCCCAAGGACCTCGGTATGGATCAGGATTGACTGTCTACATCATTTTTTTATTCAATTAAGACAATATTGCAAATGAACAATTGAAATAAAAAAATCAAAAAAATGAAATAATCATTAAAAATGCTTTTACATACAGCATGACAACCAAATCCTAGTGGTGTATTGTATTTCCAATTAGAATGTGATAATATTCCAAGTGTATGAGGACCAGCTCCATGGTAAGAGTTCCTATTAATACACATAGTTCCTATTAATATGCAATAAATTGGATTCATAACAGAGATAAGTCCTCAATGGCACTGGCCTTCCCTTGGCTTTGCTTACAGCCTTAAGACAAAAAATTACTGAATTTGTGTCTAGCTGAGTGTAAGGTTCTTGGCCTTAAAGACTGGCCTCGGACTTCACAGTTAAAATCTTAGCTTTTACCTTAAAGATCAAGTACATCGGCGCTGCATGATATTTACATGATATTAATGTTTAATCTCAAATAACCATACAATTTTTTAAAATTATATTGGTATGGAATTTTTAAAGTTCCATTTGCATTTCCAAATTTGTAAAACTCTATGTTTTTATTGGCATACAAATTTAAAATTTCCATTTCATCGTTGTAGTCAGTTATAGTTTTTGAATATTCAATCTTTTTTTTTTATTTGATGGTAATAACTCTGAATAAATCTGGGAATATCAGCTTACAAAATTTCTATCTTTTACCACATTTTAACAACAGTTTTTTAAAATAAACTAAAGAATGATCTATAGTTAGAAAGTGTGAGGACAAATTTTTTTAATTGTGAAAACTTTATTTCAGAAAAAAAAAAAAGTTTTTGATGAAAACTCTTATTTATACTGCACCATCTTGACAATTTGTCAATGAACTCTGGGTGTAGTTTTGTGCTTAACTCATGATCATGGCTGATTTTTCACATATCCAAACATTTTCTACTTTTTAATCAAGTCACAGATGGTTCCAAATGCCATTCCAGTTGCTTCTTGTATCAAATGTTTTACCTTAAGATTGATACAAAAAGTGACAGGAATAGCATTTGGAAACATGAACAACTCGATAAAAAAGAATCAGTAATTCATGGATTAGCTCTGACAGCTCTAAAAAGGGCACTATCGTCCTTTCTGGTGCTTGACAAGGGTCTACCTGCCTCGTTTTCTCGCTGAAATTTTTGAGCAAAGGAAATTAACAAAATTTTTTTTTGCTTCTTAACAAAAACTTTTTTTTCTGAACATTTAGTATTTTTTCTTTTTTTTTTTTTAATATATCTTTATTTAATTAATTATAAATATATATATTAAATATAATTTAATATACATATTTCAGTAATCATAAAAGTTTTTATCAAAAACTTATTTTTTTCTGCTTGCCAAGTTTTATTTCCGCAACTTTTTTTTGTTGGCATGCTTATCTTTCTAACTGTAATTAAAGAGAGAACAGTTCTAAGGTACTTATTTAGCGATTTTATATGTATGTATGTGTGTATGTATGTATGTATGTATGTATGTATGTATGTATGTATGTATGTATGTATGTATGCATGCATGCATGCATGCATGCATGCATGCATGCATGCATGCATGCATGCATGCATGTATGTATGTATGTATGTATGTATGTATGTATGTATGTATGTATGTATGTATGTATGTATGTATGTATGTATGTATGTATGTATGTATGTATGTATGTATGTATATATGTATGTATATAATTATTATCTGATTATTTCTAACAGGTGTTTTGCTGCATTTCTTTTAGATTATCAAATCATGTTCTTGTACCTTTAAATAAGAAAATTATGCATTCAAACAGAAATATAATTAACACAATTATTTATCATACATTTATTAAAAACATATTAGAAAATGTTTTAGGGGGTTTGAGGACCAGTTTAATACCCAGGTTTGAGCTTAAAAAATTAAAGTTAAAAAGCTAAACAACTTTTAAAATTGAATAATATAATACCTGTGACAAATGATATCCCAGTTTCCTGTATGTGCACGCATCAGCATCATTGCCATGTCATTGGCTTCACTCCCACTGTTGAAAAACATAACGATCTATTATAAGGAAAATAACAAAGAACAACTATAAACAATAAAGAAATTTCATCTTCAGAAGTGTTTTCTGTTCTTTACAAAAGTTTATTTCAATTTTTTAAACAAATAAAAAATTTTATTACAGCACAAGTGAAGTGCTGTGTATAGCTAGTAACTACTGTCAGCTGTTTTGCTAAAAAAGAAACAAAGCAGTGTATTTTTATACTTATCAGTAAAAACAAAAAATTTCAGAAATCTACCTTCAGGTCTCCTGGCATTTTTGCAGCAAGTTTTTCAGCATACTCATGTGTTTTTGGGTGCAAGTATATATTTGTTGTATGCCATAGTTTTTTCATTTGTTTGAAAGTTTCCTCTTCGACTTTTCTGATAGTTTGTTATAAAATTAACAATAATCATCCTTTAAAAAAACCCAGCCAACAATAACAAAAGCAACATCATCCTCAAGAGTATGGGCATAACCACTTTAGATACAGGGTGGGACAAGTCTCCCTCACTTCCCATATCTTTCTCCCCTGTCCCCCCCCCCCCCACACACACACACACTTTTTTTAGCCATTACAACAGCTTAACCCATTACGACAGTTTAATCCATCATCACATTCAATAATGTATTTTTCTGAGCAGAAAAAAGACCTTTAAAAAAATGTGTCCCACCATTTTTAAGGAGGTTACGCCCTTCCTCAAGAGAAATATCATAAAAACAAGATGCATACAGATCATTATATTTAAAAAGTTATTACAGGTGACAATGTCCAACACCAACAGTTACAATGCCAGCAAACATGTCTAAATAACGCTTTCCATCACAATCAAACAACCATTGTTTATGTCCCTAAATTAAGTAATAAAGATTCAAGCAGCACGCATTTATAAAAACTAAATAAACTATAAATTTATCAATAACAAAAATGTATCATTTCACACATAATCTTATCTCATTTTTAAGTTGTAAAGTATACTATATTATGATGTTTTTTATAGCTGAGATATCAATACTTACTTGATATTAAATTACCTACTTGGTGAATCATAACAGGTTTCTTGTAATAAGTTAAAAGACCTGGCACCATGTGTTTTTGTCTTATCTCTCTCACTTTTTCATAGCTAATACCCTGAAACACAAAAATTCAATTACATTTAAATACACTCAAACAATATAAAACATTTATACAATGCAGTATTATTAAGTGAGAAAAATAAGTGAAGAACATTACTTACGTTGTAAGGTTGAGGTTTAAAGTCACATGGAGGCATAGTTAAAGTCTCCTTATGAAAATACCTTACTGCTCGAGAAGTTAAATTGCAAGCTCCTAAATAAAAGTACTCTTTTATTAGATCTTTGGTAAAGAACAATATGTAATATATAACAACACTGCTATATACATAACACCAGAATATAATTACACCAATCCCCAAGAAGTAGTAAGGAAAAGTAAAATCTTTCAAAGGGAGAATTAGGATAACTAAATACTTCCGCTTACATACTTCTATAAGTTTTTCTTTGAAAATAACTGGCAAGTAATTACTGTTCAGGATATCAGAGGAAAATCAAACGAAAAAAACTTTATTTACCTTGAACACATTGTCGATGAAACATTTTAAAAAAAACTATGATGGTCTTGCTAAAAGAAAGTATACATGTATGTACAAATATATATATATATATAAAAGTATTTCATGACTGAGGATTGTTGCTGAAATCATACATAATAGAACTTTCTTCATTTTAAGTTCTGTTATGTTGAAATACGAAACCTCATGCTTGTATAAGAGTGCTCATACTATGTACAATATATACATACATATATATATATATATATATATATATATATATATATATATATATATATATATATATATATATACACACACACACATATATATATATGTGTGTGTATGTATGTATGTATGTATGTATGTATGTATGTATGTATGCATGTATGTATGTATATGTACATATGTATATATATATATATATATATATATATATATATATGTATATGTATCTGTAGGAATGTATGTATATGTACATATATATATATTATGTATAAGTAAAAAAATATATATATATACACACACATATATATGTATGCATGTATGTATGCATTTATATATATATATACATATATATATATATATATATATATATATATATATATATATATATATATATATATATATATATATATATATATATATATATATATATCACGCAACTACAATTTCTCCCCTACCCCCATCCACACCTTAACGCTATTTTTATGATAATTGTAATTTGAGAATTTTATGTTGATTAAGAACCATGTACAGACGTTGGTCTCAAAATCAATATAAAGCGCTCTAATCTGAAGAAGTTGCTTGTTGAAAAACAAACAACTTCAGATTAGAGCGCTTCACATTGATTTTGAGGCCTACGTCTTTATACGGTCAGCATGTTTACAAGTTACTTCGCTATTTAAAATATTTTTATAAATTTAGGGAATAGTTTTTAAAAACGCTATTATTGATTATATAAAACATTGAACTCTAAAACAACAAAAATTGTTTACATTAAAAATATTTAATACTATCAAAATAACCCGCCGCAAAATTTTGTTTTTATTATGTCCATATAGAAAAAGAAGTTTGAAAATAAATACGATTTTAAAAAACTTATATTTTAGAAATAGTCATGTATTCTGCTTTAAAATGTACATATGCACAAAAATGTAACATATATATATATATATATATATATATATATATATATATATATATATATATATATATATATATATATCCTAATCCCCAACACATTATTGACTACTTTTATATATAGTTATTTGTGTTAATACATAGCCCAAATTAAAATCACTAAAAAGCTCATTTTAAAGAAATCAATAATTTCATTAAATCTCAATTTAAAACTTCAAATCTTTGCTCTTAGCTGATGAACCCCTCTTTTGCTGCATGACAAGCTGGTACCAAATATTAAGTTTGGATCAAACTTTCTTTCAATAGAATTAACTAAGGTGTGTAAGTCTTCGCAGAGGTTTATGAAAAAGACTTCTGAATCATTGAACTTTATTTCTAGAGCACAGATGTTGTTAAACATTTTATCATTTACATTAACTATAACTTCATCATAATCACTAGTTGTAATGGTTATTCTATTTCCCTTTTTCTCTGCTACAATGAGACCACCATATTTAGCTTTCTCAATTGGAACTTCTAACCAGTAGAAATGATTCTTTAAGACATCATTGCATTGCTTCCAGACAATTTTGTTTGGAAGTGGGTCTCTCACTTTTTCTTTGAGTATATCAAATGCTATCGCATCATCATAACACATCCAATGTCCATGTTGATCATGTACTTTTACAAAGTGATCATAACCTTTACAGTCATTCTCTTTTAGAATTCGAAACTTCTCCCCATACTCTGCACATACCTTATGTCTGTTGTATGCAGTGTCTTTTCCACCTACTTGTAAAGCCATGAAGCAGTTTCTCATTGAATCCATTTCTGCTCCATTAGGATGACCACCCATCATTGCACATCCAGCAAATCTATCAGCCATTCTTGGTCCTAACTTGTAAACTCCATCTCCTCCAGCAGAATATCCTGTAAGATAAACTCGATTTGGATCAATAAGCTCCAAAATTAAGAATGATTGAATAATAAAGTCAAGCATTTCATCCATGTAGTCTTTATGCCACATATTCCAGACATCCTCAGGTGATCTTGGAGTAAACCAAATTCCAGTAACATTTTTGTATAATCTTTTATGATTTTCGTATTGTGAGTCATTAATTTGTTTAGGACATCCACCTCCTCCATGTAATCCAATAAAAAGAGAAAATCCTGTTTCAGGTTTTTTTCCATAAAAACAGTAGCAAAACTTCATGGTTTGTCCTTTTATTGTAATTTCTCCTTTTTTAAGTATCTCTTCTCTTTCAGTTTTGTAATATTTGGTGATTTCCTTGTACATATCCTTTTTATCAAGCACGCTAAACTCCTCAATATTGTATGGCCTGTCCTTCATTTTTATAAAATGTAAAAGGATATAATATGAATTACTTAAAATTTAAAATGAGCTAATGAAAGTGAAAGTGAAAGTAAGCAGTCTTTCCATTTAAATGGGAATTGGTGATTAGGCCCCAATCACATGACTGAAGCCAGAACACACGTGATAAGGGAGAGGGGGAAGCGAGTTTTCATTCAGAAATTTTAAGCGGTTTTAATAACCGGTTGTCACGTTGCCAGAGCAACGTGAAAGCCCTTTTTAAAACATGTTTCCCTAGTTGAATTTATGAAGTTATACCAGTACTGGCTCGAACATACTCCTTAAGAGAGAAAAATATCGAAGCGTAAGTATTCTAATAATTAACGTTTCAAAATTATTTAGGAGGTTAAACGAAGTTAGCCTGTCACCCGTTACTGATTTTTTGAAGCCCTTATAAAACTAGCAGTGTGAGTAATTTTTTATGATTTCTTACATTTCTGAAATTTGAGGCTGGGGAAGAGAGTCTCCTGCATTTTTAAATGTGACAAAAAACAAATGTTATGCCAATCCCCTACCCAACCTTCCACAACACACTAAACAATTATTTTTTACCTGCTTTAACGCGTAATGTTTTACGTCACAATTGACAGAAGTGAAACATGAGAGAAGGAAGGATAGACAATTTCATTAGTTTAGTTATTTTAATCAAGATATTGATTTAATAAGTTCTATATTGGTAATTTATTAATTTACTTAAAAATTGTGAAATTAAACTTTAAAAAAAACTTTTAAATATTCACTAATGCTAGCTTATAATTGGAGTTCCCATAACGAAGGTTAAAACTGGCGTCAGCTCTCGTCTATATGAGGGTCCACTTCCCTCCCCCACCCCTCTCTCCTAAATACTTTCATGAGCTCATAATTTATTATTATTTAGAATTTACAACATGAACAAAATAAGTTGCCCCATGAACCGTCATGGTTATTCCTAAGGAATTTTGTAGTGGTTAAGTAAAAAATCCAACACAATTTAAACCAGCGCATATTATTTTTGTTAAAATCTTTTTATTTTAATTGAAATCTATTTTATTACAGATAATGAGTACTTTAGTGAATTTTGTCTTAAACCTACTGGAAATTTCATTACATAAAATTTTTTAAAAGTAAGAAAAATTTACTTGAATGAATCGCATCTAGGAATGAATGGTACGCATATACAACATTCTTTAGAACTTTTTCAACAGTATTAATTAGGCTCAAACTTTCCGGTTGGATATAGTTAATAATAACTCGAGAAATACTTATCAAATAAGTTCCATATTGTTCTCATAATGACGTTTATATATATATATATATATATATATATATATATATATATATATATATATATATATATATATATATATATATACACAGTATTGGACAAAACATTTGCAACCAACATCGAACAATGCTAAAAAGTGTTCCTAATTTTACATGTCTTAAAAACGAAACGAACTATACTACCACAGCAAACAGTTCAGGAGTCTGGAGTCATAGCATGCCATGACATGAGCAATCAGCTGACAGGTGACAGCACACAGGCAGAATTTCGTTGACAAGTGCCATTTTGCAGCGGACAAAACAAGTGCAACTTTTTTGGTTTGTTTCATTTTCTTAAGTCTGGTCCGTGTCAACGTCACGGAAGTTTTTTAATAATTAAAGGAAGTATCTAGAAGTTTCCAGAAGCATGCAGAAGCTTCCAGTAGCATCCAGAAATATTTATTATTTTTATGACTTCAAGTGCAAAAATGGCTCCCGACAATCTTGGATTGGAACTAAGAAAGAAAATTATTGGCGATTACGTAAGTGGAATGTCACAAAAAAGTATTTGTGATAAATATCGCGTGAAAAAATGGCCGTATCAAGACTATGTTCCAAATATCGTTCTACGGGGATTTTGGCAGCAGATAACAAAGGTGGAACACCGCGTTCCACCACTTCTAGTGAGGATTCTATGATTGTCAGATCAGTCAAGAAGGATCCCTGGATATCATCAGTCGAGATACAAAAGCAATTAGAGCTGCCTGTATCGGACCGAACAATCAGACGACGTGCTACTACTATAAAAAGCGGGTTCTGGCTCATTGACATTTTTGCGCAGACTCATTGACATTTTTGCGCAGACTCATTGACATTTTTGCGCTGGCTCATTGACATTTTTGCGCAGGATTTTTTGCGTCTTTCCATTTTTGTGCATTTTCATAATGAGATGTCATTATGAAAAAAAGGATGTGAATGACTTAATTTATTCTTTGTAGTAGTTCAAGTATGGAAAAAGATGTTTATATTTTTCTCTTCGCGTTTCTCTAATTCTTTGTGCATGTTGTTTTTGTCGTTGTTCTTCAAATCCATGTCGTAGTAAGAGTTTAGTATTGGTATGAATGGGTAAGGTATTTAATTTTTTAATTTTATTAATATAATTTTCATCAATTCTTTTTTTGTGATTATCATCGTGGAATTGTATGGCCATTCTGTGTAATTCTGGGTCAAAAGTGTTTATTTCCTGTAGTTCGCTGTAAAGGAATTCCTCAAATTCTTCTTGTTCTGTAATACTCATTTTTATAACAAGAAAAAATTTATTTAAGTCATTTTAAAAAAGTTTTTTTTTTCACTGTATATTTTACAAAATTAAATTTAAAAAAGGGATGCTTGAGAATGGAGAGTTTGGTCCGAGAAGCAAACCAGCGCCGATAGATTCATATCCTCTTCCGCTTTTAACGTAAACTCCGTCTTTGAATGATCCTCCTTTAGGCCAGGGTGTTAAAAATAATCCGTTTCCTCTGTGCGTTCCCATTTTCATTCCATTTCCATTCTTTTTCAAATAAACGATACCTCTTCCTGCAATTTTATCAACCATAGCAGAACCTGCAGAAGATCCTACACCTGCTAACAATCCGGTAGCAAGAGCTGGAACTACTCTTGTTGCAAGTGTACTACCCAACATACCCAATAAAGGTAGAAGAGCTCCAATAAATCCTCCTTTCACATTTGCGTTATGTTCCAATTGGGTTTTGCTCATTTTAATGGTGACTCCAACTCCTCGATGGAGAGCGTCCAAAAGTTTTCGATGTTGATTTTGTGTTACAAGTAAAACGTCGTTTCCGTTAAAATCATCTTTTGAAATACGGATGCTCACAGGTTTACCTGCTATCATTGATTTTTTTATTTTTTCAATCTGTCCCTGAGACACATTTAATTTAACACTAACATATTTGCTCATTTTTAAATGTGGGAAAAAATATTTATTTCACTTCTCGAATGTGATAACGGATCGTAATCTCCTCTCCACGAAAATCAACCAAATTTCCATGTTGATCAACAACGCGAGTGATCATTGTAGAAATTTCTGAGACTTTGACAGGGAGGTAAACCAAATGAGTTGGTCTTTCGATGATTTTAAAACCAGGACCAACAGCTGGATAAAAAGAGTAGATGCAATTGAGTTGGGAGCCGTTGACGTAAGCCGACCCGATGACGTTGTTGAGGATTCTGATCGTGTTGATGCTTGAAATTCTAACAATATCGTCAGACTCATATTCGGAATTAGGATCCAATTGTCTTTTTGTAAATCCTAAAACTGATGCGATGCTGTTTTCCACGTTCAAATCCATCAAATAATTCATTCCAAGTGTGATGGTTGATTTTAAAGTGTTTAAATTGGATCCGATTTTTATGTTATCGGGAGAGTAGCTGATTTTATTTGCTGTGACGTAGCTAGCGCTTTGAGACGCATAATTTTTTATTGTGTTTGAGACGGTCTTTTGTAAATAACTGTTGATGTCTTTGATGTCGTAGCTCCCGTCTGGAATGGTGACATTTTCCCAATGGGTTCCGTTGTTCATGCTATACCGGAAAGAATTGTTTTTGCTGATGATGTTTGGAAAGCTGTTGTACGTCTCAAGCCAAAGAAAAGCCATTTCATAAGTTTTTCCTTTGTCAAAAACGATTTTGTCTAAAAATTCTGTTATGATTACGTTGGAATTTCCATCCACGTCGATGATTATGCCTGACATTTTTTATTATGTAACATTTTTTAAATCCGTTTGCGGATCAATGGAATTTCACTTGTGAAATTTTAAATCCTTCGGATTCAGACATATTTAAATGGCTTCTTTTGGAAAATAAAAAGTGTCAAATCCGCTTCGATATTTTCCATTGTCTTTTTTTGAAGACAAATCAATCACCGCAAATCCGTGAGGTTCAGACCAACAATGTCTGCAAAACTTTTCAAACTCTTTTTTTTCCATATCACTCGAAACGTGGTCTTGATAAATGTGGTTAATATTACGACCATCTTGAGGAAAGAGACAGATAAAATTGGTGTTTTCTCTAATCGTTTGTCTTGGGAGCATGAAATAATTTTGAGCGAGGTAAAAGCAGTCGACGTTAGAGTGTCTTCCTTGGATGTAATATTTTTCACACTTGTTTTGTTTGGTTAGTTGCAAATCGTCAAAGATCATTAAATTGTTTTTGGATGAATCAAGATCTTCAGGATTAGGCACATCGTCAGCCGTTTCAAAAAATTCACACTCCATGCCCTCGGTTTCGGAAAAATTTTTTGAAAGATCGTTGATAACACATTCAGGGTCTAGTTTCAATTTTTCAATTTCGGTTTGTACCTTGAACAAGTCGAGAATTATTTTTTTTGGTAATTTTTTTTCGAACGAACTTTTTAGTATTTTGTACTCGGGTTGGAAAAGAGATTTTCCAAAAACTTGCAAATGGTTATAATCCAACCATCCAGGTCTGAGCAATAAATTGAGAAGCAACGTTGTTTTTCCACATCCGGATTTTCCAACGATGATTCCTCGAATGCTTCTCGGTAAAAGCTTGTTGTTGTTTCTTTTGATTTTTCCAATATTCCATGACAAATCAGACACTTCCATTTTTAGTTTAAAAATATTTTTTTTAAATAAAAAAATGTACTGTGTTAAATGCAAAAGGAAAACAGAAACGAATCATTTGAGAAACGAAATCACAAAAAACAACCGACATATGGTTAAAGGGACTTGCAACGTTTGCGGAACGACCAAATGTAAGTTTGTTTCTTCGCATGCGGCAAAAGGAGGAGACTTGGTGGAATCGATTAACAATTTTTCAAAAAAAATAAAGCTTCCATGGGCAAAATTTCCAGGAGAAATGCACATTCCAGGAATGAATTTTGCAGGACCTGGCACAAACTTGGACAAAAGACTCACATCCACCGATATGTATCAAGAGTGGAGCAAACCGGTAGATCGAGTGGACAATGCAGCATACCATCATGATTTAGCTTATAAATATTTAAACGACGTTCAAAGCAGAAATTTAGCAGATCAAATGATGCTTGAAGAAATGAACTCTATACAAAATCCCACTCAGAGAGAAATAAACGAAAGAAAACTGATCACACCCATCATCAAAGCCAAAGCTAAATTCGGATTGGGTGTATCTGCAAAAAAAAACCACCGGAGAACCTGAAATGGACGGATCAACTTGCAAACGAGCTTCATAAACCAGTCATTCATCATTTTAAAAGAAGAAAAGTGTTTGTGAACGACATGGATGAAATATGGGCTGCAGATTTGGTTGACATGCAATTGTTTTCAAAATTCAACAACGGGGTAAAATATTTGCTCATGGTGATCGACGTGTTTTCAAAGTATGGATGGATCGTTCCGTTAAAGAGTAAAACTGGAGTTGATGTAGCTAACGCTCTAAGAAAAATATTTGAGGAGAGAAGGTGTACAAAGATGTGGGTAGACAAAGGTAAAGAGTTTTATAACAAGCATGTGAAAACGTTGGGAGTGCAATTGTATTCCACTGAAAACGAGGAAAAAAGTTCTGTTGTTGAACGATGGAACAGAACGATGAAAGAGAGAATGTTTAAATATTTTTCAGCCAACAACACTCATAAATACATTGACGTATTAGATGAAATGGTGAAAAATTACAACCACACCAAACACTCTTCTATCAAAATGACTCCAGTGGAAGCTAGCAATAAAAAGAATAAATATAGGGTTTGGATGAACCTGAATGGAAAGACGCAAACAGAAAGAGCAGGACCAAAATTCTTAATGGGTGATCAAGTGAGGATCGTAAAAAATAAGTCTCATTTTGAAAAGGGGTATACACCGAGATGGACTGAAGAGGTTTTTACCGTGTTAAATGTTCAGCATACGAATCCACCCACGTATAAAATCGCTGATGCTAACGGTGAAGAAATTAAAGGTACATTTTATGAACAAGAAATGCAAAAGACCAATCAAGACATATTTAGAATTGAAAAAGTCATTCGAAAGCAAAAGAACAGATCTTTAGTCAAATGGTTTGGATATCCAGACTCGTTCAACTCATGGGTAGATAATAATGAATTGTTAAGTTTGCAAAAATAGACGCGTCGTTTTGTATGGCAAGAAAAAAAATTTTTGAGTTAAATAAAAATCTTGTATATAGAAAAGAAATGAATTTTATTACAATTGAAAATTTTGATGAGAGCAAATTATCAGTTGGAGAAATTTACGCAGCAACAAAACCAGTAGTCTATCAAAAAGTGCCAGTAAAATATTCTTATCCAACTGGAGATGGTCCTCTTGTATTACGAACACCTACATTATTTTCGTATGGTGTGTGCGAGAATAAAGATCCGGTAACACAAAAATTGACTGGATATTCCATGTCCTTTGTTTGCTTTGATGCTAAAAAGGGTAAAACTGAAGAAGAAGCAAAGTTTATTAACACAATGGAAAAGATTACTTTGTTTATTAGAGGTGAAGTAGATAAATTGTCATCCAAACTTAAAAAAGGAGGAAGAAGAAAGCAAATTAACTCTAACGAATTGAGTATTTTAAAATATAAAGCTGACAATGCTGATGCAGCGCCAGTGTTTTATGCTAAAATGTATATAACTAAAAATTCGAAGAATTTTCATGAATCTGAAGGATCTAAAAATGAAGACGAAATATTCATTACTTCTACATTTCATAGAAAGAAAACAGCTCTTGATATAAAAAATGGAGTCAAAGGAGAACATCATAATAAAAATTTGGTCTTATCTTCTGGACATGATTTTATCAATCAACGATGTTATGCTATTGGAGGACTTAGAATTGAGGGGGTGTATATCGGTCCTTCGATTGTGTCTATTCAAGTTAAACTGTCCGAAGCCATCATCGTAAAAAATGCATCTTTACCTCATAGCATCATGATGTGTGAAAACTTGGATTTGGGGGAAATGGATTCTGACGAGGAAATGTAAAAAGCACAAAAAACTGAAAATAAAACGACTTAAAACATTTTATTTTCATATTAAAAATGCATGTCCCACACAAGTTGTTTAAAAACAGCGCTTCAGTAGAGATTCACAATGTTAATTTCCATCTGAGTCATTTAGAGGATAGAATCAAAGAGTTGGAACAAAAAAATATGAAAAACATTATTGTAACAAAGAAAAAGTTGGATTATCCCACCTATTTCAACATCTACAGACAGCACGAGATTTTTGCTCAACAAGACATTAAATTTCCTCCTGTATCTCACAAGCAGATATCGTTGTCTGTAGGTTTACAATTAGACAAAGGAATTGCTGTCGTCACTTTGATGAATAAAATAAGCAACCAAATGAATTATTTCAAAAACGATGCTATTTTTTCCGAGTCTGTGGATGACATAGTCATGACCATACACAATTACAGCAACCAGGAAGTCATCGTCAAAAAAGGTGAAAAGCTTTGTAAAATAAACTACATCGATTCGAATTAAAAAAAATGTGTCTTTGTTAAAAAGATGGAGATAATCAAAAACACTGAAAAAATTTATCCAGTTCTTCCAACAGCACCATCAGATGGAGGGCATATTTACCGGCTTCAAAAAATAAGCGAGATCCAAAAAGAAATAGAGGATGAAAAAGTGAAACGAATGGCTTTGAGTAAAAAATACCATCGAGCGGCAAAAATAATTCGTTTCACCGACGACGGATTACAAACGGTATGCATTGGTTTAGGGGTTGCAGGGATTGCACTTTTATCAACCGTTGTTGCCACTCCAGTTTCGATTGCGTGTGAAGGGATTGCTGTTGTATTGGGAGCTTTATCCATTTTCGGAAATCATCAGAACAAAAAAATGATGCTAAAGGCTGAAAAGCACGAAAAATTGAAAGTTCTTTCCGAGTCAAAATTGAATACGATTAGTGACCACATTTCAAAATCTCTTATGGATGGATTTGTGAGTGATTCCGAGTACGAACTCATTCTCAGCGAGCTTCAAAAATTCAAAGCCATGAGTGAAGAAATCCGAACCAAGACAAAAAGCGTCATTGACGAATTGACTAAAGAGTCGTTGATCCAAAAAGGAAGAGAAGACGCGATAAAAGCATTCAACAACTTGTTTAAGAAAAATTAAAGATTTTTCCATGAATCCGCGTGCGGATTTAAGAAATCGTAAACGCAATCGAGTTTTTGTTTTAAGTTTTTTTCTCCGTATTCTAAAAATGTCTTTTTTTAGAATACAAGATCCTGAAAAGCGAGATGAGATTTTGAGAGAATATAAAGCTAATAGAGAAAAGCTTTACAATGAGAGTCTTAACACCAACATTTCAGATGCAAATTATCAGACTGATTTGAGCAAGTTTTTTAAGCCTCTGATTGAGAGCAATGAAAATATAAAAAACGAACTAAAAAGCATCGCATACAGAGAGGTTGAAAACACTCCACTTGCTTTGACTTATCCAGAAAGCGAGTCGTCTTTTGAAAGTCTAAAAAGCGATGATAAAACTTTTGTAAAAACTTTTGGAAAAATGAATGTTGGAAATATTGCTTTGAAATATTTATACACTTACGCAACAGTTAAAAATAGTGCAGACAAAGTGTTTGGAATTCACTCAAAAAAAGAAGAACCCGGAAAAATGTTTATTGGAGACAAAGAAATTTTTATCGATAATAACGACGTTATTATTGATGGAGAAAAGTACGAGGGGACAATAGGTTTTTGGGAATTGATCACAAAATCTGTACCTGATACAAAAAATGTAACAGATGAGGACAAGAAAAATTATGAAAAAATACTCGTTGAAACGCATGCAATGGAGAAAGAAGGGACACCAACCATACCAAAATCTTCGGGAGGTCATAAGTGGAAAACGATTGTTTCACCCATTTGGAAAAAAAATTACACACTAACGAGTGGAAGAAAAGGTCGAGGAGTGATCATTCTTCCGAGCGATCCAAATGTGCTTACGCAAAGGCTTAACTTGAGCATCGCTGCAGGACATGCTGGAAATATAGCATCGAGAAACGAAGCCGTTGCCATTTGTGACGAGCTTTTGAGACAGGGGGAAATTAACAAAGAGGAATACAGAGCGATTCAAAAATACATCGAGTCGTGAGAACGGATTTAAAAAAATATTTTCTCATTTTAAAAAAATGCTCATTGTGAACAACAGAAGATATTTTAAAAAGAACGTCGTTGGAGGTGGAGGAATCATGGACGCGATTAAAAATTTTTTGAGGAGAATGGCAGCCACAAATGCTTCACGATCGTCTCTTCATTTATTGAGAAAAGCAGCAGCAAGCGAAATTGGAAGAGAAGCAATCACAGCTGCCAAATCAGCTGGAAAAGAATTAGCCTCTTCAGCTATATCCACTGCTAAAGACGTTGCCATCGACAAAGGAAAAAAAGCGCTTGAAAAAAGTTTACGCCAAGACAGGAACAGTGAATCCAAACCAATTACTCACCACGATTGTAAACGAAGCGGCAAAGCCTGATCCGTATATTAATCCAATGGAAGAGCTGCATAAAAAAATGTTTGGTTCTTCCATTCAAGTGAAAAAGAAAATGACGAAAAAGAATGCGGCTAGAATCCAAGATCTCGTTAAAATGGGGAGCGGGCTTTTGATTGCTTGATTATTTTAACAAATCAAAAATGACATAAATTTTTTTTTCTCATTTTAAAAATGATAAACACCGATAGATTAAGAGTTGATGAAATGCCAGAGTATGACACTGGAATTGAAAAAGTTGATTTTTTCGAGTACCACCCAACAAACCTCGATTTAAATTCTTCAAGTTCGATCGTTTTTAAGATTGATTGTCAATCGATTCAAACACTACCATCAGAGGCTTACATCCTCGTTGAAGGGGTTCTCAAAAAAGCAGATGGAACTGCATACACAGCAACAGACAACATTGCTCTGGTGAACAACGCCATCATGTATTTGTTTAATGATGTGACTTATGACTTGTCGGGAGATCAAGTGGAAAGAGTGTCGTATCCAGGTCAAGGAACAACCATGCTTGGATTGTTGAAATACCCTTTTGGTTTTCAGCTTGCAGATGGTTTGAAGCAAATGTGGTATAAAGACACTTCAAACGCCACCGGAAATCCAGGGTTTGTTGTAAGGCGAGACCACTTGTTTGCAGACACGACATCCATTGGTGCATTTTCGTTCAAGATACCATTAAAACACATTTTTGGTTTTTGCGAAACTTACGACAAAGTTGTTTATGGCTTCAGGCACATCATTACCTTCACAAAAAAAGAATACGACGACGCCATTTACAGAGCCGAGACTGTTGCCGCAGGAATGATCGACCTTAAAAAATTCAGACTTTTTATGCCTAGAATTGAGTTGGATGTTTCGAAGAAATCCGAATTCTTGAAATTAATGGCGAGTAAAATTGCTGTCCCAGTAGCTTATAAGTCAAACAGAGTCGAAAGACAGGTCATTCCTGCTGGTCTCACAGAATTCACTTGGAGCTTAGGAAGAATCACAGACAAAAGCGTTCCGAGATATATCGTGCTTGGACTTCAGACAAACAAGAATTCCAGTCAACTTGTAAATCCAGCCATTTTCAACCATTGTGATGTCAGCAATTTTTTCGTAACCGTCAATGGAATAAAATATCCAAATTACAATTACGATTTGAATTTTGGAGAAAAGAAAATTACCATGGCTCATTCTGATGCGTTCTCTTTTGACGATAAATATTATGGTACAAACGAACTTGTTTGTCAATCTGGTTTGTCTCTGCTTGAATATAAAAATTTGTATCCGTTGTTTTTTGTAGACATTAGCAAGCAAAAAGAAAGAGTTGTTTCTGAAACGGCAGAATTGGTGGTCAACCTCAAATTTCGAACAGCAATACCAGAAAACACCGTTATTTTTGCAGTGATCATTTCCGACAAATTGCTCAATTTCGTTTCCAACGGAACCAGCATGAACGTTGTTTATTAGGTTTGAAAGACCGTCATGAGATTCTTAACAAAAATGATTTAAAAAAATTTTTTTCTTTTTAAAAATAAAACATGAGATATACAAAAAATTATCTGAAAAATTTGCTTATGGAAAATGGAATCACATTAACCTCAAACAAATTGTTGCCTTTGATGATGATTGCGATTGATAATAATCTAATAAGTAAAGATTCGCTTTTGAAAGGTGTAAAAGAACACAGGTCAGTGGGTCGACCAAAAAAAATAAAAATGAAAAATGAGAAAACGGAAAAAAAACCGATCGATCCAAAATATGAGAGGCTTGCTTCAATTCGAAATAAACCTGTGTCTGTGAAAACAACCAATATGGAAACCGGGGAAGTGGTTGAATACAAATCCCTTTACAAAGCAATGAAAAAGACAGGACATGGATGGAGATATTTAGAACGTCGAAATGGAAAAGTGGAAGATGGAATAAAGATTGAAATTTTAAATTCGGAAAAGCTTGAAAGAAAAAGTCCGTGAGAAATGTAAAAAATTTTTCAATTCTTTTTTCAGAGAATTGAAAAGAAATAAAAATATTAGAAAAAAATGATTTTGGGTTAAATAAATTTCTTGCTATAATAAAAATGGAAAACAAAACGTTGAAAGAATTAAAAGAAATTGCTAAAAGACAAAAAATAAGAGGGTATTCTAAAATGAGAAAGGGGGAACTTATAATGGCTTTGCAACCTCCTAGAGTTGTCTCTGCTCCTGCTTCTCTTCGTAGGCGAACGACTGAGGCAAGACCTTTGCCTGTTAATGCTACCGTGGTGAGGTTTGTTAGACCAGCTGTAAAAGTTTCAATAAAGCCAACAAAAGTAAGGATTGTTCCTTCTGCAGTGATAAAACCTCCTATTGCTCCGAAACCAGCAATCATTCCACCAAGACCTGTGGTAAAACCTCCTATTGCTCCAAAACCAATTCATTTGCAAAAACACATCCTTGATGAACCGGTTTTAGATTTAACACCTGCCATAACACCAAAACCAGTCATTCCACCGAGACCTTCATTTTTTTCAAGTCTGAAGGCAGCTGCAAAAAGTGTGGCGTCGTATGTTAAAACTAAGTTTGATGATGTTAAAGATTGGATAGAACCCTACGTTCCTGAAGTAGTCAAGGAGAAGGTAAACGAATCAGCGGAAAAAATCGATAAAAAGATACAGTCTATCAAATCACTTGTATTAAAAACAGTGTATAAACATCCCGTGCCAAAGCCTTATAAAATAAAATTCAAGTTGACTGAACACGCGTTGGGTAGTACTGTTAGGTTATATTCTTACGAGCCTTCTTCTCAATATCAAGACATTGCATCCTTTTTTAATTTGGTAAGAGAGTCTGCCATTCAAACCATGGAGGGAGAAAGGAATACAAAAGTAAGAATTATTTTAACGTGCGAAATGAAATCTGTAAGCATCATGACCGGTGAAGAAGTGACTCGGGAAGCAAGCTTTTCATCCAGCTCGGAAATTATTCGAGCAGCTACAGATGTAAGAGAACTCATGGGTGAAATGGAAGAAAAAGTCTTGGAAAGTAGTGTCAAATACAATGCTTTAGGTTCTAATAGCATCCTATCTAAGATTTTAAGAATGGATATAAACTTTATCGATTACACACCTCTCAGCGGTGGATCCTACATTGAGCTGACTGACGATCTAAAAGACAAAAAGGCAATCATCAACATGAAAAACAACGACAATCAATGCTTTAAATGGTCAGTTACCAGAGCGTTGAATCTGAAAAATAAAAACAACGAAAGAATTGATGAAGACTTGATTGAAAAGTCAAAAGAGCTGAATTGGGAAGGAATGGAGTTTCCTGTGAATTACCATAATATTGGTAAGTTTGAAAAAAATAATCCAGACATTAGCATCAACGTTTTTGAGTATGAAAATAAAAAACCCAACCCTTTGAAAGTATCTGACTTTCTCGATCGAAAGCATAATGTTGATTTGCTGTATATTAAAAACGAAGACACAGAACATTACTGTCTCATTAATAGTTTCAGTCGATTTGCTGGCTCCTCAGCATCAAAAGGTAAAAGAAAACAACATTTTTGCAGAAGGTGTCTTCAATGTTATGATCAAGAAGAAAAGCTTCAAAAACATCGAGAAGATTGTTATAAAAACGCGCCAATGAGAATTGAACTTCCTAAAAAGGGTGCAACTCTTCAGTTTAAAGGCATCGGAAAGTCAATGAGGGTTCCATTTATCGTATATGCTGACTTTGAAAGCTTTATCAAGCCGATAGACACGTGCGCTCCCAACTCAAACCAGTCTTACACAAAAAAGTTTCAAAGACACATTCCAAGTTCCTTTTCCTATTACATTAAATGTTTTGATGAAACCGTTTATGATGCTGAACCATCCATTTCCGTATCGTCAAACGAGAACCAAGACGTGGCTCAATTTTTTGTCGAAAGTTTGGAAAAAGAAATAAAAGAAATTTTCGGAAAAATCGAGAAAAAAAAGATGGTTTTGACAAAAGAGGACGAAAATAATTTCAAATCCGCAACAGTTTGCCACATTTGCAATAAAAATCTCAAAGACGACAAAGTACGCGATCACTGTCATTTTACTGGAAAATATCGAGGAGCGGCTCACGACGATTGCAATAAAAAATTTCAAGTTCCAAAATTCATCCCAGTCGTTTTTCATAACTTGTCTGGTTACGACGCTCATTTGATCATCAAGAAATTAGGTGGAAAGATCACTTGTATACCCAACAATGAAGAAAAATATATCAGCTTCTCGAAAAAAATCAAAGTGGGAGAGTACATTGGAAAAGATGGAAAACCAAAAAACAAAAAAATTGAATTGAGGTTCATCGACAGCTTTAAATTCCTTTCCTTCAAATTGGATACTTTGTCTAAAAAATTAAAGCCAGAGCAGTTTAAAAGCCTTGCATTACATTTTGAAGGTGAAAAATTTAATTTGCTTTGTAAAAAAGGTGTATACCCTTACGATTGGGTGGACGGATTCGATAAATTTCAAGAAACGCAATTACCACCAAAAGAAGCGTTTTTCTCAAAACTTAGACACGAGGGAATAAGCGACGAAGAATATGCGCATGCGCAAAAGGTTTGGAACACGTTTCAATGCAAAACGTTCAGAGATTATCACGATTTGTACAACGTGTCGGATGTGTTGATACTGGCAGATGTCTTTGAAACTTTTAGAGACACTTGTATGGAACATTACGGTCTTGATCCTGCTTGGTATTACACCTCCCCTGGTTTGGCTTGGGATGCTATACTAAAGATAACTGAAGTTGTAATAGAGCTTATAACCGATATTGATATGCTCAACATGATTCGAAAAGGAATACGCGGTGGAATCTGCATGATCTCCAATCGATATGGAACTGCTAACAACAAATACATGAGTGATGATTATAAACCTTCAGAACCTTCGAAATTTCTTCAGTATGTAGACGCCAATAATCTTTATGGATATGCTATGAGCAAACCCCTTCCAGTTAGAGGATTTAGATGGATGACTGAGGATGAACTTTTAAATTGGAAATCCATGCCTTGCATTCTCGAAGTCGATTTAGATTATCCTGAAAGTCTTCACGATTTACACAATGATTACCCTTTAGCTCCTGAAAGAATGCTCGTTGGAAAAGTGGAAAAGTTAGTTCCCAATTTAAACAACAAAGAAAAATATGTCATTCACCATGAAAACCTAAAACTCTATGAACGAATGGGGTTGATCACTACTAAAATTCATCGAGGTATCACCTTTGAAGAAGAACCTTTCATGAAAAAGTACATTGATCTCAACACCGATAAGAGAAAAGAAGCTACAAACGAGTCTGATAAAGAATTTTTCAAACTCATGAACAACTCTGTCTTTGGAAAAACCATGGAGAATATTCTAAAACGCGTTGATGTTAGACTCATTACCACGAGAAAAGAAGCTATAAAATTATCTAAAAAAATTAAATATAAACGAAACACCATTTTTGATGAAAACTTAATCGCGGTTCACATGGAAAAGGCATTTGTTTTTTACGACAAACCTGTTTTCTTGGGAATGAGCATCCTAGACATCAGCAAAACCCTCATGTATGAACATCACTACGACTACATGAAACCTAAATACGGGGATAAGCTGAAATTACTCATGACTGATACTGACTCGCTCTTTTATGAAATAGAAACGGAAGACTTTTACAAAGACATTGCTGATGACGTTGAAAGCAAGTTTGACACGAGCGACTTTCCTAAAGATCATCCTGCCATTCAAAACTTTGGATTTGACGTTGGGTTTAAAAATAAAAAGGTTATCGGTAAGTTTAAGGATGAAACAGGTGGTAAGCAAATTAAAGAGTTTGTTGGGCTTCGTCCTAAGCTCTACTCTTATGAGGTCTTTAATGAAAAAGAAGAACACAAAAAATGCAAAGGAATTCAGAAATGTGTTGTTGAAAAGCACATCACTCATCAAGATTATAAAGAATGTTTAATGACTAAAGAAGAACAGCTCAGAAAAATGAACGTCTTACGATCTCATCATCACGATGTCTACACCGAAGAAATCAACAAAGTCGCACTCAGCTCTAACGACGACAAAAGAGTCATTTTGGAAGATGGAATACACACGTTGGCTTATGGTCACTACAAATTAAAAAAATCGACAGAGACAGAGGAAGAACACGGTGTAGAGGAAGAACCAGAACCAAAGACAGAGGCAAAAAGGTTGATCGAAGAGTGCAGAGGGATAATCGAGGATACAAAAAGGTAAGTGATAAAGACGAGTAACAAAAATGAAAGATTTAAAAAAATAACAAAATAAAAAAATGAGAAACAAAAAAATAAATGTGGAGGGAATTGTTTTACCAAACGAGGCTTTATCAACTATTCAGTTGATGGAAGCAGCAAAAAAACTAAAAATAAAAAACTTTAGAGGAGTTTTTGTCAGAGACGCGTTGCCAAAAAAGCCAAGAAAAAAAGAATGTGGAATTGTTAACACAGGGGATTCGAGCACAGATGGGTTTCATTGGGTGTGTTGGTTCAAAGACGGTGATAAAAAATTCAGCTTTGACTCTTACGCTCAACCACCTCTCGTCGAGCTCGTTGACTATTTGAAAAGTCCTGTCTTTTACAACAGTGAAAGGGTACAATTTGGAAACACGTCTTATTGTGGACACTTGTGTCTTTACGTCTTGAAAAAATGCGAAGAGGGAGACAGCTTTCAAGACGTTGTCAACACCCTTTGGTGATTTTTTAAAAGTTTTACTCATTTAAAAAATTTTTACCCCATTAAAAAATGATTGACAAATTCAACAGAAGCGAATTCAGTGCTTATTTTGATAATCTTGCATCAGACTCAGCCAGCAACGTTTATATTAAAACGGACGGATCGAGCACCATCACTGCAGATTTGGATTACAACTCTCATAAAATCATCAACCTGGGTGAACCCACCAACGCACACGATGCCGCTACGAAAAATTACGTAGACAATCACGTGACAGGTGGTACTGGAACTGTAGTGGGAACTGCAGATTTGGATTTAAATTTTCACAAAGCCATCAATTTGAACGAACCAACTAATCTTCATGACGCCGCCACTAAAAATTATGTCGATGTGAGTTCGAGTCTATGTGTTAAAACAGATGGATCCAGCACGATCACAGGGATCATCGACATGAACTCACACAAGTTGATCAACGTTTCCGACCCCACCGCTTTAAAAGACGCAGCGACAAAAGGGTATGTAGACACCAAAGTCTCTTACAACACTATTTCATACACCGACATTAACATGACGTCACACAAATTAACTAATTTAGCTGAACCTACATCAGCTTCAGATTCGGCTACGAAAAATTACGTAGACACTCATGCTTCAGGTGGAACAACTGTAGGTGTAGCAGATTTGGATTTGAATTCACACAAATTGATCAACGTGACTGATCCAACCAACGCGCAAGACGGATCAACAAAGAATTATGTAGACTTGTTGTTGCAAAAATCGAGTTTGACCAGTGTCGTTCCAGGATCCAGTTTTACCAGTTTAGGGCTTAAGTCTCAGACAGTGGCAGCGTTAACCACTTCTCCTGTGTTTGCGTTTTCTGGAAAATCAGGAGTGCTGAGAAGATTGTGGCTGGCTTTATACAGCTCCTCTGGTACAAATATTCCCGGTCAAGTTTTCATTCGAATCTTTACTGACGGAGAAATCAATGTAGGGAATTATGTAGAAGTGACTGACGGAGTTGGAGTGGATCAAACAGGACTTGCCACTGATTTGCTTTTTTCTCCTTTAGGAGGAGCTTTTTACGCCAACTCTTTGCAGGGATGCAACATGTTTAACACCACTTCCTTGGGAGGGTATTTCACATTGGACATGCCTTTTAGAAACGACATCTCCATTCAACTCGTCAACAGAAACGCTACTGCCATCACTTACTGGATTCAACCGTTCATTTCCACTCTTGCTTCTATTCCTGCTAGCATTCCTCTTTACAAGCTGTACTGCAGAACGTTTCGATATATGGATACCACTTACGGCAGCGAATACGTTTTGATGAACACCAACGGAAAAGGAAATGGTGTGTCGTTGAAATACATCAAGATACACATCATTGGCGCCTCTGGAAACTGGTGGGAGTCTAGAGTTAGAATGTACGATGGGAATTTACCTCCAGGTAACGGCTCTGTACTTACTCCTTGGACACCGTACAACACCAACAATTACACGTATTTTCCAGGATATGACGGTGACAGTACATGCTTCTTTTCCTCATCCGGACTGGAAGATTTTTATTTGTCGTCATGGAACGGCTCAAATTTAACTTCCTTCAACAACAAATCGACTGGACTTTTGTATCAATCCACTTCATCCATCGGTTCCACCACCACCATCTCTTTTTACAGAAATTTTGGAGAAGCAGATTCTATGCCTACTGTCGCAGCTGGTAGAAGACTCGTTGTCACGCTCAACTCTGGTGATGCTCAAGTTGGTCAATCCGGAAGCTTTTACCTTCTTCTAGGACAAGTCTATTATTACGCTTAAAAAATCATCATGATTTCCCATGAATCCGCAAACGGATTTAAAAATTCAAAGAATTTCCATGGATCCTTTGGATCTAATGTACAGATGAAAAAAAAATTGAAAATGACTTAAATAAATTCTTTCTTGTTATAAAATAATGAATTCTCGACGAGAAACAATAATTACAAGATCCCGTGTAACTGAAGATTTACGTTATTTTTTACATGATTTTTTTTATTACGATGAAATGATAGAACGAGAAAATTATGAAACGAGAGCAAACAGAATACGCGATGAGAGAGAAAGAAACCAAGAACATGATATTATTGAACGACGTCGAAGAATTGAAAGGCCTCCGTCTGAAATAATTATAACAGAACCCACTGAACCTGGTGGGAAAATTAAAGTTAAACTTATTATAAGGAGACCCTCTGTACTTGAAATTACATTAGAAGAAAAATTAACTCTTAAAAAACAAAAACGATATGAAATAATTGAAAGAGGACCAACAGTAATACTTAATGGACGTAGACAATAGTTTGAAGAACTACTACAAAGAATAAATTAAGTCATTCACATCCTTTTTTTCATAATGACATCTCATTATGAAAATGCACAAAAATGGAAAGACGCAAAAAATCCTGCGCAAAAATGTCAATGAGCCAGCGCAAAAATGTCAATGAGTCTGCGCAAAAATGTCAATGAGTCTGCGCAAAAATGTCAATGAGCCAGAACCCGCTTTTTATAGTAGTCGTGCTGTTGAAGCCGGATTGTTTTCTCGACGCCCTGCAAAGAAACCGCTGATTTCACTAAAAAATCAGAAGAAAAGGCTTATGTTTGCTACATCTCATATTGACTGGAATGCGCAGAAATGGCGAACTGTCCTGTTCAGTGATGAATCGAAGTTCAACATCATTGGGAGCGATGGCATTTGCCGTGTACGTCGACCGGCCGGAAAACGCCTCGATTTACGTTACTGCCATAAGACCGTGAAGCATGGTGGAGGCAATGTAATGGTCTTGGGGTGTTTTTCTGCTAACGATCTAGGTCCAATACATCGAAACGATGGAATAATGGACCGTTTCATGTATAAAAATATCCTGAAAGATGTTATGTTACCTCATGCTGAATGGAATATGCCAATAAAATGGGTTTTTCAGCAAGACAACGATCCGAAACACACTGCAAAAGTAGTCAAGCAGTGGTTTCAAGACAACCACCTATCGGTGATGGATTGGCCGGCTCAATCTCCGGATCTCAACCCTATCGAGAACCTGTGGGAGATCGTCAACCGCAGAATTAAACGTGAAGGTGTTCGTAATAAGGATCAACTGTTTGAACAAATCCAAAAGGCCTGGGCAGCGATTCCATAAAGTTTCATTGATCACCTGATCGAATCTATGCCTCGAAGATGCAAGGCTGTAATCGACAACAAAGGATTCGCCACGAAATATTGATAGCGAAATACAGCTTGGTCAACATTTTGTCAAGTTGCAATTGTTTTGTCCAGAAGGAAATCAACTTTTTTTAATACTTTTGATTAATTTATTAATTTTCGTGTACAAATAATGAACTTTGTGATGAATAAAACTTGAAGAACTTTGTCTCTAAACAGTTACATAGTTATTTCTCTAAATTGAAAAAATGCAGCATTTTATTATAAAGAAACTAAATTAGCATTATTTGGTTGCAAATGTTTTGTCCAATACTGTATATATATATAAAATTGTATTGGTGATTTACTAATACTATCAGTTTATCAGTCCAAATTGAGTAGATAATTGAATTCTTGGAAAAAGTTTTGGAAACTTTTCTTTAAAATCCAACCTCACATTCAAAAACTTTTCTAATTTTAATTCTATATTCATCACTCACAACATTTTGAAATATTAATTTGATATGTTAAAGGGCGAGGGGAGGGGTGGTGGATATTTTTTTGTCTTTTTTGTCGTTCTTCCCCTTTCAGATATTGTAATTACTTTTGCCAGCATTAATCATCCTTATAGCTTTTTTTTTATATGAGGTGAATATACAGTGAAAAAATATTAACAGGACGCAGCGGAAAAAGTTCTACAAACGGAGCGGACTGGATAAAACATCAGACTTGGTTTAACAAATGGTGTGGAATTTCTTTCGCGATACCTATAATATAGCGTGAACAAACACAACCATGTATTTGACTGCTACTCCTGAGCCTTCCCGATCAAAGGAATTACCGGCTACTGCGCGAAGTAAGTATAACTGGTACCAACAACATCTGCAACCGTTCTTTATTTGAAAAGCAAAATGTGACCACCTCCCCTAGATTATCTTCAACAAACAGCTTGGAAAGCATTCTGATCTATTTTCTAAGATTTCCTCGGCAAGTTAATTGTCCAAATACATGAATGTTGTTCAACTACTATTTAACTCATATTAAGCTTTAGAATGCAAAATGCCCCTGAAGCTCCATTTTCTGATGTCACAAATGGACTTTACTTCCCTGGAAATTTGGGTATTGTAAATAAAACACGGAGAACGATTTCAACAAGACATTATTGTAATGAAGAAATGTTATAAAGGAAAATAATCGCCTTCGATTGCAATGGAGATTATCGTTGATGCCTCTGATGTGCCATACAAAAGGAAAACTCATGCCAAAATCTTCCAGTATTTAAAGAAACTATTGGTAAGAACTGTATAGTGTTTGAATACTGGAATGAGTACTGTAAAAAATATTGAGTATATTTAAAAGAAAATCTTCCCCAAAAAAGTATTGTAAAAGAACATAGAACATGAAACCGAAAGAAACATCAATGAGAGAAAAGCACAACAGTTAGGGCTTTCAAAATCATTGCTGTACCGAATATTGCGGTCAGATCTATACTTTTTAATATCTATACCATTTTAGAAATATAGTGTTGGGCGTGACCTTGTTAAAAACAAAAACAGAATAAAACCAATTTTCATTATCTTTGAGCAAAAGTTCATAGAAAGTTCATTTCACAAAAAGTTTAGAAGTTATAACCCTAATATATATATATATATATATATATATATATATATATATATATATATATATATATATATATATATATATATATATATATATATATATGAAGACCTCAGTGGAAAAACCAGCGTTGTCACATTTTTCTTATTTTGAGATAATCGATTTTTAAAGTTCAAAACGTTCTTTAAAATTTAATTTATACACTGCTTTTTAGTTTTATGTATATATATATAGATTAACTATATTTATATCAGATTATTTCTTAAAAAATAAAAAATAAATATTTTTTCAATGTTTTTTTCGGAAACTAAAGTTCGTTATCAATAAATGGACATCACTGACTTTTTCCTTGGAATTTTTAATTGGCGTAATTACTATTTTTAGCCCTTCTTTTTTGTTTAAAAACAAAACAATATCTTAAAAATGGGCTCTTAATGATGTAAGGGGCCTCAAAAGACAGTTGACCTTGCTGTTTCTTTAGCTAATTTTTTTTTGTTATCCCACTAAAACGTCTATAGGAATTTATTACATTTTGTTGACATCTATTGTGGAGCGATAGATTTTTTTTATCTAACAAAGTCAAACTAATTAAAACATAAATTTTAACACAAATTAATCAGAAACATTACTATACATGAAATTAATGAGACCAACATGAAATTAATGAGAAACATAACCATAATTAAAGTATATTTTTCTAATCAGTATCTGAATCTTCTGATGCCGAATCTTGTGTTTCTGTGTTTGAAGTAACAAGATTATCAAAAAAACTGTGATTATCAGGTTTACATAGACGCTTCAGAACTTGTAAGTTGTTATACTTGGCAGTACTTATTGGTAGAACTGAGGAATACATATTAAACTGATTGAGTGCAGTTTCTGTTTGATTATTTTGTCTACGTTTTACCAAAGCAGTATTTTCAATATTGCCATTCCAGTTGTTACGAAAGAGAAGCAGTGCAGGGTGTATATCTTGAATGACAAGTTCTCTGACTGGTCGAGTTTTTATCGGACATGCGCACTTATAATATTGTTTCAAGTAATCAGAAAATCTGAAAAAATTTACATTGAAAAAATTTACAACATTAAAAGGTGAAGGTTGTTTTCTGCAATTCTTAAGAATCTGACGCCAATCCTCAGGAATTTCAACATTAGCCTTTATATTAACATTTGCCATGTCACGATCGCATTCCATATAGGAATGACCTCGTATAGGAAATGACACTTTAATACATTTAAAACGTTTTTGAAAGTGAACCATCCAATGCAAAAAACGAAACATAGTGTAACTTTTGTTTTGTCCTGCACATCCATCGCAAAAAAAATGTAATTCAAGGATTGTGTCAGAAAGATGATTAATGATAAAATGATAAAGCATAGAGCAAACATCATCAGCTCCCTTTTTTCCTGTTGTTTCATCGTATGTATAAAGAAATACTTCATCACTGGATAGGATGTGTATATTAAATGAAAAAAATTTAAGCTGTCTTTGGTAATACACATCATTAGTTGATTTATTAGGCATGGGTAAATTCTTCTGAAAATCAAAAGCAATAGCTTCAAACATGTCTGAGTTTTTTGCTCGTTTTTTTGCATCTGACTTTCTGTTATAAAATACAGCAGCTTTTTTTGTGTGAAAATCATGCTCTGTTTCAAGATCTTTTTTTTTTTTATTAAGTTTGATAATATCTTGACCAACTGCATTTAAAAGCTCTTGGTCAGTGTGTTTTATATTTACAATGAACTCATCACAAGCTAAACAAGTGTCTTTTCGTGGAAAGCCAAACCCAATATTAAATTTATTGTTAAAAACTACTCTGTATGTTTCGTATCCTAATTTAACAGTTGGGTAAGCATGTTTGAATAGTTCAAACATTTTAGAGACATTTAGATCTTCAGATAAGTAAATTTTTTTAGTTTTTCCAATAGCATAATGAGATGACCTTCCTCTGAAAGAAGATATATGTTTTTGAATCGCTTCACTGTCACTTTCGGTTATTTTGTGTGGCCGATTTTTATGCTTGCCTCTACCATCAATTGGAGGGCGACCTAAAAGAACAAAATGACATAATACTCATATACACAAATATATATATATATATATATATATATATATATATATATATATACATATATATATATATATATATATATATATATATATATATATATATATATATATATATATATATATATATATATATATATATATATATAAATAGTATAGTTCATAACTTAAAATATTATAAATAACTTCTTTAACTATTTACTAACCAGTTGTAGCAACTGATTTCCTTATTGATTCGATCCTAGCTTTTGTAATTCCGAAAAAAGACATCATAGCTTTAATGCAGATTGGGACTTCGATAGCTGATTGTGCTCTTTGCACCCTTACACAATAAGAATATGAAAAATTGTGTAAGTAAGTTTTATCTGCATTCTGTCGTGGTCTTCTTCTGTTAATGTTTTGGATTTTTATTAGTGTGGATAAGTACGCGTCCTGACTATTTTTAGATGAATATTCATTAAAGTTCTTAATTAGTTCGTTCCTTTCCTCACTACTAATATTTTTAAAACATGCAAGTCGAATACAATGACAGTCTTCCCCAATAATGTGGCTCGATAAATTGTGTATTTTTTTTCTATTTTTGGAATTAATATTAATCTTTCTTTTTCTTGATTTTTCTGTAACCACCGGACTATCATTACAAGCCATTTTGTTTTTTGTTTACTTTTTTCCGCGGCTTTTTTTTCAACCAATACTTGAGGTATTAAGGAATCACGTGGTTTCGTAAACTATAAAAACTTCGGACAACGCAGGTTATTCCAAATGTAACCCTTGACATCACCGATTGTTCCATTTGATCATGTTTAATTTTATCCTCTTTTTTAATGAGTGGTCTAGTTTTTTCACTTGGTAATTAAAATAAAAGATGAAATAAGATATGCTTGCTTGAAAAATAATAGTTTCTCAAAAATTTCAAAAATGTGACATCGCTGGTTTTTCCACTGAGGTCTTCATATATATATATATATATATATATATATATATATATATATCTCACGGTAGTTCTAACTCTGTTAATAAGCGACAGGTTATTGTGCGCAAGCGCAGTTGGATTATGAAAGTTTTAGAACTTTCAAAATGGCTACGGACCTTCGTTACAGAATGAATTTTTACTTAGCGACCAATTTTTCATTACTTATCACGTTTTTTAAAATCGTCTACGTTGATAACCAGCTTTTAGACTGTTAGTAATGTCTTGGTAACTTAATTTTATTAAGAAGTAAGTAAAATGAAAGGGGAATATTATTTTATGATTGAAGAGGATCTACCTAAAAAAATTTTTTCTTTGATTTGTTTACAAATTTGGAAGTCTTTTTACATTTTTTTTGAGCGGTAAAACTTAAAAGTTTTTCTACTTTTACTTATATGAATCTTTTAACTTTTTATTACTTATAAAAAATCTTAGCACTCAGTTTTTTTTCTTGTTCAAAATTTACATCTAACCATTGTCCTAAATTGATAACATTTTATTTATATCGTTTGTGAAATAAAAATTGTCCTTATGTAAAAAATTTGACTAAATGTTTCTAATAATTTTAAATAAAATCTTTTACTTTATATGAAGTTTTTTATTGATTTATTAAATTTATTTACTTCATGAATATAAACACTACATAATTCATGTGGTTAAGTTTGATGGTTATTCACAAGAACTATCCAGAAAGTTGTATTATTTTTAGATGAAAATCCATTACAAAAATTTGTATCTTATTTACAGGGTCTGTGGATATTTGGTTGGGAAAAAAAAAGTATCATATTGGAATAAACCAAAAAAGTAACATTGAAATATGTATTCCATGTCATGTTGTCAGATTTAGAGAATGTACACTCATCTAAAAATTTTCAAAACGTTATGATACCATAAATAATATGATCAAAAGAATGAAATCAACAACACTTCTTTTAAATATCAACTGGAGAACTCATTGTGATGAATGCTATTGTTGTAAGCAGTTAGAAAAATTCAGTAAAAGTTTAAATGTTTTAAATAAAAAGGTTATTGGTTGCCCTGGTATTGGTAAAAAAGTGTGGTCATCTTCCATGATTGCTACCATTAAAAAAAGCATTGTGACAGCACATGACTTGGAAATAGATATCGAAGAACTAGAAAAAGAAATCAACCCTCATTTACAGCTTTACCAGTGTAATTTTTATGGTAAAATACCAAAACAACCAGCAACTCTAAAAAAATGTGAACACTTATTTTGTTTTTTCTGTCTTGTGGAAAATATAAAGGTTAACCAACTCAATGGAACATTATGTCCAAATTATAAACAGCTTATTTTACCTGAAGATTTGATTTTCAGTATTAAAACAAATTCTCTTTTAATTATGTTGACTGTTGCATGTATATGTAAAAAAAAGCTTAATTCAATCAAAGAATATGATTTAGATATTAATCATAAGTGCATCTGCCTTGATAAATCATTAATATTACCACAATCAGCCCCATCATTATCATCATCAATATTCTCATTTGCATCTAATTTGGTTTCATCATCATCATCATCATCATCATCATCATCATCATCATCATCATCATCATCATCATCATCATCATCTTCATCATTTATTCAACAACAACATTTCTAATTTTAACTAAGGCTTTTAATAAGCATTTTTTTGTCAATAAAACAGCTGTATTATCTAATTAGATGTAGTTATATTCTCAATAACTGTCTCTAAATTACCAAACTAGAAACCAAGATTGCTGTGGCAAAGGCATAACTGACAAGGGAAACACAGCCACATAGCCTTGTCAAAATCAATTCATGAAAAAAAAAGTTTTTTGTTGCAGTTTGATATTGTTTATCTTCTCATTGCCATTAATGTTAGTATATATTTTGATGAATTGGTAATTTGTTTGCTTAAGCAGAGGCTTAAACAAACCAATAGCAGGAAACTCCTTACTCTTCCAGGTTTTTTTGCAATCTGCCCTTCCTTTTGCTTCATATTCATGAACAACTTCTATGTAATGATGCAATGTTTCATCAGCTGTTTGGCAACTTTTCACTGGTCCACTCATATATATATATATATATATATATATATATATATATATATATATATATATATATATATATATATATATATATATATATATATATAAATGGGTAATAGATAAAATTTTGGCTTATATTTCTTGTGTTAAAAGATAAACTTGTTTTATCATGTTTATATATACAAATATATTTTGGAAATGTTTGAAAAATATTTTTGTATTTTAAAAGTATAATGAAAGTTCTTGTATCATGTCAAACATTAAAAAAAAAAAAAAAAAAAAAGGCTAATCACATAATTCAGTGAAAAATGTTGAAAGTGTTAAAGAAAAAATTAACCACTCTGTTTAGAGCACATTTTTAATCTAATTTGACCAAAATTGTAACTCAAGGAAACTTCAAGCTAATTTTAAAAAAATTTAATCTTTAAAGTTCATGAGTAAAAAGTTGCCAAACAGCTGAAAACATTGCATCAATATATGTCCTTGATCCTAAAATAGCACACAAATTTTTATTGTAATAACAAAGAATAAAGAGACCAATTATGAATACAAAACAAAAGTAAATAAACCTGTAAGAGTTAGGAGTGAGAAGAGAAGTAATTAAAATTTAAAAAAAACACCTGAAAAACTAAGCAAATCTTGCCATTGGTTTGCCTAAGCAAACTAATAGCAATCAAACCCGATTCAGAAGGTAAAAAATATCAAAATGTAAAAGAAAAAATATATGTATGTATGTATGTATGTAATGTATGTATTTATGTGTGTACATATATATCTGTGTGTGTGTGTGTGTGTGTGTGTGTGTGTGTGTGTGTGTGTGTGTGTGTGTGTGTGTGTGTGTGTGTGTGTTTATTTACAAGAAAAAAAAATTGAGTGCTAAGATCTGATAAAAGTGTTAAATACTATAAAAGCTCATCTGAATTTAAAAAAAAAAATTATTTAATTTCTACGCTCAGAAAATTAGATAATATGGGCGCTACTCGACTTTCGCACCCCCCCCCCCTTTTTTTTTTTATGATTGATTCTGATAGAGAATTTTATGCTGATTAAGAATCGTATAAAAACAAGGGTCTCAAAATCAACGGAAAGTGCTCTAATCTGAAGTTGAAAGTACAAAAATATACGACAAATCCCTAATATTCGCCATCTTGAAAAGTGACTTTTTCTGTTTTAAAAGTTATCATTTTAAAGTACCAGTAACCTGGTTTTTATATATTATAACAAAGATTTCCAATTATGGAACGATTTGAGAATTCATTCATATTTCAATTATCACGCAAATTTGCTTTGACTGGGATTATTACTTTGTTGTCTAAAATATCTTTTGAAATTTTTATCAAAGAAGTTGAAAAATTCTGTTTATTGTTATATACTAAAACAAATTTGATAGTATTAAATTGTTTATATTAAAAATATTTATATTTTAAACTGTTGACCTTTTTTTTCACATACTTTTAGCTAACCCCCTCGTAAAAATTTATCATGCCTGTCGTATAAAAAGGAATGTTTCATAAATAGATTTATATTAAGTTCGTTATCATAATTATCATGGCCCTACACAGACCAACAATTAACGATTTTGACTCTCTTACCTTAACAGAAATAGGAGCAAAGTTCAAATACAATTTAGAAGCTACAATTCGTTGGTGCAGAACTTATGGTTTACTCGCTGAAAGTATGAATTGTAGTGTATGTAACTTGCAATGCACACAACAAGTACATAATAGATCAATCGATCAAATCATTTGGAGATGTCCAGTTAAGCGCTGCAAAAGAACCTTCAGTATAAGAAAAGGCAGCTTCTTTGAGAAATCCCATCTACACTTGTGGCAAGTATTAGGCTTAACATACGTCTGGAGTAGAAGTGCGGGTAAGAGTCGGGGTTTATCAATTAACGATATAAGGCAAGAACTAAATATTGGAAGTGATGACACGATTGTAGATTGGAATCAATTTTGCAGAGATATTTGCGTCTCATATTTCCTCAACAACCCTGATCCAATTGGCGGTCCAGGGTGTATTGTTGAAGTAGATGAATCAGTTTTCTGTCGAAGAAAATATCAAGTTGGTCGAATAATCCCGCAGCAGTGGATATTTGGTGGGTATGAACCTGCAACAAAGAAAGGCTTTTTAGTTCCTGTCCAAAATCGCGATGCTGCAAAATTGATTCCAATTATACATCAATGGATACTTCCTGGTTCTATTGTTTGGAGTGACATGTGGAGAGCATATAATGATATGCAAGCTCCTGCATATTTACATGGGACTGTTAACCATACCCTCAATTTTGTAGATCCGCAGACAGGCGTGACAACAAACCACGTGGAAGCTATGTGGTGTCGAGCCAAATCTAAGTTTAAATCAATGATGGGACCAACTAACCGCGAAATGATAGCTGATTATTTATCCGAATTTATGTGGATGCAGAGATTTCCCGAACATCGGTTTTTTCACTTTTGGGATCAGGTTGTTACAGCATATCCTGTTTGACTGCTACCATTTATAGCTTTTTGTGTGCATCGAATGTAACATACACTTATAGTTCATGCCGAGGATCTTGTATTTCAAAAACGGCTATTTTCATAGCCACACAAATTAATTAAAAACAATTTTGCAAAGAATATTTAGGAATCCCATTTTTACTACTTGATGAAAGTTCTTTTCAATTACCTTTTTAAACAATAACTAGCTAGTTAGTATCTGGCGCTCCCGGGATAAAAAAGAAAATCTCCAAAAAATACTTAAAAAGATATTATAGAAAAAACACAATTACAACTTTTGCTACAGATACTTGCCTCCTAGGGGAATCCTAGTTAATAAAGTACCTCCCTTAGGGTCAAAATTCTGGGACGAAAAGCAGCCTATGATCTTCTGGTAAAATGAGGGATCTGTGCAAAATTTGCTGTGATTCGGATCAAAACTAGATTTGCTTAAAGTACACGCAAACTTTAGGCTTCATATGTTAGGTAACAATTTTTACTAAAAAAATAGTTTAAAATTCTGTTATAAAATTAAAATTCACAAGAAGGAATTACATGTTTCAAAAGAGTAACATGTTTTATAGCTCGCCTGTCTGTCTGATTACACTCGAAAGTGCATTCGCGTCAAAAAACACTTTTCTATAGTAAAAACTAGGTTAGCAATGTTTTGCTTTGAAAACAAAATCAATCGTAAAGTTAGTTTATTCAAGATGGCGAATATTAGGGATTTGTCGTATATTTTTGTACTTTCAACTTCAGATTAGAGCACTTTCCGTTGATTTTGAGACCCTTGTTTTTATACGATTCTTAATCAGCATAAAATTCTCTATCAGAATCAATTATAAAAAAAGGGGGGTGCGAAAGTCCAGTAGCGCCGATAATATGTTTTTAAAAGTGTAAACAAATCAGCATATTCAAGAATGTTAATTTACTTAGAAAAGCGCAACTTTAAACTTTTTGATACAATCTTTATCTTATTGAATCATTTTCTTATGCAACTGAGATATGCTTATTATGATATTAGTTTTAGAAAGAGTTTAAAATATTGATTTATATGGAAAAATTTATAAATAATCAGTCAACTAAATAAAAAAATTCGTTGCTACGGACTGTAGCCATTATTAAAATTTGACTTTTTTAAAATTACTATTGCGCTTGCGTATAATAACTTGTCACCTCTGAACGACCGTGATATATATATATATGTATACAATCTATTTGCATGTAGTCGAAATACATCGTCTGTCATTTAAATCATTTAGTTCCTATTATTTTTTAAAAGTTTGGAAAGTTTTTTTTTTTAAAACTGGACAGACGTGACTATTGACTAGGAAGCTTGCAGATGTTCAAGGTCGTTCAGCCTTGCACGATTTCCAATTTTAGAATAGTGTTTTCTTACATCATAACGATAACAAGTAGTCATTTCTATCATTTATACAATACATTTATGCCAATACAATAATAATAAATAGTTATCATTACAAGATATTCTCTTCAAAGTGTTGAACAGTCTGCGTTTGTTAGCTTAAAGGGCGATCTTATCGCTTCTCCTTGTTGTTTATAAAATTCCAGTGGGATTTCGATTGTCTTAAAATACGGACCTGATGTACAGATGAATGCGATCATTGAAAAGCGCCCCTCAAGATTCCAATAATTACAACTGTATTTTGTTTGTCAATAAAAGTTTATCAAGAGTAATGTTAAGTATTGTAATTCTTCATCAATCCTAAAACGTAAGACCATGTTGCAATTTAAAAAAGAAACGAGGTTTTCTTTAAGGCCGTTTCTAATTCTAAATTATCACTTTTGCATTTATTTGACTAACTAGCGGGGAGTATGTCTCATGTAAATTTTGGCTTCTAAATTGTTTAACGCAAAATTGAATTTTTTAGAAACTTTAACTGACTTTATTGCCTCACCATGCACTTACCTTTCCAGCCATTAAAATTTCATTAAAAAGTAATGTTGAAATTTTAGTAGTAGAAGTGCAGATGTTAACTAACACTCAAGAAGAAAAAAGTTATAAACAAAATTAAGGAATGGAATGGTTTTGTCGAAATGGATTATTGAGATGCGGAAAAACTAAAAAGAGTTTTTTGCAGCAAATTGACATTTGCGAACACCTCTTTATGTACATTTTTTGGTTGAGATTCTTTAAAAATAAATCTTAAAATTTAAACCCTATAAAAATAAAGTTATACATAATCATCTCTGTCGAAACCTTCTTCTTCTACTTCGGCCAAAGGCCTTCTACCTCTAAGAGGTGGTAGATCTTTTTTATCATTACCGAGCATGCGCTTCTTTTTCAATTTTTTTTTTTTACTGTATTCAACTACAGATATTTCCGAAAGAGACTCACTTGTAGTTAAATGTGGATGAGGTAAAGAGCGTTTTTTAATTTTGTCTTGATCAACCACGTTTGGAAAAGCATCGCTTAGCTTGCGCACTCGATTCAATGTATCTGTCAATGTATAAGTAGAAGAGTTTTCGTCAATTTTTGCTAAAGAAACTTCGTTTTCAGATGCCCCAGAATCCGATCCGTATGAATATATACTAGACGTATTCTTCTTTTTTGATCTAAAAGCTTCAACATATTCAGCTATTTTCTCACTGTTGTTACTGTTCAAAGAGTATTTGTCTTTTTCTTCTTTCACTGGTTCTAGTTTTTCGATTTTGAAAAGTCCTTCATTTGTGTCGCCAAACTCATCCTCAAATACAAGACTCTCGTCTTCCGAATACACGTTTAAAACATCTTTACTTTTCAACTCTTTATTTGGCTTGTACAACTCAAGATCAGTATTTACACTGAATGGCCGCATCAAAGCATCGTCCTCAGATTTATAAACCACTTCTGCAGCATTTTGAGCCAGAGATTCTGGCTCAACATTATTTCTTAGAGTGAAAAAAGTATCTTGCGAAACTTCTACTGGCGAATCTTTTATGGAAACAAGTCGACCTTCTTCTGTTGTAAATACATGACCTTTAATAGATTTTAAAACATCTGCATCTAAAACCTCATTTACCACAAATTCGTTTTGAGATTCTACTGCATTTGGAAGAGATGTCTGCATAGCTGCTATAGTTATCGAGTCCTGTTTTGCTCGCCTAGGTAAACTTATGGAAGGTGATAAAATTCTTTCGCATGTAATCACAGATGGTTCGATTACAGAGTCTCCGGTACTACAAGAGGGTGATACCAAATTACTTTCCGAAACACTAAAAAGTGCTGATTGTATACTATCAACTGAAGTTTCTTTCGTTGGTGTTAGCCGGCTAGTTTTTGAAACCCGTTGTGAAACTAATTCCCCGACCTCATTAAGATCGTGCAAATTAACTGTTGAGAGAGAACTTTGAGAGGATTTTGCAGTAAAGTAAGTATCGCATTGCATTTGCTCTAAAAAAGCTCCTTGGCTGAGCTTTGGGGAAGGAGATTTTGGTCGAGATACTAAAGACTCGTTTTCGATAAACGTGAGATCACAGGTCACTTCCTCGGTCAGTCGAGTAGGATTAGACATAGTGTTTGGTCTACCCATTTGTGGAGATTTAAAATCTTCTAATACTGTTAAGTCTTTGTTATTATTGTACCTTGCGAGTTCACCATCAAGAGAGTTTTTTGATGGTGCTCTGTGCGTAAAAGGACTTTCTTCGCCACTCGTAGAACCAGAATTCATCAATTCGATTTTACTAAGAGAACGTTCTTTATTTCGTCGCTTTCTCTTTGTTTCTTCAAGCATTTCGCGATAGACTGAGGTTGGTGGACTGTCTATTAAACGTGTAGCACTCGTGTCCAAAACCTCATTTTCAAGATCGGGAGATACACGAGCATTTCCACTATCATTGAGTGAATCACTTGGCCCACGTGAATCGGAAGGACCACGTGATTGCCCGTCTCCAGCATCCTGAATTTGAAAAGCTTTTAAATAAGCCGAATATACTTTTCTTATTAAAGTCTTTATTATAATATTGTTTTCAACTTTTATTGTTACATTTGTTATGCAACTAGTTACTTAGAAAATGAAAAGACTGAAATGCTTACCCTTAGTCTACCACCAGTCACCATACCATTTCCCATATGAAGCATTTCATAACTACTGAACGAGTTTAGATTATTAATTCATTAATAAAAGAAGAGAAAGCAAAAACGAAACAAAACAATAAGTAAAAGATTTAATTAGCTGAAAACAGAAGAAAATCTAAGTCAAAACTACCTTCTCTTATCCACTTCAAAAAATGTATCCTTCATAACAACAGGTGCCTCCTAAGATTTATTAAAAAAAATCTATTTCAGAGAAAAAAAACTAAAATCAACTATTTCTCTTTCTAAAAAAAAAAAAAAACTAACAGATTCTCTTAGATCATCTTCAACTACACTTTTACTGTTAGACTCTTTGTCTGCTGTTTTGGTTCCATAGTTTTCTCTTGTATTAACAATATACTCATATGTAGATAAGTCTTTGAAAACTAAAAGATAAAAAACAGTAAACAAAACTTAAAAAAAAAATATGGTTGAGCATGTTTTCATGTCATAATTATAATCGATAAAACATAATATTTACATATAACATAAATTACAGCCAATAATACCCAATGTTATTTATTAAAATATAAATGGTTGAAAACTAATAATAATAATAATAATAATAATAATAATAATAATAATAATAATAATAATAATAATAATAATAATAATAATAATAATAATAATAATAATAATAATAATAATAATAATAATATTAATAATAATAATAATATTAATAATAATAATAATAATAATAATAATAATAATAATAATAATAATAATAATAATAATATAAATAATGATAATAATAATAATAATAATAATAATAATAATAATAATAATAATAATAATAATATTAATAATAATAATAATATAAATAATAATATTAATAATAATAATAATAATAATAATAATAATAATAATAATAATAATAATAATAATAATAATATTAATAATAATAATAATAATAATAATAATAATAATAATATTTATAATAATAATATTAATAATAATAATATAAATAATGATAATAATAATAATAATAATAATAATAATAATAATAATAATAATAATAATAATAATAATAATAATAATAATAATAATAATAATAATAATAGTAATATAAATAATAATAATAATAATAATAATAATAATAATAATAATAATAATAATAATAATAATAATAATAATAATAATAATAATAATATTAATAATAATAATAATAATAATAATAATAATAATAATAATAATAATAATAATAATAATATTAATAATAATAATATTAATAATAATAGCAATAATAATGTAAAATTATTACTTAAATAACAGTGGAAAACTATCAAATGTCCAAGTAAACCCATTGCAATCAGAAGAAGTAGGCCATTGACAATCACAAATATAATGTATGCTTCTTTGCAGGTTGAAAAGTATAACTTCCAATCTTTCATTGCTTAAAAAAGAAATAAAAAATTGAGTGCAATAATTTTTTGTTAGTTGTAGATTTGTCATTGCATTAAAAAAAAAAAAAAAAGCATCAGTATCCAAGCTTTCCTAAAAGCTTAAAAACAAGTTTTTTCATTGTATTTACCAGAATAAATAAATATGTCTGCTCTTGCTGTGTAATAGACAATCATCAAATAGAAGTCGATAATAAACATGGAAAGAGCTGTGAGAAATCCTGAGATGCAACTTCCCAAAAACAATCTGAATGACACCATATTAAAAATTTTTAATGTGTAAAAATGGCTGTGGTAAAACACCAACAAACAACATTTAAGGACATTTAAACTAACACCACCATTAAAGCACCAATTACCTTTTTTTTTAATGTTAATACAGTACAACAATAAGATAAAAATCATTATTAATCATAGTGATATAATATTAACTTTTTTAAATATGGCCTATAAATATCATTAATATTTAACAGATCACTATTAACTTCTAACTACAATTATATTGCTTATGAAAACATAATTAATTATTGAAGAATAATAATAACAATGGAGCAGTTAAAAATAATTTTTTAAACACAGAATTCATCATCTATTTTTAATCTACTAAAGAACCAGAAAAATGAAATGGTTCACAATCAATAATATATAAACAAATATTCCTAAAGAAACTTCATAAACTATAAATGAAACTTTTTTGAGATTCAAAGGAACTACTTATAAAAATACTACGCATAACTTACATTAGTTTTATATTAGTGTTGTTGTTTTCTAGAGATCAAAACTGAACAAAAGAATACACACACACAGATATACAACACACATCATACATACTTTAATATATAATTAAAAAAACACGCACTTGTAATTCCTTCCACCAATACAATTGTTGAGCCACTTACAATGATGGTCAAAGTCTGATACACATTTATTACAAACAGAGCAATGCTTTGTTGTTGACGAACTACAGTAAAAAAAAAAAATCACAATCAAGTTTTAAATATATTTAATGTATTAAACTGATATATATATATTAAAAAAAAAACTATTTATAAAAATGTGCAATATTTAATTTGAATACTTTGATATATTAATTTAAATATATCAAAATATTTAATTTGAAAAAGGATTACTCTACTTTCATAAAATTCACAGCAAAATTTTGTAAACAACAAAAAATGTAAACAACCGCAGTACAATCTTTTAGCATAATTAATTTATGTTATTTAAAACAATAATATTGCTCACACGTGTGCCTCACATATGTAGCAGAAACAGTTTTCAATTACATGAGCATGTTTTTTTCTATCAAATAATGATTTTTCTGTATTTTTTCCACGCACTGCTGGATCAGCAGGATCAAGAGTAACAGCAAAAAAATGATAAACAATGTGTATTAAATAGCCACTGGCTGGAATCTGAAGAATATTTGTTAAGAAAAATAGTGATAGTCTCTGAACCAACAAAAATTAAATAGTTTAATTAGTTAACTTCCAAAGCTGTATAGAATTAAATAAAGCCTGTGAACAAAGTCTAATTAGGCTTTTTTTGAAATGTAATAATTTTTAAAGAATTGTTTCACCTTAAAAAGCTATACCAATAAACTTATTGTCATAAAAATGACTTTGCCAAATAAATTGAAAAATAACTAAATTTTATATGCCAAAACATTCATGGATCTTTTACTTTATGAAACTTTAAACTTTACATCATTACAGAAAAGATACAATTGTACCAGCAGATATCCATTCAAGAGGAAGATAATAAACAAGTATAGAAAAATGTGTCACTGCAAACAAAATAATGAAGAACCAACCAAGTATTTGAAAAGGATGAAGTGGGCATGACCATCCATTTACTTTTGAAAATTTTTTAATCTTGGTGTCTCCAGTCTCTGGACAAACTTTATTTGTATTATAAGTATTTTTACCACAACAACTCCACATTGCGCTCATAAATAAATCATTTTAGCCAAAACTGTTTAGAAAGAAAAATCTAAAACTATTTTATTTATTTATAAATGAAAATATATAAACAAATAAAAAATAACTACTCATGCATGAACCTGCGTATATATATATATATACATAAATTTACACAAATATATATATATATATATATATATATATATATATATATATATATATATATATATATATATATATATATATATATATATATATATACACACACATATATATAAATATACATACAAGCATTTATATATATATATACTTATGTGTAATAACATAGTATTTATATATAAGAAATAGTATTCGCATAGTAATATTAGGTTATACAACTTTATTGAGTTTATATATTTATGTATACGCAGATCTTTAATTGAAAATGATTGAAATAAAGTTATATAACTTAATACTATTATATAAATATTAAGGATAAAGTATTACAGATCAGGAGATAATCACTGGAAACCATTTTTATTAACCATACCTTTTTTTTTTAAATACAGATTGTGTATAAACATAAAATACAAAACTACAATGATAAAAAACAAGTGGCTTTTATAGAGAACTGTGTACATGATCTAACTTTTTACAACTATATATTAAGATATATGTTTACAACACATGCATATAAACTTAGATAACCATATATAAAGTGAAAAATTAATTTTATTAAAATAATAGCAGTGATGTAGTAATACTATAGTATATAATGCTTTTGTTCAAATCTTTCTACTTCCCAATCTGGATGTAAAGTTGGTTTAATTTCATTACATTAACAACAAGCAAAAATATCTAGATACCAGAAAGTAAATAATTATTTTTCAAATTAATACTATAAAAATTTCAGAAAAATAAGAACAATAACAAAATATATTCTTACAGAATAAATGTGTGAACCCATATAATGAACAAGTTAAACAAAAAAATTCAAATCAAATAAGAAACTAACTTTATATATATAATCTACACATGCATATATAAATATAAAAAGGTACCAAAAAGCCTCAATTTACTATGTCTTCATACAATAGTAATAAAAAGATTTATTTTTTTTCATTGAGATATCTGTTTAAGATTATAAGCAGTTTTATTGTTTTGATTTAAGGTTTACTTAATTGTTTATATATAATAGCTACAGATGTGTTCTAGACGACTATAAGCATAACAAAATAGTATCCCATAGACTTTTTAACAAATTTATTAAAAATGATAAGAAAATTGAGCTAGTTTTTATTATGAGTGTTATCCAGGCATCATGGCATAAGAAAGCATTTCACCTTAATTTATCTATGTTATTAATACCCTTTTAATTGACCATTTTATTTTGATATTAATGATTGAAAAAAACTATAAAATTAACTCTTTTTTTAAATTGATATCACCAATTATTATGTACACGAATATTACTTTGAGCATAATTAACTAATAATATTAACTCACCTTGAGGTACATTTTTCAATGAAATTGTGGTTGATTTAATTTACTACCATATTCATCAACTTTACATTCTATTTATCTGTATTTCTTATCTTAAACCAAAATGTTAAGTTTTCTACTTTATTATTAACTGGTGTTGGATAAACTAGATAAAACTTAAAATGCTTTATTTTAAATTCATTTCATATACATATCTTTAACAAGGACTTCAGTTTTCGGAAAAAAACAACAAATGAAATTCATAATGGCGTATCTTTTTGAGAAAGAAAAAACAAAATTCCGACGTAACCATAGTATTTTTTCCTACGCAGGACGAAATAATTGTGATGGGTAAAATAAGAATGATGCAACAGGTGAATAAAGTAGGAAAATAAAAATATTGCTGTAACAATTTTAAATAGCTGGAACTTTTGCTCTTCCTTTTAATGCATATTTAACATATTTCGGTCAAACTTGAGTCATTCTAACAAAAAGCATTTCGTTTTATTTTTTGATCATTATCTATTTAGAAACTCAATGTTTCAAAAAGTTTGTCGAAAGGCCAGAAAATAGAAGGAAAAATAGATTCTAGAGAATGTAAAGTAAAAGATTGAGCCTTAATATTTTTTACTTTATGCGTGTTGCGCGTAAAAATAGAGGTCAAATGACGCAATAAAAGGGAAGCAACCAATCAGAAGCAACTATGCCAAACAAAAATTGAATAAAATAATAAAAACCAATTGAAATCTAAACAACGCACAAAATAGATTCACTGTGGTTCTATCTTAGCTAATAATAATTTCGAAATCGAAACAATCCCCACAAATGTAAATTAAAAAAGCTTTAGCTATTACTTTATAATCACAATATTTCGAAAAAAAATGTCAAGAAAAAGCATCTGCCCGGTCGATTTCCTTAAAACTCAATTGTCGCAGTCATCATCAAATATTTAAAATCGATTTTTTCTGAGCAAAATTTGCTATTTGAACGCTTTGATTTATTTGTTGCATTTTACTCGCCTCAAAAAAAGACTTCTTAATAAATTTTGTAAGATTTGATTGCATGAAAAGATCTCTCTACGCTGACGAAAATTAGTAATTTCATGCATGAACTGCATCTGTTTGCATAACTATTTAAAGTTATAAATGCAGCGATGTTATTTAAAAGAAAACTTTATTATCAATATCCTTTTAAAAATCAGAATGAAAGACCCTTTAAATCAATATTATGAATACTCTCAAGGTTTACGCTATATTGCTTCTAGAATAACACCAGCTAAATCAACAGCGTAAAAAATTATTTGGGTCAATCATAGTCTGCGGTGATTTGATTAAAAAAAAGATGTCATTTTTTAAAACAATGTTTATCTTGATTCTTAAGAAAAGTATCAAGTTTGATTTAAAAAGAATACAACACGTATTTTGAATCATAACTATACAGCTAGAAGATGGTTTTTTTTTTATTGATATAAGCAGAGAAATCCGTAATGCAGTATGAAAGTAAATTTAACATTGTACATAAATGGAATCGGGAAGTGAATCAAATCCAACAGAATACACAAAATTAACTGCGTTGTGTAAAGAAAATGCAAACTTATTACCTGTAGAATTGTGTAAACTTTCTTCTCCTGCCCTCCAAATTTCATCTCAGTTTAGTAAAGATACAAGTACAGTTTGCTTAGAGAAAGAAAATCAAGCAGTATCTGTAGTTTTAATGGATTTCAAAGAGAAGTTAAAGCACCTTGATGAGCATTATGATAAACATGTGAATGAAATAATGCCCGACTCCCTACATCGTGGAGATGTGGTATCGCCGCAACGCATGCTTGGTTATGCTGATGCCATGATGGCTACCTGTGCTACGTTTTTAGTAGTTCCATTAAGAAACTTTAAAAAAATGAAACCAGGATCTTCCTTAGCAGATCATATTTACTTAAATCGAACGGAGTTTATTATGTTTTTTCTTGGGTACTTGGTGGTGTTGACAATTTGGGAATCCATCAATATAAGATCGTTGTTCATTAAAAGAGTTGACGACATGCTGCTTTTCATGACCATGTTCTCAATGTTTACAACTTCGCTTCTACCTTTTTCATTATCACTTGAAGGACATTACCCTGGAGAAACTCTTTCTGTTTGGATAAGCTGTTCGTTACTGGCAATAGTTGAGCTTACAGAATTGTTCATAGTATGCTATGCTATAGAGCATCCTAACGTTTTACACTTTGAAATGCACAGTTGGACAAAACTTGAAAGACGCAGATTTCGGAATATGCTATGCTTAATTAACGTTGCTAATATTGCATTTATTATCTTGGGGAGTTTGTCCATTTTACTGAATCATGTGTTGGCATGGGTTTTCATCGCAATGTTGGTACTAATGCCGTCGCTGAGGAAACTGTTTTTTTACGTAAGACGCCGCATGATTTCTCCAACAAAAATGGAAAAATCGCAGTTCTTTTTTCACTTCACTAAAGGCAACATTTCAAACGAACGCGTCACTGCCATGAGTGACGCCGCTTTTGCAATTATCGCATGCGTTTTAATTCTTGACATCACAGTGGATGAGTTTCCAACCAATGAAAACGTGCTAGAACACGGCTTAGCATCCGAATTGATCCATATGAAAAAAGATTTCTACATTTACTTTGGAATCTTTGCTATTGTATCTATACTTTGGTATGCAAACCACGGGGTTCTGCACTTGTTTAAAGCAACCAATGTTATCGTGATTTACCTGCAAAAATTTTCACTTGCTTTTGCATGTTTGACGCCTCTTGCAGGAAATATGGTTGTTGTTTTTTCTGATAACAAAAATCATGATGCTAAAAAAAGCATTCTTACAGCGTCGATGGTAATTTTCCTTTCAAGTTTCTTCAACCTGTTGATTCTGATATACGGTCTCTACACTAAAGAAAAATACTTACACGGTTGGGCAGTTGGTAATAAGAACCTAAACAAGTATCAGCAAAGGTATACTATCTTAAAAACGGCTAACTTTCCATTTTGGTCGCTATTGTGTACTCTGGGTTCTCGTTTGCCAGAGTCAATTGTTTTTTACGTCATGTGTGCATGTTTTTGTTGCTCCCTTGTGACTTTCATTATTTTAAAACTTGCTTTCGATAAACTTATTGGGAAAGAAAAGTTTCGTTTGCAAAAACATTTTGTTGATATTGCAATTAATGTCAAAAAAATGGAAAACGAGGAAGAACAAGAAGTTTAACGATATACACTATAACGATATACGACGTATCGATATACGAAGTAACGATATACAACGAACGATATACGATGTAACAATATTACTTTATAAAGATCTTACCGAGTTAAATAGCGTTTTTGAAGTAGTACAGTTTAGACTCGATTATGGTAGTTTTTCAATTTTGGAAATTTCATGTTTGAAACTTGCGACTAAAATTGTACAAGCATTTTGTAACCATAAAATAAAATCTTAACTGTATTCATGCATGACCTTTTTTAATGTTTTAATTATCAACTATTGTTATGATTATTGCACCTAATATTTATAAAGTAAATAAAAGCAACTATCTGTAATTACTTCCTCGCATTTTTTAATATATAACAATGTAATGAGTTCCTTTATTGTTCACCTATCCGGCAATTAATATATAACAATGTAATAAGTTCCTTTATTGTTCACCTATCCGGCAATTTTCTATCAAACGATCTATATTAACCATTCGCTAGTAAACAATCTTGTAATATCTTCTGTTAATGATCATTAACTAAATGGCATCCTAATGTTCAATATTTTAATAAAATATTTGATAATAAACGATCTTCTGTAAAAAAATCGATAACTTGTTTGAACGCGAAATCTTGAAAAAGCTTTCGTCATCAGCTGCTTTTTTGAGCTTTAAATTAAATCTATCCCAGGTTGGCATGGTTACAACCCTTACATGTTAACATGAACTCGAACTTGTAACGTGATTTTCATTAGCTCTACGTAATATACATATACATTATATTTGTAACATTTTATATACTTACATTTTGTAAATTTGTATCTGTAATTATCGCCTGGTTTCCAAGAATGGTTGTTGAATGGTTTTAACCGTAGATATTTACACCGTCTTCATCAGTTATTAGTCAAAAATACAAAAGGAAGATTTAAAATATAAGGTTTGAAAAATGTTATTGATAAAAAAAACATTTACAATAAATTGTTTATAATATTAATTTATAAAAATATAATAAAAAGTTAAATAATCTCTTTTAGGAAAAATTATTTCAATCAAAAATGATTTATGATTTTTAAAGACTGTGGTTTTCCTTACGCAACAGGAACAATATGTCCAAATCACTTTGTAAATACAGATAAGTATTAGGGATAGAATAATACCTGTCAAACCGCTGAACCTACAAACGCTGTATATTTACACATTTTGAATGAAATTGTTTACATGCATCCATAGAAAGATGCGCGCTAGTACCCTTTCGTATGTTAAATTGCTCAAATTAATCTAAAAATATAGCAAACTGTTAAACGTGTTGTTCTTCTTCATTATCAACGGCATCGACGTTTATAACGATATCAGCCGGGCGGTTCTGCAAAATAAACTTTTCTCGTCCTATGAGCCTATTGTAAAGCAATTTCAACAGAATAAATGCCACAATACAGCAGCAAAAGCACACACACATGATGTAGAATACAACAGATTCTGGCAAAAAGGAACCAACGGCGCACGCAAAAGACCAAAATGGAATGTTTGCTGTTTTAAAATATATGTATTGCTGTTGATACTTGTTCAGATTCTTGTTACCGACTGCCCAGGTGTGTAAATATTTTGCTTTTGTATAATGACCGTAAAATAAAACCAATAGATTGAAAAAACTTGAGAAAAATATTATCAAAGAGGACATAAGAATGCTTTTCTTAGCGTCGTTGTCTTCGTTACTTGCAAAAGAAATTACCATGTTTCCCGCAAGAGGTGTCAAACATGCAAAAGCAAGTAAGAACTTTTGCAGGTAAATCACGATAACATTGGTTGCTTTAAACAAGTGCAGAACCCCGTGGTTTGCATACCAAAGCATTGACACAGTGGCAAAGATTCCAAAGTAAATGTAGAAATCTTTTTTCATATGGATCAATTCGGATGCTAAGCCGTGTTCTAGCACGTTTTCATTGGTTGGAAACTCATCCACTGTGATGTCAAGAATTAAAACGCATGCGATAATTGCAAAAGCGGCGTCACTCATGGCAGTGACGCGTTCGTTTGAAATGTTGCCTTTAGTGAAGTGAAAAAAGAACTGCGATTTTTCCATTTTTGTTGGAGAAATCATGCGGCGTCTTACGTAAAAAAACAGTTTCCTCAGCGACGGCATTAGTACCAACATTGCGATGAAAACCCATGCCAACACATGATTCAGTAAAATGGACAAACTCCCCAAGATAATAAATGCAATATTAGCAACGTTAATTAAGCATAGCATATTCCGAAATCTGCGTCTTTCAAGTTTTGTCCAACTGTGCATTTCAAAGTGTAAAACGTTAGGATGCTCTATAGCATAGCATACTATGAACAATTCTGTAAGCTCAACTATTGCCAGTAACGAACAGCTTATCCAAACAGAAAGAGTTTCTCCAGGGTAATGTCCTTCAAGTGATAATGAAAAAGGTAGAAGCGAAGTTGTAAACATTGAGAACATGGTCATGAAAAGCAGCATGTCGTCAACTCTTTTAATGAACAACGATCTTATATTGATGGATTCCCAAATTGTCAACACCACCAAGTACCCAAGAAAAAACATAATAAACTCCGTTCGATTTAAGTAAATATGATCTGCTAAGGAAGATCCTGGTTTCATTTTTTTAAAGTTTCTTAATGGAACTACTAAAAACGTAGCACAGGTAGCCATCATGGCATCAGCATAACCAAGCATGCGTTGCGGCGATACCACATCTCCACGATGAAGAGAATCTGACATTATTTCGTTCACATGGAAATCGTAATGCTCATCAAGGTGCTTCAATTTTTCTTTACCATCCATCGAGAGTAGCGATACAGTTCGCTTCATCCTTACAGACTCTATGTTAAATTCTGTACTAATACTCAAGGGAATATTAGTTAGTGAGGCAGAACTATGGGGAGACAAACATTTACTATTTCCTTCATCCACAGATAAACCTTTAGCATCTTTCGTAAATTTAATACCAGAATCCATTTATGATTGTTTTATAATGTAATAAAAACGATATTTAAACGGTAAACGATAAAGATTTTAAACGATAATGTTTTTTAAAGTTTTCATCTATATACCTAGAGTTGCCATGATTAGCAATATTTGAAAGAATTATTTAGAAAAACTGAGCATAAGTACTTTTCAATTCGATATACACTCATCAATTATCGCATTAATGAAAAAATCTACGCTTCTACAACAAAAAAGCCACGTGCGTTGCATTTCTTTCAACGTTTAATTATTTTCAACGTTTGCGAAGGTGTTCTCGAGTATTATCAAACTTATTGCACTATAACATCAAGTCAAACAGTCTTTCATAAAATGGCTTTACGTGATTTTTCATCTTGTTGCGGTCTTTCCTTGAGTGGAATAATATATAATGATATCTGAATGAAATAAATATATACTTTCATATTAACCACCAGCATTACATTTAACTTCCCCAAATTTATCTTGCAGATTACGTATGTAATCCTAAACGATACGATGATAAATAAATTTGATTCAAGGTGTATTAAAATACTTTTCATATAAAACCAAGAAGCCATGGTCAAGCTAACTTATCATAGTTATGACGTAGCATTTGTAGATAGTTAAGAAAGTCAAACGATGATGTTACAAGAGGAGTTGAAGATAATTTTTTATGTTATAAAACCACTCTAGATCAAAACTTTATAAACAGACACAGCTAAAATCATACATGAAAATAACTTCATAAATGAAGCTGGTCTTCATGATATTAAACGATAACCTATGCACCTTCATTGAAAGTGACTGAAATAATTTCAAATAAAAAAGAAACGTTTTGGTAGTTAACTTATTTTTAAAACTGTATCTTAATGGTTTTTTTTTTTTTTTTTTTTTTGAGGGGGGTGCATATAAATGGCATGTTTCATGATTTTATAAAAATATTAGGGGCTAATTTTGTCTTAAAAAACGAAAGATTATATACAAAAAAACAACTGATATTTGTCAGAGAGATATCATTTAAATTTCCCTTTTGAGATATTACCCAAGCTATCCTGGTTTGATTCGAACTGAAAAAAACCAACGGAATAGATAAATAAATTTCCGGTTTTGATAGCGGACCGAATCTGGCATTCTTATTCTTAGAATACATAAATAAGATTTTTGTTAAGTTGAAAAAATTATTTTATGTAATTATTTTTTATAAAATTAGAGTAAGACCCGGAATCACACTCAAAATTCGTTGTTAAAAAGCCTACAAATGGGTTTGCGGAAGACTCCGCCGATTGGAATTCCGATTGGTATACATAGTATACAAAGAGAAGAAAATTCTATAGTTATAATTCTGTCGTGACAATTTGTCTTAAAAATCCATCATTGCTTTTAGTTTTGATTTTAAATTCTTGCTTATAGGAAAATTAGAAATATGATATAAGTGTATTAAAGTGTAAATAAGCACAATTGTTAACTAACGTCAAAATATAAGTGTGGTTTACATAAAGCAATCTAGTTATAATAGATTTTAATAATATTGCATTTAAAACTTTATTTTTTGTACTCCATTCTCGGAATATAGTTCAGAAAATAAATGGAACTGGGCTATGAGCAATTCAAAAGTTAGACTTAAGAAAAAAAAGTCATTGTTAGTTTATTCCCTTGATGATTCTATTGATGATGATATGGCAATAAATGATTCAATTCCTCTCATGAGTAAACAAGAATATAGTAATTTTGATCAAGACGATTATTTGTCGGAAGGAGGTCGTAAGCAAGGTTATGGTATGTATTCCAATAATCATGGTGACAGAAGAACAGAATCTTTTTGCAATCGTTGCTGCTGGTGTATAAATAAAGCTTGCAGCAGTTTTTTCAGCTTGTAAGTATAAACTTCATTAACTTTTAATGAAAATTTTGCTAAATTTAAGAATTTTATGTTTTTTACTTTTAAGAAACATAAAGTTCTTAAATTTAGCAAAAGCTCATGCTTGTATGAGAAAATTATTCGTTTTTTTTAGTTGCTGTGGTGCTCTAAATAGGTTTTTTATGAGAAAAAGAGAATTTGAAGCAAAAAAAGTACTTGTTGGTGAAAATGTATGTTTTAAGATTTTATATCTTTAGTATACAAAGTAAATAAAAAATTTAAACTATATATTTAAAGTAGGATTTACACAAGTGATAAACCAGTTTATTTTGATTAGCTGAATTTCCTTTTCTGATATTTTCAGCTTTGCTCATCTTTTCTTGCTGGTATTCAAATAATGCTTTTTAAACTGAAATAAAGCACTTGTTAAATCAATTATGTATCATGTACATGCATCCAAAAATCTAATTAATTTTTTAATTTTTTACTAAATATAAGCATGAAAATAGTAAATCCAAAATATATATAAATAAAAAATGATTTAACACATAAACTCTGATAAAATAGAAAGAAATTCCTAAATGAAATTGAGCGGCGAAGAAAATCAACTTTTTGATTGGTTGTAAATTTTCACACAATAATTTTTAGGAGAATTTTTATACAAAAATAAAAAAAAAAAAATTTTCCATTCAGGAGACTCTGAACAAATGCTCCATGCTTTTGTTTCATTATCCAAGAAAAGAACTTGAATAGTTGTACTGAAAGTCTGCATAATGCCCCTCTTTATCATTGAACTTTTCACAACTGTGTCCTTCATACACTGGTTAATTAAGCTCTATAAATATTTTTTAAAGACAATAGAATTGTTGAATTATGTTTCAATAGTCTAACCCTATATGTAAAAAAAAAGGATCTTTTTTTTTGCTTAAACTTTAGTTTATCTTTTATTGTTTTATTCAAATTCTTTTTAGATTGGTCGTTCTTCTCCACCAAATATTATTCGAAATCAAAAATATTCTTTTATTTCTTTTGTTCCTCTAGTAAGAACAATTTCTCTTACAGTTTTGTGAGTGAGACCATGCATATCCACACCTTTGTCTGTGTGTGTGTTATATATTTATCTGTATAAACTGTAATTGTAGATTTTTTTTTTTTTTCTGAGGTTTTTGAAAATATTAATTATGATTTCTTACTTTTTGCTAGGTGCTGTTCCATCAGTTTAAGATCTTCCTCAATCTTTACTTTCTGTGTGTTGCAATTACTCAGTTTATACCAACACTCCGCGTTGGGCCTCTATACGCCTATTGGGCTCCTCTTGTATGATTTTAATTCACCCTCAATTTGATATTTTAAAAATTTGTTTCATGTGCTAGAGTTCATAATCATTTTTATTACCTATAAAGATATATCTTGTTGGAAATATTTTGTGTAGATGCAAAATTATAACCTTTTTGCTTTTTGCAATATTTTGCAGGGTTTTGTTCTTTGTGTGACATTACTGAAAGAAGGATATGATGATATCAAAAGATATTTAAGGGATAAGGAAGCTAATTCTCAGCAATTCAAAAAAATTACACGAACTGGTAATCTTTGTTTTTTTTTCTCTTTGATATGATTTCTTTGATCTTTTATTACTTGATTTGTAAAAAACAAAAAGCATAATCTCTAAATGGTAGGTTACCTTGAGAAGAAAAAGATTAGAGCAATAGTTTTTTTGGGAGCAATCCAGGGTAGAAATTTTCTAGCCTGAATCTAACAGTTGCATTTTTGAAACTCTTGTAAAAATGTCAAACAATTCTTGTCACAGATGAGGGGATAAAATTTTTTTTAAATGTATTTTTTTTTACTACGTTTTCCTTAATTTTTATTGTTAAAATCTGCTTGGTTACCTAATGTTTTGTGCACTTGGCTCAATTATTTTTTACTATATTAAAAATACTCTAAAAATTTGTAAGACAAAGAGACTTACTATTAGCAAGTTTAAAGTTAAAGTTTTTAATTAAATAAATACTCTAATATATTAAATAAATATTCTAATATATTAAAAAAATATTCTAATATATATTAGGTGTGAAGCTTATTGCCAGCTCTCAAATTCAAGTGGGGGATCTTATTCTTATTGAAAAGGTTATTTTTTAGAAGTCTATTACCTTTTTTTTTTTTTTTATTTTCCTAAGAGTTGTTCAGCAGGTTCTAATTCATTTTCTTGTCTTGATAAGTTACATAGTAGATCAGTCTTATTAAGTAGTTTTTCATGATACTAATTACTTTTTTTTTTTAATTAGCAGTGTTGTTATTGTTATTATAGAACCAAAGAGTACCTGCAGACATGGTGTTTCTAAGGACAACCGACAAAACAGGTTGTTTTTTTTTTAATGTAAAAAATGTATAAAAGAACAAAATAAACTCTCTCAATTCTATTTTTTTTTTTTGTTTTTTGTTTTTTTTTTTGTTTTGTTATAAGAAAAAATTATACTGAAATATATAAAATGTTTTTTCTATTTGAATTTAGGTACATGCTTTGTTCGTACTGACCAACTAGATGGAGAAACTGACTGGAAATTGCGTATTGCTGTACCCTCATGTCAACATTTATCTTCTGATCAAGTACATTATTAACTAACTGTTCTTGAACTATAAAATATTTTTGTCAAAAAATAATCCTGCTCAACTTAGCTAATCTTACTCATGCTTGTTTAACTGTCCATGGATGTATTAATATGCTTTCCTTGTTTCAAGTTGGAGAGTCAAAGATGCAGTAATTAAGTCATTATTAATTTGAAATCCAGGCATCACAGACATTGCAGTATGTTTTTTATGATATTTGAAAAAAAAAAAAAAAATCAAAAAAAAAGAAATGAAGCCTTAAAATCAATTTCTCTTAACTTTACTTCTGTCTAACATAAAATATGCTAGCTCTTAGCTATAGATACATCACTTGAGCACTGCCAAAATTCAGTACTAGCGCCATATAAACAAGGGTCTAATTAGCATTGTACACCATTAAGATTAATAAATGGTCAGTATAATGTTAGTGTAATCTTTTGGATTTTTTTTTTTAGGATTTGTTTGCACTGAATGGGTCACTTTATGTTGATAAACCTGAGAAAGATATTCATAACTTTGTTGGTACATTTTCAAGGGTGAATTTTCTATTGAACTTTTTTTCCTGAATTTTATTATTCTATGAATTTTATCTTTATTTTATATATAAAGTTTATATATTTTTTATTTATACAAGTTTAAGCGATTCTACAAATTTTTTTCTTTAAAAGTTGGAACCTCCCATATTTATTTTTAAAAAAAAAAAAAAAAATAGTTTTGAAAAAATTTTAAATGAATTTTAATTATTTTGGGTTGCAAAAAATTTTGGGTTTCTTATTACACCACATTAATTTTTTTTTTTATAAATAAAACTGATGATGACATGTTTATTAGTGCTCACTGCTATTACTTTTTTTTCTCTGGGTGCAAATTCAAAAAAATCTTTGTGCAATTTTATCAAGTTTCCTTTTTTCTTTTACATTCTTTTAATTAGATTTTCTGTCTCTTATCTATTCTCTTAGACCAATTGGTTGTGTTTACCAGAGTGTGAAAGCCAATTGATCTCTTCGACCAAATTGGCTTTCACACTCTGGTAAACAATTTCAAAAATCCAGTCTAGATTTCAAAAAGAGTGCTTATTTTTTATTTGAGCTTCATCATTTGATTGCCACCTTTAGCTCTCACGTTTTGTTGTAGATTTTTTATGATAGCTGCTTATACTTCCTTTCTACCAAAATTTTAATATTTAGATAATTTGAAATAGGCTTTGTGTGTTTGTAATTTTTTTCTTTTTTAGATTAACGGTGGTAAAGAAGAGTCAGATTCCTTAAGTGTTGAAAACACGTTATGGGCTAATACAGTTGTTGCATCAGGTAATGATGCTATATAATTTTTTTATTCTTACTGTATTAAGTAAGTTACAGCTATTTAAACATTGTCATCATTATTTTTTATTTAGGAACTGCTTGTGGTGTAGTAATATACACAGGATCAGAAACACGTAGTGTTATGAATACTTCAGCACCAAAATCAAAAGTAGGTATAATTTTTGATGATTTTAACACCAAGTAAAAAAAAAAAAAAACTGAATAAGGATAACAAAAAGAATGCTTTGTAAAATTTGAAATGCTAATTTTAATATTTAAATATTTAAATGTTTTTTTTAGTATTCTAATTTGATTGTGCTTGTTGAGGCAAACTAAAATATTACAAAATTTATTTATGTATATTATTTACATACATTCATACAAATATATTTTAATATCTTGTTAAAGTATGATGATATATATTAATGCAGGCTCCTAAAGTATGTTACAATTAAACTATTGCTTATCACATTGTGAATTGTTCTTCCTTAGACAAATTTTTTGACTTATAGTTTGGTTTACTGGATGGAGAATTAAATAATGTAACCAAAGTATTGTTTCTGCTAATGGTATTTTTATCCCTGGCTATCATTATTATGAAGGTAAATTATATATAAATATATAAATATATATATATATATATATATATATATATATATATATATATATATATATTATTAAATTTATAAATATATATATATATATATATATATATATATATATATATATATATATATATATATATATGTATATATGTATATATATGTATATGTATATATATATATATAAATTATATATAAATAAATTTGGTTTCTTCAGTTGCTGATAACAGTGAGATAATTCTGTCAAAAAATTCTGAGTAATTAATTCTATTGAAAATGTTTTTAAAATCATATCTTGCTTCATACTTATTTATATAATTAAAAAGCAGCAAAAAAGTTAAATACAAGAAAAACTTCTTATTTGCCTCTGTTAACAAAATAATTCTAATATAACTTCTTCTATCAACCCATTAGAGTTTTTTAGTCTGTCAAGTCTTTGTTATTTTCCAGTTGATGTTCCTTTTAATAAAAATAGTTCATACAAGTAAAAGTTTTTATTAAGACAAATACTGAACCAAATAATTTACAGAATATAACTTAACAGAATAAGAGGATGGAAATTTAATAGTGAAATCCTATCAGAACTAAAGATATACTTTTTTATTTACTAGTTTTTTTTGCATTCCGGATTTTCATTGTAAATTTTTTTTTCTATCATAAATTTTTTTGTTTTTTAATTGTTAAATAATTTGTTTTTTTATCATATAAAATGTATTAATGTTACAGGGCTTCAAAGGTCCTTGGTGGAAATTCTTTGTGAGATTTATAATCCTATTTTCTTACATCATACCAATCAGGTAAAAAACTGTTTTGCTTTTATTACCTAATTGGAAGTGCAATCAAAACTGTTTTATTTAATTATTTTCTTATGATTTAACTCTATTTAAATCTATAAGTACAATGTTTGTTATGTTTCAGTTTGAGAATTAATCTTGATATGGCAAAGCTCTGTTACTCTTGGCTTATTTCCAAAGATAAAAATATTCCTGGTACAGTTGTTCGAAGCAGTACCATACCAGAAGAACTTGGGCGTATTTCTTACTTGTTGACTGATAAAACAGGCACTCTCACTCAAAATGAAATGGTATTCAAAAAATTGCATTTGGGAACAGTATCATTTGGTCAAGATTCCATGGAGGAAGTTCGAACTTATTTAACATCATTATACTCACGCTCATCTGATGCTGTTGCTGCTAAAAAAGCAGTAATAAAATTTATTTTATACTATTTTAATTTTTTCATAAATTTTCTTTTTAAAAGAAAAAATAACTTTAAAAAAGAAAACACAAGAAGCAGGAAAAAGTAATATTATCACAGAAGGTGCATGTTACTTGGGTGTTACCTGGCAAACTTAATAGTTTAAATTATTACAGCTAAATTGTATTTTGATATGAATTGCTGATATGAATTTTACTTAATTGTTTGTTGATACATTTCTTAATTCTTAACTATTTATATTCAGATCCGAAGAACAGTAGTAACACGTGTGTATGAAGCTGTAAAAGCATTAGCACTATGTCATAATGTAACACCAGTTGTAGATGAAAAAGCTCAACCGCAAACTGCAGTTGGACAAATGGAAACAAATGATGTCAGATCTGATGACATTGTCTATCAAGCTTCCAGTCCAGACGAGGTTCAAATTTTAAGGGTTTTATTAGTTTTGGGATATTATTTCAAGACTTTTTTTAACATGAAATCTTTTAAAAACTTATTAAAGAAAAATAATATAAAAAATAAATGAATTTCAAAAACAAGCAATTTTAAAAATGTTGTAATAAGAACCATTTTTCTTTTATCCTACACATTAAAAGAAATTTTAAGAGTTAAGCATTAAGAAGAAGTTGATAGAAAGTAAATGCCTGTAAACTTCACAATTACTTTACTTCAGTTTTCAATCTTTTGTGACCTTGACATTTTTAAAGTGATTAAAATGCTAGTTTCCTTTGTTGTTGTAAATATATCAGTATGAAGAATAATATATTTCAGGTTGCATTGGTGTCTTGGACAGAGAGCGTTGGTTTAACTCTTATTAACCGTGATTTGACAACAATGACTCTTCGGTCCCCTTTAGGAGACTTATTGTGTTACAAAGTTTTGCAGATGTTTCCTTTCACATCTGAAACAAAGAGGATGGGTATCATAATAAAGGTTTTAGAAGTTGAAAAGTTGAAATTTTTATTTAAAATTATAAAATTATAATTAAAACTTTTAAAAATTTTACTTTTTAATTTTTAAAATGTTATTGCTTGCCATATTTTTATTTATCTATTTAAAAATTTTTGAAGATTTTTATCTAGATATTTGAATTTTTTTTTTTAAAGGACGAACAGACGAATGAGATAGTTTTTTATATGAAAGGTGCTGATGTTGTCATGCAAAGTTATGTAAATTACAATGATTGGTTAGAAGAAGAGGTTAAAATTTATTATGCAAATTTAACAATTGCAAGTTGTTTTTTTTATTTTCTTGGGAGGGGAGGGGGGGAGGGGGATGGAGAGTAGTTTCAGCATGCTTTTAAACCTAAAGAAGGATAGTTTTAATAATATTAGAATATAAAATTCAGGTCAGAGGTGCAGAGGGAGAAAAAACAGGAGGGGAGGGGGGGGGGAGTGTAACTTTATACTTTTCTCAAGTAGCTTTATGTCTTAGATGGTCTAAGACATAAAGCTATTTGAGTTACTTAGTTTAAATATTTTGTATTGGTTAGTAAATATTTTAATCATTTATACAGTGTGGAAATATGGCCAGAGAAGGTCTTAGAACTTTAGTTGTAGCAAAAAAAGTAATCACAGATGAGCAATATGCTGATTTTGAGGTAATTCTAGTTCTTTTAATTTCCCTCCCTTTAGAGGACCACTCTCTGAAGTTTTAGTTTTGTTAATTTTTCCATTTATTTATCTCTATTTATTTATATATTTTTATTCCACTTCAGTATCGATACAATCAAGCAAAGTTGGCCATGGAAGAAAGAAGTGCTAAGGTAGGTTTGGAAATTTCTTGCTTCACTGCGGAAGCGCGAGTTAGACATCTAGTTAATATATATCATTTTTCAATGATTTCTTTAGCTTTCCTGTTAGTGATTTATTAAGATTTTCTTATCGTTCTTTTTTTTTATCAGAATGTTTTTTCTTGGTGTTGAAAAATAAATTTAGTTTTAGTATTTTAAATTTAATTATATATATATATATATATATATATATATATATATATATATATATATATATATATATATATATATATATATATATGTATATGTATATATAAACTCATATATATAAGTTTATATGTAAGTTTGTATATAAATTTATATGTAAATGGTTAAGTAAATTGGAAGTTGTTATGCAATAAAATATGCCATCAACCAATGAGGCAACCAGTGTTAACCAATGCCACCCGACCAGCATCAGTCAAAAATGGCTGAAAATTTTTTTATACCATCCCTACTCTACTATTAACAAATTACTATAGTTTTTATATTTTACAACAGAGAAGAATATAAATACCATCCTTGCATTTTTAAAATGTTTACTAACAATATTTTTGAGATAGACAAAGTATTAAATATAATCCTTAGATTAATTTTAAAGAAAAAAAAAAATAAAGCTAAATTTGCACACTCAGAGCTTTTAAAAAATTTTGCTTGAATTTTTTCTGATACAAAAAAATCATTGTTGATGGTTTAAAAATTTTGAAAAGTTTTAAATAGAAAAAGTTTTTGCCATTCTTCATGCTTCTTTTTTATGTTTATAATTTATTTTTTTATCTACAAACAGTTTCACTAACAAGATAAAATCTGCTTAAATCTAGGTATTAAAAGTAGAAGAAAGTTTAATTTATGATATGGAGTTGCTGTGTCTCACTGGGGTTGAAGATAAGTTGCAAAAAGATGTTAAGCCAACATTAGAACTCCTTAGAAATGCAGGCATTAAGGTATATTTTCTATGTCGTATACATCACCTTTAAATTCTGTGTTTTTTTTTTAGTTATAAAGTTGTCTCTTTTTAGGTTTGGATGTTAACAGGGGATAAAATGGAAACAGCTATTTGCATTGCACAAAGCTCAAGATTAGTGTCAAAAACACAGAGCATTTATCAGTTTAAATCTGTAATTAAAATTTGCTTGTTATTTTCCAGTGCTTAGTTCTTATTTCTTTCTACCTTTTTAAAAATTCTTTATCTTAAAATTATACCTTAAGAATTATTAGTTAGAGTTGTTATTATTACATATTAGTTATAGTTGTTATTATTATATATTATTTATGATTATCAGTTATATAAACTTTATCAGTTATCTTTTTAGGTTTTTTTTTACCTTTTTAAAACTTTTTGCTTTTATACGACTCATTGATTAAATATTTAGATTTAGAAAGAAATTTTGTATTCAAATGTTATAAATTTTAAGTGAAAAGTTGCATACATAAAGTCATTATTTTAAATCTGAAAAGTTGTGTTAACTTAAATGTAATAACTGTAACAGTAATTGCAAAGTTTGTAAATGTTTTTTCTTAAATGCCAACTTGGTTTGTATAGTGCTTAATACCAACAATAATTTAGGTTACAAGTCGTTCTGAAATTCATCAAGAATTAAACACATTTCGTCGCAAGAATGATCATGCACTTATCATGAAAGGAGAATCTTTAGAGGTGAATGTTTTAGAAAATTTATCTTTAAATTTGGCAAAACGTTTGATATTAACTTCTTTGATAATACATTTCCTACCATAATTTATTTTAATTTATTTTAATTTATTTTCATGAAATTTATTTTAATTTATTTTAATTTATTTTCATGAAATTTATTTTAATTTATTTTAATTTATTTTCATGAAATAAATTTTATTCAAAAAAACTATCCATCTTACTTTTTTGTTCCAGTTTAAAAATTTAAAATTTGAATTAAATTTGTGACATTTTCAGCATGATAAAAATTTATACTGTCAACACTTGATCACATGAAATTTTGTAGAAAAATTTAAAACTAAACAAATAAATTTACTTGTGAATTACATTATTAATGGTTTATATATGTTAAAATTTATATATCTTAACATGTTTTTTTCTATTTTTTAATTGTATTAGTTTGTCATGAACCATTATGAGCATGAGTTTATGGAGTTAGCTATACAATGTCCGTCTGTTGTTGTTTGTCGGTGTACTCCTACCCAAAAAGCTGATATAGTTAGATTGATTAGTGCTCATACCGGAAAAAGGACATGCGCTGTTGGAGATGGTGGTAATGATGTGTCAATGATTCAAATGGCTGATGCTGGAGTGGGCATTGTTGGAAAGGTAATACTAAACCATTTTTTTTTCAACGGCTTTCCATAATGGTGCAATTTTTAAAAATATTTTTAGATATATTTTTCAGCATTTATCATGTTTATTATAAATGAATCATCTTTTGTTTTTTATTTTGGTTGATAAAAAATATTATTTTAAGGAAGGAAAGCAAGCCTCTCTAGCTGCAGATTTTTCAATTACGCAATTCAGCCATCTTGGAAGATTACTGATGTGGCACGGAAGGAATAGGTTTTTTTCTTTTCTTTTAATTAGTGTTTGACAGCATAATACAAAAGTTCTCCAAAAAAATTTTATGGTTATTTCTGTATTTTTTTTTTTTTTTAATAGCTACAAAAGATCTGCAGCACTTGGTCAATTTGTTATACACAGGGGGTTGATTATCTCTGTCATACAGGTTTGATCTAATTTTGTAAATTATCTCTGTCACACGGGTTTGATCTATTCTTGTAAATTTCACTGCAAAAAAAGTTAATTTTTCATTTTGTATTATACATATTTAAAAAGATATTCAAATGTTATTAATTTTATATTTTTACATGGTTGTAATTGAATTATTTTTGATTTCTAACTCTACTTTTAGGCTGTGTTTTCTTGCACGTTCTTCTTTATTTCTGTACCACTATACCATGGCATGCTCCAAGTTGGGTAAATTTACTCTGCTCTATTATACTAAACTTATTTTATAGAATCACGAACCATATGTTTTTAGCTGTTGAATTGAGTTGGCAAATGAAGTTTGTTCTAAAACTGATTTCAGTTATTTTTTATAATCTTATTTTTTTTTCTTCCAGATACTCTACTGTGTACACTACAGCACCAGTTTTTTCACTTGTTTTGGATGTTGATGTTAGAGACGATATTGCCTTACGTTATCCTGAGCTGTACAAAGATCTTGTCAAAGGAAGAATACTTTCCTATAAAACCTTCTTCATATGGTTATTAGTTAGTATTTATCAAGGTAGGTTTATATCATTCAACAATCAATATGATTTAATGTTTTATGATAATTTATGTCATTATTGAATATTATATAAATTATGTAGATAACATGTAGATTATGGTCTTCTGTATTCAGCTATAAAAGCAAGCTTGATCATGAAATAAGTGTTTAGAATTGATTCAAGTTCTTTGATGAAAATGGAAGTAAATTGATAGAATAAATTTTTGAAGCACAACAAAAGATTTTTAATCATAATATTGTCAGTGGTTTATATGTTGCTATGACCCGATATACTGATTCAAGTTGTAAAAACGTTTTAATTAATAGTTAACTTATAACTTAACAATTAGCAACTCATTCAACTGTTAACACTTTTTTTTTAAATTGTTACTTTAATAAAGTGATGTAAAAAGGGTTAAGAGCGCAAAACTATTACAATATAGTTTGTATGACATTGCATGTATACATGTATATATATAAATATATTAGGATGGTCCTTAACATTTTGCTAAATATAAAAGTAACAAATTTAACTCTGGCACCCATCCATTCCTACCAAAATTCATTTTAATAAAATGCATTTCATTCAAAAAATAAAATATATTTTTATTTAATTTATTCATTTTAATTTATTGATTAACTCTTATTTTTTCATGACAGTCTTAAACTTAAACAGCTGATCAACTTCTGTAAAGTATGTCAATAAAATAAATGTTAAATTAGAAAAACCACTTAAAAAGTCGTCATCAATTTTTATTTTAAAGTATTTTTTAAAACAATATTTGTTTAGATTTTAACAAATTATGTGTTAAAGCCTGTAATTGATATGTGACACTTGAGCTTTAAAGTTTTATGAAGCCAGGAAACTGGCTTCAATGGTCTTAGAGACTGAAGTTGATCCTCATCTTTTGTAAGCTTTTTATTGAAATGTTGAATAAGGGCCACCCCTCTCTTTGCCCTGTCATTGATGACTGCCAATACTTTCAATACTTCAAGTGCTCTTTCATATGATTTTGTATTCCACTGTTGCATTTGAAGCTGTAGACACTGCTTTGATTGGTTGTTAACTAGCATCTCAAACTGTCATTTTCTCTACTTAGTGAGATTCATTGATGATAGCTTCGAACCTCTTACTCATATAAACCGAATAAGTAAACGTTTACTTGCCCTTTTTTTGTACAAATTTTTTTGTTTCTCTACAAAGGAACAGATCACACACCCATACATGCACACACACCCATACACGCACACACACCCATACACACACACACACACACACAAAATATTCTAAATTATTATTAACATCTTAGTAACATTCTTTTTTTCTTGTTTCAGGTGGAATAATCATGTTCGGAGCATTGTTATTGTTTGAAGATGATTTTATCCACATAGTAGCTATCTCTTTTTCTGCACTCATTCTCACTGAATTACTAATGGTTGCCCTTACCATTCGAACGTGGCATTGGCTCATGGTGTTTGCAGAGTTATTGTCTCTCGCTATCTATGTTATATCTGTAATTGTTCTCAGACGGGAATTTGGTAAATAAACTTTAAAGTTTTTTTTTAATAAAATTTAAGTTTGAAACTATTTTTGTAGAAATTTAAAATTATATTTATATTTAAATATTTTTTTATCTTATTGTTAATTTCTTTTTTTTATTATTATTATTATTTTTAGACCAAAATTTCATAACGACCGGTACCTTTTATTGGAAAGTGACTGTAATTACATTGGTCAGCTGCTTGCCATTATATATATTGAAGTTCTTACGAAGAAAGTTTGCGCCCCCAAGTTATTCAAAGTTAAGCTAGTCTTTTGACTCAATTTTTGATAATTTGCGAAATCAAAGAGAATTTGTGAGTGAGACCTTTTAATCCTTGGAAATCTTGCGAGCAACGAAAAAAAAAAATCTATGAGCAACGAAAAAATTGACATTTACAAAAGGAAAACGTCGGTAAATATAAGTAACAGCGATAAATATTAGAAAGTCGTATTTATTATTTTTTAAGTTTTTATACTGCCATCGACAGATGATGTTAAGTTGCTGTTTGAGTTGCTCGATTTCTCACTTTGGGTTGCTCATGTTGGATTTCTTATTTTGGGTTGCTCATGTTGAGTTACTCATTTTGGATTCAAGGATTGAAATTTAATTTCAAAGTAATGCAAAGAACTTTGAAATGTTTTAATTTTTTAAATTTTTTTATTTATTTTTTCCTTCTTTGAAACTTTTTAGATTCCCTTTATTGGCCTATATTTAGTTTTTCTCTGAAACTTTTTTTAGATTCCTTTGATTGGTCTATATTTAGTTTTTTTTTCTCTGAAGAACCTTAGATTTGTTTAATTGGTCTATTTTTAACCATTCGATAAAGTTCATCAAATGGTTAAATTTAGACCAATCAAATGAAACATAAAGATTTGTTTAATTGATCTATTTAAAACCATTCAATGAAGTTCATCCAAAGGTTAAATTTAGACCAATCAAATGAAATATAAATAATGAAGGATGTAAAGAATTAGGAAGGATAAGGAATAAGGAAAGCAGAAGGATTTTTAAGATTGCTCTTCAATTCTTATTTATTTGAATTATTTTTTATTGTAAGAGTTTATATTCAAGCGAAAAAACATTGTTACTACACCTACGTCTTCAGTTTTTTTGAATTGACAAAGCGAGGGAAAAAATCTATCGTACGATAAGGTAAAACATACTGGGTCAGCAAATTATCCAAAATATTTTTGATATTTTTAAGGTGTAAAAAAAAAAAATTAAAAAAACTGGTAACATAAAAGTATAGTAGTAACAAACCAAGTTGACGTTGCCCTAAAAGGTATGGCATTAAAAAACCGAGCTGCTAAAAATTACTGACGTTTTAAAGGGGAAAGATAACAAGACAAATCTTCGTCAAATTTTTGAATTGCGTCTTATTAAAAGTTTTTCAAATTTACAATTTGTGAATGAAGGCCGGTTCATTTTTTAACTTAAGATTTTTTTTTTCGATTGTAAATTCGTCACTTAAAAAGGGAATTTTATTTTTTTTAAATTAACAATTTTTTTTGACAATTCCATTTGAATTTTTTTCTTCATAATTCAAAATTATGTTCATGTAATTTCATGGTATAGGTTATTCAGTTTTTTTTAGCACTAAATCTTGTTTTAGTCAGACTAAAGTCAAACTTTAGTTAGACTAAAAAGTTAGTCGACTAAAATTAGTTAGACTAAAAAGTTAGTCGACTAATTATAGTTAGACTAAAATGTTAATCGACAAATTTTAGCTAGACTAAAACTAACCTTAACTCCAACCCCTACAAAACACACACACAGAATATCGGGGTCTGTTAAAAATCTTATATTGGATCACTCTTTTCTAAATAAGATAAAAATGGAGCAAATTTGGAAGGATTGATTTTGGACAAGCCAAACTCAACTTATCAACCACCACCACCACCCCTCCCCTCCCACGTTTGAAATATTGCGCTTTTATTAGAAGTTTTCACTTTCAAAAAATAAACAAATTTTTGCAATTTTTAAAACATAATTGCCAAATTTACCAAATTACATCTATGTAATTTGGTAAAGTTTGCCTGCTTAAAGCTAAAATCTGATTTTGGAAATTTAGACTCTCGAAAAATTCTAGCAGTAAAAGTTTCTTGACTATTAACATTATTTTGAAGGTTTTTTGAATTCGTTCGTGTGGAACTTGGATTTGAGAGTTTACTGCTTTAAGCATAATTATGAAAATATACTAATTTATAAGATATCTCATCATCTTTCATCAAATCTCATCAAGTTTATAAGATATCTTAACATCTTTATTCTCGTTAGACTTAATTCTTCTTCCACGTTTTGTATAAAGATAACTTCAAATCAAAATATTGGATCATCTTGTTTTCTTTTTGGTTTGGTTCAAGTCTCGTTATTTTGGTTCGATTCTCTTCGAGTCTCGTTATATTTCACTAAGAGTTCGGCTTTAGATTTTGGTACAAAGACATTGGGATTTGGTTCGAGTTCTAAATTTAACTAATCAAGGTAGTAGCCAGAGGAGTGAAGTTGATGAGTTTGGGTTCTTTCCCCTCTCGGATTTCAACAATGTGGTCGGGAATGCATCACAAAACGTAAACAAAGTAGAACGCGCAACATCTATCTATCTATATATACATATAAATATAAATATATATATATATATATATATATATACATATATATATATATATATATATATATATATATATATATATATATATATATATATATATATATATATATATATATATATATATATATATATATATATATGTTTATATATATAGCTGCCGTAGAAGTCAGTAATAATGATTTATTGTAATGAAATGCTTTTCAATACTCGTATTAAACATTATTTTTTTTAGCTAAGTATTCATTATTTATTGATAGATACAAAAAATGACAATTTTATTTGGAGTACATGAAGCTTCGTTAGATAATACTGTGCTATTGCAACTCTCCAATTAACTATTTAATTTAATACTGTCTGATATGAAAAATGCATAATTATGTTGTAATTGACGTGAAAACTTATACATTAGTGACTCGCATAATTATGTTGTAATTGACGTGAAAATTTATACATTAGTGACTCGCATAATTATGTTGTAATTGACGTGAAAATTTATACATTAGTGACTCGCATAATTATGTTGTAATTGACGTGAAAATTTATACATTAGTGACTCGCATAATTATGTTGTAATTGACGTGAAAATTTATACATTAGTGACTCGCATAATTATGTGAAAAATTGACGTGAAAATTTATACATTAGTGACTCGCATAACTAAAGTATTTGTTTGATAATTGTAATTTAAGTATTTGACTAAAGTTTAGATGTTGAGAAGAATATTTTTTATAAATGGCACTTTGAAATCAGTATCAATTTTATTCTTATCAAGTTTTTCTGAACGATTAACAATAAAAATAAATAAACACGATTGGTTCTTGGTTTTCACTTTAACTTGCAGCCATTTGGTGAAATATCGTGATTCTGTTAATTCCAGTATGGATTGTTAACTGAGTTTTTGCAGTTTTTTTTTGCAGTTTTTTTTTGCAGTTTTTTTTTCCTCTTAATATATTTTTATTGAATGTTCAACAATTTGCGTTTATTAGTTTTGAATAATTTGATCGTAGAACAAACTATTTCAATAAACCCAGGAGAGGATACAGCATTAGCAACTGCTGCATTCGCTAATGTCAAGAAAAATTTATAGAGATACTTAAGAAAGTTTGTACGAGTGTTAGTTAAGCGATCGTAATTTACTTCTTCCGCTTTTTACGATCGAAAGCGATCATAAAAAAAGGTAGAAGAAATTGTCGTTACGTAAGTTTCCTTGTATTAATGGCTTTTAGCTAGAAGTTTTGAAAATATGTTTTGAGCGGTTTTCTTACGACGGTATTTGAGGAATTTTTGTAAAGAATGAGCGAGAGAAGTTTAACGCGAAGTTTTTATAGAACAGAGGTTTAATTTTTTGGTATAAAATATAGGTTTAAATTACAGGTATAAATTATTTCTACCTATAAGGAAAAATAAACTAGTGCTTTTTTTTTTTTTACATCTAATTTGGTGCCTCTTTTTAAAATTAATATATAAATACACTTTTTTTTTTTTTTTTTTTTTTGTAAGAAACCAAGCAAATGGGTTTGTACTAGAAAGTTTCTTACTTTAAGGGTACTTTTTTACAACTGTAGAATTATAAGTTTCTTAAGAGTTTCTTCAGTTTCGGATTATCAAAAGAGAAAAAAAGTAAAATGCAATTTGAAAACATGTTAACAAGTAAGATAAAATGTTTCGCATTTTTTCAAATAAATTTATTTGAATTCCATCAACATAAATTCATTCAATCCTCATATTATTGTCCCTGAACAAAAAAAAAAAACGAGGAAAGATTCCTCGAGCTCATAGTAAAACGTGTATCGTTGATCAACTTTGAAATAACGTTGATCGACGTCGATCAACGTTATTTTAAAGTTGTTTCAACGTTGTATGCTTGCTGGGAACATAAAATGGTTCAATTTTCTTATTTGATTATTTTCAGCGTATATCGAGTTAAGACAGCATGATTTCATGCTGTCTTAACTCGATATACGCTGGAAACTGGTAACATAATTTAAGTGTTTCGTCAATCTTTTTATTGATGCTGGATTTATAACTGTAGATAACTCTAAAGCAATAAATGCAACACCATTAGAATGATGTTACCGTGATAGAATTATAGCAGTTGTAAGTAAGAAACAACATTAATAGTACTGTGTTTCAGCTGCATCATTTTTGTGATGATTGAAAAAATAAGAAATTTAGACTTTTTCAGCTTATTTTTAATAACCCACCAGGGATTTTCAGGCCTTAGGGACCTCTCAGTGTAGAAGACTTCTATAAAAAACGTCACAGACCGGACTTTCTTAACTTATGAACTTTTAAATAGATTTTAAACTCTAATATAAACCTACATCAAAATACAGTTTTTTACACTTTTGAATTCTTCCTAATATTAATAATCAAAAAATACTTCACATGTTGAAATGCACAGGGAAAAAAAAGTAGGGTCAAAGTGCCATGTAAAAATTTGATACAGAGGAATCTATATTGAACCATCGAATCAAGTTCACGTTACAAAAATATTCCAAAGCCAAAAAACCAATGACCATAAGTCAATTAAGGTCTTAATAACACAAACACACATACTCAAACACACACACTCTCACACGCGCGCATTTACATCCACACACGTATTTTAAGAAGATTTTTTAAAACAATTTCTTTAAAAAAAGAGTTTTTTTATGTTTTTTTTTATAAGTTTAATAAATATAAACTACCACTCTTATTAGAATTTAAATTAGGTCTTAAAATCTTTGTTATCTCAGACATTCGTTGTCTCTTCGTCATCTTTTAATCATAAACTAAGTTTTCTTTTTAGACGCTTAAAAGATTTCGTGACCCACAAATTTTTTTTTCTTCTTGCGATTTCTCAAGATGTGTTGAAAAATAGAGTTTTTGTGATGAACGAATTCCATATAAAGAAGTAAAGTTTGTGACATCCCCAAAAATATCATTTTTAAAGCGAGGCTTTTTTCCAAATTTTCGCATTAAATCTTGAAGTGCATTTCGAAAATGCGAACCTGCTAAAAAGTATAAAAAAGGATTTGCGCAGCTATTTAAAGTTGGCAATACGTAGTTAAACAAAGATGTCACAACGTCGTAAATTGTGGGATGTTTGCAATGAAAGTTCTGCAGTACATCGAATTTCCAATATTGGATCAGCGTTATAACAGAATGAGGAACCCAGCAAAATGCAAACACCGCAAATACAAGTGCTACCATCTTTGTTGCCTTCATTTCAATATGCCTCTTTTTGAGGGAGCTCGCGCTCATTTTTGCGATAAATTTTTCTTGGCTAATTGCAATTCTCAAAATAATCATGTACAACCAAAATGCAATAAAAATTGGTATTATCATTATTACAGAGAGCATCACTGTTATGTAATATTTGTTCGGGTTGTAACAAAATCTCCCATTGTTTACTAATATAATACTAATTAAAGATTTTGATGGAGTCTCCCATGATAACATTCCTAAAGACGCCCATAGCATGCACCATAGCCAAATAATGCATACAATTGATTTTCCTTTGGCTTCTGTAAAGTAAATAGAATAAAAATAAGGGCGCGTTATAGCAATGCATCTGTCAATAGCTATTACGACAAGATGGGTGATTGAAGCAATTGGAAACAAAAAATCAGTGAGGACGAAAATGTAACACATTTCCGTTCCTAAACAAAAGTTTTCATTATGTCTATACATGTCTACTTTTAAAGAAGTAACGAAAAGGGATACGCCGATATCCGCGGACGCTAGTGAAACTATGAAGAAGTATGCGCATTTATTTCTCAAGTCTCTCGTCCAAAGAATGACCGCAATACAAACTGCATTTCCAAGTATCCCGACGATAAAAACAAAGGCGCTAAACGTAGCAAGTAAAATATTTCGGGTAGAGGGATTTCTAGTACATGGAGCAAAGATATCTGAACGAGATGAGTTTTGTTGATTGTTTGTCTTGTTTGCCTTTGAAAATTCTGCGTTTGTTGAATTGTAAACAAATTCTTCCAATGCAGCTACAATCATTAAGTTGAAAGCGAGTATCACAAGCTCTCTCATTTTGTGCTGAACCTTAAAAACAAAAAAAGCAAATCCTCAAAATTACATCGTAGATAAAACAAAAAAAAAGGAGATTCCTTTGAGCTCACTTCAACAAAGTTTAAAAAAGAAAATACAACAAATTTTTATAAAAACTTCGGTACCGGCAATACTGCCTTCTTGATTAACAAGACTTTTGATTGACTTTAAAAAAATACAAGTTTAGCAGGTATTCTACCTTAAACTTAAAAGTCAATTAAGTATCAAAATGACATCAAATTAACACAATTTACTACGTTCTTATAACTATTGATTTGGCTGCTGATGTTACAATTTTGGCTTTCAATTTAAAACAGAATTAATTCGAGTATTTCTGCTGATAGATCTTTATATATCTTTAGCTTTTTCAAGTGGCTATTTCCTACGTATAAATGCAAACAGATGCACAATGTCTCAAGAGATTATGGCAAACGTGGCGCGGGAGATATTTGCTGACATCGAGTAGAATCAATTTAAACATTTTTAAGAAATAGCAGAAAATAACAAAGTTGAATCAGATAAAATAGCGTCGAGAAAAAATACGAACTAAAATGGAGTTTATCTTTGATTTATAGGAATCATGAGTAAGTAATTTAAAAATCTATTCAGAAAACGAAGTCACTTTTTACTGGTGTTTTCATCTGAAATGAAATAACATTGATAATTGTCAAAAATATCTTCAAGTTAACTTGACAGATGACAATGCTGGTCAGGGTCTAAATACTTTCTTCTCTGACCGTAGGTAGTTTCGGTATTATCGGAAAAAATAAAAACAAATCGTTTTTTAGACGTGGCTTTTTTCCGAACTTGCGTATCAAATCTTGAAGTGCGTTTCGAAAGTGTGAACCTGCCAAAAAATATAAAAAAGGGTTTGCGCAGCTATTTAGTGTTGGCAGCACGTAGTTAAATAAGGATGTCACAACATTGTATATTGTGGGATGAACACTACTAAAATGGTACAGAGTTTCAATCTTCCAGTATTGCATCAACGTTATCACAGAATGAGGAACCCAGCAAAAGACGAACACAGCAAACACAACTGCTACCATCTTTGTTGCCTTCATTTCAATATGCCTCTTTTTGAGGGAGCTTAAGTTCATTTTTGCGATAAATTTTTCTTGACTAATTGCAATTCGTAAAATCATCATATATAGCAAAAACGCAATGAATGTCGGTATAATTAGTATGACTGAGAACATAACTGTAATGTAATATTTGTTTGGACTATAGCAAAATCTTCCCCTGCCATTTATTACTAATATACCAATCGATGTTTTTGATGGTGTCTCCCAAGAAAACATGCCTAAACATGCCCATAACACGCACCATAACCAAATAATGCATACAATTGATTTTCCTTTAGTTTCCGTAAAGTAAAGAGAATAAAAATAAGGGCGGGTTATAGCGATGCATCTGTCAACCGCTATCACGACAAGGTGCGTGATCGACGCAATTGGAAACAAAAAATCGGTTAGGACAAAAATATAACACATTTCTGTTCCTAAACAAAAGCTTTCGTTATGTCTGTACATGTCTACTTTTAACGAAGTAACGAAAAGAGAAACTCCAATGTCCGCGGACGCTAGTGAAACTATGAAGTAATATGCGCATTTATTTCTCAAGTCTCTCGTCCATAGGATTACTGCTATACAAGTTGTATTTCCAAGTATGCCGACAATAAAAACAAAGGCGCTAAACGTAGCAAGTAAAATATTTCGAATCGAGGTATTGTTGTTGCACGGACTTGTGATGTTTGTCGAGTTTTGAGATAAACACTTTACCAACGAAATATTTATCAAATTTAGTATAAAGGCCAGTAATGGTTTCATATTGCTTTGAGTTGTTTAAAATAACATAATTAATTTAAGTATTATATATTTAATTTAGGCACACAAAAAAAACAAAAAAAAAAAAACGAAAACAAAAGTTGTAATATTTAGGTGTTAAGTTTAATGTCTTTTTTCTTATTTGTTTAGGTACTTAAAAGTTGTTTAATTTTTTTTATTGCCATTTAATTTTAGTTTCAAAGATGAAAATGAAAAAAAAAAAAACGGTGAGATAAATGATAATAAAAACAATAAGATAAATGATAGTAAAATGATAAGATAAGTAATAACGATAAAAATGATAAAAAGAATAATAGTAAAATGATAAGATAAATAATAAAAATGATAAAGTAAACAATAATAATATGATAAGATAAATAATGATAAAAACGATGAAATAAATAGTAAAAAAATGATAAGCAAAAATAAAAACAAATAATTTTAAATGATAAAAAAAATTAACATTTCTATTAGCAGTAAAACTGTAAGAACGCAAAATAAATAACAATAATAATAATAAACAAAATTATAACACACAAACAAAAAAGCTCATTCAAAATTTTTGCTCCGGTGTAAAACGTCAATTGAAAAAATTAAAAACATTTTTCATGTTTGAAATTGTTTATTTTTTTGTACTTAAGTGCTCCTTATGGTTCGCGAAAATTTATAAATCTATTTTTTACAGAGCGAATATATAGACAAAACTCCTTTTCGAGGATAAACCTTCCCACCGTGTTGAAATAAAAAATGTCTCCATAAACGTTTATTAAATTATTCTCAATCGATAGCCCAAAAATTTTATAAATGAGTTTATAAGTTATCAACTGTTTGTTTTTTTTTTAAAAAAAAATTTCTGCTTTAAAGATTGCGAACTTATTAAAACTCGTCTCTTGTGCTATCAATGACTGAAAGGTTTTCACAGTCTTTAAACTTGAACGCAAAGAAATCTATTTTGACAAGAAAGATTATTGTATATATTCGCCTTCGCAATCGAAGAATTTCCTTCGCATAAAAATTTAAATGAGAGGTGTTCCCAACTTATTTCACGTGCATTAAGGAATTAAAAAAAAAAAGGCTGAAAAGAGTGATCTGTGCATCTCACAATGGAAAATCTAGAGAAGAAAGTGAAGTGGATTGAGGAGGTTGTTATTGTGTTAAGTGCGAACGTAAAATGTAAAACAAAACAAATAACATCATGTCGACAAATAGATAAGGCACGGTTGGTTTTAAATCATCTTCCCGGTTTTCTAACCCTATTTCATTATCTTTAAAAAATCGCATTTGTATTAAATATCTAAATTAGATTCTAGAAGACAACGATGCCCATGATATTGAAAAAGTAGCTGAGTTTCCACCAAAAATAAACTCCTCCGTCAAATTAGACAGAGAGATTACAGAATGTTAGAAACCATTTTGTTACGTTTCACGAGGAAACGTAATTTTGAAAATTAAAACACTTACTGGTTTCTGAAAATCGACATCGAAAAATCTTGTTGGCTTTTATTATAATGCGTCAAAAATCGTTTATCTCATGGTCCTTCTGATCATGAAACAATTGGTTTTTCATTTCGTTATATGGATAGAATACAATAATAATAAAAATTAAACCAACATAAAAAAAAAACCTTCCGCACGTCTAAAAAGATGATATGAATAATTTAAGCTAAACAAAACGTTGATGTTATGATTTGCAATTATCGAGGAGAAAGAGCTATTCAATCTAGAAGAAGCTTCTCTCCCGAACTTAAAAACAAATTTAAACAACATTGGAGTTGCTTTGTAAACCGTCTCACCGCCAACTACATGTTGCAATGGCTTTCTATCGTCGTTTTTCAAATTTTGCAGATCGATCAACGTTTTAAAAACGCCGACCAAACAATCGACAATTAACATTTAGCGCCGAAAGAATTTGTTCGACGTGCTAAATGTGGGTGATAATGAAGAACTTCTTTAAAACTGCTTCAGGTTATTTGGATTAAAACGAAAAAAATACATTATTAGTTCCATAAGTTTTTTAAAAGCTTCACGAAGCTGCAACGAACAAAGAAATATTACTTACAGTTAATCTTGGTGCGTTAGAACCGATCCTCTTTAATTCTGCTCTTTTGAGTTTCTATCATTTATTGAAGATGATCGCCTTCTTTCATGTCATCTTGTCATCGTGTAGCACAACCCAGCTGTCTTCATTTTTTTAAAAAACGTGTTCTAGAAATGACACTTGTATGGAAAATAAATTTTTATTTTCCGTTTTCCGGAAAAGTTAAAAAGATATTTTAGATATAACTTAATCTTTGTTTTTTTAATTCTTAAATCTTTCTGTCTATTGTATACTCTTGTAATTAATGCTAAAAACGAAGTTTAAAACCTTCAATTCAAATTACAACCAAAAGTTGTTCGCTTTGTAAAACGTAGTAAAATGTTTGTAAGATTTCGCTCATGAATAAATAAACCTTGGTCTACACAACACAATCTGATAGTCTACAGATTTCTAATTTTAGATCCAGAATTGTTATCAGTCATCAAAACTTGATGCAAATTTCCAACTTCATAGATTTTGCGAGGTTTTGCGCTACCTTTTCTGTAACTAATAATGAATTGAATTTTGTATATTGACATGCCAGCGAAAATAATATAAGCATTATAAATTTTGGTGAATAAATATTAGAGTCAAACGACGCCGCACTATTTCGAATTGAATATTGAAGAATTTTTTTTGGATGTTTTTTTATCAGAGAAGTTAAACAACTAACGTTAATAAAAATCGTTCGCGTTTTCAATAAACCGCATTTTTGTTGAAATTTTTCGCGAAATTCGGCAAAATAATTCGAAAATTCGAAATTAAAGAAAAAAAATTGGCCCATAAAAAAATACAAAATGAAAATTATTTTAATTAAAACTATAATTTAAACAAAGTGTAAACAAATGAACAAAAAAAATTGGCGTCAAGTGTTGCGATCTTTGTTAAAATTATCTTAATTAAAAAAAAAAAATTTTTTCAAAATTTTAGATTATTATTTTTATGCTTTATTTTGTTTTGATATTTTCATCGGTTTCTGGACAAGAGTGTTAAACAAAAAAAAAGGATTCGTAAAAATTATTACGGTGAAGATATCTCTCGGTAAAGATACCTTGATAGATATCTACCAAGAGCGGTGGAATCTATCGAGAATGATGGGCATATACCAAAAATGCTCGACAAATACAAAGATTGTTGGACTATATGAATTGAAAAAAAATGACAAAGATTGCAAAAACTAAGACGAAAAACAGTAAGAAATTTCCATCGGAAAGATTAGATAAATTTTTATCCATTTAAAGGTTTAATATCGAAAGTTTGAGTCACAAAAACTTTCACTCCCTCTCTCTCACTCTCTCTCTCTCTCATACACGCACTCATATAATCTGTGGGAAATTTGAAATTTTTTTACACTTGTTTTTAAACCTCAACGGTAAAAAATAAATGCTTTCGGTAAAAAATAAATGCTTTCGGTAAAAAATAAATGCTTTCGGTAAAAAATAAATACTTTAAATACTTTCGTGATCCATGGTAAAAACCATTCTCTATCACTTGAACTTGTATTGAATAATGATCATTTTATTACTTTACAGCATGCTTTAGAACAAATTGTTTGAATAAATAAAATTACCTTATCTAAGGATTTATTATTTGTATTAAACATAAAAAAATATGTAGCAATGTAAATTCATTCACGGTTGAAAACTTTATTTGATGATTTTAATTCGTAATAAGAATAACAAACGTTGAAATGTTTTTTAAAAGTAAGCTATTTTTGTTTCCACGTTTTTCATTAAATTAAAATATACATCTTCGAAAAAACTATTTTATTTGTAATTGTAATTATTATGACAATATTTTAAAGAACTAGGTAAATTTCTTGAAAAAAGGATTTTGTAAAATAAATCTTTTTGATGAAAATTCTGGAAATCTTATAAGGTTTATCGTTTATAGCTTACGTCACATCCTTTATTTAATTGTTAAAGTAAAAATAAAAATCTTTTTTAGGTGTAAATTGTGTGAACATAGTAAATGTTTCATGAATTAAATAAGAAAAATGTCACTAAATAATGATTTCTTTTTAAGATTTCTTTTGAGATAGTGTGTCCATCATTACAAAAAAAAAACAAAAAAAACAAACAAACGTTCTGTAAGGTTCATTTTTTGCAACAAATTTAATTGTGAACAATCTTGTGATAAAAAATGACTGAAAAAGGTTTGAAATGCGAAATAAAACTCAAATCACCGATAAACAATTATTTGAAATGAACTTAGCGTGTTGTTGCTCAATAAAATACTTGTGGGGTTAGGCAATATAAATCCTTTTTGGATTAAAAATTTTAAAACTTAGATTTTGATTAAATTATATTGCTATTTCAAAAGTAAAGTAGGAAGAGTTTGGTAAAGTCCCTAAAAAAAGATAATGTTTTTGATACTTATATTCATACCGCTTCTTCATTTCCCTCGGACTTAATTGTTTCCTGTACGGAACAATACTTCTTTCTCAGATAATGTCCCCTGAGATGAAGTTTTTTTTCTTTTTTTTGTAATTTCTTTTATTTTTCATTTTTATTATTTATATATGTATATTTTCACTAATAAACAACAGGTTTTTTGAACTTTGTAACGTTCAGAACATCATAAATTCAAAGTTCGTTTCTAAGACGACTAGCGTATGTCTCCTTTAGAAGTTTTTACTGTTGCTAAAATTACGTCATTATCTTGCTTAACTAAAATTAATTTCACTGCTGGAAGGTAAACTTTTACTAAAGGGGTGCTAAAGTTTTTTAATGCGCCCCACTTTTTTTTACAAATGTGGAACGCAAGCGATAGAAATTTATTCTAAGTAATTAAAGGTGAGTTCTCTACTTAAAAGTCCAAAAATTATACCGGAAATTATACCGGAATAACTCAAAGAAGATTGTTCGGCTATAATTTATAAACAGCTTTTAATAATAAACGTTGTGTATCTGCTAAATAACTTGTCTCGCTTTTTCTTGTGTGCAAAAATCGAAGGAACTTGTTTCACCAGTAATGGATCCATTTAATCGCTTCCTTTATGAAAAAATTGTAATCTTTATTTTAAAATAAAACGTTTAAAAAAGACTTAGTAATTAAGTTGAAAGTTTTTTTTATACGAGATCTCAAAATTTTGATTTCTTCTATTTTTAAGCAACTAAGTGATTTTTATAAGTTTATGGTTAAATAAAAATTAAATTTTGAATTTTTTGGTATAAAATAAAGCCTTAAAACTTTACATTTATTTTATGAGTAATTTAAAGTAAGTTTAAGTTTTGATTGCAATATAAAGAAATATATACTTGTATAAATATAAATTCTTTTATATATTTATGTAAAGAAATATATTTATATCGGCTTAATATAAATATAAATATTATATATTTATGTAAAGAAATATATAAAAGAGTTTATATTTATATAAGTATAAAAATATAATATTATATAGGTTTAATATAAATATAACATATATTTTGAAAGTATTGTTTACAGTCAAAATGCTGATCACATGTTGCAACTACAATGGAAAACAACGAATAAAGTTGGTGTTGGAGTAATAACTACGCGCCACAAAATATAGATTGTTGCAAGATACAAACCACCTTGAAATTCACAGACTACCAACTTGAAGGATTTCATTGGATAGCTGGCTAAAAGTTTTTATCGAGTTTTATTTAATTTTCCATACTCTCCCCCCCCCCCCCCCCCCCTCTTTTTTTTTTCATTTTTTTACCTCTTTAGTGGTATTCTACAATTAAAAGTAATTTTTTTTTTTATCTTGAGTTTATTTAAAAAATTAAATTTTTATTTGAAGGTGGATTTCCTAAAAAGAATGAGTTGGAATCGCCTAACAACCCTTCACCTTTATCTGACGTCATAAGAGCAAGAGTATCAGCTTTATGCAGAGACAAGAGCAAGAGTATCAGCTTTGTGCAATTATAATTTTCTCAATGTTATAGTCCAATTATTATAAGCAACTTCGTAACTTAAAGGATTGTTGATATACTGAAGAGCGTTTCTGCATCGATACTTCTCAGAGAAATGGAGAAATTAAATGCTTCGTAAAGAAAAGATTTTTTTAAAGTTGTACTAACTGGGATTGCAGCGATGTGGATGTTAGCTGCGTTTATCATTAGGTAGAGGGGTATTGCAAAATGGCCCCGGATTAAGCTAAAAGACTGTGTAGAAAAACATGCAAACTTTGTGGGGTTTCAGACACTAAAGAAGGTATTTTTGAAATAAACTTTTACATTAACTTCTCTGCTACATTTTATACACGTTGTGTTTAACATAGTTACTTAAAGGCTGGTAACTAGAAACTAATCAAAAGGTGACTTTTTCATTTGATTATTTAGAATTTCAAAGGGAATAAGAAGCCATTTTTTAAAAGATGAACACGAAGAAAACTTGCTTAATCAAATAAATGAATACAATTTTTTAGTTGCTATAAATAGTAAGTTTTAATTTTTTACTGAATTCGTAACTATTTATTTTGAATAACTTGTTTATGTAAAAAGTATAGTAGAATCTCTCATAATTGTCGCGTAATTGTTAAATATATAAATGAAATTTTCTATATTTAATATTTCGTCGTGCGACATTTTAAATGATATCTGCGTAATTCCTTAAATAAATTCAAATTTAGTGGATCGATCTAAAAAATGCTTAAGTATTAAAAGGGAAAATATGTTTACAACCTAGAATTCCTAAAGCAGATTCAATAAAAAGCGACGAAATGGATTAAAAAGAAAGAAAACTTTTTTGGTCGCGAATGTTGAGAAAATATTTTAAATATTTATAAAGACTTTAAGGTAACGTATTGTATCTGAGCTTTCACATTTTTTCTATATTTGTAAATCTTTAGCTTGACTCCGTATTTGAATCAAAAGAAACTGGCAAAAGAATTTTGTGATTCAAATTGCATTTTAAAATAAAAAACAGGACCGTAAACGAAGATGATATTATCACAAACGAAGTTGATATTATCATAAATCATCGAGGATGCCTTTAAAATTGATATACTGTCAACCTTGAAAGTTTTATATTCTTTGGATTCTAAAATTAGCTACGAGCTGGATTCAAAACTCGATTAACCTGATTCTCAAAACTTGTTCATCCAACTAAGATGTTACCTTAAATTCTAAACATGTTATTCCAACTAAGATGTTACCTTAAATTCTTAACATATCAGCATTTTTTATTTTAATTCACGAATAAAAATTGTTTCACTATTTTACAAAATTTTTTTAGACATTAAACAATTATTAAATATTTTAGACATTAAACAATTATTAAATATTTTAGACATTAAACAATTATTGAACAACGATCAAACAGTTTTTTTTCTAAAACAATTTTTATAACACTTTTTAAATAAAATTTTTTTATTAAAAACATGTTAAACAAAAATAACGAATGAAAACTGCAAATCAATTTTTTAAAAATATAAATTACTAGTCTAAAAAAAAGAGAGAGACATTTCAACACAATACAAATGCACAACGAGTCTCAGCGATATCTATAAAACTATAATGAATTAACTAAGTTTAGTCGCGCAGACCGCCAAATGAAATGTTCTTTTAAAAAAAATTCGACATTTTACTTATAAACAAATTTATAAACTTTAAACAAGAGATAAGATGTCTCACAGACCGAATCATCCTCCAAAAGATTATAAAGTTTAAACAAGAGATAAGATGTCTCATAGACCGAATCATCCTCCAAAAGATTATGGCAAAATGATGTCGTGAAAAAGTTCTAACGTCACAGAACGAAATATCTTCAATTGCAGAGGTTGTAGAACTGAAAACTAAATAGCATGTCTATTTCACACCCTCTCAAGGCAACGTTTTAGAGTTTAAATGCAAAACAGTGAACATTTGAAATTGTAGTTCTCTATTTTTCTGTTGCTCTTTAAATTTGTTTTTTTTTTGTGACAATTAAGATTATAAGTAACTAAAAATGCTAAAAGTAAAGAAAAAAATTTTTTTACACAAGATGTTTTGAGATATTTGACCCAGAAATTGGGTTATATAAATTTTCGTTTAACACAAGTACAAGTACATAAAAGGTATACTTGAGGAGTATTTACGTACAAGCATCAAATCAAAGAAAGTAGATTGAAGAGCAAAAAAATTGCAAAAGTCAGCAAAAAACTCTTACTACTTAGAAGCAGCCTTTTTTTATAAATATGAATTAAGTTGAAAAGAAGAAGCTGAAAAGGCTCTAAAGATTCTTTAAAGCATCTTTAAAGTGATTTAACATAACAATACCAAGCTGTCTGGAGAAGGCCTTTGCTAATACATAAGGGAAAAACTACCAGAAAATGTAGAACTTAGGGATAAATACTAAACTGGTTTTTTACGCAACAAATAATATGACAAAAATGTATCGTTCTTAATAAACTTTTTTAAAGTGACCTGTACCAGCTAGGTTGATACCTAGGTTGATAGTCTTGGTCTTAAACTAAAGAAAAAAAACAATTCTTTTAAGTTTTTAAGTTTCGAAAGAAATTTTAAAAGATTTCTACCCAAATAATAAATCTTTATCTAAAACTCAAAGGAATAAAAATTAGATATTGTGACAGGGCAATGATTAATTTTTTTTCTCTTTTTTCTTTCACTGTTTCAAAAGAAGAAAAAAAAGCAAAGCAATTAAGAAATATTCACAAAGGATGCGTGAAGGCAAAATTGCACCTAATTCTAACAAATCCTACAAAAAAAAATTAAATTAAAAAAAAAAACAAAAACAAAAAAAAACAAAGCAAAATTCAGCTTAAAAAAATTTTTTTTTTTTTAAATTAAATTTTAAATGTTTACATCAAGATGAACAATTGTTTTAAATTCCAAGTATTTTTGTTTAATTTTGAATTTCAAAAAAGCTCGACGTCTCGATGTCTCGAGCTGAAAAAGACATTAAAATGTATTTGAAACCTAGTGCAACCTATAAACTCAGTTTCAAAAACGTTCTTTCAAACCGACTTTTAATTATTTATAAACAACTTAAGTAAATTCAATGCACAAAAAGAATTGTATTCCCAAGTTATCAAAAGAAGAGACTTTGCAGTCTCAAATTTGAAACCTTTCGCCTCTAACGAGATCACAACGGCAAAAATTCTACCTTTCATAAAAGTTTTTTGCTGGTTTAAAATGTTCGAGTTCTTTTTTTAAATTCCGATATTGATAAACTGTCACAGCTGTTTCTTTAACTGGTACAATCCTTCTTGAGAGCCAACTTTGACAGTGTTAGTACGTGATGTTAGAACAAAATTCATCTTCAACATTTATTCAGGAAAAAACCAAAAACGACGTTTTTCAAAACCGAGAAAATTAAATTTAAAATATACAAAAAAAAATAAATAAATTTTTATTAGTAAGGATTTCGTAACAGCAAAAAAATACTAAAATTGTAACAGGAATTCAGAAAAAAATTAAAATATTTTTAAGGTTATTAGAATGTTGAGAAATGTTGATCTTGATTAGCAGTTAATAATCCAAAAAGTTGGTTCAACTGTCCACAAAGTCAGTGTTTTCCAGGAAAGGAAAACAATGAATTAAACCATGTAGTTAAAAAACACAAAGGCTAAAATTATTGTTTAAAATCATCATAAGGGTCGTCTTCTTACCATAAGAGTTCTAATAACCTTAAAAATATTTTGATTTTTTTCTGAATTCCTGTTTTAATTTTAGTGTTTTTTTGCTGTTACAAAATGCTTACTAATAAAAATTTATTTTTTTTGTATTTTTTAAATTTAATTTTCTCGGTTTGAATAAGTGAGAAGTTTCGATGAAGTATATACATAGTAAAATAAAAATTTTAGACAAAGAAAGGAATGATACTGTTTTAATTAAAGTCAATCCTTCGAAGGATATTTCTGTAATTTCTGTAAAAAGACAGTTTTTAAAGATTTCTTATTTACAATTAGTTTTATTTTGTTCCATTCAGCATTATATACATAGCCTTTATAGCAAAAATCTCTCAGTACCGAAGGAATAGATTTAGTTATCTTAAGAATTCTCTCTGGCATTTAAAGCATATATTTCATTTTGTCGCCTAAAATAAAAATTACAGGTTGTCCTGTAACATAGTACTCTTATAAAATTTTTTTTTAAACATAAAAGCTATAATTTCAATAAAAGCAAGCAACTATCAAAAATAATTATAAAATTAAGCATACGAAAAAATAAAATGTCTCGCTTAGCTCAACATTTTTTGAAAAAGTGTCAAAAAAACAAAAGCTTCAAAACATGCTTTCTCATAAGAACCTGCTTTTCATTATCTAAGTATCCCTTATGAAGAGATCTATATTTTTTCTTTGCTTTTTGCATATAGGGTAAAAAGTATATTTATTGGGACCTTAAGAAAACATGCAGATTTATATCACTATATTTTATCTGTTACCATGGTTAAAAGCTTCTCAGCAATCCTAAATCAACAAAAAAATGTTGTAATCTTTCAAAGTTTTATCATCAGATTTGGTGTAGGTTTAACATTTATTTTTAAATTAATAAATTTTTAGAAATTAATCAAAAAATACAGTTATTGGTACCTTGTTCCTATAATTGGCACTATATATCATAGATGTTGGCTGCTTTACATTTTTATTATAAACGTAGGGCTCTTGTAACTTTTTATGAAAAGAATAACCACATAATATAATATCAACATGCAACATTTTTAAAACGAACATAACAATAAAAATTTGTAAGAATCTATATTAGTCACTTTCTTCAATTAAAAAATAGTTCAGTTTATTTTTTGAAATTTATCTAATTTTGAAATTTATCTAAGGCTCTGTCGCAATCAACGGCCGGGCTAGTTCTAGACTTATATATGTTTTAGGTTGAGTGTTTTTTGGTTTTTAAAGGTTTAAAAATATCTCCCTCAATACTTAGTTTTGTAAAGTTATTTTTAGGCCCATTTTTTGCTTGTTTATTTTCAAATTTCTTCTTTTTTTTTATTTATCCTTTTGCTATCCTTTTAACTATTCTTTATGATAAGATTAAATTGGAGGTTGAAATTCAATAGTTAACACTAACAAAATTTTCTGTTTTTTTTGTAGTTGCTTAGCTATCATTTTCTATATCATCTTATTTATTGTTTTCTCTTGTGTTATACTCAGATTTCTTGTAGAACTAACAATTTTAAGAATTGGTTGTTCATTATTTTAGGATAATAATTAGTCAGCTTCATTTTGAGTTTTATTATTTTGTTTTAACTTTTCATACACAACAACAACAACAAAAAACTTTAGAGTGGTTTCATTTGAAATTTCGTTTTTTATATTCTTAAATTTTTCACTAGTCTCAGTGTCAATAAAAATCTGAAAATTGCTTATAATCCAGCATAAAAGGTTTTATTACTAACTATTACAGTCATATCAGTTGTAAGGGTGTTAATTTTATTACTACCTATTGCAGTCATATCATTAGGACTTGGATTTTTTTCCAAACACTTATTTAAAGTCAATATTGTTCGCATTCCAAGGAAAAACTCCACAAATCTTAAAGTATTTTAAGAAACGGCTTTAAACCCTTGTGGAGCCAAAACGAACATAGTTTTTGCACAAAGCAAAAAAAAAAGTTTTCATTTAGTGTATGCAGAGATGATAAGTTATTATCCTCACTAAATTACTATTGGATGTCTTCTTATAAAAAGCTTTAAAACTATAAATACCAGGTACCAGGTAAGTTATTTTTAAAAGGGCTTAACATCTCTTGTTCATTTAAAAATAGCTTGACACTGTTTTGTATGTCATACTAGGTAGTCCTTTTTACCAGTTTCCTTCTTCATCAGTAGTTAGCTCTGTTTAAGGTTCATTTAAAATAAATTTCTGTTCATCTAATTAAATTCTGTTTTTCTGGATTTTTTAAACTTAAGTCGTAGATCAAGCAACTCGATAGCTTTTCGGCAGCTGAATTTCGTAACGTGATACCAACCTGTATAGCTTCTATCAATGTTGTCAATATTGTTAGTTTTTTTCGCTTTTTGTCTTTAAACCTTTTTACATAATTAATTAGATTGTAAATAATCAATTAATTAGGTAATTAATGAAAAATAAATTTAGAGTTTAACGAGTTAATATTTAAAAAATATGTAATTAATGAAAAGTTCAATTATTAGCACTCCGTGCCGATAACTAAAGTTATTGAAATATACAATATTTGTGCCCATCATGATATTTAAATAAAACACATGAATGCATTTTAAATTACACATTTCAAACTGGAAATGTTCTTAGATTCAAAATCAACTAAACATTTCTGTTTACAACCATTTAAGGACTAAACGGGAAGAACCATAGAAGCCTCATTTCATGAATTTTTGTACCTGCGTCTTTTTTCATCATCTACTGGTACTTACATATTACTTCTGACAATATACAATCCAAAAACCATTTCAATAGTCTTTAAGGTGGTAGACTGCTAAAAAACATTGAAAAAAGTAGTTTTTCAAAAGTTGATTAGTTAAAAACTTTAACTATTAAAAAAGGCCTAAAAAAACAGTTTAAACTTAGTAGGGTGTACTACATAAAAAGGCCTAAAAAAACAGTTTAAACTTAGTAGGGTGATTTTGCTTCCCCTAGCAACGCTCATAGCAACGTCAAAATAAGGCAATTTTAACTAAATTTTACAAAATCTAAGCACTCAAACCAATAGCTACTTCTTTGTTTTTTGTTTTTCTATGTTTAAATGATATGGTGTGAAAGAACAACGTTGTTGAATTGGTTTATTACTATATATTAACTCGATAAAAGTGCATACTATCAACATGGGTTCTGCAGAAAGAAGAAATAAGTCTAAAAGCAAAAAACGTAAATGTTATAGATTACTTGCGAATAAAATTCACTTGACTTCTGAATATACTACTTCAAGTTCAAATAATACATCAAATAATACATCTCTAACAAATACTTCTTCAAGCAAATCAGCATCTGCTGAAAAGTTAAATTTACCTACTTCTGATACTCCAAGTATTAGTCAAGATAGTAATCCTGAATGTTACATTATATTTAATTCTGATGTCTTGAGTTCAATTTTAAATCTTGTTGGTTCTTGTCCAAAATGCCAATCTTTAATAAAATTGAATAATGATTTATCAAGAAAGAAAGGATTTTCACATCAACTTGTTTTGTCTTGCACTGCAAAAAAATGTCAATGGCAAAATGAGTTTTTTACCTCAAAAAAAATTGAAAAAAACAGTGATAATGAAACACAAGGCATGAAATCGTTTGACATTAATATCAGAATGTGTGTAGCTTTCAGAGAAATTGGAAAAGGTTATGCTGCAATGGGAAGTTTTTGTAACATAATAAACAGTCCACCACCAATGCAAAAAAAAACATACAATAACATTGTCTATAAATTGCATTCGTCTTATATCAAAGTTGCCCAAGATTCCATGAAGCGAGCAGCTGCACAAGCACAACGTACAAGTGAGTCTACTATTGGTGACCCTGATATAAAAAATGTTATTGTAAGTGTTGATGGAACGTGGCAGCGACGCAGTTTTTCCTCGCTGAACGGTGTTGTTACAGCTATTAGTAATGGGAAGTGTGTTGACACTCAAACTCTCATAAAGGATTGTAAAAGTTGCCAATATTGGCAGAGAAACAAAGATATACCGGGATACAATGACTGGGTAGAATCACATATTTGCCCAATTAATCACAAAGGTAGTGCAGGTGCAATGGAAGCTATTGGGGCATTGCAAATATTTAAACGATCAACTGTTTTTAACAAACTGCGTTATACAAAATACTGTGGTGATGGTGACAGTAAGTCTTACCAAAATATAGAAAGTAATAATGTTTACCCAGGGTATAAAATTGAAAAAAGTGAATGTGTCAGTCATGTTCAAAAAAGAGTTGGGTCTCGTTTACGCTCTCTTAAAGTATTGTACAAGGGAAAAGTTTTAAAAGATGGTAAAAGACTTACTGGAAAAGGAAGGATGACAGATAAAGTCATTAATACATTGCAAAACTATTATGGAATGAGTATACGACAAAACAAAGGGAATTTGTATGGCATGAAAAAATCCATAGCAGGACTAATTCATCACTGTTCTGAAAGCAGCAGCGATGAAGAATGCCATAAGTATTGTCCTCGTACTAGCGATTCGTGGTGTAAATATCAAAGGGACAAGATTAATCAAACTTTGACTTATAAAAACAGTATAAACATTCCAGAAGCTGTTTGTGAAATTATAAAACCTATTTTTTCACACAAAGATCTTAGTGCAAACAAGTTATTAAAAAGATGTCTTGATGGAGAAACACAGAATGCAAATGAATCGCTCAATAATGTAATTTGGACAAAATGCCCAAAAAATGTGTACGTGGGTAGGTCAACACTTGAAATTAGTGTTGCATCTGCTGTCATACAGTTTAATGATGGTAAAACTGGTATGATAGATGTTCTTCACAGTTTAGGAATTTTACCAGGACATTTTACTAAAAACGGTTTTCAAAATAGTGATGTGCTACGTGAAAAGCTTATGGACATAAAATCATCTGAAAAGTTTAAAAAACAAAGAAAAAAGCTTAGAGCAACAAGGAAGGGGTTTGATGATAAGCACAATGATGAAGAAGGAACATTATATGAAAAGGGGGGTTTTTAACCTGTTTTCAAGTGTTAATATATTTGTATTTTCAAAATATAAAGTTTTATTTGCATTTTTCTTTGTTGTAAAGTTTTTCATATTCTGGATAAGATTGCGGGAGCTGTATTTGTTCAATTGAAATTTTGAAATTTTGTACAGATGTTCATTTTTATGAGCTTTATGTCCTGAGATAAAGAAATTTTGGATAAAAATTAAAATTAAATTTTTTGGACTGTTTTGGGGTCAGGAATTTGGCCTAAATTTAGACGCATAGAAAAAGCTTATGGTGCATCGAAATTGAAAAAGATTCAAATTTTTTGTTTATCTCAGGACATTTATCTACTTAAAAGGTACACAACTGTAAAATTTTGAGACTTGATATATTTTACTTTTTGAGATATCTTTTCCAAGAACTTTGCACTTTTTAGGCCTAAAAACACTTAAATTTGCCCAAAAATTAGAAAGAGGAAAAAAAAAAAAAATTTTTTTTTAATCCTATTTATCGTGTTTAAAATGAGAAAATCAATTGGAATAATGTCAGATTTTAAAGTTTTTTTTTTAGCAGTCTACCACCTTAATGTTAAACATTTTTAAACAGCTCGACATCAGGTGCCTAATGGCACGTGATGTTTAATGGCACGTGCTGTTTAAAAATGTTTAACATTAAAGACTACTGAAGTCTTCTTAAATTACAGTAGAGTTTATTTAATACACTACAGACTGACTGTAAACACACTTTTAAGTAAATCATTGTCAGATAAGTTTTAGGTCTTACTAAATTATGAATAAATACAGGTATATTTATTTTGTTACTGTGAGTTGGTCTAGTTAGCACTTGCGCTAGGAATATTAGTCCCTTGAAATGATGAACTGCTCCTATTGCTTTTTTTTGGTTGTATAAATGTTTTAAGTATTAAAGTAATTGGAAAAAACCAGCTCAATTGTCTTGGGCATTTTAGCTGCTTTTTTCTTGCTATCAAACGCAGCTTTTTCATCTGCTGTATAAATTTAATTGTCATTAAGTTTATAGAATGGTGCGTTTGTAAAAAGAGAACATATTCATGCGTTGAGTAAACATATAGTCAAAATATTGCAGAAGAACCATGGCCAAATTCACAAAAATCAATCACTGCTCTTGTATTTGCCTCATAAATTTTACAAGTTTGTTTTGTTTAACACACATTCTTTTGATTTATAAATTTGATTTTAAATCAACTTTATGCACCTATGATAGATGTCTTTTCTTCTGGAGAAACATTTGGATTTGTTATCTGTAAGTTTATATTTGATCACTGGTGATGGTTGTGGAAGAGAAAAAATATTGAGACCTGAAGACGAAAGAATCAAATTTAAGATCCCTATTTGTGTCTTGTCTTGATGTTTTTCTGGTGTGAAACTCCCGATACTGCTTCAAATGCTTATTCCGAGCCACCTGAGCCTCCTCAGATAGTTATCCAATAGGAATATTCCTACTTGCAATGATTTTGGCACCATAAACTAATATTTTATGAACTGATGCGGGCGTATAATACCAAGCATATTCTTCTACTAGCAGTTTAGCAGTATCAGTACAATATTCATTGAAATTTTTGGTCTTGATTTTGTACTTGACAAGACTTGAAGAATAAAACAACAACATTTTTATTAAATTTTTGTTTAGTCCGGTTATATCAGCAGATAGTTCATATTTTTGGAAAAATCTTCTGGCTTTATTTCCATCATTGGTAGCTATATGAAAATTGCAAAAAGTATTCAAAAAATCTTATCCAAGTGTGCAGCATTGGCAAGATTCAAATACAAATGAAGCATGTTTGAGAAGATGTCTCAGTGATTGAGCTACAAACTTTACCGTCTTTCACAGTGAAAATTAAACGATGAACCAAAAGTTGTCGCCCGTCAACTGTAGTGGGATGCAAGTGATCAATTTGTTCTTGCTGTTCTTGTTCTATGCTGTTCTTCGTTTCGTAAAAGTTTCTTTCACAAACTAGAAATGACGAAGGCCAACAATATCGAGTTGAAGAAGGAAAAGGATTTTTGAAAATGACTTCTGAATCATTCATAATACAAATTGGGACTGTCGAAATAAAGATGTCATTATCGGTTCGATTTGTCGGCTCGTCATAGTCATACGCCTGTTTGTATTCACTATGCCCAGTGCTGCCATTAAATCACCCTTCTCACTAAATTTTCAAGTTTGTCACATTGTCTGCTAAGTTATGTCCCTGCACCAGTCTTCTGGAAGGGTGATCAAACAGGTATTGTACTTTCATTTCGGCCATGGTATTAGTAATGGTCATGGAATTTTTGGCAGGACAGCAATTCTTTTTAGCCTCATGAATTTTGTAATAAGGCAGATATGCGTCATAACAATTTTCCATTAATAACATCCAATTGGGCTTACATTTGTCTAACAATACTACTAATAATTTTTCAGAAGAAAAAGGCTTCGATGGTACACTTTCCATTGCCTGTTTGTAGACCTTAACTTTTGCTGCTCTCAATGGAGATTTTTGGGAAGCTTGTTAGATATCTGAAGCATCCTACGTTATGACTTTCATTTTTATTGCAGCTACATAAGCAACATCATCAGCTTCTATTCCATCCGTTGATGACACTGATCAAAACTGTTTATGTCGTTCAGATAGAGCATCGAATGGCTTGAAGTGTTTTTTAATTTCAGTTTGTCCTCAAAATCGTCACGTATCACTTGTTGTACTCAACAAGTGACACATGACCATATGTCTTCAAATCAAGTGCTCAAATATCGTTCAACTATCAAATATCATGTCAGCCAACTATTTCTGGAGAAAATGTAATGAGAGTTCAGATGTTGATGGAAATTCGTTTCCATCATCTCTTTTTTTTTTGTGTGACACTTTCACTTGTTTAAGATATTTTCATTTGATCACAGAAGATATCTATATTAGATCACAGAAGAAAGATGCTGAAAATGATAAAGATTGTGTCATGTGCTAAATGTAGCGGAAGAAGATATTTGCTCTACCATTTTGGTGACCAGTGAAATGGGTGACTAGTGAAACGAGTGAATGACTTACTGAAATATAGTTTGAATAGAACTGGCACATGATGCGATTAACATCACTAGACGTATTTTTCTACACGTGAGAGTTATGTTGTTGAATGGAAATCTGTCTTAAGCATTCATGAAAATAACATTAAAATCATTCAGTTACTAAGTTGTTGATGAGACACAGCAAAATAGAAATATAAATCCAAATATTTCATACCACGACATTTTTTAAAATTAACATCCACATAAAAATAATATAAAAAATAATACTATAAAATTTCATTCAAAACAAAAAATTAAACTCCCAAGTTCTTTACAAAACCCAAAAAATAAAAAAATTCGAAAAAATCAATAGAAAACAAAATGCAATTTCTATTAAAAAAATAAAAAAAAATAAAATATCGCAAAACTGCGAAATTATGTTTAAAAATGTCTTGATAGATCAGATCAAAATACCTAAATGAATCACGTTGGATATAGTTATTACCAATAGGAAAATAAATTCAACAGTTATTTATAAATAAAATAAATTTAAACCCAACGAAATAGTTTTTTTTCAAAATTTGAATTTAAAAAAAAAAAAATTTAGATCACTAAAACTGATCGTATCATGATATAATCTCAACGCTATCTTCCAACTGCGAGATTTTTTCTAAAGCATTCAACAATTACGATTGTTATAACAGTTAAGAGACTGGACCAGATATCTTTTTTTTGTATTTATTACAAAACATGGTATTTTTTACTTTATCAAAATATACTGACGTCATAAACAAAAATAATGACGTCATAAACAAAATATTGAATCTGCTAAAGATAGTTTTACGGCATTCGAATAAACAATTTTTACCTTGGCTTAAGTTTCCGATAACACTCATCTTATGTAAGAACATTTTTCGATCATCTTGACTGACATCAAATGATTTCATCATATATAGAAAAGACCTTTATAAAAAAAAAAAAGAAAAAAGTAGTATCTTAATTTTATCGTATATTCTTAGAAAAAGAGAGGACTATTTTAATAAAATACAACCCCGAAATTACAAACTTCTCTATTTTGTAAAATAGAAATTCTATTCTGCTTATTTTATCACTTCCGAAATGGATAAAAGAGGTTTAGCGGAAGTGATAAATTAGCAGATATGACAACGAGAGAATTACAGTAAAAACTTCATAAAGTATATATGCTAAAAATGTTTAAAAATTTTTGAATGCATTTATAAAAAAAAATTTTTAACTTTATTTTAAACAAGAACAAAATTGGACCCATTCATATCACTGGTTCAGGTCCATGTATATTATATTCTTTAACTTTTCTCATATATTCTTTGTAGCATATAGCCAATTATTGTCATTGTTCTTAAAGGAAAACCGAACTTAAATTATAAAAAACATTCTTCTATATTGTAATTGGTTCTAAAATAAGTCTAACAAGACTAAAATATAAACCAATCCAAGTATGGCTATGTTCAATAGCTGAATTCAATAAATTTCCCAGTTATAAAGTATCTCCTTAGAATATTCTGGTGCATATAAAAAAGCCATATTCACTGCACTTTATTACAAGAAGTCTAAGGTTTTGATGTAGAAAAAGATTAGAGTTAGGCAAGACCAACAAGGGAGACAAAAGTTCTCAAAAAAAACTACTTTAAATTGTTTCGAAATTGAACTAAGGAATGCATCTAACACATCTTAAAAGGATTTTTTTTTTATTAAGGACCTTATGCAAAAGAAAATTATTAAAGTCTCTTCAGAGTTTAATTTGATAAGTTACAGACTTTTCAAAAATGAAACAACCTGGAATTACATTGCAAGATGTTCTTAATGGAAAGCCATGAAACTACATGAAGAATCATAAGGTTATTTCAAAAGTCTTATTTTAGGCATTGAAAATTGCAATTGTATGACTAGATAACTGGAAATATATCAGGACAACAATGTGCTGCACCACATCAAAAGAAAATATTAAAGACCATTTACAATTACTTTACCAATCTGCCAGACTGTAATTTAAGTAACTCTACTCTAGGTGTAGCCACCAAGAGTCAACTTTGCTTAATAAAATTTCAGCAAAAACTTTCAAAGTTTATTATATGGTATTTGAAAAAACACAATGGATAGAGAATATGGTACTTTAAATTTTTTATAAAATACCAGCTAATATAACAAAGTATGATTAGTGTAAACATAACAAGTGGACGGAACAGTAAAAGCATTGTACAAACTTCAGAACTCCTGAAATCCTAATTAACCTCTAAATTTACTGGTGCCAGTGGCAGCTTAAAAGGCATGACAGGATATACATACAGGAACCTGTAAAACATGGTTGAGTACCACTAAAAAAGACTGACTATAAAAACCAGTCTCTTTATAGCCTAGAAAATATTTGATTCTGACAACTAGAGTGTTGCATTGAGTGAAAATGTATTTCTTATAAATATAATTAAGTAGCTTGTATAGTAATACAAACTACTTAGCTGGAAAATCATTTTTACATTTTATTTCGGTAAGGGTCTGATTTTTAACTGCTGTAAGAGGCAGGTTGATCCAAGATAGTCTCCTCCCCTTATAAAAGTAGGGTAATGACTCATGAATATGTTAAAAGACTCTGATCTTGATATTCTCAAAAGTTGCCAAATTCTAAAAAAAGTCTGTGAAAAAAGTGATCTGAGAGAGAAAACTAAAAACACTGCAGAGAAAACAAATTGAACTGTAAATGAAACAATTAGAAAAAAAAAAAGCCAAGCTGGTTTAGAAGTGAAAATTTGGATCTACCTTTACATCATAAAAGTTTGTACGAAAAAAAAAAAAGCTATGCACAAAGGTTTAATTGAGATGGAGTTTTTCACAACGAAATGTTAGTTTTTTAGAATTTAATGGAAATAGATTAAGTTTTTTTTTTTGTTTTTTGCTTTTTATGTTTATATTGATAAAAAAGCAGGGAAAAAATATTCCCACACACTACTCAGCTTCTGTAAAACTAATTTAAAGTCATATGCCCCTATTTTACCAATGACATGTTTGATTAAGTTTATTAATTATAAATTTTTCACACTTGATTACTAATTGTTTTACTTAATTACTGCTTTTATTGATGAAAATGACTGAGTATAGGTTATTCTTAACTAAAGAAAATTAATTCAACATTTCAAAGCAGAGTTTTAATTGCTAAAAATCGTTAAATGTTAACTTGAAATATTTCAAACTTCAATTCACATACAAATTAGTCAAAAAGTATTAGAGGGCATTAAATAGGAGATTATTGGACTACTTAAATCAAAAAGCTGTAGCAAAATTAAAATAAAAAATATTTGGTCAATGGATCAATGCTCAGTTGTAAAACCATTAAACTCAATCAAGCATTTGAAGCAACTTTTAAACAAGCATTGGTTAAGGGTGTCATGTGAGATGTGCATAAAATTAGTTGAACCAATGCAGAGATGAGTTCTTCTTCGCTATTAAGCAAAAGAAGGACACTTTAAATGTTAGACTCGCAATTTTTTTTTCTTTTTGTTTTTTTCTGTTTTGAACTTTAACTCAATTTTTATGTAACTCATTGTGTGATATAATTAATCAATCAATTTTTTTGTAATTAATTTTTTTTAATATTTTATTGTATTGACATTAATTGTATAGCTAATTGATTATTCATTTAAAATTTTAAAAAATTAATTAAATTCATTTTCCAGATTTTCTTTTGAAAAAAAAAAAAAAAAAAAAAAAAAAAAAAAAAAAAAAAAAAAAAAAAAAAAAAACAGAAAAGTTGGATTGAAATTAACATCTCAATTTTTTAACTACTTTTATGCATGACTGTTCCATAAGTATATCATAATTCTAGGTATAAAAAAAAAATAAACAGAAAAAATAAATAGAAAATATATTTTTACTAGTTTCCAATAATAAAAAATTTAAATTACTTTCAATGATTTAAGTTTTTTTATTATCAGTAAAAATTAAGTGATGAATAATTTATCCCACAACTCACAAACCTGATAAGATTTACATGAAATATTTGACATCAACTTACACTAGATGAGCGTATGTAGAGTTTTCTTCACCAGTTTCAAAATCTTTTCGCTGCTCATTAGTCATTGCATTCCATTCACTATACAAAAAAAATGTTTACTGTAGTAAAATAAAAAAAGCAAAAATATTTTTTTGATTTTGTTTCTGAAAAATTCAAAAAATAGCACTGCCACACTTACATCAAACCATCTGTTCGCTTCTTTCTATCATCATGTATTGCATGCAGAAATGCAGCATTCCAAAACCTCTGAGACTTCCTTAAACATAATGATTTATTTTTTGAAAAAAAAATGTTTATACTCAAATATATACAAGTTTAATTATAATCATAAATTATAACTCATTACATTATTAGTGCTTTCAGATTATTATTACACTAGTATCATCATGACTATGATTGTTTCAATTGTTTATTACTATTATCATTTTATTATTACTTTCATCATCATCATGATCATCATGATCATCATGATCATCATGATCATGATCATCGTCATCGTCATCTTCATCGTTATTATTATTATTATTATTACTATTATTATTATTATTATTATTATTATTATTATTATTATTATTATTATTATTACTATTATTATTATTATTATTATTATTATTATTATTATTATTATTATTATTATTATTATTATTGTTATTATTATTGTTGTTGTTAATATTATCATTATCATTACTACCAAAACTTTAAAGAAAAGATCCAAGATAACTAAAAAACTGTTCTATGAATAAATCATGAGTTCATATTTTGTTGGAGGAAGATGGAAGATTAGAGAATGCACATACCAGATTGATTGTTCCTTTAGATACTCATAAACATATTGCTTAGAAGGTTGACCAAATCGGCCTATCAGAAATTTAAAGAAAATACAATTTATTTTTTTTTAAATATCTTGAAATATTTATATAATCTTGTATATATCTATCATGTATGTACCTATAATGAATAATTGTAGGCAACTTTAGATCAAATAACTGATGATTTTAGAAAAAGACCTCAAAGAAGCCATTTTAAAAGCAAGAGATCAAATCAGTCCAAAAAAACAAAAACCGACACCAGCGAAATCAATGCCACAACATTTTGCAGTTGTAAATAAAGAGGTCCAACAAAATAAAAAAATTGAAACTAATTAGAATCTTTTGTTTTTTTTTTTTGTAGATGAAGAAAATTGTTTAAAAAATAAAGATATGCAATGCTTTTCAAACTAACAAAAAAAAAAAAAAAAAAGGTAAAAAAAGTTTTTGTTCCATTAATATTATTTTGTTCCATTAATATTATTTTGTTCCATTAATATTATTGTTCCATAAATATTATTTGCTCACTGTATCTTTATTGAAACATCTGGACATCAAATTTAACTTAAATACCTCTTAAAATATTTACTCTGCTTAAAATATTTGGATATATATCAGTTAGAAAACTTTAAAAAATATTTAGATTTATTTGTTATTCATCTTTTCAAAAGTATTTCCATATCATCTCCTCAGAGCAAAAAATATTTAGAATTTAAAAACTGCTATATTAGCACATTAAAAAAAAAAATGCTAGCACAATTGAAACACCTGGTTATTTTTTCTTTCTTGGAATCTCGATTTACAAGAAAGTACTAAACTTCATAAATGTACAACATTTTCAGCTAATTAAGCTATGATTTCTTCATGAATTTTCAAAGCAAAAGAACAAGGTCAACTTTTTTGCTCATGTTTTTCTTACATAACCTAAATTATAGTGGTGTGAAAAAGACATAGATTTACCTATTCAGCTTCAGCAACTAATTTGTGAAGCAAAACTATAGTCTTGTTACAATATTTGTGCCTTTGAATCAAGAAAAGGCAATAATGGCAAAAAATATGGAATTGAGAAATAATTTTTACAAACTTGTTTGAATTGTTGAATTGAAGATTTTACTATACTTTGAAACAACAATTTTTCCTAGTTTTAAAAAAACTATTTACCAATGCTCTTAGCTTTTAGAAAATATATCAGCTCTTAAATAATTAACACTGCTGGTCTTCACAAAGACATTCAAAAATCTTGACAACTACTATTTCTGTCTTAATAGAAATGAAGCTTAGAGATTGATGACAAGAAAATGCATTCAATAATTTAATTTGAATATTTATAATAATATAAATAATTTTGTAATATTCAAACAATTTTCATGTTACAACCATACAACTTACAGTGAATTGTAACATTTTGAAGGATTTCATAAAAAAATTTAATAATTCATATAAATGTGCATAATACTAAACTTGCTTTGTTCATCCATTTTGATTAACAAAAAATTAATTGATTTACACCTGAAACAGAAACTTACTTCTATTACCAAAATTTATCTCTCCTCACCTATTGAAACAAAGTCCAAATGCTGATGCTTTTTTGCTCTAAGGAAATCTATCTTAATTGAAAATTTTCAAAACTCTTTGTTGAAAACGTCCCAAATGTAATAATTGTTAGGAACCTTTAAATAAAATAATTGTTAACTAGTTTTTAAGTGTACATTATTAGAAAATGAAAACAGATTTTTTTTTTTTTAGCAAAAAGAAGAGAATTCTCAGTACTAGTAATCATTATTCCAACAAAAAAAATAAATGTTTCATAAAGGTGTTTTTTTTATCTCAAATACTAAAAGAGGCAATAAAACCTTAAAAAAAAATTGTTAATTAAATGTATTTCTTTCTAATTCTTTAGTTTCAAATACATAGAGCAAAATTGCTTCCCGATCTTTGCTACTTTCAAAATTTTTCATGGAAATTTACAAAAAAGGAAATGATGATTAGTCAGTGAAATTAAGTAGACTTTCTCCCCTTTTTCAGCATTTGAATGTCAACAATACGAAAACATTTTGATGTGCATAATGATGCTTTCACCTGTAAAGTTAACTCAAAATATTTTTCTGTGCAGAAAACAGGCACCACTTCTCACCTTTGGGCTCATTTGCAGAAAAAACACCTTAGTATTCATGCCACTGCAAGAGAAGAGGATGCGTAAGTGAAAACTCACAAAATATCATTACTGGAAGCATCTGCATCAGAGCCAATCTAAAATTTCTTTGTTAAAACACTAGATGTATCCACAAAGGATACATCATACAGCTGCTCTGAAATTTATTCTTAATGATGGAAGACCATTTTAAAGTGCTGCCGAATGTGGATTCAAATACCTGTGCTCTTTGGTAACCAATGGCATCTACAACCCACCACATCCAACAACATTTTCACATCAACTTGATAACATGAGCAATGTTTTTCCTGACCAATTTGAAAAAACTTTAAGAACAGATATTGGACGCTCAAGGCCTTCTATCACATTTGACTAATGGAAAGCATATAACCAAAAAAAATTACCTTAATTCTCACTATCCATTTCTGGAGCTGATTGATCTCTGAAGTCCAGATGTCTGTCAGTGGTGAATCTTGAAGGTTTAAGTGCTGACCACATATCTTTTGTTACAATTAATGATATTTTAAGGTCATGATGCCAAATTAGTTAAAGAAATACCAAATGAACCTGTTACATATTTGATCAAGTTTTTTGCAAAAGGTTTACCCAAATAAAGTAAATTTTACTCCAAAAAAAAAAAAGTATCCACAAAAGATATCTAAGATGGTTATTTGTTATATCAAAAGATATATAAGATGGTTAATTGCAAGCAAGGTTTTAATTAAAGCTGCTTTTGGCCAAAGCAGCTTTAACCTTGCTTGTAATTCAGGCAACAAATTGTTTATCAGAAAGAGTTAGTTCAGTTGGTGGACAAATTCTTACTGAGAGTCATCATAATTTCTCAAACAATAATGCTAAAACATTAATATGGGAAAAAATCAACAAAGATCTGCCTTTTGAAACTGCTATATAGTAGTATTGTAATTGCTACATCCAGTATATGGTTTTGTGTTGAATAAAAATTTAAAATTACATTTTTTTTGTATGTTACAGTTTTTTTTAAATAAAATTTGCTTTAAAGACCAAAATTTTCATGATTTGAGAGGCTTGATTTGCTTCTGTTGATTTTTTTGGGGATTCGATTTGATATTAGACTCAAAGAAAAAATTTGCAGGTCCCTAGTGATTATTCTGTTTGCACGTCCCTAGTAATTATTCCATTAACATTAAAGAGAACCATTTAACACTTTGAATTATTTGTAAAAGAATAAAAGTTTGAAAAATGATAAGTGGAAATAGAAATAAAAAATTAATAAACTTTCTATTTCTATTAGCACTAAGTAATATGCAAAATAATGAAAATGGTATAAAGTAAATAAACGGTATACAAATTAAGTAATGAGGTAAATAAAGAGTTGAGAAAAAAATTACTAAGGAACTTATTTTGGATTCATGTTCATAGAAATATTAAAAAAAAAATTTTTTTAATAAGTTTTGTTGTTTTTAAAATTTAAAACTTAAGAAAATTTAAAATGTGATAAAACTCACCTGGGATCATGACTGATGTAAAATGATAAGTAAAGGACATATTCATCACAGAGGTAGCAGGACCAAAATCATCAGCCATGTTAGACCTACAAAAAATTCTGGTCATCAGGGTGGTCAACAAAAAAAAGTTAATTAAAATTATAAAGGTAATTACCTACTAAATAACCTTTAATGGGAAGGGACAACAGAAAAATAAACTAATTCATTTAGTTTTGATTAAAAATAGGAATAAAAAAAAAAAATACTCAATTAAATTATAAATGATATTTAAATAATCTGCATCAATATATTGCAAAGGTTCTTCATAAATAAAAATTTTTCATCTTTTTATATTCTACACTTTTCTCATTTTTTATGATTGTAAACTACATCAAAGCATATTAAATGTTTATTACTATGTATGCACATGCATGTTACCACAAGAAAAACACCATGCTTATGTATGTTACATTCCAATGACAAGTCAGACTTGTCATCTGTAACTTTCGTTATTCATGTCGATGATGAGTCTCACTTGTCAAATGTACCCAAAAAAAAGTGACTTCGCACAAAGTGACTTCACACAAAAAAAGATTTCACACAAAAAGTGATTTCACACAAAAAGTGATTCTCTAAAAAGTGGTTAAAACGTAAAATGTTGACGTTAAAAGAAAATGTAATAAACAAGAAATGGGAAATGTATGTATTACTCACTCAAATAAAACAATTGCAAAATATTGAACAAGTCTATAAAATGTAAATTCATCGACAGCTTGAGCAACACTTCTCTAAAAAGTTTGTGATTCTTAAAAAAAAATCATTGAGTAGACTTTGAGCTACAGTAATGTTAAAAGAAAATTTACTATTTCAAATAAAATAATTTAAGCTTGAAAAATATGGTGATACTAGGAGAATATTGTTTAAAGAAAAAAAAAAGACTAGATAGAATACTGAAATCAATAACTCACAGGTGAAGGTACAGGATAAAACTAGACAAAAAACAACCTGTAAATCAATAAACCTGCCAAACCAATCTCTACCTTCGTGGTGCTAAAAAAAGTCATAAAAAACAATTATAAGAACTAAACTTAAACTTAAACTCTTGTACAATTTTTTTGATGAAGAAAAAAATTTAGCATTTTTTGTGTGGAAAATATTAGAGCCACCTTTAAATTTAATTGATTTCTTTGGTTGGAGCATGGATTTTTGGGTTTTTTATCTAAATAAAGCCAATAATGCTTTTTTTTTTTTGCTAATGTTAATATTGAATAGTAGAAATTTAAAATTTTTTTTTGATTTCAAGCAGTTTATAAAAAGTTTTAAAATTTTGAATTCTGAATTCTTTTTAGATTCTTTTTTAATCTTTAAATAATTTTTTTAATGTTACATTTAGCAATCAGAAAAGTCACTGATCCAAAAAAAAATGATTCAAAAAAAAGAGATGAAGTTGAAACCCTGCTGAAACTTGATGCATTTTTCTCAAAAGAGACCAAAAAAAGTTGTTCTACGTCAGACAACAGTTCATACCAGCAAAAGAAGACTTGACATGGGATTAACATCATTTCTGGAATGTTGGATCTCAGATCAAAGTTTTTTCACAACTTTTTCTCATATCAAGCAGATTTTGGTGATGAAGTGCAGCATAAGTAGGAAAATAACTAGCAAGCAGTTTTAGAGAACAGTAGAGCAGCATTATGACAAGGCTACCACCAGATGTGTCAGGCCTCATGTAGTTTAGTCAAAACTTGCTGCTCACTGACCAAGGAAGAAGTCTCTGCTAAGCAATAAGCAAAGACCCAAACATCTCCAGATCCAAGGATTAACAACATTGGGTTGGTGCTGATTAGAGCAAGGTAAATTGAATGACATAAGTCATTTTTATTAATTTTTATACTTTTCTGATATTTTTATTGTCATTTTTTCTCAATGACTCAATGAGCTGGCACCTGACTCAACAGTTAGAAACCTTGATAATATTCTACTCAAATGTGCATTAAAACTGCTTAACTTTTTGCTTATAAGTTTATGTTGATAAGTAGTCAAAACAAGAAAAATGCATTAGATTGCTGAACATTATAAGAATGGTCTTTTTCTGAAAACATGGACCCAAATTCAACAGCCTACATCTAAGGATCTGCTCAGATCTGTATATTTAAATTTTTTCAGCTTTCCTATTATCTATCATGTCATGATGTAATACATAAAAGTTTGGTAAAAGGGTTTCTAAAGGTAATGCTTGATTTTTACTGAAAATATACCCTTATACCCTATATAAAACTATAAGAACTCAAAATAAAATTTGTGAGATATTTCCAGTGAGGTGAAATCAAATAACCAAATATCAAAATATCCTTATGTGATAAAATGACAATAATTTATCCCTGAATTGCGCAACAGCAATCAGGGTAATTAAAACACAAAATTTCATTAGAACACAATAACTTAAAATGATCTAAATAAATCACCTGTACTAATAATCCAAACTTGGCTTTATCTTCCTGACATATATAACCACTAAAAATAGACAAAAGCATACATTTTATTGAGGAAACCATATATGCTAAGCTTTTACCTTACAACATCAATAATATATATGATTAAAAAAAAAAAAAAATTGATAAAGTATTAAAGCTTGGTCTCTAACTGAATAGTAGAAATATATAGTTTTTCTAGGAATCAGACATTAATATTTTTTTTAGAGAAAAGCAGAAAAAAATGTAGAGCATATGATCACTGAAGAAATTTATGACAAAATTTATATATAGAAAGAGTCCAATATGTTAATGCATGCTCTCTCACCCTTTCTGGTCATGTAAATAGGTAAAAAATATCTTTGCAAATTGATGAAATTTAGAGGAGCAAACTGGTGTTAAAGTTCCATTTCTTTCATCAACAGACAATTTAACATCTTTACAAATGTCTTTATTTAGTCTATTTGTGAATGTCTTTATTTGGTCTTAATTGTCTTGCAGATGTCTAGCAATATTTGTCTTAATTAAAAATGTCTCATTAAAATATCTAAGGTCTTACACAAGAATCTAAAGTCTAATAACAAAATAATCTTACACAACATTTCTTAACATTAGCATTTATCAATAATATCAATAATATTAAAAAGATTAAAAAAGAAAAGAAAAAGAAGAAGGTATCTATTTAAAAAAAGATGTTATCTCTCTTTTTTCTCCCAATGTTAAGTGTAACTTTTAAGTGTAATCTTTAAGTGTTTTTGATGCTATTACAGAATACAATTAGATGTAAAAAAAAAAGCATTTTTGCCATTTCTTATCAGAAAGAGTAAAGTTTTTTACCAAAGAGTTTCAAAAATACTGAAATCTAAAACTGGCTTTTGACATTCAAAAGACTTTTTTACCAGTATATACTGGTAATAAAATATTACAAAATTTATAAGAACATTCAAAACATTCAACCAAAATAATGGGAACTTGATATAGACATTTTAATAATCAACTTTTTTGCTTTCATAACTAAATTTATTTCACACACAAAAAACTATTTCAAGAATTTTTCAACTAAATACTTTATTGTTCCAAGAAAAATTATTTTAAAAGTGTAATTTATTTTAAGATTTAAAAAATCCATTTGGCTTTCTTATTGGAAAAGTTACAAGCAACAGAAAAATGTTCTTTTACAAGATGATTCCATAGAATGAGAATTTTGTCGATTTTGCAACTATAGTTTAACTTTTTAAAATTACAAAACCATATTTTTGAATAAAATTATGTACTGCATCAGATTTTGTAATCATCCTTATAAGTTTCTCACTGTTCAAACTTCTGTTGCTATTTTTGAAGTTCTGCTGTAGACATTTCATCCATGTTCATATTTTGATGATAATGTTATGAATGGTTTTCATGTGCAAGAAGAGACTCTATGCGATTGTACCTCTGTACTTGATGACAGAATTAAACTTGGTTTTTTTCCCTTCACTAGTCAAATCATTTGATTTTGCAAAATGTTTCTATACACCAGAGCTTTCTTTAGGGATGCTGGTTTTTGGCACTTAATTACAATTTCTATTTGTATTATATTATATTTTTTTATTTACATAAACAAAAATAAAATACCATTAATTAATCAAAATACAACAAAAAACATAAATAACAAAAGAAAATTAATTTAATCTATCTTTTATTTTAGTTTTGATAATAATTTATAATATAATAGAATTTTTTAATTTAGTTTTTCCAAGAGTTACACTTATAAAACACTCATCAATTATATATTCTGAAGAGTTTAAAGGTTCAAAGTTTTGCTAAATATTAATCAGTTTAGCTGAATAAAATAAAGAAACCAGATTTTCATAGAACTGTAATATAAATCAAATTTTTAAATATTATAATTTTTCTTCAACAATTTTTGCATAGAATTATTGGAGTTCAAACTTAAATTTTCTTTAGCTTCAAATTTTTATTGCTTTAAAACCATACAAGACTGGTATTGCACTGTGGTTGTGGAAACATTTTCTACAATACCAGTTGTGAAAATTGAAATTGAAAACTGAGGAAACTAAGAACAAATTAAGCTCCAGTTGTGTGGTCTAACTTCTTACTAGTTCAATTAATTGATTACTAATATACTTTATTTTAATTCACAAAATAATTTTAAGTCAAATAAATTTAAAGTTTAGTTTGACTTTAAAATTTCACGTGAAATTTTTTTCAAACTATGAAATGCAATGTTGTGCTTATTGTGTTTATCTGATGTATGTATGTATGTATGTATGTATGTATGTATGTATGTATGTATGTATGTATGTATGTATGTATGTATGTATGTATGTATGTATGTATGTTATGTATGTAATGTATGTATGTATGTATGTATGTATACACTACCATTCAAAAGTTTGGGGTCACATTGAAATGTCTATATTTTTGAAGGAAAAGCACTGTACTTTTCAATAAAGATAACTTTAAACTAGTCCTAACTTTAAACAAATACACTCTATACATTGCTAATGTGGTAAATGACTATTCTAGCTGCAAATGTCTGGTTTTTGGTGCAATATCTACATAGATGTATAGAGGCCCATTTCCAGCAACTATCACTCCAGCGGTTTAATGGTACAATCTGTTTGCTCATTTGCTCAGAAGGCTAATTGATGATTAGAAAACCCTTGCGCAAACATGTTCACACATTTGAAAACAGTCTAGCTCATTACAGAAGCTACAAAACTGACCTTCCTTTGAGCAGATTGAGTTTCTGGAGCATCACATTTGTGGGGTCAATTAAATGCTCAAAATGGCCAGAAAAAGAGAAACTCGACAGTCTACTCTTGTTCTTAAAAATGAAGGCTATTCCATGCAAGAAATTGCTAATAAATTGAAAATTTCCTACAACAGTGTGTACTACCTTCTTTTAGAGGACAACACAAACAGGCTCTAACCAGAGTAGAAAAAGAAGTGGGAGGCCGCGTTGCACAACTAAGCAAGAAGATAAGCACATTAGAGTCTCTAGTTTGAGAAACAGATGCCTGACAGGTCCCCAACTGGCATCTTCATTAAATAGTACCCGCCAAAAAAACAGTGTCAACATCCACAGTGTGGGATTTTGGGCTTCAGGACAGAGTGGCAAAGAAAAAGCCATATCTGAGACTGACTAATAAAAGAAAAAGATTAAGATGAGCAAAAGAACACAGACATTGGACAGAAGAAGACTGGAAAAAAGTGTTGTGGATGGATGAATCCAAGTTTGAGGTGCTTGGATTACAAAAAAGAACGTTTGTAAGATGCAGAACAAATGAAAAGATGCTGGAAGAATGCCTGACACCATCTGTTAAGCATGCTGGAGGTAAAATGATGGTCTGGGGTTGCTTTAGTGCTGGTAAGGTGGGAGATTTGTACAGGGTAAAAGGGGTTCTGAATAAAGAAGGCTATCACTCCATTTTGCAACCCTATGCCATACCCAGTGGACAGCACTTGATTGGAGCCAATTTCCCTAAGATAATGACCCTAAACATACCTCCAAATTGTGCAAGAACTATTTACAGCAGAATCAGGCAGCTGGTATTCTATTGGTAATGGAGTGGCCAGCGCAGTCACCAGATCTGAACCCCATAGAGCTATTGTGGGAGCAGCTTGACTGTATGGTACGCCAGAAGTGCCCATCCAACCAATCCAACTTGTGGGAGCTGCTTCTAGAAGCATGGAGTGCAATTTCTCAACAAATTAACAACTAGAATGCCAAAGGTGTGCAATGCTGTAACTGCTGCAAATGGAGGATTCTTTGATGAAAGCAAAGTTTGATGTAAAAACAATGTTATTTCAAATACAAACCATTATTTCTAACCTTGTCAATGTCTTGACTCTATTTTCTATTCATTTCACAATGTATGGTGGTGAATAAGTGTGACTTTTCATGGAAAACACAAAATTGTTTGGGTGACCCCAAACTTTTGAACGGTAGTGTGTATATATATATATATAATATATATATATATATATATATATATATATATATATATATATATATATATATATATATATATATATATATATATATATATATATATATATATATATATATATAAGAAAATATATTTTAAAAAGTTTCTTATATTATCTTATTTTCTCAAAATTTTGAAAAACAAGGAAATAATCAGAAATTCTTATTTCAAAAGACATTTTTATTTTGCTGCATGGGTCTAAAAAATTCAGTAGGATTTGTTTAGGCCTATGCAGCATAATAATTATTCATATTTACAATTTGCTCTGGATATTAGTGGAAAAAAATTCTGACTCACATTCTACAAAAATACACATTGCATAAATTTTAAAATTTCTATTGAAGATAAATTATGCTAATTATTCTAGTTATTTAATGATATGAAGTGATTAGATTATGTTAACCTATACATATAACATATAATTATACATATACATATAACAATAAATTCTTCAATAAACTTGCTAAATTATTAAAAAGTTTTGGTTGTCAGTTTTTTAACAAGAGCACATTATAACATCATGACTGCTTGCTCTGCCAAGAACCCGCTAGGTGCTTCAACCAGTTTTTGTTTAAATTAGTTAATTCCTAGTTGTAATTCTAGAATAAACAATACTTTTCTTTGCTCTGTCATTAATCACAACAATTACTTAAGCTTCAATGAGTAGTAATAGAAGTTGTCTTTAAGCTATTACAAAAAAAGCTGTGTAAGGTGTCTAGAGTATTCAGAAAACATCAGTTTCTTTATGCTTGTGGTGCAGAATAACTCTATCAAGAAAATTTTTTGTTTCACTCCAAGGGCCACTGTACTCTAAAAATATGCTCTGGCATAATATTATCTCTAATATCTGTCAAGTTCCTTCAATAAGCTTCATTTCTGATAGGTATCAGAAGTACAGTCCCAGCTGTCTCCATTATCTCCAGTAAGCAGTGGCATTAGAGAATTATTAAACAGCATTATTGAATAATTATTAACTCATATCAACAGCATTATTCTAATTGTTATATTATTCTAATTCAATTTCTCTATGGATTTAAGATTATAATAAGTTTTAAGAGAAAACATCAGACTCACGGAGGATGAATTTAAGTGTAGATATGGAGGTAAACCTAACATTTTACAATAATGTAAAATTGTATAATAATTCGTCATGGCCAGCAGGGTACCAGTGACTGTTTTCTGACTATATTATCAAATATTTCAAAAAAAAAATTTACATTTCCTTATACCGCTATTCAAAAAAGTTTAAACGATTGCAGAATTTTCAAATCTAATCTTCGGTTTTTCTTGAATAAAAATCTAACGGAAATAGATATCAAAATAATTATTTTTCCAATTTGGTAAATAGGTTATTTGTTAATAGAATAAAAAAAGAGTAGGTTTTGACTCATTACCGTTTACTCAGAAATTTCATTCAAAGGTAGGTGATATAAATTAAGAGGTTTCACAAAAGTTTAAACGATTTTATTTAGGATCAATTATTTGCTAACTAATTGATAAATCCGCTGCAAAAAAAAATTTCGCAGTGAATTTATCAATTAATTAGCAAATAATTGAGTAGTTTTTCAATCAAAAAATTCATCACAACATCATCAGGCAGCTTTTAATTCATTAAAAACCAACTTAAAATATTGTGAATTTCAAATTAATTTCAATTGCGTGCAAATGGGTCGAAAATCAGTTTCTAGTGACATCAAATGGCAAGTTATTGGTATGGCGCGGACAAAAAATCACACAAACGTTCAAATAGGCAAAATACTTAACATTTCTGAATATTGCGTTAGAAAAACCATCAAAACCTGGGAACTTACCAAGGACATCTCCGACATGCTGCGTACTGGGAGACCATCCAAACTCAGCAACCGTGACAAAAATGGTATATTCAGAATGAGCAGAGAAAACCCCAAAGTTAGCAGAGAGCTCGTGAGACGAACATTGTCAGACAAAGGTATTGGAACGTACATAGCTGCTAAAAAACCTATTCTTTCAATCACGGATAAACGTAAACGACGAGTATGGTCCAAAGAAAGGCTGGACTGGTCTGTAGAACAGTGGACAAAAGTTATTTGGAGTGATGAAGCTAACTTTCAAGTTGTAAACCGCAAGGGAAGAATCTATGTCAAAAGATTTGCAACTGAGAAATATTCAGACAGGTTTTTGCAACATCGTCGACAAGGCAGTGGAGGTTCGGTTGGCATCTGGGGATGTTTTTCTCACAAAGGTATAGGCTTCTGTCAGCTGTATGAAGGCCGAATTAATCAATACACCTACAAGAACACATTGGAAACGTGTTTAGTTCCATCAATCAGACACTTGTATGGCAGAAGCAAGCAATTCATCTTTCAACAAGACGGGGCTTCAGCTCATACAGCACACTCAATCAAAGAATATTTTTTGAAAAAAAAGTTCAATGTGATGCCCTGGTGCCCTAGATCACCAGATCTCAACCCAATCGAAAATATTTGGTCTTGGATCGACAATCAACTGACATACCATGAAATTCAATCAACTCAGCATTTAAAGCAACTTTTGAATGAGTACTGGCTGAAGGTACCTTGCGTGATGTGCATGAAATTAGTTGAATCAATGCATAAACAAGTTTATCTTTGCTATAAAAACAAAGGAGGACACTTCAAATATTAATTCCCCTTTTTTTTTCATTTTTTGTTCGAATGTTGCAATTCGTTTAAACTTTTGTGCTTCTTATTTTTCCTATAAGATTTTTTGTAATAGCTTTTTTCTAATTAAATATTAAAATTTTTACAACATGTTCATATTCATTTTAAAGCTAATTACTTTTTCTTTAATAAATAAAAAAAATTAAGTCGATATCATTTGACAGTTTTTCTTTATTAAACAAAAACCAAACATACTTGATAAAAATTCTGCAATCGTTTAAACTTTCGTGAATAGCTGTATTGGCATAGAGCTTTAATTGAAAAACATTGGTATATGACACGTACATAAAAACCACAATTATGTAAATCTTACTCATCAACGAACATATCTTCAACAAACTTCTGCATGAATGTTTTGCACAATTTGTCAAAAAGCAATGTTTCAGCATTGTAGTCAATATCAAAATCTGAAATAGAGTATTTATTAAAACATTTTTAATTTATTTGGCTCCAAATCCATTCTCTTTAACTAAAATGTAGTTTTTTTAAAAAATGTCTTTTAAAAAATCTCTATGACTTTTTTTATGTTGATTTATACAGTTAGATGAGGTACGAGAGTTAACCTTTTGTCAAATAAAAATTTCCATTTATTATACACAAACATGAAATGTTCTAAAAAAAATTTCTAAGTTTTGTAAAGATTAATTTTGTGGCAGATATTTTAATAGAATTATTTTTTTTACTAATTGGTAAAACAATTTAATATATATTGATGTGCAAAAGTAATATGTATGATAAGTTAGTAATTTAGTGTAAATTACAATTTTAAAGTTATGTTCTCATTGAGCCATAAGGTATTTTATGATTTTTCAAAAACTAGTATTTTGTTATTTTCCAAAAACTAGCATTTTACAATTTTTCAAAAACTATTTTTAAACCTTTTAAAAGTAAAGTTTAAAACCAAAATTTGCTCAATAAAATGATCAACTTTTAAATTTAATATTTGGTTTTAAATGAAAATACTTTGAGATGTGCTGACTCAACCTGCACACTAGGAAAGATGCAAATTAAGTAAACTCAGGATTAGTGGTGAATACTTTGTGATATGTTGACTCAGGGTTAGTGGTGAAGACTTTGTGATGTGCTGACTCAACTCTTACACTATGAAAGATGTAAAACAAGTAAACTCAGGATTAGTGGTGAATACTTCGAGATGTACTGACTCAACTTTTACACTATGAAAGATGTAAAACAAGTAAACTCAGGATTAGTGGTGAATACTTTGTGATGAGCTGACTCAACTTAAAAAAAAATTTTAAAAAAATGTGTGGCTGTGGAAATTGGCTTAAAATTTGATAAGCAGTTTGTTTGCTTATTGTTGTTTTTTGTTTGTCTCTTTTTTTTTTTTTGACATTTAAAACATTTGACAATTATTAAACCGCTATTTTAAGTATTTTATTTTAGGAACTTTTTCAGATGAGCATGTCATACAAGCAAGGTTAAAGATGGCTTTAAAAAATGGTCTAGTATGTAGATATGCAAAAAGTTAGTCTTATCTAAATGTCTATCTAAAAGTATAAATTACTACTTTAAAAGTAATGAGCGAAATAGTACTTGATCATTTTTAACACTTCATGTAGCATTTAACCTTTTTAAAAGTATACCAAATTTTAACTGATTGACTTTTAAATTTTAAACAAGTAAAAGTAACAATAAGTATGCAAGCAAATTCATTAAATATGTCACAATTAGTCTCACTGAATTTTCACATTTCTCATTTTCTTATTTTTTAAATATGTCACATTTAGTCTTTCTGAATTTTCGCATTTCTCATTTTCTCATTTTTTTTTTTAAAACTAAAATAAAATAGTGACTTAAATACAAAATTAAATTTGTATTTAAGTCACTATTATCATTCATTGGTACAGGAGGAAAAAAGCCAGCATTGTGTAAAGTCTCCATTTTATGAAAACAAAAAATTATTTAAGATTTATTATTTGTTAGTCAGGATTGTTTAAATCTGTTCAGACAGAATGGATTTGGTTTTAGAGGAAAACTTTTAAAAAAATCCCCATGAGCATGACTCAATTCTAACTGAAAGAACTTCATAGCTAGTTATCAAAAAACTTCTAACTCATCTAAAACTAAACTAAAATACAGAACAGATTGTAGACAGGTACAAAGTGGTAATGAGACTGGGAAACCTATTATAAAAGCTATTTTCATCAGTTCTTCTTAACATTTAAAGCACATCTTTCAAGATGTTCTTCATGTATAAGAAAATGAAAGGTAAAAAAAACCTCTAAATTGACAAAAACCATTAGCACAAAATGTTATGCTTTCCTGCCCAACAAAAAAAGGAACTATATTTTAGACTTTTAGGTCATTTTTCCTTGTGTGTGTGTGTATATATATATATATATATATATATATATATATAATGTAAATATAAAAAGTGTATAAAAAGTTCTAAATAAAATGTAAATATATATATATATATATATATATATATATATATATATATATATATATATATATATATATATATATATATATATATATATATATATATATTTACATTTTATTTAGAACTTTTTATACACTTTTTCCATTAAAGTGATGAAAATAATTTTTCTATCAAAGTGATGAAGTGACAAAAATAAAACTTCCAAAAGATGCAAGTCTTATTGAGTTGCATTGTGACAGGTTCTAAAGAAAAACAAATAAAAAATGACCAGCTCAATGAACTAATATGCAATAATATATTTACACTTTGATACAGTATAAAAGAGGCTTATCTCATTAGAATATAATTTTTAAATACTAATTTAAAGCTGTTGTTATTATTCCTATAACATAAAACAAACAAATGGAAATATCATTCCCATATATTGCACTCAAAATTATTACTTAATTTTCAAACTGCAATCAACATATTAATTTTATTATCAAATGTTGTGATACAACTGGCTCAGTACTCAGCAAATCAAGATCAGGCTGGTCATTAAAGGTCAATGAGTTTTTAAGAAATACCATTATTAGAGGATTCAAAGTAGATTAGAAGATTTCTGCAACAAAAATTGCAGCATCAAATGAAACAATATTTGTTTCTATAAACATTTTAAAAATTTTTAATATTAAACTCCACATATATGCAATCTGCTCATATAGTCTCAATTGACCAAATACCTTTTTTTATTTTAAATAAGAGCACCCCAATATTGTAATAATTAATACAGTACAAAATATGTGCTAATTGTTAGATGTATTTTAAAGAAAATATTTTGAACTCTTTTATTTTTGATCTCTTTTATTTTTGATCTCTTTTATTTTTTTTAAAAAACAAATTTCATCAAATTTGGTTTTTATCAAAATTGATTTTTACTACATGAATTAATTATTATGGGTCATAGAGATTATGCAGATAAAAAAAGATAAAACTATGACATCATCATCCCATAATTTAGCTGCATTTATTTTTTATTTAAAACTTTTATTAATGTAATTTTATATTACATGTTAATATAGTTTATGTAATCTACCTGGGTTAAATAGTATGTCAACATCACCTTTCGGTTTTTGTTTTTTTACATTGCTGCTAATAGCATCTTCAATGACTTCCATAGACAATGCTCGTACAAATGATATCATTACTGCAATTCTAAGTGATTACACAGCAACAAATAATTATACTATAAAACACTATATTAAAGTATGAACATGTATACACACATAGCTTTGTGCACTTATATAAAAACAGCATACCTAAAAACTGATACAAAATTTTAAATAAAAAGGTAGTAAACACAAAAATTTCAATCGAAACAAATAATTTCCACATCAATAAAATTAGCCATAGTATAAACCATTCACCAAGCTACTAGTGTGTAAAAAAAATGCCCTTGAGTCAAGGAAATTTTTTCTATATTGTTATTATTTGGAATTGAAATAATAACAAACAGTAAACTGATCAAAAATTTTTATTATGACCTTTATAATATAAAGCAATCATAATTCTTCAGTTTTGTATAGAAACTTTAGTCCTAGTCGATCTCCAGTAGCATCTTTGACACTGATAATGGTGTGAAAAACAAGACAAATTTTTTAATTTGTTTTCCGGTAAAATCAAACAAACAATCCGCCATGTTATTGTCCGCGTTGATGCGGACCATTGAAATAACTTTTCAATAATGATAGCAATATTAATTAATCGCTCTGCTGGTATTATTTTGACTAGTCTTCAGAATTTCGATATCCACTGGCATGGAAAATAACCTATTAATATCTATTTTAATGAGCTTAAAAACGATTCGCAATTAGTCTATGATAAAATCACGGTTGTCATGCCAACAAATTAAATTTTCGGAAGCTAAGTCTTATTTAATATTATTAAATAATTTTTTCTTATTGGTATTGAATAAGTTTTTCTTGACAAAGAGTACTTGTTAATCAAAAAATAAAAAGGAACATTCCGTTTTAAGGGGAGGCTAAGTTTTTTGTCATCTCCATGTGGTAGAGATGAAAAACCTCTTCGCCTCCCCTTCTTTATGCTATCCTCAGCCCCACGGCCTTTAAACCTGAAACGTTATTTGAACTAAGGTAAGGGAGGAAAATATACCTCGTCACCCCCCTCTCCCCATTCAGATTAGTTTACCTTGGGTACTCACACATTAAAGCACCAAATTAGTTCAACAAAGTTTGACTGCTTCATTTCATATAATTAAGGTATAAAGACTTAAAACTTAAGAAATTTATAAATATTATAAACTTGTTAAATTACAAAACGTGTAAAACTTCTTTATCTTTGGCTGCTTGCCTGCGAAATCTGGGAACGACTTTGAACTTGACTCTTAGTTTTCGCATTTCTAAATATTTTACAATTTACATGACCTATAAGCATGCGCATACAAAACATAAAAGATAATCGTGTTGATTATCGCATCGTTAAGCGAAAGAAAAAGCAAAACAAAACAAAAAATAAAAAGGCGAAAAAGAAGAAAATAGTAAAGCAAGATCTAAACAAACCGCTGAACACGGAATCGTGGTTACCTTTAGATTCCATTATGAATTTTTAGACTAGTCAAGAAAATTTAAACATCGTGCTTTCCTCTTAAATATAAAAATGACAAAGATCATTTCGTGTGTCTGCTTAGTATGAAACTCTCCTTTAAACTTTCTTGCTTGAGAGTAAATTTACAGTTGTTCAAATACGTCAAAAATGAAATAAAGTTCTTCGCCATATATTTATGAAGTCTATATACATATTCGTGAACACACTGTCTATATACATAGTACGTGTACATAACATTTACTTATTGCAAAGTTCAGTATATTAGTTCTAACAATTGTTAAACTTTATTCTTTTAAGTAGCATTTTTTTGACTTTGATGATTGTGATTATTATGATTTTTTTTAGTGAAATATTTGATAAGTATATTGGGAAGAATTTAGCGGCTATCACAGGAATGCCTTTTCCTTACATTTTTTGTAAATTACTCATACTAAAATGATTCCGGAGTTTATGATTTGTTTCATATTTCGAATAATCCTGCCAATTTCATTGATAGCAGGTAAAGAGTTTTTTTTTACACATCTTTGTATGTATGTATGTATGTATGTATGTATGTATGTATGTATGTATGTATGTATGTATGTATGTATGTATGTATGTGTGTATGTATGTATGTATGTATGTATGTGTGTATATCTGTAAAAAAATTTTATAAATCAGTCAAAAATTAAAAATAACAAAGTCTTTCATTCAATTTCTAAAATTAAAGCTTCTATTTTGAGAACTTATTAAAAAGAACAAAAAAAAATTTACATTTTCATATGAAAATTATTTAAAATTAATTAAAATTATTATATGATCATCAATATAATTCATACTCCTAGATAAACTATTAATGCTTTATGCAGGTTAAAAAGTAGTATATATCATTTCAGAATAGATCAGAAACCTTTTTAAAGAAAAAAAATAAATAAATGAGAAGATATTTGGATAAAACATTATTAGATGAATAAGAATAGAATTAAAGTTTAGTTAAAAACTAATTCAAAAAAAATTATATGGAATTTTTTTTTTTTTCTTTTTATCAGACAAACAACTTCCAAACTTTTTATAAATTTTTGTTGAAGTTGCATTTTTGAAATATATTTTTTAGAAATTCACATCAGTCTTTTTTTCTTATGGTTTGATTTCTCTCAAAAATTCCTTATCTTGAAAAATCATGAAATTTTTGGGTTCTTTTATTGTTTGTACTTTTTCTAATATATTGGCACTCAATTCAATCTTAAAAATGTACCTGAACTATCAGTTTAATTTATTGGCAGAGTTTCTTCTGAATCACAACCAATTTTTTGAGGGATATAGTTGCTTTAAAAGTTTGTTAGCAAAATTACAAGTGTTTTTTTTTAGAAGAAAAAGCAATTTCATTCTTCTTTTTGTTAACCCTCTATACTGATATCTGATAAAGAGATAATAATTTATTTAGACTGGTTTTATATTGAATCAAAAAAACATTAAGCCATAGCAATATATAGCTTGTTTAATTTTTAAAAAATAAAGATCTGTAGAAATATCTGATTCCAATAATAATAATAATAATAATAATGATGATGATGATGATGATGATGATGATGATGATGATGATGATGATGATGATGATGATGATGATGATGATGATGATGATGATGATGATGATGATGATGATGATGATGATGATGATGATGATGATGATGATGATGATGATGATGATGATGATGATGATGATGATGATGATGATGATGATGATGATGATGATGATGATGATGATGATGATGATGATGATGATGATGATGATGATGATGATGATGATGATGATGATGATGATGATGATGATGATGATGATGATGATGATGATGATGATGATGATGATGATGATGATGATGATGATGATGATGATGATGATGATGATGATGATGATGATGATGATGATGATGATGATGATGATGATGATGATGATGATGATGATGATGATGATGATGATGATGATGATGATGATGATGATGATGATGATGATGATGATGATGATGATGATGATGATGATGATGATGATGATGATGATGATGATGATGATGATGATGATGATGATGATGATGATGATAAGAATAAGAATAAGAATAAGAATAGTAACAATAATAATAATAATAACAATGATAATAGTAATAATAATATTAATAATAATAATAATAATAATAATAATAATAATAATAATAATAATAATAATAATAATAATAATAATAATAATAATAATAATAATAATAATAATAATATGTGTTATGTTAAGATAAATCCAAGTTGCAGAAAATACCTCCATACAATACTAATTTTTTTCAATAATTTTATGTTTATGCTTTCAATCAACTACAAATTGTCCAAATCTATAAGTGTTTTTCTTATTACAGGCTAAGTTTAGTGATAAACTGTCTTCTATCTCATTATTGAATCAAAGTTTAACTTTTACTCATTAGTGCTTTCATACTCAATGTTTATATAATGCCATCTTTTGAGCATATTGTACTTGAAGTATTTGTCTTTTTTTCAGAGGGTTCACTTTGGATGGCTTTTTATAGAATCTTAAAGTGTTTAATGGGATTCAAATTGGTGCTATTTTACTTTTGCACCCCATATTTTTATTACAGATTATGAAAGATCATTGTTTAAAAATAAGAAAATGTATAAGAAACAATACTTTTAGACTGACTTAATGTACTCTAAACTCAATCTGTAAAATTTAAAAACTCATAAAAATGCTAATATTTGCCATTTTTTCAATGCGATAATGAATTTAAAGTTTCTTTGTCTTCCATCTGTTATCTAAAAAAATTTTCACAATTTAAGGTAATTAACAGTTAAATATACATTAATTTTAAATACTTAACAAATTTATCTGAATGAGCTATTTTACACAAAGTTAGTTGTATGATAAATTTTAAATGATAAATGATGTGATTTTATTTCAAAATCCATCACTAAAAAATGTTTTTAATTGTCATTTAAAACAAATTTTGCACTCCATTTAATACTCTATTAAATAAAACAGTTTTAAAATTGCTCAACTACTTGCATATTTATTGAGACTTTAGTGAATGAATGCTGACAATATGATTAACTTTAAACGAAATATTTCTTTAGTAAAACACAAGACTGTTACTAAATAATGTTTATTTGAACACAGAGAAAATAGTACTTATGTAAAAGTGTGATGTTGCAAAAATACACCGTTTGCAAGTTGTTTGTAACATTTATAAACTTCTTTATTTACTGTTTAATATTGTTGTATGTAAAATATTAAAAATAAACCTGATTGTAAAAAAGCAAAATTCTCCATACATATTACAGCAGACATCAACATTTGATGATAATGATATTTTATGTATTCTAAGTCCAAGGCCCAATCAAATACAGCTGAGAAAGGTGTAATTTACACACACAAAAAAACAGGATTTTTCTCACACAAAAATCTTTCCGTAAACTGCAATCTTATAAACAAAATTGCGTAGAATTTTTGAGTAAGTTATTCAAAACTTCTGGCACAAAAAAATCTACTGCAAATTCTAACTTTTGCATAATTACGCAAAATTTTCATTTTACGCAAAAGGTTCATGATTTATTTTTCAAGATGTCTATTTTTGTAAACAAAAAGATTTATTCTTGAAAAACATAGTTACATAATTTTTAAAAGTTTCAGTGAATACTAAGTGCTTCAATAATATTTTTGACATTTTTCTAAATGTAAGCATTGTGTGAGAAGCATTTTTTAACTTTTTAAAATGTTTAAAAATCCATCAACTTGAAGATGAAACTTTTATCAACATGGTAAGTTTACACTAGAGCAAACTCATGATTAATTGCAATATAAGACATGAAAGACCTAGCATTAGGCAACCATCACTCTACAAAACAAGGGATTGAATGCTGTAGTATTTACAAAAATGTATGAAAAGATTTTTATTATAAAACAGTACAACCCCTTTTTTGAGTGATGAACCCCTATTCAAACATTGTAATCATGTGAAATGAAAAGTATTTTGATATTTTCAACATTAGTGGAGAAGAGGTTAACCATTAAATAACTTGTTATTTAATGGTTATCCTCTAAAACAAATGTTTGTCAATTTAATAAATGACAAACATTTATTAATAAATAATGAACATAATATATCATTGAGTACATATGCCTTATTAATATATCATTGAGTACATATGCCTTATTAATAAAAAATGAACATAATATATCATTGAGTACATATTTTTCAAGCTCTAAATTTAAGAAATGCAGACCTTTTTTTGGCACACAAGGTAAACATGGAATATTTTATATATATATATATGTATATATATATATATAAAATATATATATATATATATATATATATATATATATATATATATATATATATATATATATATCATAGATATAGGATAGTCAATAAGTATAGTTTACTCTGTAGAATGGCTACCATGTATTAATTTAAAATATTTAAACAATATGTTGCTGTAAATAAAGAACAATATAAAAAGTACTGGAAGGGAAACCCAAAAAAGAAAAACCCAACAAAAACAACACAAAAGTAAACATTTAAATTAAAAACAAATTCTAAATGAAACAAAAAAACACATCAAGTTTAGCGTCTATTGTCAAAAAATTTCCATATCTTTTTGTGAAATTGTAAACTGTGTGTTCTACTATTTCTTAAATGAATATAAACTGTGTGGGATTTTGTCATTTTTGTCACTGAAACCACTGTGAAATTATTCTAAATTTACAAATTGTAATTTACCAAGTGTAATTGAAGCTCAAAGCAATTTAAGGATTTTTAATTTTGCTTACTCTATTTCTGTAAAAAATTCTACATGCATACTTTAATAAGGAATTTCTTTTTTCACATTGATCACATAATGTTTTTGCCTGGAGTTGTAGGCAGAAGTGGTCCTCAAGTTTCCCTTGCAAGGTATTCTATTTTTTGTGGTGAGTCTGGCTTTTGTGCAATGCTGAAATATGATTCACAGCTTTAAAACTTTATACAGCTAAATTCTTTAAATTTTGTGGACTGAGGCATTTGCGCATCTTGAAGGTGGTAGTTTCCCATCTTATTTTGGTTGATAAGTTAGGTTTCTTTTACTCGTTTGTAAATATCCTTTCTTGTAATTAACACAGTAACTTTTTTTGTCTCCAAGTTTCTGTCTGATTTTTATTAACATGAAGTTAAAACAACAATGGAAGTCTCATTTAGTCGGACCACAGGCATTTTTCAATATTTTTGCCTTTATCTTTTCTCCTCATAATTGTTAAGCAAGCTTCACAGCTTCACAATGTCTTCTAATACATGGTGGCTGTTTGATAAATGATAATGATCCTGTTGGCTTTATTTCAAAATCTTTTGCAAAATATATTTGAAAATTTGAATCTATCAATAAGAAATCGAAAGATGCACTGCTTGATGCAGCCAATATCATTAAAGAAAAGCACAGCAAATAAAGCTAATTCTTGTATTATGTTAATTATCTGGCAACCTTGGAGAAATATATGCTATTATCTGCCAATTGAATGTCTTTAAACCATGTATTTATCATACGATTTACTATTTTTGTTAAGTGTGGGCTTTACTACCCTAAAAAAAAAAAGTGAGACTGAATAAAAGTCTATCATTCATATATATAAATTTTTGTCATACTAACCTCAGCTGGTTGGTCTGGGGAATAGTATTGTAAATAAAAACTGTTCCTAAGAGACCAAAGAATTAGTAATATTTTGGGGGCCAATAACTATGATAGAAATCTGCCAGTGGAAAATATTTTGGATAAAAAGTGTTAAAGTTAGATGAAATTATTAAAACATCAATAAATTAACAAAAATGCATGATATTTATACAATATTTTATCTACTTGTAAACATAATGCTCATTACATAATCACTAATTTTCATGTGGATGCTGCCAGTAGGTCAGATTTAACAAGTTGTTTTCTAGCTTGCACTCTAACATTAAACATGATTGAAAATTTTTAAAAAAATACTGTTTTATATATCATATACCAAGTTTACTAATAAAAATTCATCTTCAATAAAAAAAACTTTTTAAAAATGTTTTAATAAACTTGTGTACTCCATATCAAGAAATGACTCAGTCTTCATGTCAAGAAGATTTATTCATTTCTTGATAGTGACACTTTTCTGTTACTGTTTGTAATTTATCCATTTCTATTGTTGCTGTACATAAATATAGTAGATAAAATATATTATATATGTTACATAGTATATATTATGTCATAGATTTTTATATGCGTATTATATATTTAGTTTTAAGTATATCTGACCAATGTTTTGTAAACAGTAAAAAAACTTAAATAATCAATTCATATACACTGCTGATCAATAATCATACCTTGTATAATTCTCTATTTATAAAGAAAATGTTGTTTATTAATAATCACAACTTATGTAATTCTCTATTTATAAAGAAGTTTTAAAACGTATTTTTAACTAAATTTTTATATTATTAGCTTGTTCTGTTCGTTATAATGCACTTTCATTGGTCTACCTTATATACTTGCTTATTATACCTTTGGTACCAACTCCTCAAAGGCTCTACTACAGTAAGTTATTTTTTATTATGATATTCTGTGTTTATGTGAGTTTGCATGTGTGAATATCAGTTTATGTTTATTATAAGTTTATGTATATTTGCAATGTGTGTATGGGACACAGTGGTCCCTAAATTTAAGAAATGCATATCTCTAATAATTAACATAACCTAATTAATCCTGAATAAAGCCTAAATGTTATTTACTACTGCATGAACCTGTCTAATTACCATAACAATACAAATTGAAGAACTGTGCCAGGAATAGTTTGGATGTAATTTCAGAAGGAAGTAATTATATTGATACGTTTGCTGAAGAGCAGCATTTTCAAAAACTTGTTCACTGTGCTGACTATTTTTTATAAATTAATTGTAATAATAAACTACAAAATATATATTTATAAGTAAGATATTTGATCTAGATAATTTTTTAAATTTATCACAAATTTAATTTATGTTATTGTGACACCAGATACATTCAAAAAACGTTGTATGTGGTGTATGTAATGAAAATATTCTATAACTTAATGGATGCAAATAGAAATCATAGTTGCTTTGTATCATGCATGAAAAATGTATCTTTGGAGAATGTTGAAAGAGTAAAATATTTACCAAGTAATAGATATACTTAGGTTGTTAGGAAAGTTCGTAGAACTCCCTTGTTAAAAAAAAAAAAAGATTTTTTTAAATATCAAAATAATGTCCATTGTTATCTATACAAAGTTGCATCCATTCAAGCCATCCTTTCAAACGTTTTTTTATACTCTACTTTTGGTATACTTTGAAGTTGCTTCGTTATGCGAGTTTTTTTACTTTCTACGTCAGTATCGTCATCAAGATTTGTTTTTATCAAGTCGAATAGCCAATAATCAGATAGAGCTAAGTTTGGTGAGTGTGGTGGGTGACGAATTATTGTAATTCCAGCTTGGTTTAGACAATTGTGTCGGCTTGAGTCACATTGGATCGAGCATTATCATGAAGAAATTTGAAATTTTGAGTGCCTGTTTTAGGTCTTTGCTTATTTATTTTGCATATAAGAGGTTTCAAACAATTTTTTATATAATATTTGCTAGTAATGGTGTCTTCCTTTTTAACATAACCCAAATGAAAAACACCTGTTGTTTTGAAGAAGATGTAGAACATGTTTTTTGGCTGAAATCTGTTGCATCTTATTATAGTTCTTGGACTTTCACCTTCACCAATCCAACTAGCGTTAGCCGACTTGTGTCCAACTTGTCCCATATAAACCACAACTCATCCCCTGTAATAACATCATATAGTCTCCGTGGGCTGTTTCTGAAAAGGGATAAATTTTCCTTACATGCCTCAACTCTATTCTTGCAATTTTGATCGTTTAACTTGTGGGGTATCCAAAGTGATGTTAATTTTCTTTTTTTTAAGTCTGTTGTGAATGATTTGGTTGATTGTAAAATGATTAATCGATGTCAGGGCTTCAATTATATCATGTGTTGCATGCGGATTTTCTTTAATAATGGCTTGCACACGTTCAATATTCTCAGCTGTATACGTGGTTTGAGGGTGCCCTGAGCGAGGATCACCATGAACTAAAACCAATTCATCGGTTATGACTTGTGCTGAAACTCCAAGTAGAACATGGGTTTTAATATATGCTCGATATTCAAATTTTTCCATTTTTAAATATTTTCTTTTATATATATAATAAAATTTAACTAACTTTTTTAATAAACATTCAAAATATTTCAACAAGTACTTAAAATGTTCATAATTAAAAACAGTTTAAAATGATATATAAATATTTAATTATTTCCTGTCTCATTGTATCTTTATAGATGAAGTTCTACGAACTTTCCTAACAACCTAAGTACTAGATTGTAATATATAGAACTTTTCACACACATCAGTAATGTTTTTAAAACTTGGTTAGGTTAATCATGCTGTACTGTGTTCCTGATGTTAACAAAACTAATAACAACATGAAAATTATATTTAAATTGACCAGAATTAATAGCATTCCTTTTAAGTTTGTATCAAATTTAAAATTAACAAATATAGTTAATGGAATGCAGACAGCATCTGCGTCATATCAAAACCCATATTGGTTTGTTAGCCTTAAGTATCTGAGAGATGACTGTTTTGAAATAAAGATGGAAAACTCTAATGTAGTAAACCCTCATTGTTAAAAGTTGAAAACCTATAACAAAAATGATTAGTGATAGCAACAAGTAATGATAAAAAAGAATTTAAAAAGATAATAGAAGCAACAAATGTTAAGAATAATAAGCAATGTAAACAATTACTAACAAAAAGAATTTAAAATTATATTAAAAAAACAAATAACAAAAGAAAAAAATACCAATAATTAATAAAAAAAAAAAAAAGAATTTCAAACTTAGTAAAAACAAACAGTAAAAAGAATGAATAATAACAACAATTGATAATTAGAAAAATTTTAAAATATGATAAAAATAATAAATGATAACAACATTAATATAAAGAATTTAAAATGAATATAAAAGCAATAGAGAATAAAAACAATAAATGATAACAAAAGTAATAAGCAATAAAAGGAATGTAATAATATAAACAAATTAATATAAAAGTATAGTAAAAATTTTTTAACATATAATAAAAATAGTAAACAATAACAATTACAAATAATAAATATAAAAACATGATAAAAATAACAAATAATAATAAAAATAAATTATAACAAAATTTTTTAAATAAAAACAATAACAATAAATACTAATAAAAACTTAGAACTATAATAAAAATAAGCAATAAAAATGATAAAATTAAAATGTAATAAAAATAATAAACAGTAACAATGAAAAATAAATGAAATTTTGAAATGTAGTAAAAATAAAAAATAATGAACAAAAAAAGTTTTTAAGATAAAAACAACATAGCAACAATACTATGAAAAACTTAAAGTTATAATAAAAACATCAATAAAAGAAATAAACAATAGCAATAATATGTAATAAAAAGAATTTAATAATATAACCAAATTAATAAAAATAAGCAATGATAAATAAAAAAAAAGAATTTTAAAAAGGAGTAGTAAAAGTAATACAAATAATAACAACTAAAAATAATTAAATTTTTCTTTCCTGTATAAATCTTATTAATTATATATTAATTATATATTGCGTTAGCTGAAATTTTAATTTTTTCTCTTAGTTCAAGATAATATATTTACCAATTAATAACTCTCCAAACTTGAGATTGCAGATCAAAGTAAAAACTTTATCTGTTTTTTGTGCCATACTTTGACCTGGCACATTCTTCAGCTGAACAATTACACGTTCTCACATATTAGATTTTTTGATACTGGGAAATGATAATTTCACAGCATTTTTAAGTAAATTAGATAAAGTAAAATAGTCAAATAGATATATCATGGTATATCACTAAAACTTTATAATGATTGAGTAACTTTTGAAAGTGTGAATTAGAGGTCATCACGGAGACCAATTTTAAAGATCTCTAAGATATCTAAAAAGGGCTTGTGCTGGCATGGTGTCTTTCTCAGAATGCACATGGTGTCTTTCTCAGAATGCAAATGAGGTCTGCATGTTCATCAAATAAAAGATGAGTATCTGTAACCTTAATGTTAAATAATCAATGATAAAAATTTCAATCTTTTAAATTGAATTGAATTTTCCAAAATTTCATTATTCATAATTAAGAGAATAAAATCAAAGACTATTATTGTATGATTTACTTTAGATATCTACCTTGTGTCTTGCACTAAAAAATTTTTAACTATATAATTTTTTTATATTCATATGTTATTTTTAGAGGGTGCAATAAGATTACAAGCACTGCTACTTATAACATCAACCGTTTTCATTATTGCTCAAGCTGTGTTCCAAATTGTACTTGTGTCCTATGGACCATATGGTCATTTTATCAAATTATGTAAGTTTAATTGAAGTATTAAACAATAAAAAGAGCTTAAGATTGAACAGTTGTGAACATTGTTAATTTAGTTACTACACCAGCGTTTTTTTCTCTTCTTCAAGAGGCTTATCTTAAAATACATTTTAAGAATCTTAAGTTTCTGCTTTGTTTACACTTCTGTAAACTGCAAGTTGATTTTATCTTAAATTTTGTTTATAGTACAGTTTTATTCTGTAAAATTTTATCAGAGTAGCTGCATTTTAATTAAAATTAAATTCTTCATTAAAGTAAATAACTTTCATATAAGTTAAGATTTGTCTTTGAAGAAATCAATTGTAAACTATGCTTTCAAATAAATTTAAAACTATTTTCAGGTTTTTACCAATAAAAATTAACTCTGATGAGCGTATACAGGATGACAAGAAATAACGGAGATTCTCTTTTTTAACATTTTTCAACAGAAAAAGGCATCAGTGAAGGTAAAACAAACCAAAAAATTAAAGTTTTAAATATCTATAATTTCCTCACAGAAGGTGTTGAAAAGGTCCGCCTTTAGATTTCAAAGGTTTACAGAAATTAAGAGCTGTAGGCTAAAGCTCTTCTTCCCCTATTTTATCCCACTCATGCAATAAAGATTGTTTTAAGGACTTCAATTTTTATTGGGTTTAGAACAGCAGTTCTCTTAAATTTACCAGATTCAATAGTCAAGAGGTTTAAGATCAGGTGAAGATGGGGGCCATTCTTGAGATGTGATAAAGTCAGGAAAATAGAACAACACCAGTCAATTTTTTGACACAAATAAGTTTTCAAAGGAGTTTTCCCAGTGGCACAAATTCTAGAGAAAGCCATGAGTGAAGATGGATCTTGGCAGCGTTCAATTTGTCTTGCATCATTGGGGGACACTTAAGACTAAACCCTTTCATTTTGAGGATTGTAGGCTTACTGAATTGTGAACAGTTTTTCATTTGAAAAAAGGACTTTTCCCAATTGTCCCCTGCAGCCCTGTTCAAGAGCATCTGACATCTTTACATACAGCTTTGTTAGTATTTGTCAGCTGCTGCATTTTTATGCATTTTGTGAGGTTTTAATCCCACATCCTCCTTAACAATCAGTTATACTGTTTTGTGATTCACACAGATGTCACAAGCAATCTTTCTCATTGATCTCTTTGGATTCCATAGAACTCTCTTTTTGATGATAGTTGGTAAACAAGGCGTACAGACTGAGGGTTTGCAACCTCTTCCTGGTCTGTCACATTCATGACTCAACTCCTTGTATTGTTGATTTGTTTTCAAATCAGTTTGGTTAGCAATTTTCAAGGTCTAGGGGTATTATATTGATGCTTGCCTGCTTCATGAAATGAAATTATGGAAATTCAATGTTTTGACATAATCTTAACTCTGAAATGCAAAAAAGCAACTTTAATATGAGGTAAACAATACCTTATTAACAAAATTGAGCTGTAATTTATTATTACAGAAATATTTTTGATTTCTATTTTAGTATTAAAAATTCTCCCCATTATTTCTTGTCGCCTTGTAAAAAAGTTTACACCATTATCTGCATAGTCAACTTTGTTGTAAATTCTAAAGTAAAGAAAAAGGAAATGTTAAAAATAGTTTTTTGAGTATACTTTCAGTTTATATGCTTTTTTCTTAGGTACAACAGCAGGGAGAATCTCAAATCAGATTGGTTTTAACAGGTTTGTTTATCTTATGAACAAATGTTATTTCAAGCCCCAGCAGGAACATCAGTTTTCTATTTTTTAACCAGTGCATAATATATAATCCATTATTTATGAAGTTTACTGTTAAATTTGTTTAAATTGTTATTGCTAAGTTTTTTTTAACATGTCTGTTAATTTTTAATATTGAAAAATGCCAAGAAGTAGTTTTTGTCTATCATGGTTCTTACCTGAAAATATTGCTCTTATGTTTTAACAGTAGTATAATTTAATTTATAGTTGCATTTATATTTATTCTTAGATTTGATGGCTCTAAAGTCATTGATATTGTGCGTTTAGTTGCTCCTGATGTTTGCGTGTTTATATCTTCCCTAGTTGCATTTTTATCATCTCGTGGCTTCCATACTCGATATTCTGATGAAGAGCGTGCAGTTGTTGTTAAAAAAAAAAGCTCCCTTATTGAAGAATACATTCCCATCATATCAGCAATGATGTTGCTTCTTACAGGAATAATGCAACCAAATGTTTTGTCATCAGTTTATTTTGTAACATACATTGGTTTAGGTATCTGCTGGGCATTCCATCTATTGTCTGTCAAAAGCAGAGTGTACTTTGTTATGAAAACTATGCTCACAATATATGCAGCTCTTCATGTTCTTATTATTTATTTGTATCAGTTTGAATTCTTCCAGAGTATATTAACCCCTGATAGTTTCTCCCCCAGGTAAATTGTTTAATTTTGTCCTCCTAAAATTGCAATTTTTGGTTTGAAGCTAATGCAAAAACATAAGTGTATTATTTAATCTCAGCTGTGAATATTTTAAATCAAATATTATTAATTTTATGATCTTTAACTCTTTGCTATCATTACATATTATCTTACGTATTGTTAATTATATATTATTACATATTATTATATGTATAATCTTAAAAATTAATAATAAAAAAGAAAACATGTAATATATTATTATATAATATATTACATGTTTTCTTTTTTATTATTAATTTTTAAGATTACTTGGTCTTCCGTCGATTATCAAAAATCATGATTGCTCGAGAAGTAGGGAGTTAATTGTCAATACCTCAATGCGATGGCCATTTTATGTGTATCCTCTTGTCTTGTTTTTCTTATACTGGATATTAGCAGTAGAAATACGTCTCAAGTCCAAAAAGGTTTGATTTCATTCATGTTTATGATATTAAAATATTTTGAATTTTGAAATAAGTTTTTAGATTTTTATTTATTAGTAATTTTGTCCTTTCTGTTTCTTAAACTGAATTGTAATAAAAATTGATGAAAGTAGTATCATGATTTATACTTGTACACAGCTGTTTAAGTTCTTTTTTTTTTGTATGCTTTATGTAAATAAATTTAGATCATACTTTTTCTTTTTGATCAAGTAAGTTATGAAGATAACAATTTTCTGTTATCTGTTGTCTTTTAGAAAAGTTCAGCTGAAGCTACAAACTGCTGGACCATGTGCTGCAGAAATTCTGAGACTTCAGTAAGATGTACATTTGTTAATATACAGTAAATTGGTTCCAAAATTTTTATATACTTGTGTATTCAGAATCATATAAAAGAAGATATTTTGGCATGTGCTGTTCCCAAGCATCTATTTTTAGGGTGTTTTAAATTCAGTATTTGGTTGCATTTTACTAATTTCATTACAGTTATTATTTTATGTACATTGTTGCAGAGATTTTATCACTAGTACAATCACAAACTTAAGTTTGAAAATTGCGAATAAACTAAAATTTACTGATTTTGAAGTTATGAAATAGTGCCAAGATTTTTTTTGCTTTTGCAAATATTTGAGTATTGGGTATATTTTCTTCACAGTTATACACATGCCATAATCTTGAGCACTTTGTGCTAAGAGTTGCCAATATCAATTTTCTAGTATCATTCACAATTCAGGATTACTTTGCATCAAGTTCTACAGTTTTTCAACTTTACTACTAATACAAAGTGTTTTCTATTGGTAAAGAATAATTTTAACTGTAAATAATTGTCAAATAAATATATTGCAATACAAAATATTGCAGCAGACTACATATAGGTTGTGCCAAATAATTATATCATTTTGCCTTAGTAAAAAAAGCAAATTACATCAACATCTTGCAGGTTTACAACATGTTACGATTGCAATACACTAATGTTTATTTTCTAACTAATTTTATTTGCTAAAAATTATCTCAAAGTCCTTAATTTTTTTTTTTTTTTTTTGATCTACTTAAAAGACTTTTTTTTGGGGTTATTTTCCATTGATTTTCTATAGTTTTTCAATTTTACTCTAGCTAATGCAAAAAACTTTTTACTCATAATTAAAAAGCATGAAGCTCGGGAGTTTGGCATAACTAAATTTTAACTAAAAATATGAAATCTTCTAAGAACTTTCAAAAGTGCACTGTTTTTTTCTAGATGTTTCATTTTTATGATGCTTTTTGAAGTGTCATGCATTAATAGATACCAATTTAATTCAGTTCTTTTTTTAAAACAAGTTATTATAAAAACTTTGAACTTTTAAGAAACCCTTGGTAAAACTTTTCTATGAAATTACTTCAAGAAGCCATTACTTTTCTTAAATTCAATATTTTTTTTTTATGAGATCAACAGCTAATTTAAAATAAAATCAAGTACTGGTGGTAAAATACTGGCAATAAATTGCTGTTACTAAAATAGCAGCATTTTTCATATAATACTGTTTTTTGTTGTTGTTTTTTTTTCTTTCTTTTTTCCTTATTTTTTTTATATAAAGTTAATTTCTTTATATCTGTGTTAATACTTTAACAATCACTTTAGTCTCTTCTTTATGATAATCCTATGCACAGTTTATATGGCGCATTGGGTGAAGAATTACTTGCAAAAGATCAAAGCAGACAGCAATCAGAAGATGGCGGTCAAAGCACATTTAAAAGTATCATGTTTTTTTTTATGAGACAGAGCTACATTGCTGCTCTTATAATCATGATGGTATGCTTGTTTTTTTATTTTTTATTCGTTTACTTATTTCCAATTTTTATTTATTGTTAAAAAAGATATTTTCTATTGAAGCATAATTGCTTTTATATTTGCTTAAAACAAATAACTGCATTTATTTAATGTTTATAATTTTGTCTTAATTTCATGAAAACTTTTTTAAAATTTTGTATTATTTGTCTCTTTATTTGTTTTTAAAAATTCTGTTTTGTGGTATCAAAACAGTGTTTATAGTGACGTTATAAAACATATGTGCAATAAAATTTCTGACAAAATTAAAATTATCCTTATTTTTTTATTTTTGAAAATTTAAGAAAGTTCTTTATCAATTATTAAACTTTATTCGCTCTTCTTTAAAATGAGTATAAGTATTCCTATATTATGCCTTCTTTTTATTGACTTTAAAAATGCCAAACCAACTTGAGTTGAAAAAGCATGTGTACAAATTTTATAATTTGCATAGAGATTAAAAGAAAAGCTTTATTTGGAAAAAATTTTAAGATTGGCTTTGGATGTAAAAAAATACTATTTGTTTAGAAAAAGGATAATTCTGTCAACTAACAGAAGCATGTCCAATTGAAGATTTTTGGTCGCTGCTAAAAAGAAATATATATAAAGATGACTGGAGTGCCAAAAATATCAGTTAGTAAAAAAATTTTAACATGCATAAAAAGAATTGACAAGAATAGTTTACAGAGTTTTTAAGACAGTTTCAAAAAAATCAATGCCATAAGAAGATATGATGTTAAAAACTTCTTTTATTATTATTATTATTATTATTATTATTATTATTATTATTATTATTATTATTATTATTATTATTATTATTATTATTATTATTATTATTATTATTATTATTATTATTATTATTATTATTATTATTATTATTATTGTTATTATTATTATTATTGTTATTATTATTATTATTATTATTATTATTATTATTATTATTATTATTATTATTATTATTATTGTTGTTATTATTATTATTATTATTATTATTATTATTATTATTATTATTATTATTATTATTATTATTATTATTGTTATTATTATTGTTATTATTATTATAATCATTATTATTATCATTATTATTATTATTATTATTACTATTATTAGTATTATTATTATTATTATTATTATTATTATTGTTTTTATTATTATTATTATTACTATTATTATTATTATTATTATTATTATTATTATTATTATTATTATTATTATTATTATTATTATTATTATTATTATTATTATTATTATTATTATTATTGTTGTTATTATTATTGTTATTATTATTATAATCATTATTATTATTATTATTATTACTATTATTATTATTATTATTATTATTATTATTATTATTATTATTATTATTATTATTATTATTATTATTATTATTATTATTATTATTGTTTTTATTATTATTATTATTATTATTATTATTATTATTATCCAAATTTTCATTAATAAAGTTTTGTTAAAATAATTTTATTTTTTATTTTTTCTTAAATTTTATTGCACATATGTTAATATAATGCAATAAAATATGTAATATAACAATACGCAATATGCAATAATATGTAATACACTGTGACTTGACAAAATGTCGACAAACACCTTGGCCTAAATAATGTTTTAGAACTTAGTGACAAACAACTCCAAAATATTAAATGATATTTCTTTTGGTTCTTATAATTTGTTTTGCTGAAATATATAGGAAAGAAATATATTTTTAAATGTAAAAGTATATTTATTTTGTAGGTTTGAGTTTAGTTAATACAAAGTACAGGAAAATGTAGATCTTCATGTTGTTCGTAATCTTCAATGGATTTCATAAAATAAAATTTCATTTTTTTCCTGTTTTTTCTTTTTCTTTTTTTTTTTTAAATATATATATATATATATGTAAAATTTAATGACTTCTTCTTGTTCTTTGAGGATTTTTTTTACTTAAGGGTTCTTTTTTGATCTTTTAGGGACTCAGTGTTTTGTTTTATATATATATATATATATATATATATATATATATATATATATATATATATATATATATATATATATAAAATCACAAAAGAATTATCAGAACCCTTAATGAGTCTTCTTTAATGTTTGAGGGATTTTCTTTTACATATTTAGAGTTTTTAGAGTTTTATCAATATTTATCCTATGACTGTCTGTATATCTCTTACAAAGATATTTTAATTAGCTATCAATCATTATCTAATGCATATGAAGCTATATTAAGTAATTCACCTTAGATGAATTACTTATTATAATTTTATATGCATCAGATGAATATTGATAGACATTAACAGCATTAAATTTTTAATGTTAATGTGGAGAAATGTTATAAAAATAATTAATGTTGGGTAAATTATATTATTTTTTCATGTTTGTTGTAGTTATTGTTTTATGTTTTTTTTTTTTTTTTGTTTTTTTTTTATACTATTTTTTATATTTCTTTCTTTTTTTGAAATAAATAATAATTTTATCATTCACTCTTAGACTTGGAGTATTAGTTTTCATTCTTGGTTGACATTTGTTCTGCTGCTTTGGGCATGTCTTACTTGGATTACACCGTTTGCTCGTTGGTTTTGCATGGTGTCATCTCCGTACTTAGTCATCTACTCTGATCTCTTGCTTATAATTCAATACATATATGGAATGAATTTAAGAAAAAATGAACTTCCTACTAAAGAGGGGAGTTTTGACCTATCAGAACTAGGGTTTTTAAAACCAGAATATCCAGTGCTAGATATTGGAGTACAGGTTTGTTGTATTGGAAATTTCTAATATGTAAAGTTTTACTACTTTTTTTTTTTTTATTTTTTTCTTTAATTTTTTAAAGATATTTTTAGAGTCTTTTTGCTGGCGTATTTCTTATCACTCTACGACAACATATAAGTGACAAGAATGTGAGTCATGTTAAAGATGATGCATTGGCTAGTGGTATTGTTTTATCCTCACTTACTAAACCAATTGTGGAAGCTATTCGCAGAAGAGGTTCATCTTTTCATTTGATAACAACAGATTTTTGTTTGTGAAATCTTGTTCCTCACTCTGATTGATATTTTGTTATTATGTTTAAATAATCACTTTATCATAAAAAACTTCTTACTACTTTTTTTTGAAAAGTTAGTTTAGGGTTAAAAAATTGTTTTGTACACAATCTAAAGATATTGAACTGATTCAATATATCTATAAGAATATATATTTCCAGCCCTGATTGCCATTATTATGTCAACTTCATATACTCCCTGGCTTGTATCATCAGGACAAAGAAAAGTAACAGCTACATTCTTGAAATGAGCCAACCAAGATTTTCTTTTCAGGTTTTGAGGCATCTTTGACTCTTTGCTTATTCTACCATGTCAAAATAACCTTGTTTAATGCCAATGTGATACTTGATGTTATGTTTCATCTTAATCTCATAGAACATGCAAACATGACTTTGTGTTACTAAGGCTGCAAACAGCTTCAAGATTTCTGTATCCTACGGTCTGAAATCATAGTTGCACATGCCACAAGTAAACCACCTACTTTGTAAGGCAACCACATTAAAGATCTGCTAATTCAGGGTCAATCTTACCATTCTATATTTCATGAAGATACTTCCATGCTTTAGTTTTCTTATACTCTCTCATATTAACAAGATGTTTAAGAAGTGTGCCTGAATCAAATTCAGCATTTCTTTCTAGTATCTCAACTTTGGAAAAGAGTTTATTAACTGTACCACACTATCTCTTATCTGAAGAAGTCCATCTTTGCTACAATACAATAGAACGGCAGTCATTGTATATCTATAAATGCTTATTAAGTTAAAAAGAGAAAATTTATGATAGACATTTAGTATTACATTCAAAGTTTTGTTAAATAATGAATAAGTAATAAGGATCATTTTTTAACCCATGTCCTTTGTGAAAAAAACTGCTTAAAAATACTCTACTATACCATCAATCTACAATTGTCTTCAGTGCATTAATTAAATATTCTCTTAAAGTTTTTTGTTTTTAATTTACAGTGAATGTAAGTCAATCTGTTGAATCTATTGGATCCAATCACGCAACTGAGTTTATAGTTTGGATTAAAAGCGTTTTTGCAAAGTACTGGATATTAGTGTGTTGCACTGCATTTTTGGTTGTTGCTTTGCAAAATGATGTCTCACTTTTCCAAATAGTTTATATGGTTATCTTTTTAATTGGATTCATAATTTATAAAGTGAGTAAAAAGTTTTAATGAAAGAAGTTTGATTGGGTACAGAGTTTTAAAAGAGATCTTTTTATGAAATTCTGTATCAGTTCTGTTTTTGAAGTACATATTCTGTAGCATGATAATCATAAATTATTTCTATATTTACACAACCTTTAATCAAAACAAAAATTTTAGCTTTTTTTTTTTTCTAAAGTTTTATTTGTTTGATAGCTAGAGATGTTTTTTTTTTTTTTAAGTTTTCATTGCGCATATGGAAAACTATCTTGAGGCCATTATGGTGGTTCATGGTTGTATATTCAATTGTGATGTTGTTGATTATATATACTTACCAATTTGAAAACATGCCTCAAAATTGGTCAAATGTTACTAAATTAAGTGACCAGTGGTAAGTTAACTGTAAAATTTTATGAAGTTTTCTGATTTCAGAGAAAAATAATGAATTTTGTTTCATAACTAAAATTTGCACAATTTAAAAAAATAAAAAAGGATTTAGAAACCTGATAAAATATTTAGTATATAAATTGTGTTGAATAATTATGTTACAAATACACTGTTTTTATCTAAACTAATTATTAAGTATTTTTAGTTAATTAAAAAATGATTCTTTTAACAAGAGCAAGTAAAAATGTAAAAGAAAAAAAAAATCATTTGATCAAAAAAAATCATTTGGATTTTCTATTTGTTCTATTTGTTCTATTTGTTTGGTCTGTTGGGTTTTCTATATAATACACTAATTACAAATTCATATTTCAGGACTTAAAAAAAATCTCTTAATTCAAACTTAAAAGTTCTTGTAACTTAAATATCTTGTAATACTACTGATCTTTTTTACATGCTGAATGTCTTTCAGGTTGGTTGACATTGGTTTGCGACAACAGACAAAAGCTAATTTGCTCATTGAGCTTCTCACCCCCACTCTTTTTTCCATTGTTATTGTTGTTCAGCTTCATTTTTTTCACTCACCGCTTGTGAAGAACATCAATCAAATTTTGAATAATCGTAAAATTTTAAGAAGTCACAAAAAAACTGCATCGTCAGCTCGAAGTTCAAAAGAAATGCCTGCCGTTTTGGGAAAGAGTACATTGGAAGAAACTATTGTTCCTAATATTACAACTGATGCAAATGTGAATAGAACTTCGGTAATTTCAAAAATCATGGGATATTATAGTAGTTTCACATCTACTTTGTGGCTATTTGCTGAACTTCACATACAAAAGATGATATGTTTTACAGCCATGGTAGTTGCAATTCAACAGGTAATTTTTTAAAATAGGAGCAAACCATTAAACTAGCTGTGCTAATTGAAAAGATTTTTGATACTAACTATATTATTATTATTATTATTATTATTATTATTATTATTATTATTATTATTATTATTATTATTATTATTATTATTATTATTATTATTATTATTATTATTATTATTATTATTATTATTATTATTATTATTATTATTATTATTATTATTATTATTATTATTATTATTATTATTATTATTATTATTATTATTATTATTATTATTATTATTATTATTATTATTATTATTATTATTATTATTATTATTATTATTATTATTATTATTATTATTATTATTATTATTATTATTATTATTATTATTATTATTATTATTATTATTATTATTATTATTATTATTATTATTATTATTATTATTATTATTATTATTATTATTATTATTATTATTATTATTAGTATTATTATTATTATTATTATTATTATTATTATTATTATTATTATTATTATTATTATTATTATTATTATTATTATTATTATTATTATTATTATTATTATTATTATTATTATTATTATTATTATTATTATTATTATTATTATTATTATTATTATTATTATTATTATTATTATTATTATTATTATTATTATTATTATTATTATTATTATTATTATTATTATTATTATTATTATTATTATTATTATTATTATTATTATTATTATTATTATTATTAAACAGGTATCTTTAACATTTAATTGATTTCTTTAAATTACTCTTGCTGGTATCAACTTGGCAACAATTTATGGATGCTATTACAAAATTACCTTTGATAGAAAAATTTATTTGCAAAATTTTTTTTTTTATCAAGTTCACCAAAAGTGAGATTAATCAGCTGGAGTGAAAACTTTATTATTGTGCTATGCTTTATTATTTGTTTGTTAAAATAGTAGCTTTTTTTTTAAAAGTTCATAAATGATTTGATTCTTCAGCTTTTTAACAACTGATAAATTAAATAATTTGCTTCTCAGAAATATAGATCTATCATCTCTACCTGTGTAATTAACACTTATGCATTAACCTGCTAGTTTATCAAAGTTTATTTGGATCCTGTGAAATTTGTGTCAGGTTATAAGATTTTTTATAGCAAGGGGAGGATAGTAAACAAGTTGGAAATTTTATTTATACTTGTTTATGGTACATTTTCCTATTTTTAAAAAAAAATTTTTTAAATGTCCAAAAACAAAACCCATGGAATTTCATGCAAAATATTCTGTATCATGTTTCTATCAAAGCAAAAGGTGTTATGTAAAAATGCTGATATCCTAAATATCACCACTTTATTTTTAGGTAAAGTTTAACATTTTTTTAAAAATGATACACTTATGTGGTTTTTTATTGTTTAAAGATTTTTTTTTTTTTTTTTTTTTTTTTTTAATGTTCAAATAAACAAAAGTTTTTTTGTTTTTTTTTTTGAAAATAGTTGCATATTTTATTTAACAGTTTTCAAAAAATGCATAACATCAGTTTGGAAGAAACTAATTAAGGTTTGTTTTATTTAATGTTTCTATGACATTTAATATTAATCAGTGTCTTTAATAGGTATCAGCTATTAATGCTGTCTTCATCATAATGATTGCATTGTCCATGCCAAGCGAGACATTGCAACGTATTATTAGCTACATCATGATTGTATGGTCATCAATAATAGTTCTTGTATACATGGTTTACCAACTGAAGTTTGTAGAAGAAAACATGCTGGACAGAAATTGTACCAATGTAGTAAGTTTTTTTTGTTAAAATATTTATTTTGAACAGGATTGTATTTTTGTTTTGTTTGTTGAAATATCACAGAGCAATTTTGCATGCTAATAACAGTTTATGAAGAAAAATATTGCTTATTCTTTTGGTAGTTTGTTTTGTTTTGTGGTTTTTGTGGTTTTTGTTTGTTTTGTGGTTTTTGTTTTGGTAGTTGGTATGTAATCTAGTTTGTGAGTGTTTGCTTATGTCTGTGCTGTAAATAAAAAATAGTATTCTGTGTTGCTAAAAGTGCATATTCTGTTAGAATTTACAAAAATTTTTGAAAGAATTACAGTTTCAATGTTGTTTTCTTTCCTGAATAAGTGAAATACAGGCTGCATAAATTTCCACAAAAGACTAGATCAAGGTGTAAAGAATCAATTAGAATAATTTTTAAAAAAAATTAACAAGTCTGCTGTCATAAAATACTTGTTTCAAGAAACCCTGAGAATGTTCCATAAGTCAATGTTATTTAAAATCCTATTTTCTTCAGCACATGACAATTAAACAATTACACTGTATGCATATGGCATATTGAGCCAACTATCACCGATGAAGTACTAAAACAATTTACCTCATATTGTCCTCAGGGTGATTTCTAAGTCAAGTTTAAACAGCTCAAACTTCCAGATTGTTTGTATAATTTGTATCTCTATCCACTAACAGGATGGTAGGTTCCAGACATGTCTGGGGCTGGATGATGGCTATGACATGTTCAAACCACCCAATGTGCTGATGTACAACAAAGCACTGTAATATTCTTGTAGCACTAGTCAAAATGCTGTTGTTCTATTTTTCTTTTTTTACAAAAATGTGCTGTGGTTTTTGACACATCATATACCCAGACATGCTATGATTGTCAGTGACACAGCTCAAGTCTTATCACTGTTATAGATGACTTTCTCAAGAGCATCAAAGAAAATACCCAATATCACCTTATATGATTATTAAAGCAACTACCATTTGCATCAATGTCTTCTCTGGGATTCTGATGGACTACTCAGCCCTAGCTCTTTCATGATTCTTTAACCATGGTAGCTTTTTTAATATTCTTCTGTAATGTTACCCCCAGTATTCCATATTGTTTGACTGCACCTTTCTTGCTCTTTTTGTCAACAATCACTGCACAAACAGCACCTCAGAGAGATTCATTAGGCCACAGGGCTTGTGTTGTTGAAAAATGTGATTTTGTTCTAAAAACATGATATAATATACCATATTACCATATTATAGTATGAATACAAAAACACCTGTTGCTTAAATTAGTAAGAGAGTAAAACAATTTATACAATTCAACTAGGTAAGCCTAGTATGGATACCTGCTCATATTAGGGTTGGTTGGTGTTCCTACATTAGTTAGCCTAAACAAGGCCTTATATAACTAGCAGCCAGTTAATAGAAAAAGTTATTACAAAACCAGACAGCCTGGAAATTTAAAAAAAACATGCAATTTTTACAAATTATTGTTAAGTAAAAAATTTTGAAGTTATTTTCACCTGAACTAAATTTTTATCATTAGACTCCTTGTTTGCACAAATTTAAAAAATTTAAAAACATTTGACAGAAGGCAGTACCAATATACTGCAGAAGTACTAAAGTAAATGTATATAAATGCCCATAATAAGAGACTTTACCCTAAAAATAGTTTGAAATATACAAATAGCATATATATCATGTACAAAATGTTAGAAAATAACTTTTAATTTACTAAAATCTTTTTAGTCTTCATCAGTGCATTTACAAATGGGTCATTTTTCTTCAAATGCCTGGTGGCTAGGTCTTCATAAATCCAACTTTGTGTCAGCTGATGTTCGAGTAAGATTTACATGTACACTATTTTTAGTTACCTATTTTCTAAGGTTTTTGTTATAATACCTACCTAATAACTAATACCACATTCTCTTCTAATAGTACTTGTTTTGTTTTTTTCCTGAAAACTGTTGAGCTGTTTGTTTATTGTATTGATTATTTTCCAGGGTTATCTGTTTATTGTATTGATTATTGTTATGGAGAAAGTTGTGAAGCATCATCAGGTAGAATATTTACATTTATGCAAATGTTGGTTAGCAACATAACTTTGATAATAAGCTGTAGTGATATTTTTTTTTTATAAAATAGTTTAGTAAAGTTAATATAAAGTAGTTAATACTATTTTGCTAGTTATTGTTATTAGTTGTATACTGTTATTACTGTTATTGTTAATGTTATTACTGTTATTGTTGCAATGTATACTGTCTAATTGTAAATAAATCCCTTAAGTTTTTAAAGTCAGTTTTCTAAAAATTCAGGAATTGTATCGATATCATAAAGGATTACCAATGTCTTGCCCTGGTGTTTTGTTTCCTGAAATCACCCGCAAAATGGCAGATGAAAATGTAAAAAGATGCATTAAATATCTTTGTAACAACTGCTTCACTATATTTGGTTATGAGGTACATTAAATAAATTAATTCTAAATGTGTCTTAAATTTTCATTTCATCTAACATTATTCATTGGATTTCATTCTACACTTTATATTTTATATATTATATTTTATTTACTTATACTATTAGTTTTGCTGAAAAAACTTCAGAATTTTATTTTAAAGTTAATTTTTTAGTTAATTTTTTCAGATAAAGGAAAGATTTATTAATCAAGAAAAATATTTATCTGTTGCCAATTATCTGCTGCCGACAATTAACCAAATCCTCTGATAATTTTGAGAAAAATGAGAAACTTGTTAATTTTTGTTTCCATCCTGTCTTTATTTTTTAAGCTTTTGTTGTTCGTGGCATTTTTCAACCTAGAATTTTGAAGAAATTTATTTTAAATCCAGAAAAAATTTTATCCAGTTCAATATATATTATTTTAGTTCTGTTTTAAACTGCTATTTTAAAGAAATGATAATTCCAGTTAGTAAAATGTTATTTTGGTAAAAAAAAATTTATCTTTTTGCTAGAATTAAGACACTGCACTATTTTTTATTTTATTTTTTTTTGCATGTAACTTTTTAATTGGTAAGATAAATGATGTCTTTTTTTTTTTTTTTTTAACCACAGATAAATCTAATGGCTATGGCAGTTTGTATGAGTATCCGGGGTGATGCTGTTGCAGTAATACACTCACTATGGCTTTTGCTGTTTTTAATTATCCGTCAAAAAAATGCATCAAGTTTATGGTCAATTTACACTTGGTTTTTGTCTTTTTTTCTTGCAGCACAATACATATTAATACTCGGGTGGCCACCTGGTTTATGTAGAGGTACCTAAAAATGTTCTAAAATTGTTTTGCATTTACAAGTTATTTAGCATGCTATTTTTCCTTTCAATCTAGTTATGTGTTTACACTGTTTCAATCTAAAAATTATGACAGTGATATTCTTGGTTCTATAAGAAGTGTTAAACATTAACACAAGGATGAGTTTGTTTTTTTTTTTATGAAAAGTATAAGTAGTTCTTGTAAGTAGGCGTTATTCTATTTGTTTACATAAATATATTAAGTAGTGCTGCTATAATTTAGGATAATTACTATGTCATGAAATATTTTTATGGTCATTTTGTAGCTGTGACAAAAAAAACTCATAAACTTTTTGCAGGTTACCCTTGGGATGATTTAACTTCTCGGCAAGTTGTGCAATGGATGTATTTAACAGACACAGCAAAACCACAAAATCAGTTTTTATTACTAGGTATGTTGCTTTTTATAATTGAATTGTTTTAAAATAATTATTTGTATTTAAAAAATATATTTTTATAATAATTATTTATATAAAAATTCATTGAGCTATAATTAAATTTTTAGCGGATTTCATTCTATTATTTATGGCCTGTTGTCAAGGAAATGTTTTTCGGAAAGAGTTTGCATCAAGGGCAAATAGTTTGACATCTACTGAAGAACCATTTAACAATTATGTACCTGCTGACTTTATGTCTAATAAAACATGGCTCGATTTTTTTAAGGTTTTTCTTTTTGTTTTTTTGTTTTTTTTTACTATTTTTTGGTTTTATTTTCTGGGAAATGTGAAGCAGTACTAATAGTTGAAAATAGAACAATACAAGTATAGAGCAATAGAACAATACAAGTATAGAATAATAGAACAATACAAGTATAGAACAATAGAACAATACAAGTACAAAACAATAGAGCGATATAAGGATAGAACAATAGAACAATATAAGAGTAGAGTTTGGTTTTGATTTAGGTTGTGCTGTTAGATCAGTTTTTATGGTTCACTTTGAGTATCATCCAAACAACTACCAGTCTCTTCAATTCTGGTTTCCTTGTTGGCTGCTTTTTCTTTTTATGGCATGGACAAGGATTATACTTGCGACCACGTAGAACAATGAGAAGATGGTGGATGACTTTAATTTTCTACAACTTTTTTGTGATATTATCTAAAGTTTGGTTACAAGTAAGAAATGTTTAAGGTTTTTTTTTTATTCTTTTATTTCTTTAAATCAAAAGTTGAGTAGATTTTTACTTTTGGTGATTAACATTAACTAATTGCTAATTATTGTTACTATTGGCTATCTATTAGCTGAAATTTAGTTTAAGTTTAGATAAATTCTGTTTTAAAAGTAAAACTCAATTTTTTGCAGCTTGTTTCATGTGTTTACATTGACTGGATTTACAAACAGACAAATTGCTATTTAGTTCAGCTTTTTAACTTATACTGTTTGCGTTCAAATGATTACCAGCAAAAAACTTTCTCAACAACTAATGAACACTGCAGCATTGAAGCAAATAATAGTATGACTATGGACTGTGTTTGCTTCATTGTGATTATTATTCAGTATCATATCTTTAAATGTTCATACTTCAAGTTTGTAATTAAAGAGCATAAGAAAAGATCAGAAATGGCATACCGGTAAGTTCAAAGTTCTCAATTTAATCAAAATGCATTAGTTTATTATTAAGTGCTAATAAATAAATATTAATGGAATAACTTTTTCATATTTCAGAATCTGTACGTTTCAAAAAACCCACACAAAAATTTAGCTTACTAGGGTATTTTATATATGTATTTTGTATTTTTTTCTTTATTAAGAGGTGCACAACTGGTTGAGGAAAGATTGCAAATTCGTTTGAAACAATCTATTCAAAGAGATGAGCAAATGATGCATTCTATAAAAAACAAGTAATCTTTTAGGGTTTTTTATTTTTGTCTTTTTTAAAGTTTTATGTTAATTGTTTTGATTTTAATTTTTATGATAGGGTTGCAAAACTTAAGCAACGTCAAGCAGAGCTAAATCCAAAAGCCCAAGAGCCATTATCTCATTATGAAGGTAACTATTCTGTTTTTGTTATATTTTCATGCCATTCTTTCTTCTCTTTTTTTAAATCTAAATTGTAAAAATTTCATACAATTTTGTGTAAACTTTATTGATTATAGTTATATTTTCTTAGCAATCTATTCTGGGGATTACTATCTGTTTGAAGATTCAGATAGCGAATCTGAAATAAATGTTAAGGATCAGGATGGATTCCCAGAGGAGACAATTCCAATACCTTCCTTGCAAACATCAGAATCTAGCCTAGTGGTTATTAAAGTGGATTCTAATACTGATCAAGATCAGTTCAGAGATTCAAGTCTCCTGCCTGATGACAGTATGTTTTATAACTTCCAATACATCATTTCAAAGAACAAGCTTTAAATAAAATCTATTAAAAACTATTGGGGAAAATTTTAATGCAGTGTAACTAGTCTAATCTTTAAAACACTAATTAATTCTGAGAGTTTATTTGTTATTATTTTAAGTAATAGTTATCACATTAAAATACGTTATTGTGTGTAAATTAAAGCCATTTTAAAAGGAGTTTTGTTCTTCAAGATAACTTCAAGATGAGAGGTAAGTAATAATTATCACATTAAAATACGTTATTGTGTGTAAATTAAAGCCATTTTAAAAGGAGTTTTGTTCTTCAAGATAACTTCAAGATGAGAGGTAAGTAATAATTATCACATTAAAATATGTTATTGTGTGTAAATTAAAGCTATTTTAAAAAGGAGTTTTGTTCTTCAAGATAACTTCAAGATGAGAGGTAAGAGGCATGAGGCTAATTAAAATGAAAATCAGAAATGAAAAAATATCAGTTGGATTGAAAAAAGTTGTTCAGTATATCATAGTGATCGACCGGAACAGATATTTTGCCGGAACCGGAACCAAACCGGTAATAGATTCTAAATATTCCTAACCGGAACCGGAACCGAAAATAAATCCAAACCGGAACAGGAACCGAAACCGGAACCGAAAATAAGTAATATATTTTTAAAAAGTTAGTTTTAATTTAAACAAAAATTAATGTAGTAAAAATAACTAAAATTTTACATTTTTTTTAAAAGTTTTTCCGAAACCCAAGGCATAGAGAAGCAGTTAGACAATCCAAAAAAATCATTTAACACCTAAATGATTTTTTGGATTGTCAAAACGCACATTAATCGTTTTCCCCTGTTCGAAGTTGCGCAATAATTTTTACAATGTGCGAAAAAGATGAGCTGCAGGAGCCAAATTCATCTTTAGGAGGTTCAAAATTGTTCATTTGGATCATGACAATATGTTTAAGAAAATGAGCTGGTAAGAATCAGAATGGTGTAACTTCAGCTCAAATAATAGCGATAAAAACATTACAAGATATGAATATTAATTTAAAGTTAATTTAAACAAGAAAATTAATTAGTTTTCAAACAAAGCCAAATTTTATTAACATTAATTCTCAAGCTTAACAACTAATTTAAAAACTTTTTTAATCATTTTTATCAAAATGATCATAACGGTATTATGCTAAATAAAGCTTTATAATATATATTTTCGGTAGCATTTTGAACCGGAAATCCGGCCGGAACCGAAATCTTAAATATACCCGGAACAGGAACCGGAATTTCGGTTCCGGTCGTAATTTTGGCCGGAAACCGGATCCGAACCGAATTCCGGTCGATCACTAGTATATCACACTAAAATTTTTATTTTTATAGCCATAAATCTTGTAAAAGCTTGTTCTTTGAAATGATACTGCTTACCATTTTTTTGAATTTTTAGAAATGTGATGTGCTATTTCTTAATGAATTTCACATGCTGACATCAAATGTAAAAAAGATTTTGTTAATAATCTAGTTTTCATGCAAATTGATGTCACCGACAAATTCTAGCCACACAGCCGTTTCCTTGCCTATTATACTTTTTGATTACTTATTATTACTTTATTAGGAAACATTTTTTTAAATTATTTTTGTTTATTTATAAACTTTTTGTGTTTCAAACATTTTAGTTGAGCTCATTGAATCTTTGGATGATCAATCAAAAGTATCCCAGCAAACAGACCAGAAACAAGGTGCACCTAATGTTGACAGTAGTAACTCAAATGAAGAAGTATCATCCTTTAAAAAGTCTTTTGTTAATAATTTAATGTTTGCTAAGGAAGTATTGAAGACAAGCATAAAAACCTTAATAAAGGTATTGGATGACTCTTCATATGACTATAGAAGTATCGCAGCACAGTTAGCTTTAGAAAGGAATAATCATTCTAAAAGAATTTCTGTTTGTAAGACTCCTCCAATTGAGCCAAAAAGGCAACAATCAGTGAGTATATGATTTTCTTTTCTTCATAAATAATTATTAACATTAAATGTAAATTTTTTTTTTATCTGTTTATAATCGTTTCCTGTAACTTAATTAAATCATATTCATACAAGTATTCATAAAACCAGGTGCACAATTTGAGGTGCAAGATGTTTTTAAGGTGATAAGATGTTAGATTAAAAGTGATAGAAGCAATCCGCATGATGAACATGAAAACAACTGCAGTTTTTATGTCAGATTGATATTACCATAGCCTTGTGGGATTAAAATTTCAAACATTAAGATTTGATACATGAATTAGTATCCATGTTTTGAATACTCTGTATTATTATCATTATTATTATTATTGTTATTGTTATTATTATTATTTTTATTGTTGTTATTGTTGTTGTTATTTTTATTGTTGTTTATTATTATTGTTTATTATTATCATTATTATTATTGTTATTATTATTATTATTATTATTATTATTATTATTATTATTATTATTATCATTATTATTATTATTATTATTATTATTATTATTATTATTATTTTTATTATTATTATTATTATTATTTTTATTATTATTATTATTATTATTATTATTATTATTATTATTATTATTATTATTATTATTATTATTATTATTACTATTATTAGTATTAGTATTAGTATTAGTATTACTAATTACTAATAATATTAGAATATATATATATATATATATATATATATATAGACTGTTGAAGACTCATCTAGTGGTTCATCACAAAGTAATGAAAATGATAATGATGCTTGGTTACTTTTGGAAGATGATAAAGTTACTGCAAAGCAAGATAGCGATTTCATAGATGTGAGTTTGATGGTGTCGTTATATAATGCCCTAATAGCTAATTCAGATTTGTTATGCTATACTTTAATGATTGTAAACCATATGTATTATGCATCAGTACTGTCGATGCCACTGCCTTTTTTCGTGTTTCTATGGGGAATGCTTTCAATACCTCGTCCTAGCAAACGGTTTTGGATTGTTGTCATCACTTACGTGGAGTTAGTGATTGTTGTCAAATACATCTTCCAGTTTCAATTTCCAAGAATGCAGAATATTAATGAATGCAGTTATTACAACATAAAGGAAGAAAAAAGTCCACTTTGTCCACCACGTATCATAGGAATTGAGAGGAATACATACTCATCAGTTTGTGATCTTTTACTTCTGTTGGGTTTGTTCTTCCACAGATTTGCTTTAAAGGTAATCAGTTTGATTTTCTGTGTATGTCTTTTTGATTTAGAATGCTTTTTTTTTTTTTTTTAATTTATTTATTTATAACTAAACTTAATGTAAAATTTGAACTTATTAATTGTATACCCTTTTACTTTAATCTAATTTTTATATAATTGATTTTTATACTTAATTTTGCACACAGGCTCATGGTTTATGGAGAGAGAAAGCGTTTAGAGATGATGAAGATATGACACCTAGACACAAAGATGAAGCTAGTCGTGAGTGACTATGATATATTTTGTAAATAAGCAAAATCACGATTTGTAAATATAATCGATTGATGGTGTATTTTCTTTTGAAGGTCAGCATGTTGTTTCATCTCTACTCAACAATTCAAATGCAACTGATTCAGACAATGTATGAAAAATTATGTGACGCTTTTATCAATTCGCTTGATTTTTTTAAAGAAGCATCATTAGATTTATAGCTTTTAAACTCTATAACTTTGTTTAAAGTTAAGCAAATGTAAATCAATATTTTGAGCAGTTGTATTTCTTTGTATAGGGAGATTTTTAACTGATACCCAACATTGATTGTTTTTAGATTAAGCAAAAAGGTGATGATAGCTCTTTGGTAAATAAGGCTATACCTCATCAAAAGCCAAGGTAAAGATAATCTTATTGTATTCTTACTTCAGCTTTAAAAAAAGTATTTTAGAAAGTGGCTCAGCAGGTTAATTACAATTTTGTATTTCTTATCTTGTTGGGAACAATTTATATCAATACCTTCAGAATTAAGGTTAATTCTGGAAAAGAATTCCTGAAAATTTTGGCGCTCAAGTGTTTTATATCCAAACCTAAATTACATATTCAAACATAGTTTTTACTAATGTTATGCTTGACTATGTAATTTAGGTTTGACTTTAAAGTGATTTTTAGTTTAAAATCAGTTTTCAATATCTTTAATTTTTTTTCAGTATTGGATTTACTTTTCTAATGTTGTTTTGCAAAGCTCAAATTTTGTTTGAGAGTTTTTTTTTAGGCAATTGTATTTTTAATATAGTGCCGTATTTAAAACAATCAGGTTACATTACTCTTTGTGTAAACTTTTATCATAGTTTAGTTGAGAGTATTAAACAATTCATTCATCGTATGCTTGATCCAGAGATAGGTGCTGGTGGAGTTGACGTATATGCTTGGATGTTCTGCACACAGTTTATCGTGTTTATTGTTATACTTTCAAGTTGGTCTGCATTTTCCTCAAATCAGGTTTTTTCATTTGCCTTTTTTTCTATTAAAAATAATAGGTATATAAGTATGAAGCAACCGCTCACCAATTAGACTCTAACTGCAGATAATGGTAGTATCAGTATTTTTAAGTGTGTTTTTTTGAAAAATGGTTGTCACGTACTTGTAGTTCTATTATATATTCATATTATTATGCCAATTTTTTAATGCTTGATGAGAATTTAATTGCATGATGTTCAAATAGCTCTTGTTTTTAAACCTCTAAATTTATTTTGTTTTTTTGAATTACTACTAACCTGTTGAATCTAACCAGTTTTGCAATTACAATCAAAGTTAAAAAAAAAGTACTAAGAGAGTTGTTGACTTTCTCTTGAACTATAATCAAGATCAAAAGTGATCAATCAAACAGTTCAAAGATGAAGGTTGCAAGAACAATTCTACAAGTAATAAAGTATGCTGATACTGTCAATGTTGAGCATGTAAAGAATTCAAGTATGCAACCATCTGTGCCAACTGCTAAACAACTGAAGAAGATTAAGAGAGAAAAAAGTTTTTTTTAATAGCATTTTAGCTTGAGAGTTATTCTCAAGCTAAATGCTATTAAATATTTAACAGTCATTTAATTCAAAATTTTGGAAACAAAATGGCTTTAACTTGATATTGAAATTAAAATGAAAACAAGGTTTATACTAAACTCTTTAATAGTAAAGAATGTTGTAACAAATAAAATGTCAAACCCATAAAGAAAACATTGTAAATTTTACTTGTTTGGCCTCATGAAGTCTTTTTGTTATATGGTGGTGGTCAAGTTTTCTGAACCATATGTCCTAGCAGAAACAATGAACAACCAGGTTTACCTGTTAGTTTGTGACATTTATAAACAAAATGAAACAAGATCCACAATATGGCTAGGTTGCATTATGCACATATTGTATTGTGCAAAAGTTTAGATGAACAAGAAATGAAATAAAAGAAATGCACCATCTGTACCAATAACCAATAGAATTGATTTCTAGAAATTGTGCAAGCAATAGTACAAACAGCTGAACAAGAAATGTGACAAAATTTGTAGGTTAAAGATTTTTGTGGATAGAGATTTCAAAAAATGCAGCAGAGAAAAGTGGTGTTAATCTATTTAAAGTGTACCCAGTTGATAATGAAGCCTATAGTTTGATAGGCCCACCATGATGTTGTTATTAAGCCTATAGATTTTTATGACACCATCATGGTGGGCCTATCAAACTATAGGCTTTTATGATGGTGTCATAAAAAAACCTAAAGTTATAAGCTAATAAACATTTTTTCAAATATTTTTATTTTTTTTTAATTTTAAATATTGCATAATTATTATTTATTTAATTATTATTGTTTAAATAATTAGATTATGTAAATAAATTTAATTTTTGCAGAAAATAATTTTAATTTATTAAATTATCTAAATAATTTCTAATTTTATTTATCTCTTTGAGTTGCACAATTAAAATTGCATAGTTATAATATAATAGTTATGCATTTTGATCTTCATTTTTGAAATTTTGTTGCATATGTAAAACTTATAGTATGATGCAAACTAAAACTAATGCAAACTAAAACTGATGCAAACTAAATTTTCTTGTGTAAATATTACTATAGTTATTAAATTTGTTTGTCAAAATTTGTTTTTAATTTTAAGGTAATTAAGTAATTTTCTTTTTCTTTCAAAAATAAAGCTTTGTAAATGATAATTTAACATTTGAGCATTTAAAAATTCTACAGCATTGCTTGTGTATATTTGAATTTATTTGCATATGTATTGTATAAATTTGCATACCAATACTGCTTTAGTTTATTTACAAAGATTATTTTTTACCATAATTATTTACAGGATTCCAAATCTAACTTTGCTAAAATCATTGAGGAGAATGTTGTAAGTCCTTGTTTACATTTACATAATTTTTCAAATATAATAAATATTTTTGTATATAAATTCAATTTTCTAAAATTAGAAAAGACTTTTGCACCTTTTACACATTACAGCCATTTTTAGCTTCTTTAAAATTTTCCAAATGTTTTGGTGAAATTCCTCTTAAAAGTTATAAGTGTTATTCAGTTATTTAAAAGAATTTATTTTTTCTGTTTCATAGGTTCCTAAAACTTTTCTTTACATGTTGCTTACTCAGTTTTTGCTGATGCTATTTGACAGGTTATTTTTTTTTTGTTTTGTTCTAAATTCAAATTTATGTTTAGATTTTTCTGTGTTTGTTATTATATTCATTTAAAAATATTTTTATTTTTAGTTTTTGTGTTTAGATATCTCTACATTCGAAAATATGCTTTTGTAAAGTTTATATACTTGGCAGTTTTAGTTTTTCTTTTCCACATCTTCATTTTTGTTGTTGTTCCAGGTCTTACTCAGAGGTGATTATATAGTTCTACTATTTTTTATATTATTTTTTTTTTTGTTTTTTTTTCACATTTTTTAATTAAACAATTTTTGTTTACAGAGCATTTGTTGACAATATCCCTGCTATTTTTATGTACTTATTTCAATGTATTTACTTTGGTCTGTCTGCATATCAAGTTCGTTGTGGTTATCCCACTAGAATACTTGTTAACTTCCTTACAAAAAACTACACAGTCACAAGTGCTATACTGTTCCAAGGGTATTTTTTCTAGATGATTTCATTTTTCATTATTTCCTATTTCAAGAGAATTTTTCATTATTTTCAAGTATGTTTTTCTGAGGATTTTCGTTGCTTTCAAACTCGAATCAAGAGGAAGCTTTTACAAGTTTTTTGCTGTTTTGACAACTTATTTTTAAAAAACTAAGATTAACTGATGTTTTAGGATACAAGCCATTCCGTTTCTTCTTGAGCTAAGAAGTGTGCTGGATTGGGTTTGCACTAAAACTACTTTGACTTTAAACCATTGGTTGAAAATGGAAGATATATATGCTAATACATTTATATTAAAGTGTTGGAGGAACTCAGAAAAGGTGCTATATCATTTTAAATAATATTTGATTTTTTGGCAAAATTTATGATTAATTTATGACTAATTTCTATATTGTTTTTTTTTTTTTTTGTTTATTTTTTTTTCTAATTCATAAATTAGAATTACCCGCATCCACGTGGGATGCACTACTGGACATCAAGCAAATGGTTGATTGGAGGTTTACTGGTTGCATTGTTAATTGTAGTCATCTGGTTTCCTTTACTTTTCATGTCATTTATCAACTCTGCTTATATTTCTAACCCTCCTGTTGAGGCAACGTTTACCTTAACTCTGGGAGGGTATCAGGTAGATTTTTCAGTCCTATACATACATACATGCATACATACATACATACATACATACATACATACATACATACATACATACATACATACATACATACATACATACATACATACATACATACATACATACATACATACATACATCATACACACACTATCGTCCATAATTACTTGAATGACAGATTTTTAAAAAAATGCCTAAATTTTACATTTCTTTTTATTATTTTCTTTTTTGTAATATTGGTAAATCATTGCAATATAAACGTAGAAAGATAATTTAACTAAAGAATGGTATGCTTTCATATTATCTCAAGTGTGTGTTTATAAATCATGATAACTTTCACGGTTTTCAAAACCAATGTTCATGTTGAGGTTATAAGACGCTAATAAACATATGCATTTAATTAATATTTCATATTACATTTCAAAAGGTTAAGTTTTGCCAGTTTGAAGTTCGATAATAATCCTAATCTTGTTATTTTTACAAAAGTTGAAATTTTTAACTAAAAAATGGTAAGAAGACACGAATTATCAGTAGAAACATGATCGGTAATAAGTACATTGTTGTTAGAAAAATATTTAACTGGACTAAATGGAAAAAAAAATCAAAATTTCTAATTCAACAGTATAGAATATTATAAAAAAGAAGGAAGAGAAACTGTATTACCTCTATTGCTACTGAAAACAGAAAAATTGCTACCACTAGTAAAAAGCAAATAGATTTTTAACTAAGACCCAGAAATTACAAGTCATGGTACTTATTATGAACAGTTCCTAAAAAGTCCAATATCTTTGACAACAATAAAGAGGCGATTGATGGAAGCAGGGGTTCGTGGTAGAATAGTCGCAAGGAACCACTTCTTCGGGCCCAAAATAAGAAAAGAAGACTACAGTGGGCAAAACAGCATTAAAAATTGAGTGTTGATGATTGGAAACGTGTTCTTTGGACCGATGAGTAAAAATTCTAAATTTTTGGTTCGAAGAGAAGAGTGTTTGAAGAAGAATAGGTGAACGGATATAGTTGAGGTAGCGTCATGGTGCTGTGTGTTTTGGTGGTAGTAATACTGTTAATATTGTTAAAATAGTTTGAATAATGACGAAAGAAGAGTTTTTGGGTATTTTAAAAAATTATACCATTACTGTAGGAAGATGAATAATTGGAGAACCATTTTTTAAGATAATGACCCAAACCATTCCTCAAACTCTGTAGGATTCATTTAAGAGAATAAGAAAATGATTATATAATTAAAAGAATGATTTGACATCCTCAATCACTTTTCCTTATTTCACTTTTACACGATGAATTAGAAATGTCTAAAATTTAATCCTCAAAAATGAAAAAGATGTGGGAAAAACTTTTAAGTGAGTGACATGAAGTAGACTTTCAATATTCGAAAAACATTAAAATGTAGTGTCATTCGAATAATTATGGACAGTTGTATGTGTTTTTTTGTTTGTTTTTTTTTGTTTTTCTTCTGTTCTTAAAGAAATTCCACCCTTATTATTTTAGCCTCTTTTTAAAGTAACCACTCAGCAACAGTTTTTGCAAACGCTCTCACCAGATGACATTAACACAATTGTAAAGCCGTCTATGCATTCTGATAATCCAGAATGGGATCCTATCAAGGTTATTAATTTTAAGTTCTATATTCTTAATAAATTGTTTGTAAGAATTATTAGTTCATTTAACGTAGGTTGTACAATCTTCGCTAAAGGAACTCGAACCCGTAAATAATCTTTGATTGGTTCTTTGCTTTGTTATACAAGTAGGTATTACGAAATATGTAAACATTTGAAATATTTTAGGTGGAGCATGGATTTCAAGACTATAAGATGACTGGAAATATCATGCGTGTTAAAGTATTAAGCAATTCTAGTTCCATTTGGACAATCAGTCCGCCTTCTAGAGCTTTTCTTATCAATGATCTTGAATCTGACTCAAATATATCTCTCAGGTTTCAATATGTATTCAATAGGTAAGTCATGGCTGTTTTTTTTTACTCAAATTTTCACATAACTTTTATTTGGATATTTGCGATAAGTAATAGTATTGCGAAGCGACTAAAATCCTCCTTTTATTTTTTTAGGGAGCCGGATACTACTCAAGTTGCTTTAGTCCAAGAAACAGTTTACGGTGTCATAATAAAATCTCTGCCACCTGGTGATCCTATTAGAAAAGCAATTTCTAATGTTTTAAAAAGTTATAGTGGTAAAGGAGAAATGTAATGATTTTACAATGAATTCGTTCTTTTTTAATCAATAAAAACTTTATTAGATTTAATAAGAGCTTAAGTATATATAACATATTAAGAGCCCAGAATCTAACAGAATGGTATCGTTTATTAAGTTTTTTTTTTTACCTTTTTTTTGTTCTAGAAAAATACCTCATTTATTTGCAACTTTTGTTCAAGTGCCTGCTCGAGGATCAGTAAAACCTGTAGATTGGTTAGGCGGGGGTAGTTTTGTTAATTGTACAATCATATTAAGACACGGTTCTATCCCAGGCTTAGAAGGAAATGGTTCGCAGGTTGAATGGTGGGAAATTACTCAAGATAATCCTAAACCAATGTTTTCATTTGACACTGGGAATCTGGAGATTATTGTTCTCAATGACTTTGTACCACCGTTACACTTGTCTTTTTTTGCAAGTAAAGGGTAGGTGTTTTTTTTTTATACTAAATAGTCGAAATCTTGTTTTGTTTTTTTTTAAGATTTTTTTAAACGAAATCAAATCTTTTTCAGAATTATTGGTTTGTATGTCGGTTTCGTTTGGTTGATCGGTAAGTTTGTGCGACTTTTCTTTACTTCGATTTCGTATCGTATTATGTTTGATGAAGTACCTAATGTGGATCGCATATTGAAGCTATGCTTAGAAATCTACATGGTCCGAGAGAGCAAAGAACTAAAGTTAGAGGAAGACTTATTTGCCAAGCTTATGTTTTTATACAGATCTCCTGAGACTTTAATAAAATGGACCAAGTACAAAAGACAATAATATGATTTGTAGTATAAGGTATTGTTTGCAAATTTAGTATTAACGCCCTGTTTACTGTTTTGTAAGCGAGTATCGCGTTTAAGGCTTTGATTTCCTTTCTTAAATTGTTTGATATATTTTTTAGTGAGTTTTTTTATCACGTTTCATAATTTGTAATGAGACAGAAAGTTTATAAATTTATTTATACATTTTGAACATGCTTTTTGGACATCTTGTTAATCAAATGCGTAGGCGGTAAGCTTTTTATTTCTTTGATAAAATCTCCTCTTGGAAGTTCATACTCGGGCCGGGAATCCTTAATAACGCCTGGCAGAAGGCAACAAATTTTTTTATCTTTTAGTAGATTCTCTTATGGAAAATCTATTTACTATATTTTTCTTATCAAAAATATTTTAGTCGGAAGCTATAGATATTTGAACGCAAAAAGGACTTGCGTTCTTTGTTTACGTCTTAAATTATATAAATTATAAAAATATGCTTCTTAAATTATAAAAAAGTTTGACTTGTATTTAGTTGTTGTTAAAGATATATTTTCATCGGTCATTCACTAATTTCTATTCTCGATGTCACTGTTCCTGTATTCCTGATTGTTCATATGACCTGCGGTTAAAATTGTTAAACTTTTGTTGTGTGCCTATTTCAAAGTTTCAACACATAATCTTTGTGTAATGGAAAAATATGTTGCTAAGAAATTTTATAATTAGAGTTTCATAAGTTAATATGTTTGTTATACATCGTTTATAGTCTACCAACTATTTCTAAGAATTAAATCCGTTTTCTCAGCTATTAACAATACACATTTCATTCAATATATTTTTTTGAAATTTAAAAATGTACTAAAATCGAAGTAAATAATGAGATGTTTAATAATATAAACAATATTTTATTTAACTGAACATTTTAAAAAATGATAATTACTCTTGTTTACCAGTTCGCTTTGAGTTTAAATCTTGCGAACAGTGTCGGATTAAGTGTGACTCAATTAAAGTTTTTCGCTTGCTATATTTTACTTTTTTTTTTTTTTTTTTTTTAATTTTATTTTATTTTTTTTTTTTTTGTTATTCTTTATTTTTTTTTTGTCTTTTATAACAACAAATTAAATATTCAGTTTGTGGTGAGCGTATTATTTAAGTTTGTGTCAGGTCAGAGCATGCTCTGCTACCGTTACAACAGTAGCCGGTACAACCTGCAATGCTGTACTATAAAAAGCTTTGATGCTACCGTTACATCGATATCTTTTTTGATGCTTTACAAATAAATTATAGTTTTCACTTTGTATCTTAATTTTTCCTTTTAAATGGCGTTCTTCTTTTTCTCCAGACTAAAAAACTTAGCCTTTTCTTTTATATACCCGGGTGCTTTATCTTCCAAATATTACCCAGCATTCTATTTCTGTACATTCAAAAATAATTTCATTTTGAAAGAAAACGTTTTATGAATTGATTTTGGAGGTAATTTATTGCACATAATTATAAACTAATGTAGTCAAGTTAACTTCATCTTCTTGCCGAAAATGGTACAAAACTTCTTTGACAAAAATGCTTTCTGTGTTTTGATAGAGTGCTTTATCTATCATTTGGCCTCATAACGGATATCACAGACTACTTTTATTTAGCCCATCATGTTGCATCTTTCTATTCAATTTTTCCGGTGTTATGATATACAATATTGTACCTAATACACAGTATAAATAGACTGTAATAGACTAGGATGTCATAATGTGATTTGCTTGATTTTGTTTTTTAAAAAAAAAATTTTGCGCATCAATTAAAAGCTTTTTGTCTTAACGTTTTTTGTAAATATTATCTGCTCATACCAAAGTTTTGAAAAAAAATTTTTTTTTTTTCGACATGAACTCTCATTTCATTAAGCACTTGTTTTTACTTTCAATTTGACATTTTTTTTTAGAATTAAAAGATTGTTTAAAAAATCAAATAAACTAGAAATAAAAAGACATTTAAATCAATAGAAATTGCTTGAAACTAAAGTTGAAGTTGTAAAGGAAAAAAAAAATTGTCATTTAAAAATAGGTGTATTTTACAGAAAACACAAAACTTGTGTCAGTTGCGTACTTAAGTGGAAGCACCGTGAAAAGAAGATTTCTTCAGGTAAGCACAATTTCGTCAGAATATTTTTGAGTAAATTTTGTCTATTTAGAGTTTTTTCTGTCTACAACCACCAATCAAATAGAATATTTAGGCTATTTTGTTTTTAATCGTTTTATACTTTTTATTATGGCCTTTAATTTTTATAGTTGAAAGAACAACCTTGCCACAATAAGGTATGGTTATAAAAATGGATCTATTGTAATTTTAATTTAACGCCTTTGATTCTCAATCTAATTTCTATTAATTTTTTTCAATGTTCCAGCCAACTCAAATTAATACTATAAATCTATCGGATTAGAAAACCTATTTTATCGTCTTGTAATTTTTATTTGTTTTGTTTGTTTAAAAATCTATTCATCTCTTTATGTTGTTCTACAATAATTAAAGCATTTAGTGTTTTTGTTGTTGTTGTTGTTGTTGTTGTTTTTGTTGTTGTTAAATAGCCGTAATTTCAACTAAATATTCGATTTTATGTGGCACTCGATAAAACCTAACACGTGGTACAACTTAGTTGTTCACGATATTTTAGTCAATACATTTAAATAAAGGAGTGTATGTGTAGATTTAATTACTTTTACTTTTAAAATTTTTTTCCATTGGTATTTATCGAATATACAATTCCCAAATGATAAGCTAGCTTTGTTACTAAACTCTTAAAAATCTGTTTATGTAATTTAATATTTTTAAAATGTATAATTTGATATCCTGTGCTGAAAAGTATCAGTAAAGAAAACATATGCTAGATGCAAAAGATGGCTAACTGAAGCTTTTTATTTTGAAAGGATTGCCCAGAGAGGTACAAAACAGGGCTAATTTTCTCGAAGGAAAAAAAAAATTCAAGATGAACTAAAAAAAGGTCCGTGGAGAATTGAGAGTTCCACTGAAAATGGAGTTAATGAGGTATGCAATAATAGTTGCGAAAAAGATTCATACCTGTAGCTACGCTTCTTCTATGAGAAAAGTGTACAAAAAGAAAAAGGTGTTGAGTCCACTTTATTGCCTTAGTCTCCGAGGAATTATTAGGTGTACGAATTCGACATTTATTTAGGTTTTTACATAATTAAATTTTACATAAGATGTCAGCATCTTCAAAGAATTTCCGAAATACCACTAACCGATGGAAAACATTTTTTGGAAGTTCGCTTGTAAAAAGTAGTTGAAAGTTGCACTTCATTTTTACAGGATACTTGCAGTGACAAATAAAAAATAGAGGTCTTTGCGTCGTACGTCGTACGATATATCTTGTACGATATATCCTGACATTTTATAATTTGTACCTAATGTTATTATCGTAAATGAAATTATTTACTATTTATCTCTTTTATTTTATAAAGCAACTATTCTAACTTCTACTACTGCTACTATTTTTGTTGTTTTTAATATTACCATTTTTATTTTTACCATTCTTTTTTTTATCATTATTGTTTTTATTATTATCATTATTATTATTGTTATTATTATTATCACCTTACTATTTTCATTATTGTTATTAATATTATTGATATCATCATCATTATTTTTATCATTATTATAATATGCTTATATAAAATCATATTTTATTATAAATATATGCAACTTAGAGTGTAAATGCCACAAATTCCACAAAATCTATTAAGATTAAGTAACCGCAAAAGTTTATTGAAGAAATATGTTTATACACTATGGTGGAGTGGAGTTCTGATCATAATTCTCTACCGCATAGACAAATTTGCGGAAGTTTCAGTAGTTATAGGTTTATTTTTAGAAGTTTTGCGCGTTCATCTCCAACATGGCACTTGCTAGGACTGACTAATATATATTATAACCTACATATTCCTACCTTTTATCCTTTTATTATGCAATAATCTCATTTTTCTCAGTGTTAAATAATAATTTAGTTAGGAGCAGAATTGAAAAATAAAGTAAGAGTGTTTTTATTTTAAGCTGCTCCCGTCCTTGCCTATGAAATATTTGAAATTCGTATTTCACTAAATAAAGACTTGACTGTCTTAGAAAAAGATTTATTTTTGATGTGTAATAAGGTGTATGTTTTGTTATGAGTGTGTATGTATGTGTGTGTGTATATATATATATATATATATATATATATATATATATATATATATATATATATATATATATATATATATACACACATGTATACACATTTATGCATGTATACATGCATGAATACATACATACATACATACATACATACATACATACATACATACATACATACATACATACATACATACATACATACATACATACACCTTTTTACATGTATACCATACCATCATCACATATCATCACTTATCAATATCAAAATGACCATTTGTATTTTTAATGGCATTTGATTTAAAGTAGCTATATATCATGATGAAAAAATTGGAAGGAGGTTTAAGTTTATTTTGTTAGAGCTAAATGTGGAAGTGTGATGAAATCAGTTAAGCAAAGTTTTATTAATTTTGTTTGATAGCTTAGGATAAAAAGAAGATGTAAGATTTCCTTGTAATTTAATGGGGCTGAAGTTTTCTAATTTTTTAAAAGTGAGTTTTAAATTGTTGATTTTAAATACAAAAGGTGAAAAGTGTTTGCAGATAGTTGTTACAATACATTGGGTGTAATTATTCAGTTCCAATTAAAATGGTAAAAGGTTTAAGAAAATCAAAAATATCAATTTATGTAAAGTAAATTTACTTATTACCAATCATCAGCAAAGAAATTGAAATTAATAAATTTGTGTAAGAAAATTGTTTCCAAAGGAAACATTAGTTCAGTTCTTTACCAGCTTTAAAGCAAATAGAGCTTCAGCAATAGCTAGAATCTTAAATTCCAAATTTTTTGTAAGCAATAATTTTGTCTATTTTCATTTAATCACGTTTTTATTAAATATTAATTTCATTTAATGCTGAAAAGATTTCAATAAAATATTTAGTATGAATAGTTTGATTTTGTTTCAATTGCATTTGGTTTATGCAGATTTTATAAAAATGTATAAGTGCTACCAACTTATTAAATCAATAAACAATTTTAAACCAAATTTTTTAAATTTGAAAATTTGAAAATTTTTTATGATCAATCTGATTAAGTAACTTTAACTTTTTTGTAATTTGAAATGAGAAACATAGAGAATAGACAACTCAATAAAATATTCATATTTTGTTCATATGCTGCATATTTTGTTGTTGGCTAGTTATTTAATTTAAGCTGTATGGTGACAATTTGTACATTTTTCAATAAAGAGTCACATTGAGGTTTTTTTTGACTTTTTAAAAACATTTTCAAAAAATAACGTAATTTATTTCAAAGTTAACATAGTTTTTTTGTTTGAAAGAAAAGATTTTCTATCAAGTAAAAAATTTAGAAATTAATGTAACTTGGTACTAGTTCACTATTTTTTTTTATAGCTTTATAATTTTTATAGCAAACATGATTCTATCACCAGGCATGCAAATTCCAGTCCACACAGTTTGAGTGGTTAAAGGATGAATAGAAGAAGATAAAATTAGTTTATTGCCCAAGTTAGTTCAATTGCCAGATTTGAATCAAACTTACCCTCTTCAGACTTAGATGGACAAAGAATTACTTCAGGTTTTTTGTACCTTCAATACAGAACCTGTAACAGCAAATAGAAGCTACTTTAAAGATGATTCTTTTTTTATTTTATTTTAACATCAATTGTACTTAAATTTGCAGCAGTCCATTAATATCGATGCAAAAAAGATACATAGCTTGCAAATAAGCCCACATTTAAAATACTAGTTTTGATGTTTTTTTGTTGTTGTAGTTTTTATTATCATTTTCTAAAATAATTATCAAATTTGTAATATAATTATTTGTTTTTAAATGTTACTGTGGTATGGTAGTAATTAATTTTTTAAATTAATTTGATATCTTCATTGGTTTTTAAATATTTTTGATAACTATTCTTTTTTTTAAAAATAATATGTATATATCTGTGTGTCTGTGATTTTCTTTCTTTTATTTTTGTTGTGGTGTTGTGTGTTTATATTTGTTTATTACTAGCGTGTGTATGGATATGTGTCTAATTTTAAATATATTTAGGTAAATATATGTAAACATAAAATCTGATGTAAAAGTGATGTCATTGAGTCATTGATGAATGGTGAATTTTTTTTCCATTTCAATTTTTTAAATTTATTCTTTTTTTTTCTTTTTTCTTTTTTTTTTCTTAATGAAAACCTAACTTAATCTGTTTTAATTAAATTAAATATTAATTTATAGATGTCTGATGACTTGGTTTTCCCACCAACTGATGCTTTTTCATTCATGCAAGATCTTAGCCAATTACAAGATCATGCTAATGACATAAATCCTGCATTTCCAATGCCTGAACAGTTGAACATACCAGAACTTGTTCCACAGAGAGTGTTATCACCTAGAGATGAGCAATTTCACAGTATCAGTCATTCAAATGCTTCTTCTTACACACCAATTTCTCAACTTATGAAGCAAACCCAACAACTCACTGCACTTGTAGACTCTCCTTCTATATGTTTTCCGGGACAAATGGAAAAGTTTAACTTCATTCCACAGCAGCATCAAACAAATGAAATGCATAATAACTTTGTAAAAGATATTCATAATATTATTAGTAAAGGTTCACCAAATGAACTTATATCATCTTCTATGAAATCAGCATCACAGAAATCTCAGTATTTAGTTTCTGGCTCTCCACATATATCAATACCACCTCATAAAAATATAGATATCTCAAATTTACAATCTAATATGCAGTATAATAAAATAAACACTCCTGTTGATCTTTCAAATTCTTCGAATCTTTTACTGAACATTAATGTAAAGCAGCCTCAGCCTTTAAAACTTTCTTCAGAAGTTCAAATGTCTGCTAAAGCTCCTCTCAAAGGACAAATAGTAAAGACTGCTGACCAGAAGTTGATGTTTGTCACTGAGGTCAATGGAAAGCGTCTTGGCTATCTTATACAACAGTCAAAACCATCGTCTGAATCTCAACAAAGTAATTCCTTGCAACAGTTACAGCTTAGCACAACTTTGAATCAGTTTTCTAACACAATAGATGATGATGTCATACCAGATTTAAAAGCATCATCTGATATAACTAACCAAAAACTTTTGGTTGATAGTATAAAGTCTCCTGCTTTTTTTGATGGATCTCCTGAAGCTTCTAAAAAACATTTTGAAAGTGACATTAGAAAAGAATCAATGGCAAATGTATTTAGAGAAAAATTCCATAGTTTACGTAATCCACCTCATTCTAAGAACCAATATAACAAAAAGTTAGATGAAATTGTCACATCTATTAAAAATCCTAGTACAACTGTTATTGAGCATGTCCCAACAATAAATAGGATTATGGAGGATTTGAATAGAGCAATGGAAGTGCAAGTTGAAAAAGATAGTAATGAAAATACTTATGATGAAGAAGGTCAAGAAATTGAATTTAGTGAAAATGATTTAACCTTTGAAGAAACAATGGAAACAGAGGACAATAATAAAAATGAGGTAGAAAATTTAATTACAACAAGGACTGCAAGCACTGATGATGAAGACTCAGTGCCTTTAGCAAAGTTAAAATCTGAAGAAGATTCACCTGATTTACTGTTAAAAAAAAAAGGAAGGAAACCAGGCTCTAAAAACAATGATTTACTTCCATTATCACAAGTTGCAGCAAAACTAAGGAAGGAAGACGATAATAAAGTAAAAGTAAAGAGAAAAGAAAAAACTAAAGAAAAAAAAAATAAGAAAGATTCAAGAGCACCTGTGAAGTGAGTATCTTTTTATTGTGTAATAAAAAAAAACTTTTATTTCCAACTAAAACAAGTGAATGTTGCCCCTAAATGCATTTTTATATTAAAATTTAAAATAAAAATAGTTATGAAGCTAAGATTTGTTCCAACACCTATGAATCACTTCTTGCCAAAAAATAATTCATAGGTGCAGTTTTGTTTATGGCTTTATTATTTTGAATATGTGTTAAAAACTTTAAAATGTTTTCAAAAGTGAAGTTTAAAAAGTTAGCATTTTTAAAAAAGAAATACAAATTTAATTTTTTTAATGCAGGTTTTAGTACTTGTTTTCAAAAAATCAAATAAAGCATTTAATCAAGTACATTGTTCTCTTAAAAAACAGCTGTTTATATGTATTAGGCCCATTCTTGCTTACCAACTGTTTTTTCGAGAGGTTCAAACTGGAATCAAGAAAGATAATCCGGAGGTTTGTAGGCTTAAACTATATTATATTGTTATGTTATTAAAAGCTTTTAAAAATACAAACTATAACTATAATAATATTACTGTTTCTATTTGTTATATGTAAAGATAAGTTTTTTAGAGATTTGGAAAACTGAATTCACAAATTTTTAAAATTATTATTCTAAAAATGTGTAGAAATGTGGTTTTTTAATCTGTGCCACATTTTTGGGTTAAAATAATGCAATTGTTCTTAAGTAGTCCTTCAATTAACAGTAATAAACCACAAACTTTTGATAAATGCTTCATGAAATGCTGAACCACATTAGTTTTAATTAAATTGGTTTTAATTTGAAGCTATAGAAATAAACTTTATTTGTCTTCTGGCATGTCTCTTATATTTAGTGTATTTTTAGTTTACATACCTTTATTGTCTAAACCCACTTAAGATAATCTTTAAAAATTATAGCTAAATTTAAAAAAAAAAAAAAAAAAAAAAAAGGAGTGTTGTTGATTGACTATATTTGAGAATAATTTAGACTGCAAGATCTTATTCCAAAATAAAATGATTGCAGCTGGATTTATTACGTTAAATAATAACAGTATTAATGTAACAAAAAAATGCTATTGAAGTAGCAATTTAGGACAAAAAAAATTGATCGACCAAAGCCATAACTCTTAATACTTAATTATGGTTTAAAAAAGATTAAAAGATTGAATTATTAAGTACCAAGAGTTAAAGCCTTTTTTTTTTATTATTAAAGTATAATACTGGTTTTAAAAAAACTAAGCAGTTCTTCTATTAGTGATTTAAAGAATGTTTTGTTGTTGCTAAATAATATAATTTAGTTCAAGTTAAAATTGTGCTGCTCAAAACCTTGTTAAATTTTCTCAAAACCTTTCTCAGCTCTGTTATATTTACTATTTACATCTATTTTATCACATTTTGATAAATATGAAGAAAACTGAGTTGATTTTTGAAAAGATGCAATTTTTGTTTAAAATTATCAATACTGTAATACATAAAACAAGATAGTGGTACAGAACTTATGCAAACAATTTATTGTTTCATTGTTCTAAGATTATTTAGTGTGATTGAGGCTTTGTTCTAAAGCTATAACAAGAGATTTAAAAATCTGCTTCAGCCAAAAACTAACCTTTGGCCAGACATTAATAGCCAACACAATAACACTATTTTACACAATATTCTGAGTAGTAAAAGTTATTTCCTAATTGCTTACAGCAAAAGTATATAGAAAATTACTCTTCCCCCTCTTCCCCCACTTCTCCCTCTTCCCCCTTCCCTTCCCAAGACTTGTTTGTGTAACCAGCGCAGTGATATTTTGAAATTAGGCTCCAGTGAGAAAACAGGTGAGTTAGTAACTTTTTATTCAAAAAGCATATATATCTAAATTAATAATTTATCATAATTATTAATTAATCAGTATATTAATATAAATATAATAAAATTTACATTTATTACATAAACTGTTTCATAGTTAATTTGTTTTATTTTTCTTTTTAGCTTGGCTTTGGTGAAGTCTCAAAAATGGTTGCTCAATTGTGGGAGGCAATGGATGAAGATAAGAAAAAGGTCTAAACTGGTCTATGAGTTTGTTTTTTTTTCAGTTGTTTAAAATAATTTTTTATTTTACTTATTTATTTTTGAAGTAATAATTCATTCCATTATACTGTAACAAATTTATTGTTTAATTGCTTTGATCTTGTTTTACAGGTTAAATTATTATAATTATTATAATTATATATAGTTATAACCATATTAAATTATATTACACATTATACAGATTTTATATATATTACATATTGTTTACATATTAAATACACTCTATAATTTTGTTTTACAGGTATACCAAGAAAAGTATAACAAGGAGAAAATAGAGTATGCAGAAAAGCTCAAACAATATAAAGAGTTACTTGCTAAGGTAACGATTTTATTGGGTTAATATCATTTTTTTTTATCAAAACACTTTTTGTTGGTGAAAAAAAAAATAAATAAAAAATTCAATCACAGGAAGGATCAGCTCCAGTGTTTTCTCCATCATCACCTAATGAAGAAGTGTGCAATGATGCCTTAGTTAACTTGCTTAAAAGAAAAGGAAAAAAATCAAACAAAATACCAGGGATGAGAAAGAAATCATGGACTGAATCAGACAGGAATGCAAGCCAATTTATGGAACAAACAAACCTTGATTTAAATAGTGAAGAACTTAATAATGATGAATCAGACACAGATACTGTAGACCCCGATTATGCTGTCGGTGGTAATAAAAGCAAATATAAAATGAGGATAAAAAACAAGCGTTTTGAGCCTCTGAAAGATCCTGGCTCTTCTCCTTCACTACCTTCATCTGACAGCTCTGATGATGATAATGCTGATGATCCTACTATATCTAGGATAAGGCAAAAAGCTGCTGAATTAAAAGAAAAAATAAATAAGGAAAAACTTGCAGTACGAAAACAGCCGAAGTTTAATAAACCTGTTAAAATGGAGGTTGAAACTGTATCAGAAGGACTAGTGAGTAATATTGGTGTCGAAAAAACTTTAAAACAGACCAACCCTATAGAACGTTCTTCTGAACTAAAATCGCCTGTTTTATCCAAACCTGTTTTCAAAATACCAAAAAAATCAACCAATGAAAATGGCGTAGTAAGTTTTTTTTTTTTTTTTTTTTTGCTTTGCTTCGTGTTTTTAAAACTTCGCTTAAATATTTTTATTTGGTGTCATCAATGGCTTCAAAAGCAATTTTAAATTTTTTTTTTTTTTTTTTTTTTTTCGCAGAGTGTTTTGCAGACGCCTCGTCTATGTATACGTGTTGCATGTGGAAATGTTGCTAAGACAACCCGAGAACGTGGTGGTCAATATTGTAGTAACGAATGTCTGGTACTCTACTGCAGGTTCGTTATGATCAGAATTGCATTTGAAACCAACTTAATACTTCGACTTAATACTGTCCTTTATAATTAGCGAACATTCTGTTATTTTTATGATGTTGTTATTTTTAAGATAACTTTTTTTATGTTTTAATTGCTAAATATCTGTGTAATATTTTTATAAATGTCTAAATAATACCCAGCGTGTAAATGTAGTAATACTTCTACTTTAAATGAAGATAGTTAAGGCAGAGAAATTCTACGCGTCTAGGTGATTTTCTTTTTTTTTTTTTTTTTTTTTTTTTTTTAAAGCCTATTTATCGATAATTTAGACACCTATCATGAAACATGATTATTTAACGAATCCATTTTCTTTAATTAAAATTCATGTTACGTGAACCAAGTGTCAAGTTTGTAGTCTACTGAAAGAATGTATCTTAATGTAAATCAGCCCGTACGTTGCGTTTTTTTTCAGTAAAATATTTGCTGTAAGTGCAACCTACATACTAAAAATAAATACTAATTGGTTCGAAATCGTGACAGTAAGTAATAAAAAGGAGAATCTATCTGTTAGAATAGAACAAAATCTACATAAGATTTTGTCCAATCCTAATAGATATTGAATTTTTAAAAATGAAAAAAAAAAAAGAAAAAGAGATTATCGTTATACCTTTTTTCCTATTTACATATTCTTGAGAGTTCCATCATTTGTATTTCTATTGTTTCTAGAGAGGTTTTCGACTCATGGGTGTTAGACAGACAAAACGAAGAGAGTGGAATGGTCACTTAAGCACAACTGTTGGTGTTTACTAATTCTACGAATAACTCTGTGATCTCCAAAAGTGATTGAACGGGACGTGACGAAAGTCGTTGGAAATTTTCAAATCGCTTTCATGTCTGTAGCACTTAATTGTTTTCGGCAACTCTTATGCTTGAAGATTAACAATGATATATTTGACGTTTGCTAAACTTTAACTTCGTCAGACGAGTTCTTTTAACTGACTGAATTTTTTAAGTTAAAAAAACATGCAACTTTATATATAGATTTATAAATTTTTCATTTATAAAAAAATAAGCTTTTCATTTGTTCTCTCGCTCTTCCGATCTCTCGCTTGCTCTTTCGATTTTTAATTTCAAGAAATGCTACCTTCTCTTTTTAAGGGTCAGAGAAGGGTCTAGCTATATAAAAAAAGCTTTTCAGAAAATCTTTTGATAGAGTTATTCTTTTTGTTATTTTTGTTAACAGACAACAGATTTTTGTTACATCAAATATTTTTAATTCAACGTGTACACAGTGCACCAATAAAACTCAAAATGATAAATTTTGTCTTCAAAATGTAGTGAAGTAATTAGGAGTCGGTGTTACAACTGTATTCTTCATTAATTCATATACATTAAGCAAACGAAGTATTATTGAGTGAAACTTTCTAAAAAAAAAAAAAAAGAGTTTTTATTGGTGTATTTTGTTCGCTACATGGGTCCCACATTTAAAATACTCACCCAATAAAATTGTATTTTACGGCAAAAGCATGTTGATCTCGAAATACGTATTTTTCGAACTCGCAGTAATTTAAACAGCTTACATTTTTTAGGATAGGAATTAACGAAGTGAAAGAATACATAGCGAATTTAAGTAACGAAGTTAACTTGTGATATCGAATATTTAACTTTTGATGGTGTTATTTTGTTAATATTTCGACTGAGGTGTAGTAATAGCTCTAAGTTTCCGCTATTACATGCTAGGCTGAATTTTACAACTGTTTTAATCTTTTCTGTTAAAAATTGATACTTTTGGGAGTTCGGCCTCTTAGGTTTTTAGCACTAACTTGCATCACAATTTTATTGCATCACAATATTTAAAGTTTATGTAAAACAAGATAATTTTAATAGGATTAACTATTTCAAAGTGAAATTAAAAATTCTCCCAAATGCAACTATCTTCTTTTATAGATTAATCATCAAATAAATGATCTTCTATGGCCTCGGTAATAAGATCAGAATTGACACCGTATTCTCAACAACATAGAAAGTAGTTCTTTAGGAAGATCCAACAAATACAAGACTTCCAAAGGATATATCTGTATTATGTTATCAGATTCAGAAATCAGATGTTCTGAAGATAGCTGTTAGCTGGGATGCTCTTTTTTAAAGAGTTCTTATAAAATAAATTACTTTGAAGCGGTCTTAAAGAAGATACGTTATTAGAATGAATTTTCGATGCATTAAGTTTTTTTTTAAAAAGGTGGTTTCTTTAGAGAGTTCATTAAACATAAAACCATGAATAAAGTAGTTTTAGTTCCAAATGAGAGACAATTTGTAATTGACTATTTGATTCGAAGAAGAAGAATATGACTAACTCTTAATACCATTCTCTTATATGCCTTATACTGTAAAATCGTAATTATATTATGACAGTTGTATGTATATATATTACTTTATATATAAGAGTGTGGTATCAAAAATTTCTTTTAAACTCGCATGAATTATTTACAAAAAATGTTATTAACAAACTTTATATTGCTGTAACACCTATCAAGACAATACATAAATCACAAGCGGCGACTTGAGTTTTATTGCGTCCTTTTTTTAAAGATATATAGATTGCAATGCATCTTGGGAAGAAAACAACTAGTTGCGTCATACTAACAGTTTTTCTATAATTTAATGATTCAGAGCCAGAAAGCACTCGGAGTTTAAAGAACGAAAAGCTGTCTCTTCCCATAACTGTGAAATGAAGTGGGCATTTAAAGAAGAACATTCTTTAGGTACGATTTAAAAAGTTCGAGTTTTAATATATTTTATTTGTTATTTGAGAAGTTATAAGCTTTCTTTATATTTATGAATATACATTTAAATATCTATACAGGCTTCCTCTATATATCTATCCCTCAAGAGTTAAAATTTATTAAATTACTAAATCGGAATTGTTTAGGAAAGCTAAAAAATGGTTTTTAATCATATAAAATATTGATTTGATACATATTTAGATTGGTTATTAAGTTGTCTTCAAAGCAAAGCTTTGAATTTTCCCTAGCGGTCAAACATTGTTAGAAATAGTATACAGCTAATAACTCATTTCCTGACTACAATGCATAGAAAAAATATATATAAAGACTATACCAAAAAACATATACAAAGACTATACAAAAAAACTACAAATGACTAGTTTAAAAAATTTTTGAATTAGTCCTTTTCATCATGTATTGATAATTCCCTTCTACTTTTGACAATATACAAGCAAAAAATTGTTGTTTCCAGGCACTATCAAGGTGCTTAAAAAGTTTAACATTAAAGACTACTGAAGTTTTCTAGTAGAAAATTGTGGGTCTTCTCCAGTAATTTTCATAAATTCATATATACGCACAAACACACACACATTTTGGAGAAATCTGAATACATAATGCAATGGTAAAAGCTTCAAGATATAAATCTGACAGTTGAGGTCACCTTTAAAAATGGCTCTTTTGTATTTTATAGGCTTTCCAGACTCAATCCTAATTAATATTCAAGAAATGACTTTTGTATTTATGAACTTCCTTCTCCAACTTAATGATTTCACTCAATAGAGGGACAGTAACTTTTATTATAAATAATAAAATCGTCTTTTATTTTTTTAAACTCTCAATTTAAAAAACATTTTGTTATATATAATTATTAGTTGTTGATTTTTTTATATATATATATATATATATTCTTTATTAACAAAACTATTAATGTTGTATTATAGTAAAAGTCTAATTTTATATATAAATATATTTCTATATAGAATTTATTCTTACAGTGAAAAGGTTTCTTTATCTATATAAACAAATATCTAAATTTAACTCTATATTCTGTAGGAAAATGTTTTGTTTTATTAATACCACTGTGCTTTGTTTTTTATGTTATGTTTTTATCTGGTAAGTTATAGTTGTGGATCTCTATTATAAAAAACAATAGTTCCATGTTTGCAAATCAAATAGTGAGATTGAGAAATATAAGAATAAAAATTTTGTAAAAAAAGTAAGAAATGTTTTTTTAAAAAATTAGCTTCACTATTTTGTTTATGTTTTACATTATTACTTTTATGATAACAATAATTGTTGCTGTTATCATGATTGTTACTAATATTTATATCTATAATAAATTTATTTTTATTTTTTTAAATAGTTTAAATGCTAAATATAGGTTATTCTGTTACTTTTGTTTAGAGAGTAGATGTCAGGAATCAACAAAAATAAGAAGCAAGTATCCTGATCGAATTCCTGTAAGTTTTATGGGTCAGAATATTTTTATGATCTAATTAAAATGTATCTTTGACTACGTGTTATTACCTTTGGGCAATGCTTCAGTTTAATCAAAGTAATAGTTTTAGTTCAGTTTTATCAAAGTGATAATTGCAAGTACTAATTGATGAACCAATCTGAATTACAGGAATAATTTTTTAAGTAGATTTTTCTCTAGGAAATCTGTTGTTAAAAAAAGCCATAAGAATCTTTAAACTTTGAAATGTTTTTACACTGCATTTTATATATAAATAATGCCTTTTTTTCTTGCTGGAAATACACTGTTCTATGTTTTTTAAGTTGTATAATATCTAATATTTTTATATATTTATAACGAAAAAAAATTGTTTTCTTGCTGAGTTCAGGTTGTAGTTGAAAAAGCGCCTCGTTCAACAATTCAAGATATTGATAAAAGAAAATTTCTTGTACCGTCAGATTTAACAGGTGATTTTTTTTACTGAAAAAAGCAAAAGTTTTGTAATTATTTAAGACTTTCTTAGTATTGAAGTTAACTGTTTATTTGCAATTTAAGTTTGTTTTTTTTTTGTTTTTTTTTTTTGTTTTTTTTTGTTATATGTAAAAGTTTGTTTTTAGTGGCACAATTCATGTATATCATTCGCAAACGCATTCAGTTAGCTCCAGAGAAGGCAATGTTCCTTTTTGTCAATAAGGTCTTGCCAGCTACTAGGTATATGTTTACATAAAAAGTTTCAATCCCTTAGTTTTAAATAATGATTGATCTAAAGAGTATATGGCAGGGGATAGGATTTGTATGATACGTAATTTGATTAGTAAAGTAACATGTTGTAGTAATGGCAAAAAAATTAATGTTTGCACCATTCTTATTCTTAACTAAACAAAGTCTAACTAAGACTTAACAAACATGATTTTAATTGCAAACTTATTACTCTATCATCTATATATCTTGCTCTATCAAGGCAAAATCTTTTAAAATATTTTTTGCTCTCTTACTAAACAATACAAATAGTATGGATGAAAGCTGCATATTGAGTATTCAAAGCATTTATTGATTGCACAGTTTGTGCAAATATATTTTTTCCTGCTTTATTTTTATAATTTGCAGTTTGTAAACATTTTGCCTGTTTTTTTAGTAAGATTTACCAAATAAAAAATGAATATTTAAATAGTATTAAATAATCTAAGCATTGTGACATTTATTGATACTTGAAATGTGATTTTTTTTCACCCAATTATTAACTATAACATTAAAGCTGTTTGCTTTTTTAATCGACCTGTGATGATAATAGAATTTTTTTACGTTTTTCTTTTTGTAACTTAGTGCAACGATGGGGGCGATTTATGAAGAGCACAAGGATGAGGACGGATTCCTTTACATCGCTTATAGTGGTGAAAACACTTTTGGTTTCATTTGACAGTTTTTTTCTTTTTGCGTACTTTCTTTATGTCTCGTAAAACACGCGTTGTAAATATTAGGTATGAAATATGGTAGTTTTATTGACTTCGTTAAATGTTATGAATTTAAAGAGCAATACTGCCGAACATTGTTTAAACTGGGTTTTTTTTATGTTAATTAATATTCTTTGTATTTAATTTTTCATTAATTTAGTCTTCTTAGTTCTTCCAAATGTAACAAATTAAAGATAATTGTAAATAAAAAGTATACTTTATGTTATTAGCTGCGTCTTTTTCTTCATAGCACAATTATCTGCGTAACTTAGAGATGAAAATTCCAGACCCATCGATAATGAACAAAAAAAAAGCAATTTTTTTTTATGTGAACAAATTTATTTCTAAAAAATGCCGTCAACTGAAATGGATTTTAAAATGTTCGAATAATTATCAATTATAATTTGAAAGCAATTCTTATCGAAGACATTTTAATAAATTTTAATAAATTATGCTCGCACTCAAATTGTTTGAGTGGTTGCTTTTTTCCGTTCAAAGAGTTTGTTGAACTCAATCAGAGTCGTATCTAGACACGATGGGGGGCCCTGGTAAGAAGGGCAACTGGGACCCTATATACGTAACATCCCACTTTCAATTTACACAAATCAGAGTCCTTTAAAAGTATTATAATATGAACAGCAGTTTATTATTCTATTATTTACAAGTTCTGTCTTTTACAGCAAAATGTTTCAAGAAACGTAAATAATTTTTTTTTAAATCACTGTTTATTTGTCTAGAACATGTCTCAATTATTTACAATGCTGTACACAAAAAACTTACATAGCCTTAGCTAACTTTCAATTCCACTCCCTTGATGGGTTTTTTTAACAACTTAAAAAAAAGAACAGTTTAAATGGAAAAAGAAACCTACACCATTTACAAACATATAAATGTGGATATAATATTATACATGCAAAATGTTATGTTATGTAACCATATGTTGTGATTATCAAGCTTTGCAAAGCATTTAGCACTAAAGAAAATAACTGTTTTAACAACAAATTTTTAAAAAAGGCACATCAGGACCATGTTGTTGCATTTAAACAATCAATATAAACAAACAATGAGTTCTAAAATAAACCTAAACAACATAATCAACAACTGTGAGCGCAGTTGATTTTTCTCACCAGTTCTACATAAGTTTCCGAACTTTAGCATGGACAAATGCAGCTATTAGATCTTCCGTGTCCTGCAGATATTTCTTTCGATTGAAATCAGAGTCAGTCCTATGAGCCTCTCTTGTACATGATTTCAGGTATGGCTTTGTCAGTTTTCAAGGAGAGAAGTTTCTTTCTTCTGATCCAACTTTGATTGGAAAATTAAGAAGGAGACCCAGTGCGATTCTGAGATTAACCCTAAAAGCTGCTCACTGTAAATGAAGTTCAGCTTGTCCTGTTGGACATAATCGGGAATGGTGTGGATGGTTGAACTGACTTCCAGAGCTAAGTCGTCTGCTCCAACTTCTTGAACTGTTTTTTCAAGCATTCTACAAGTCTCTTTGATTTTTTTTTTCCTTAACTCATATTTTTCATTGAGAAGAGAAAACTCTAAAAGTCGTACGCATCTTTCATTTTCACAAAGCGATTGTTGAGATTTCTGAGGGCTGTGTTTACTAAAGTGAGAAAGAATTCTTTTCTGAATGCCTCATCTGAACTGTGCAGTGGTTCTCTTTCTGTTTACTCAGGATGAAAATGTTTTGGTGTTCTTCTGGTCCTCTAGTTCCTCTACCATTTCCTCAGCATTTACCTGAAAGGAAGAAAGGCCATTTTCTCTGAAGCGCATAAGGTATTTTCTTACACCTTGTGTCTCTCTTCTAAGAGTTTTCAGAGAAACATTTGGAATTTGCAGAAGTTTGCTCATAAAATTGATTTGGTACAAGATGTTGTACCAAATCAGAATGCGCAAAAGAAAACACTTATACGGAGGTAAAGCCCTTTTGGAGATGAACGCGATTGCGCGATTATTTTACAGCTATTTTAATAAAATTAAGCGCTTGACTCTGGAGCTCCCTTAAGACCGGGGCACTGGGCTAATATCTAGCTTATCGACCGTTTTCCGACGGCACTGAGCTTAAACCTACTTTTTAACTCCAAAGGCGTACTATTTTTTTTTTTTTTTTTTTTTTCTTTTTTATCTTTCTTTATAACTAATTGTCAGGACCACTGATCTCTGTAATAACTGGATAGCGCATCTCTAATATCAAAGTTGACGCCAAATTTGCCATATTGGAAAGCCCCAGAACGCTGAAAACTGATACTGTGTATTTAAAGCGATTAGTCGAAAAACAGAACTTAAAGCTTACGGGATTTGAATTTTTGGGGCATTCCAATATGGCGATTTTGGCGTCAAAAAATTAGAAGTTTTGCTCGGAGTTGCGCTATCCAGTTATTATCAATGATATATTATATATACTAGATGTCTAACTTGAGGGAATTTCTTGGACGAAAAGTAAAGCTGCTATTTTTGTTCACAAATTTAATCCGCCATTTGTAATAAGGGCAAGAGCTATATCCGACGTGCAAAATAAAAGTAAAAATGAATGTTGAGAGCATCTAAAATTCTCAATAAATTAAAGATACTTCGAAAACTCGTTTTAATAATGGCTTAAGCAAGTAAAAAATAATTGCTGCAAAGAACCGAGTGCTTTAACGTAGTAAACTTCTCACGTTTTTATGCGATTGTCAACTTTTTGGAAAATTCTTAGTTGAGAACTAGAAATCTGTGAAAAAATGTCACTTCCTTTCATGTATCTATTAGAACAACCATACGCAGCTCATGAATTTACTATTTTAATGTTAACTTTTAAAATGTCATATAGGTAGATAAGCTTTTTGCCCGAAATAGAAATGGCTTCCACGGCTTTACTTTTCGGATCGAAGTTAGGCATCTAGTATATATGATATATCATTGGTTTTTATAGAGATCAATGGTCAGGACTTCTTTTTTATTATTCAAAAATGTATGAACCTGAATTTATTATTATAATAAAATGAATTTCAAGAGTGAATAACGTTTTACATATATTCATCCAAAATAATTGGTAATAACTTGGAACCCCATTAAATAAGTCAGTTGCGGACAAATTATAGTGTATAGATTACATACTTCAAAACGACATATGATGAAATAACTTATATCAGTAGTAGCACCATGAAGTAGTAAACAGTGCAAGGTGTTCGTAAGCAGTCTGAGTAGCGTTTTTAAAATTCGATTTATTAAATTTGATAAACTTAAACAATTCCACTTGTTAACACAGCTTGATATTCGACAGTGACTAATTGGTTACGTATACTCACCTGTAGTTTAAACACAACAGAAATTGAAGTCCTGAAATTGTAATTTTCTTTCAACAAAGGAGAAACTAATTTATGCGAAACTTTAGAATCTTTTGTTATATAAAAAAAAAATTTTGAAAATAAATCCAGACCGGGTTTAATGTATAAATCCATATTTGTGTCATTTGTATGAAAGTTTTTAGTGAAACAAAAACTTTTAAGTGAAATATAACGAAAGCTTCAAAGAAAATATTGCTTGATTAAAACTTTAAAAAACCTTGAGGTTAAGTATTGCTCTATGAGATTTGTTGACGTTATAAAATTTTTTCAGGTGTTTTTAATACGAATTTTTAATTGTTCATTTTAACTTATTTTGGCATTTTTTTATTTTTTTATCTTTTCAATTTTTTTTTTTTTTTTTTTTTTTTTTTTTAATTTTTTTTTTATTTTCAGTTTTACGATTTATCAAATAAAAACAGTAACTATAATAAGGAAAAAAAAAGGATTGCTTAGCAAAACGACACACTATCTGTCCAGTTTTACCCCGCATTATCCGATGGAAATGAGGGAACGTCTAGAACTTGGCCTACCTCGGGCCACAAACTCTGCGGCCTCATTAAGATCAAGATTATGTAATAATTGGTTGCTCTTCAACGCAGATCTCTCTATTTTTGTAAAAGATGTTGCGTTAATGAACTGAAAGCCTAGGAGTACTAGCATGTGGTTTTTTAATGTTCATTTACATATGTGCTTTTTTATCATCACAGTTTTTATTTAATATAGATACCACATCTTCTCAATAAAAAAGTATGAATATTTACATGTAAATACAAATCCTATAATCAAGGGTTTTTATGAAACTTTCCTTGTAACTAATTTGCATCTACACAGTACAGCAAACATAAACCGACGTACCAGTAAGCTTCAGCTAGTACTTAAAGTGATACTTGTAAATTATGATAATTGGAAATTGGTATTAATGCTGTTGATATATAATATGTATATATATATGTATATATATATATATATATATATATATATATATATATATATATATATATATATATATATATATATATTATATATATATATATATAATGTAATTTATATGTTGTATAATTAAGTTGAAGACGTTATGTGTAATTAAAAACCTCATAAGGTATTGATAACATATTCTGCTTGTTTTTACAAGTACATTTAGTAAAAGCATATATAACTAGGAATTAGTCTGACTTAACAAAATACACATATAGCTACATTACAATCCTAGTTACAATATATAATTTGGCTCCTTAAGTAACATCATGAGTGACGAAGTATATGCAGGAGAGTTTGAAGGTTCAAATTGGTCATCCCCACGTAAAGAAAGTGATGAAGCTTTGATTGATGATGCATCTCTTAATGAAGAGGCAGATGACCCAGTATGTTTGTTGAAATAAATTTGTGTGTATATCAGTAAGGCAAATGTTAAGTTTAGCATCTTAAATTAAAATTATTTTTATGTTTCTAAGGTTAAGTTAGCTTAAACCAATTTATTTTGAATTCACCATGTTTTTTGGATTTTAGCCAGTTTTAACCCTAGTGCTAAATTAACATTAAGATTTAATTTATCGATTAACATTAAGATTTATTTAGTTTGAAGCCTAACTTCAACCTAAATCAATTAAATAAAACTTAACTTTCTTCTTTAATGCATGTGTTTTTAAAGAAAATGCAAATAGTAATATTATGCAACGCTTATATTTACCTTTCAGCAAATAGGTTGTGATGTAAAACCCTCTAAAGATTAAAAAAAAAAAAAATGCTCATAAGTTTAGCGTAGTGTAATTACAAAAATATTTAGGTGCAGTTAATGGTATGACCACCCTTTTTCTTTGTGCCTAGTTCACATCTAATAAAATCAAAAAAAATTTTTGACAATAAACAATTTATAAGATGTCTATGGTACTTTCAAACTTTCTCCTTGATCTTCAGTTACAGAAATTTTAGAGATTTTATGCTCCAAAACTAACCATACATTCATAATCAGTTTTAGATTTGGTGATAAACTGTAGTACCCTGACTTTTTTACTTGAAACAATTTGTAACTGATTTAAATTTGTGACATTGTCTTGCTAAAAGAGACATTCTGTCCAAATTTTGTTTCATTAAATATTTGTCATTTTATAAATAACAGGATGGCTAAATTTGTCATCTTGGTTTAAATACTAAACTAAAAAATCATAAACCAACATTTTTATAAAAATGTTAACAGCTTAACAAAGAATTTTTCCAAAAAATTTGAACCAGAACAGCATTGAAACAGATATTATGGTTTCTTTTTTGATAAAAAAAAGAAACAAGAATTCAGGAAATGTAACAAAATCATTATTGAGCTATTGCAAAAGTTATAATAAAAAGTTGGTAACAAATATGAAGTATTTATCACTATGAATATTTCAATAGCCAATTGAAATGTAGTGAGAAATACTTTATATTTGTTACCAGATAAAATTTTGCAAAACTAGGAAATATCTACCCTCAAATTCAATCATCTTGCTGAGGAACTCAAAAAGTTAAAGTAGCTTTTATCTGATAGTGCTACTCAGCAATGATGAGTTTTTTTGCTCAGGAAGTTTTAAGTTTAGAGAAACTATGAGTTATTTAATGAATTAAGTACTTTGTTGATGAATATTTAGAGTCTACTTGCACAAAAATCTGAAGTACTCTGACATGTTAAGTGAATCAAACAAAAAATCACTGTTAACAGAGATTTAAAAGTTTGTGTGAGATGTCTCTTATTTCTTGAAGAATGGTGTATTACTGCAGCAATTTGTTTGATATTGTCATCTGCATGTATAATTTTATATTGAAATTGTTTTTTCCATTCTATTAATTACCAATATGGTATATTCTCTTGAGTTGGTGACCAAAATTTTATTTTTGACTTTAGCTTCGAAAAACCAGGAAATGTTTTTGGTTTGCTACCCTGAAATAATAAAAGAAAAAGGTTAAGGATAAAGGTTATTGATAAAGGTTATTGTTTGAAACCTCAATTGTTAATTTGAAAATCTTAATTTGAGAAGAAAATAATTTAAGGGTACAAAACTTTTATGCAAAAAATTATTACTTATGGCAAAAAGTTGACACTCAAAAATGTGAAAAATTTTACTCCAATTTTTTTTTCTAACAAATATTAAGGTTAAAATTAGGATTGGAAAAATCTCAGCCCAGTCAATTTAATTTGCAGGTGGATATTTGAAACTTTAAAATAAACAGTAACTGCATAATGATATTTCAGTAGTTTAAACACTCATGTCATTTACAAAAAAAAATTGTTCATTTAGGCTAACCTGGTTTTAAAAAAATAATAATACTAAGCTTGAAAATCAAAAAATAAAATTTTAGACATGTAGTTTTTGTAACATTCTTGATATGTAATTCCAGCTTCTGTTCTTTTGTTCTTTTTCTGTGCAAAGCGTCCAATAAATGCATTCAAATAAATTTCTGAGAAGATTTAAGATTTTTTAGTAAATAAACTGTTTATAGGAAATTGAAGCAATCAAGGCAAGAGTAAAAGAAATGGAAGAAGAAGCTGAAAAGTTAAAGGAAATGCAAAAAGAAGCTGAAAGTAGTTTAATGAGTCCACAACATACAGGTTTAGTCATGTTCATATTAAATTTTTTTTTTTTTAAATCAAATAATTCAGGAATTTTAAATTATTTTAAATGGTTTGTAATTTGTACAAATTATTTTCTGTATCCTGGTTTACTTTCTAGTCCCATCTTCTCTTCCTGGTGAAGACCAAGCTTCCATTGATTGTCGATCTGTTTATGTTGGAAATGTATGTGTTCATTTTAAGAATTTTTAAAATTTTCTAACTTGGTTGAAGTTTTGTATTATCAGAATTTCCTGTAATTTGTCATTTAAGGTTGATTACTCTGCTACTGCCTCTGAGCTTGAGCAACACTTCCATGGTTGTGGATCAGTGAACAGAGTTACTATATTATGTGATAAGTTTAGTGGTCATCCGAAAGGGTACATTTTTTAAATTACCATATTTTTGTGTTAATAACACTTTAAAATTAGTTTAACTTATAAATTTATATGTATAAAAATTGTATGTATGTATATGTGTATGTGTGTGTATAAACTAAATGCTATAATTGATTAAGGTTTGCATATGTTGAGTTTGGTGATAAAGATTGTGTTGAAAATGCTGTTCAACTCTCTGATTCGCTTTTTAAAGGGAGACAAATTAAAGCAAGTGTTTTTTTTTTTTTTTTTTGCTTTTTTTTTATTCGGTTAATAACAGGCAGCTTTTGTTTCTGTGAAGTCTGGTAACCATTGTACTTATGTTATTTTATGATTTAAATTTTATTACTATTATTACACTTTGAAAAATGAAAACTACATGGGAAAAACCACTAATGTCCAATTTCACAAATTTGTGTCTTTTACATCATGTTCTGGTGCTCACATAACTTCTGACAATATATAAACGAAAAACCACAGTTACCAGGCATCGAGATATTTACAAATATTTAACACAAGGTTACTGAAGTACACAAGACTCCATTTTTCTCTTGAAACTGTGTGTCTTCGTCCCCAGCCTTCAGTTGTTTTCTCAATATTTTGTCAAAAGTCTGAAACTAATGACATTCTTTATCAGGTGACAGCAAAACGTACGAATGTACCTGGCATATCAACTACCAATCGTGGTTTTCGTGGAGGTCAAGGAAGAGGCAGAGGTAGAGGAGGATTCCGAGGAGGTTATATGGGTGGATTTACTCCTCGAGGAAGAGGCGCCTATAGGTAAAGTTAATGACTTAATTTTATTTTTAGAGATAAATGTTCGTGTTTAAGTTAATAATTTTTCTTTTTCAGATCGCGACGTGCTCAGTGGTTTTCACCGTATTAAGGTAAGAAAATGGTACTAAAAAATTCTCCCTTTAAATCACACTATCGGGTATTCGTTGTTCGTCACTTTTTTCGCTTGTGTTATGCTTGCAGACAAGTGAAAAAAGTGACAAACAACGAGATATTATCTCAAAAATACAGAATGTTGTGTATTCTCGTTTTGTCATTTTAACCGATTCTCTCCGCTTGTTATAGATGACTTCACATTCCAAAAAAAAAAAAAAAAGAACCAAGAAAAAAATTCAAAAGGAAAAAAAAGAAGTTTAAAAAAAAAAAGAAAAATGTGAAAGAAAATGTTTATATTTATTACCGGTCACGTGGCATATAGAATAAAAGATTTTAGATTTTACTTGAGAGTAATATACGAAGGGAAATGGTTCAGAAGTTGATTGCGCCACGTTTCATTCTATATATTGACGCCGTGGCAATGTTAAAGATGGCTGCTACGTCGCAATTTAAGCCAGAAAGCAATTACATTTTTTGCTGAGAGTGCAAGCTGTTATATGATTTCTTGAAGTGTGCGAAGAATTTTTATCGGCCTATCTCTAATAACCCCACACGTAAAATTATATATATTTTTCGTGTGTTTAAGCTCCAATATTTCTCTCACTGTTTTATTATTTGATGCACGCGTATTTTCTTGACGTTGATGTTTTCTTTTTTAAACTGAATTAACTTTTTGAGTTTTAGCTAAACGTAATTATGAAATTCTTAACATTCAGTTTGTATATTTTTTTCAGCAAAGTTTAAAAAGAAATCTAATGCTTTGTTTATTCATCGTTCGATACCCGAATTTTAAAGTTTTGTTTAAAAAGATTTCGCAGTTGATAAAATACTTAAACGTCTAGAGTAAATGTGGAAGGGGCACAGAGTTGTGGTTTAAAGGTACCGGGTGAAAACTTTAGGAACCAAAATTACCATATGTTTAGAATCGATTCCTTCACTTTTGTTTAAGAAAAGTTTGAGAATCCAAACTTTTCTCGGACAAAAAAAGTCTTCTTAATAAAATGTTTCTAAACAATGATTTAACACTGCAATAGCTTCTCATCGGACTCTCCTTTTTTTCTTTATAAAGTAATAAATATCCAACATCCCTTGCGCTCGACTGATTCTGATCCCGATCATTCGAATATTTATTCAAGTTGTCAGATAATTCAATTTGTAATGTGCGTCTTTTTACTCCTAAAATTAAACACGCTCCTGAGAAGATGTTTTAGAGAAGATCTTTCTTATTTTTCCTTTTATTCGAAAGACGTTTCTGAAATATGAATCTTCCGAAATTGTCCGAATAAATGAGCTCGAATGATTTATGTACTAATTTGTTTCCGTTTATAAATCCTGCTTAGGTTTTTTTTCTAACAAACTTCGTTGAGTTATGTTTAAAATTATGGAACGTGTCACCCAGAGAAATCTAAAGTTTAAGTATTTTGATTTCGCTTGGGAAATTGAAATGCATGCAACGCACTATTCTGGTCCTCTACGCTCCTTTTATTTTCCACGAGCTGCGTGTATGAATACTTCATACCAATAAACTGTAAATTTCATTCAAATACTTCTCGATAAATAATATTCTTAGTTTTTTTCGCATTTTCAGACAGTTGAATTTTTAAAGAATTCATTGATTTTGCCCTCGACAACGCCACCTATAATAGCTCATGCGCAAAAAAAAGGCGTGTCCAGTTGAATGCCAACTTTAATGAATGCCTGACCCTAAGATTTGGTAATTGTCATTGCAAAAGATAATTTGATAGGATATTGCTTTCTTTGAAACTCGAAAAGAAACTAATCATCGGTAGGTTCTAATTTAATTTTTGGAATTAGGACACATTTTCCTATAAAGCTTCCCGTTACAATTTCACTGTTGATAATATTCGGGAAAATTCGCATCATTCGAAAACAAACACTATTACAAAGACCACTTTTTATGTCTAGATTTCTGAACAACATAGCTATTGCACCAACCTTCAATCATAGCTCGTGGGGAGGCAAACCGCTGCTTAAAAGAGTATTCAAAAGTTCCATTGTATATTCAGTGGTTCGAATTTTCACCAGGTTCACAAATAATTTGGTCAATGCTTTTTACGACGACCAAATCCTGTAAAATCAAGTAACACATGTTATCAAATGTAAATAAAATTTACTTATATAATATCCTAAGTACCCATGTGTTTTTTTATAACTAAAATGAAACGGCTATTAAAAGTAAATTATATAAAATTACTTTTGATTACTTAAGTTTACTTTTTAAATAATCTTTAGTTACAATTAAAAGTAATATATACTTAAAAAGTAAGTAAATTTACTTTTGGTCAACATTTTCTCTGAAAGGATACTGTACGAGTGAGTAAAACGCAGTGAAACAAAACTTTCAGTAAAGCATAGTTAATTTGATTTGGGGCAACAACTGGTGTGAACGGATTTAGATATTTTTTCCCTGTCCACCTTTAAAATATCTATTGTTGATAAGCGAATTGAATTGAAATATCTTTGCTATAGCCTCTCGCAAGGTCTTCTATAATTGCTGGTAAGTACAGATTCCACATTTCCAATGGATTACTTGGCTGACCATGGATAAGAATTGTTGCAAATAAAATACGCAATCTCTCGACATTGACAGCTTAATTGCTTCCCGCATACAGTTATTCCAGTGGTCATCTCTTTCTACCAATCCTCTTCGAACTGCACAGTTTTCAATGATTCAAAACTTGTTGCACCAGGACAATAAAAAAGAAGCAATCGCAAATAAAAACTTTCGATCTCTCTAGGATTAACATTATATATTCATTCAATTATATTATTGAGATTAAGTATCCGCTTTTTCCTCAAGTTTCACTTTGAATCCCAAGTATAATGGAAAGGATTATCATGATGGAGAATACTCAAGGCAGTTTCATCAATTTGGTTCAACTTGAAACATGCCGTCAACGTAGTTTTCGAACTTCTTTCGATTGCTTGTTCCTCTTCTCCTTGTTTAACATGACCAAAATTTAAACAGTTGGGTCAACCGAGTCCTTAAGGTCTCTTCGCTAATTCCTTAAAACTTTTGGAATTGTAATCAAAAATATTATTTTTATTTACATCTATTATATTTATCTTTCTTTACTTCCAGTTTATCATTTAACAAACAACTCCTAGAAGTTAGTCACGCAAAGTTCGAATCTATTTTACATTAGGTGTATATTTATTTAGGACAAGCGAAATATCCTTTCTTAAACGAATATCCCAACTTTAAATAGTACAGTTTAAGTATCGCAAATATCGATCGGCTCCGTATGTTTTAAAGAAAAGAAAGGGGTAAAAACATGAAGTAGAACAAAGAGTTGACAAAAGCTCTTTGACAACAAAATTAAAATTACAGAATAAAAGCAGCACGAAAAACGTCTCTATACGTCTTCACCTGTCGTTTTATAACGATGTTTAGGTGCCTAATAATAAGTTTCTGTCTGCACCCAACCTGTAACAAAAGTAGTATTACTTGATTGACTGCAACTTTTAACAACAAGCTTACTTGCAGATTAAAAAACGACAAACCTTTTGGGTTTCGCCTTAAAACGTATCTTCTAATTTCATCAAGGAAAAGAATCAACAAACTGAATGGAAGCCCAGTTAGCCACCACGTAAAGTTCATCGGACGTAGACGAAGTCCTACATTTACTCCAGGAGTGTACTGGAGAAAAGCTGCAAGAGCAGTCTCAAAGAGTAGTCCAAAATTTAGAAACCAATTGCTAAATACAATGTTACACAAAATAATAGAACAACCTTTTAAAACAGAAAGTTCATTTTTATCAAACCGCTAAATGAAATAAACTGCAAAAATTGTACTTTTAAAAACTGCTTAGTGTACCTCATTCCTTGATGAAAAAGAGAGAGCCTTCTAGTTTTACTGATAACAAGATCTGCCCATTGCACTACCACAATGGTAACGAAGAAAGCTGTTTGGCATGTTAGCTCCAAATCTTTACGCTGTGAATAAGTCCATTCACTTCCAAAGGAGTCAGCAAGGTTGTTAAGCTTCCGATCGTCCCATCTATCTCGAATTCCAAACAAGTGTGATGGCAAAAAACCGTTTTCACCCATGATTACAAAGTATGTAAAGAAACCAGCAGTGGCCTGTAATATAAGAAAATTTAAACAAACCAATGATAGAAAGTGAGTTATACATTCGTCATGCTAGCAAGTGATCTTAAGTAAAAAAGAAAAAAAAAAAAAAAAAAAAAAAACCTGTGCAAAAACAGTGAACAACACAAGTTCTTACAAATGAGATATTCTAGTACAGTAAAAAAAAAAAAAAAAAACCTACCTGCAGCATACCAACCATACCGTATGCGAAACTAATAAGGCGCTCGTTGACAAGTTTATCTTCCAAAGGATCCCGTGGTTTACGCTTCATAATGTCACTTTCAGCCTTTTCATAAGCCAGTGAGATGGCAGGAACCATATCAGTACCAAGATCAATGCAAAGTATAGTAACAGTTCCCAATGGCAACGGGATGCCAAGTAAAATGTACATGAGGAAAGGAGATATTTCAGGAACATTACTAGTCAAAGTATAGGCAATTGATTTTTTTCAGTTATCAAAAATAAGGCGCCCTTCTTCAACACCAGTTACAATCGAAGCAAAATTATCATCTAACAAGATCATATCAGCAGCTTGTTTAGAAACGTCTGATCCTGCAATTCCCATAGCAACACCTACAAGAAGTACAAGTAACTTAAGCTTTTCAAGTGACACTAAAAACACATAAGAAAAGAGCACCACATGCATCATGGAAAACTTACCGATGTCAGCTTTTTTTAATGCAGGTGAGTCATTAACACCATCACCAGTAACAGCTACAATTGCACCAAGCCGTTGAAAACCTTCAACAATGATTAACTTTTGCTGTGGTGAAGTCCGTGCAAACACTATTTCAGTATGGTGTCTTAAAATATCATCCAAATCGTTTTGGGATATGTCTTTTAGTTGAGCTTTAGATAAAGAAAGTTCATGATTTTAAAAACTGCAGTAAAAAAAACTCAATAATTTTAGATCATTTTAAATGTATTTAGTTACATACACCCATGAACAACACAGGCTTTAGCATCACATTTATTGACTTGAGCTAGTGGTATGTTCAATCGCTGTGCTATGTCTTCTACAGTTTCATTCCCCTCCGAGATGATTCCAACACCTTTTGCAATTGCTTTAGCTGTAATTGGATGATCACCAGTCACCATGATAACTTTAATACCTATAACAAAATAATTTAGAGGTTGCAGAAAATAAATTTTTTGTTATCTATTATTTCAAATTTTTTCATATCTAATTTTATATATTGAAAAAATCTAAAACAAAGAAAAGTCAACGGATCTAGAAAAAATATTCAGCCATTTAAAAGTTTTTTTCAACACCTCCGTTTTATGTAGAACTATGACTTAGATATATACTAGGTACTAATATTTGAGGATACTGATATTTCGGCATTTTAATTGTCTTTAGTGTTATACACTAGGTACATGCTTAGCCAACACTTTAGGTGTTTACTAAACCTGAATGAAACTTAGTGGTTAAATAAAAGCATTAAAAAAATAATCTAAAAACAGATTGTTTATGGTAGAACATTTATTTGAGAACATACCAGCACTCCTGCACTTGCTGACTGCATCAGGTACAGCAGCTCGAGGAGGGTCAATCATACTTAATAGACCCACAAAACACAAATCTTCTAATGGGAAATTCTGTTCTTCATCAGTCTTGAATACAAAACCTCTGGGATATTGTCCAGCGGGTAGGTAGTAATGACAAAACCCTAACACTCGTTCTCCAAGACCACCTAGAAGGCATTCAACATTTCAAAATTGAACACTTTTCAGTGATTACAATGTAAAAATTGTATGATTGTTGGCAACAAACCTAATTCTTCATAAGCGTGGTTGTAAGATTTCCTAATATCATCAGCCAAAGCATGTTCAACTCCATTAATAAGAATTGTTGAACATCTTTCCAATATTCTTTCAGGTGCACCTTTCATTACAAGAAGATATCTTGGATCGTCAGGTTGCTTATGAATAGAGATTTGATACTTATTGGTTGAATTAAATGGAATTTCTGCTACTTTTTTGTATTTGGCTCTTATACTCATAACACTGCCTGCTGAATGTTCAATGAACTTCAAGATGGCAGTTTCTGATGCATCACTGTTGCACTCTTTTCTGCAAAACAAAAAGATAACTTAATTACGTTTACGACAGATATTGTGGGTATTGGAAATTCAATGCATTTCATTAATCATTAAACAACTTGCTTTTTTTTTTCAAGTCTTTTTATGAAATATATCATTTTTTAAATTAGTGTCTTTTTTTAAAATTTGGGTACAATTTTGTTGCTTATACTTTGTACATTAATTTACAACTTAAGCTCTCCACAGATACTTTGAGGTTAAAAGTTATTTACACTTATTTATGTGATTTAAGCTCACTTTTTTTGTGTTTTTATTTTTACTTTGGATTAGTCAATGAATAAAAAGATATAATCAAAATTGATGCAACACCTCAGAACAGGAATATTTTCCTGTTTAGGCTTGAACTCAGCGCGATTACACAATGCTCCTACTAGGGCCAGAGCTTTCCATGTAGATGACCCTTTCTCATGGGCAACACCGGATTGGTCTTCAGTTGTGTCAGCTTCAACAATTACTTTGTCAAACCACATATGAGCTACAGTCATGCGATTTTGAGTTAATGTACCAGTTTTGTCAGAACAAATAACTGAGGTGCTTCCAAGTGTTTCAACTGCCTCCAAGTGTTTCACGAGACAATTTTTTTTAGCCATTTTTTTTGCAGTCAGGGTCAAGCATACCTTTTATAAATTAAACAAATAGATAAAACGAGCCTATTTACAGCAACAATTTTTATCAATATCGATGGTCATGCAAAAAATAGATAGTCTTAAAAAGTCAAGAATGCTTTCTGTGACAGTAACTGGCAAACCCTCTGGGACATTTGCAACAATAATACCAATTAAGAAGATGATGGCCTCAAGCCAATGATATCCCATTGAAAGTGAAATGATCAAAAAAGTTACGCCAACAAAAATCGCAAACTTAGTGATAATACGAATAAAATGTTCAAGTTCTTTAGCAATAGGAGTTTGTCCACTTTCCAGTCCTGATGCAAGATTAGCAATTCGCCCCATTACAGTGTTATCACCAATTCTAACAACTACTCCAGTTGCAGTACCTTCGACAGCATTTGTGGAAAAAAAAGCAAGGTTCTTAGTTTCGAGGGGGTTTTCAGATGTGCAATCAACACTGCGACCTTGGGGTTCCGATTCGCCAGTAAGTGAAGAATTGTCTACCTAAAAATAATTTATTTCCTAAGTAAGTAACCTTATTAGAAAATTCATAATTTTTTCAACATTTTATATGTATATAAAAAACTCAATAGCATTAGTTTTTCAAATACCAAACACTACTTTTGATGACTTTAACAAGCATACACTTGTATACATAGATGATATGATGGTATGATGGTATGGTTATATTTACTTGCCTTTAACCCTTTGCAATCAACAATTCTAATATCAGCTGGAACTCTGTCTCCAAACTTTACAAAGACGACATCACCAAGAACAATTTCAACAGGATTTATAGTGATTTTTTGACCGTCTCGTAACACAACAGCTTCCTGCGGTATCATCTTTTTAAAGCTCTTCATGATCTTAGAACTCTTTGCCTCCTAAATATAACAATGTAATCAATAAAAAAAAAGATGCTTGTTTAAACAAACGTTTAAATTTAAAAACTTTTCCTTAACTATCTGCTAAGTTACATTATTTAAATATTCAAAATTAGTAATTTTTTATGTAATCACAACTAAACTTGAGATTTTAATCTCTTTAAAGGTAGCATTTCAAATAATTTAGCATTTAGGAGTCTCAGGATAAACTGTGAAAAATAACTTGTTTACATCAATTTTTACCTGATAGTATGCAAAACATCCAGTGATAAAATTTACAGAAGCCAGAGCGATGCCTAAGTATAGCTCTTCTTTTGCCAGATCTTCCTCTCTACTTATACGTATAAGATAGGCAATAAAACACAGTATTGCACCAACCCATAATAACATGGCAAAACCACCAAACATTTGCTTACAAAACTTAAGCCATTCAGGCGTTTGTTTTGGGGGAGTTAAGGCATTTGGCCCGTCACGTTCTAAATTGCGAGCAACAACTGAAGATGTCAAACCGGTTTCTAAGTTGGTATCTAGGGATTTTAGGAAATCCTTAAGCTCCATTTTGTGTTCAGACTGTAAAAAAGAAATAGTAAAACAAATTGCAAACACTGTGACAGCCACAAAAGTTTGATTGCATGAAATAGGAATCAAAATACCATTTCTAACTCTTTTTTTAAGAGATCTAAATTGATCTTTTTTGGTTTCACTCTAACTTTCTTCTTTCCATCCTTGTGTTTGCCAGCACCAGCAGTCACTGAATAACTGCCTGAGCTCTAAATAAAAACAAAATGATCAACTACACTGTTTTATGCAATGCTAGCTATGCAAGAAGTTAAGCCACTGAAAAAAAAAACAACTCATGATTAAGTATAAAAAGTAGTCTTGGATATGTCATCCCTGGTCATCTTGAGTGACATGCAGTGAGAACAAAAAGAGAATCAGACTGATGAGGTCATATCATTATTTATAGTTAAAGTAAATGGATTCCCAGAACTACATAAGATAAATGCTAAATTTTATGAAAAGTATTAAGTTAATTTAAGCTCTAGTAATGAATAATTTTATTAAGAAACTTTATGATACATTAAGTTTATAAACACAAATTTAACATAATAACCTCTATATCTAGTCTACTTTTTTTTTTAAATTCAAACTTAGTTATGTAGATAGCCTAACTTCTATACAAAATAGCTTTTTTTTCTTTCTTAATGTACAATAAGAAAGTAACTCTGATTATAAAAAGACTCACCGTTTTTGTTTCTAAATCAACAGGGTCAGCCATTAAAACGAATGGCCAAGTGTTAAGTATTACTTGTCCTTGGATGTGTATAAACGAAATTGTAAATGATATGAGAGTGCTACCCACTTCAGCAAAGCATAACTTGATATCTGATGAAAAGAAGCGTGATAAACTTGGTAATTTTATCATGGGAAAAGCATTCATGGAGAAAACTGTGGTAACAAGATCAACAAGTTACAAGACTGGTTTAACTCTTCCTGCTCAATAAAAACGAGTGAACATATTACGTTTAAACACGTGCAAAGTGGATGGTAAACCTCCATGATGTAGGTATGTGCTTATCCGGCTGTTTACGCCAGTGATATTTACAACTGCACGAGTCCCTTCACAAAAATTTCGTTAGAAAATATGAAGCAGGTTTTTAAATTTTTTATTCAGGTAGCCGTTTTATATAAACTGACAAGAATTCATCTTTGTGTTGCTTTGATATATCTTTGCAACATTTTAGGGTGGCAAAAAATTTGTTTCACTGCCGAAGCACGAGTTGGATATCCTTGATTTACGTTGTCACTTTAAATATAAAAAAAAGAAAAAAGTCCTGCGCATGCGCAAACTAACTTTTTGAGCGGAATTCAAGAACCGAACTTAAGTCAAGTTCGACTTGAATTTTCAAGTTCGACTTTGTCAAATTACCTTGAGCGTAAACGAAACTTGAAAACTTCAAGTTCTTGCTTGAGTAATTCGAACTTGAAAAATAATCTAGGCGTTTAACGGAAAATAACAACCAATAGCGGCAATGCATATTTTTTAAGGGAAAAACCTTTTACTGAAACAAATTCACATAAATGATATTTGAATAATTGATGATTTAATAAAAAGTCAGTAATATAGTAAAAAAGAAACAACAGTCTTATGTATTTTTCATTACAAAAGTAAATTCATCTTGGTACTTTCAGTTTCAAATCCTAAGTTGTAGGTATCCAACAGTTGGTCATAAACTTCAAGTGATCAAGACAATCTCTCTTGATTTCTCTATTTTAACTGATTCCATTTGAATTAAAAAACATGGAAATTATCTAAAAAGTACAGAATCCTATTTTGACACCTTTTGGGGTTGATGGTATTCTACAATCTATTTTTATTTATTTATTTTTTCTAGTATTTTTATGAAAACAAAGGTTTTTTTTTTTTTACAAAAACTAAGAAAACTATTTAAAACAAAATTGTTTTTCTCAATGCTAATACTATATATATATATATATATATATATATATATATATATATATATATATATATATATATATATATATATATATATATATATATATTCAGGTCTTCTAAATGAGTCAATTGAGATCACATATGGAGACAGGTCTTCTGAAATTATTGGGCCACTTATAGAAACAGAAAAGAAAACTTTTACGAAACTATTGATAGTATCTTGTTAATTAACACATGAAAAAGATCAAACTTTAACATTAAACAAAATATCTCTTAATTAAAAAAAAGCAAAAAAGCAATATAATCAAATTCATGATCTTGATAAAGAACTAATGCAAAAACAAACACAAATAGCTAATGTAAAAATAAAACTCACTCCAGCAAAAGCAACAATACAAACAAAAAGTACATGAAAATGGAAATTTACCAAAAAAAATTGTCATAGTTGTATGTTTTAAAAAACAACACAACAGAATTATTCTATTTGAGGATTATTTTTTTCAAACAACATCAAATCTGATTTTTTCTTTTTTTTGGAAAGTTTTAATCTATCATTTTATTTTTTAGTGAAACTGTTTTTTAATATACAATTTTAATATACATTATAATTATAATATTACTTTAATATACAATAATACTAATTTGAAATATAAAATGTAATTCTTTTGAAATAATATGCAGTATAAACATTTGCAAATACTGTTTTTCTTATTAAACTTTTATCCATAATCAGACACACACAACAAAAAGTTTTAAAAGAATCGGTCCACAATTTGATTTCTTATCATTTCTTCAAAAATATCTCTTGTGAATGCTTCAGCACCATCTGTATTTTGTATTTTATTGCCTTTCCAACAATCATTTTGTATTATCATAGCTATAGAATTTCGGAGTTTTGTTGGTAAGGGAATGTTAAGGCAAGAAAATCGTTTTTTTAATATACCAAAACAACATTCAACTGACATGCATGTACTTCTCAAGCTGTAGTTGTATTGCATTTCACTTTCATTTTTTGGATTAGAAAAAAATTGTCCTTAAATATTGTTTACAAGGATAGCCAGGATCACTTTAACATGAACATGTTGACGAGCTTCTAAAACTTGTTTAATAGCTGAGTTAGCAAAAACTCGTGAATCATGAATACTTCCAGGCCATTTAATACAAAATTTTAAAGTTTGTAGGAAATAGCAAAATGCAAATATCCATGAAAACTTATAATCACCTTTGTTGAATTATCAAAGAATCACCCTCTGTTGGAAACTTTATGTACTGATCTTTTACTAGCAATTTGAATTGAAATGTTCTTAACCACTTGACAAACAGTTGACTGATTAACTTTCAGCTGCTCCAAATCTCCTATTACTCTCTAAAAGAGTTTAATTAACTAAATCATATCATAAAAATTTAAATAAAGTACTTTATTTATTTTTACTTGAGTATATTATAAAATGTTGTTAAAAAAATAATATAGAATCTACAATAACAAGGTATAATTGTCTGATACCATTTCTTGAATATCTACTCACTTGCAATGAACCAGTAGCATAAAACCAAAAAGCAATAGCCAGTTGTTGTACAGATGAAAGAGGACACCCTCGATTGTTTACATTGTTGTCAATAACGTCATTAGCTGATATTAAAAAGGTTTCTTTGGAAAATCTGTATTGCTTTTTAAAGTCTATACTGTTGTAGACTTCTAAAGGATTGACTCTGTCAATTATAAACCTTAATATGTGATTTGGGATATTTCTTCTTCTTTTTCTTCTCCTTCTTTCTTCTTCTTCCAAAGTGCAGCTCATACAGATTTTTTTTTTTTTTTTTTAATGTTTTAAGACAAGTTTTTTTTAATCTTTCATATTATCATAACCACTTCTTCTCGTGAAATATCTTTTACTACTTTTATACATATCACATTTTTGTATAACTGGAACTGTTTTTTACTAAATAGAATTAATTTTTATACTTATCTTAATCAACAGCCTTGTGAAATTGGCATATTAGAATCCAATTAGGCAACAAGGCTGTTTATTATTTTAAAAGTGTAAGATCTTCATTATTTGATAAGGAATTTATAATGCTAGGATGTTCGACCTTTCAAAATGCTAATAAGCATTTCTAATGGCATCATAATATGACATTGGATCATTACATACGAGTTACAGGATGTTTTAAAAAAAACACGTTTTCACAATGTTAATCAGTTTTCTGTAATGAATTTATAGACAAATATACTTTCACAATGTAATCTTCTTAATGAAATACGTCAATATACCTAAGTAGCCCCTTTTGCTTGGTAAAAACTCATTTTTACATTTGCAAGTTATACGGTTATAGCAAAGTTTTATACACATCTACAAAATGATAATAGCGGTTTTTTTTTTTTTTTTTTTTTTTTTTTTTCAAGTCTGGTTTCAAGATTGGTAGAATCAAAAAAAGACTTGAAATTTCAAAAACTCTCGTTTTTCAAGTTTGACTTCAATTCAAGTTCGCTTCTTGCATTCCGTTCAATCATAGTCACAAGAGTATATTGTCGGGAAACAAAGGCCGTTTGATTGTTCAACCGCCTTATGTTGAAACTCTTATCAACGACCCGGTGAAGGTGCACAAAAATATAATACATTATTCAACATTATTCTCCTTGTGATTCTGAATTGGTATTCGGATTTAATGTTGGGATCTTTCAAATAATTTTTATATTCATAATCATGGACCTATAAGAGATGGACGTGCAACCTATTGTTTTACATCAAAAAGGCCGCAGAAATCAGCGAGCCATGAGAGAAATTTTCACCCGTCAACAAAAAAATCTATTAAAATGGCTGCCCATAGTTTTAAAACAGAAACTTTGATCACGTGGTATTAGTTTTAACTTTTATACCATTTGTTTAAAAAGACTGCTCAGGATAAAGTAACTACTTCACGTGATGACAAATTACTAAACAAATTACACCAAGGTAAAAGAAATTAGTTGTTGGAACGAACAGATTTTTATCATTTTTCCAAGATAAACATTTGTAAATTTGAGAACTTTTTTCGTGTAAACAAAGTCTGTCAATGATAAAATAGAGCAGTAGGATAACTTTAAAACGACTAAAAAAAGTACAGCGAAATATAAAAAAGCTTAAATAAAATTATTTGTCAAGATCTGGTTTCATTCAACTTCTTAGTCCTTCATTCCGATATGTCGCCATTTTTTGCCTCGACTACTCTATAACTTCGTAATATATATTCCATCATGCATTTTTTTTTTTAGTAGGTGTTTTTTCAAATGGGCTTTTTTATAATTCAATTGATAATGCAAAACCTTTTAAAAAGTTATTAAAATTTATAATTATCTTACAAAATGCGGCCAGATATTTCATGTTTTCGTTTTTCATATTTCATATATTATTTCATTTGTCATAAAAGGCACATAATAACTCGTTTGTCTCTATCAAATAAAAATTAGTTTACATATCGCGAGGTTAGAATTATTTTGTTCTATCTCCATGTTTAAACGTTGGGAGAAAGTTTTTGATTTTTTTCTTAGAGTAAAAATTATTTCAAATTTTAGCTTAAATTTTTAAAGAAATAATAATTTATGCTTTAAATAATTTATGTTTAAACAAACTATTTAGAAAAAAATTTCTAAAATAATGCGTATTTTGAAAGCAATCATTACTTTTTAAAATTAATAACTCATTTTCTCCCAACTTTTAAAATAGAAGATGGAGCAAAATAATTCTAACCTCGCGATATAGCTGGTAAATCATACCATATTAATATTAAATACTTAGCTATTCTTGCGGTTTGCCATAAATTGGCTTTGCTAGATTCTTTAAAACTGTGACAAACTATTTATTTCTTTATTGTATTTACATTCATTTTGTGAATAAAATATTTATCCTTAGCAATATAGTAGATGGAGTAGTTCCCCGGACATGAAACAAATATCCTCTAGGTAGCTACAAAAGTTGATATTTTGTATTATTTATTATATCTCTAGTTATACATATACTAAAGTAGTTAAGTAAATGATCTTAATTTCCATATTATCATCAGCGTTATTTCTTAAAATATTAGGAATATCTAGTTATATAAAATTAAGCTTAAAACCTGATTCTATTGCTGTTATCTTGAATAACTTAAAGGAAGTTGATGTGACTGGTTAGACGAGACAAAAAAATTTTCGACGAATCTGACAGACTTTAATATAATTTAACTTCTATTGTTTGAAACAAAGATTTGTAACTATGCGCAACGAGCATGGTTTGCAAAGAAAACAATAGGTTGCATGTCCATCTCTTATAAGTCCATGACATTATCTCTCCGGTATGTTAAGAAAGATTAATAAATAGAATGCTTTATTTAAAGTTAATTTATTATAAATATTTATACATTTTTTGCTTATTCCTATTACTAATTACTGCTGTTTTGTAGTGATGCTGTTATGTACTTCTTGTGTTAGTTGAATATGATTTTATTTTTGTATATATATATATATATATATATATATATATATATATTTATATATATATATATATATATGCATATGTATGTACATACATATGATATAAAAGAAATAGGTATGCTAGGCAAAACAATAATATTTATATTTTTGTATATAAGTTATATACATTATATGCACTACATGTGTGAGAAAATCAGAGGTGCATCATATGGATAATTTTTTCAAGTTATTAATCTATTATAATGTCATTCATTCTTTTTTTTAAAGAAATTGGCTACAATGATGATCTATTTAATTTTATTAGAAAATCGTTATGAGGACCACCTCCATCCCCCACACGCCCATCCCCCATATTATTGCGGAAAATGTTAGGTACCTATTCTGCTACAAAAAATTAGGTGTCTTCCACATAATATTTTTCATGCACATAAAAAAAAAAGTCTTTAAATTGGGCCTAATGCATTTAAAAAAAGACTCAACACACCTTCGATATCAGTTTTATATATGAACTACAACGAAGTTTTTTAGAACAGTAAATTCAATAATTGCAGTGGTAACTGCAAAAAAAAAAAAAAAACAAACACAAAAAATGAAGTTTAACTATTCCACTTTTTAAAAAATACCTATCTTGATATGAAATTCTAAAAAATAACACGACAACATGCATTCTTACACATACGCCAAGCACGCAATAAAATAAAATGGTCGCAGATTTTGATTATAAAATCAGTACCGTTGTTATGTTAAATAAAAAGACAAGCATGCATATTTGAGCATGCGCAGTGACTAATTTTCAAAATTAAATTACTAACTGCGCACGCACACGTGATTGATTTTCCCTTCCCTTTCCCTTTCCCGTAGCAAAAACGGATGAGTGGAAACTCTTCTTAAGTTTGAAGTCGAACTTCAAACCTGAAGTACGACTTGAGCTAATAAAAAAAGCGAATTTCAACTAAAATTAGACTTGAAAACAGCGAAAATTATGTCGTTTTTCTAGCCTAACTTCAAACCAGATTTAAGAGAGCAAACATACTTTCCGAATGCAAGAAGCAGACTTGAAATTTCAAGTCAGACTTCAAATCTGAAGTCTGTTCCGTTGATCTGCTCGTATTGTTCCGTTCCATTGAACCATTGTCACAAGAAAATAGTCTGGAAACAAACAAAAGTGCTTTGTTTATGGTATTGTTTAAGAAATTACTCATTCTCATTCTTCCGAAGGTGTACAGTAACTCAAATAAACAAAAAGATGTGTTATTTTTAAGTATCTGCAAAGAACAAAAAAATTATTGCTTGCAAGTCATCACTTAAAACCTTGGGAACTTCAAAAGGCAAGCTTTTTGGTAGAGACTGCTTTGTAGCAAACAATGATTTTCAGCTCAATAAACTGCGTTACAGTGACAGTAAAGGTAAATAAATATAAACTATTTATCATATTTTTACTCTAAAATAGTTTTGCTGATCAAATTATGGACTTTGAATAATATTAAATATTCTGAGCATAAAAGATTTGTTAAGTAGCATAGTTTTTTCAAATATAAAAAAAGTTCTTTGCATGGCCACACTTGCACATCCTCTTTCATACACATGGAGTTTTGATCCATCACTTCCACAAACTTCAGAGTTTTCTGGAGTAGTTTTGTGTGAAGGACTGAAAATATGTTTGTTCCAAGACTTCACACCTGAAACAGGTTAGATTTTATGTTGTAATAATGACCTCATCACATACTTTATGACTCTAGCTTTAATTGGAAAGCTACTGGTCCCTGGATGAAAAAGTTCTATGTTGCATCAGGTCATGGACTTGAGTAATTGTCTTGCAATCAGGTTGTCAAAGATATTTGTAATGCACTTATTAAAAGCAGCACAATGGCTCTTTCCCTTATTCACAGAAAAATAGACATTTTTAGTGGTGATCTCAATGAACCAGTTTTTAATTCAATTGTTTACTTTTGCCCAGGTACTTAGGAAATGATATTAGCCAGCTTCCTAAATGGTATTATTAGTGGGATTGACTGTCAGTATGAGTGACAGCTCAACATGACCTCAACTGATCAACTGAAGTCCCAGACACTTTTAACACAACCTCTTAACATTGATTCTGAAGAACTTGTAGGTATGTTTAGTGGTGCAAAGCAGAAAGCTTGTACTGCCATGCTTTGTTTCTTGTCATCAAAAATTCACACATGCAAATATAGGACAACTAATTTTATCTCTAAAAAACCAACTGATGTACAAAATAAATTGATGGCTTGGTCTATCTCCTCAGCCCAAAAAAAGCAGTTAGCAAACATACAATGCCATGAAACGAAGTTAGAGTTGACTAAACGCATGGCTAAAATGATTCAATTTAAAGAGCACAATGTAAGAAGAAAAGCAGAAAAAGTATTAAAAACTTGCATGCCTCAGCAGATAAAGCGACTGTTTCCTGATTTGGAAAGTAATGCAGCTGCAGATATTGAAGACATTCTCAATGGTATGTGTAGCATGTGACATGATGGTGACACTAACAGCCAAGATTTATGCTATGGCAGACTTCTTAGCATTAAAAAAAATAACATTACCATGTATATAGTTTCTTATGAGGTTGGATATCGCAATAAAAGGTAGAAACAACCTGTTATACTAGAATGGCCTATTGCCTCACAGAATGTTTGAAGAAACATGTCACTGCCTCGATGGTTCAAAACGCCGAGACAAATACAGTCGCTAACGAGTTATTCGCTCAATGGGCGGGGTTTGATAATTGGTATAGAGGTACACGCTAGTTCCTCGCTATCGACTTTCGAAGCACTAGCGATCAACATCTTCAAGGTTCAGACTTGAAACTAGAAAACACAAATAATGGTATAACTATAAATATAACTCGTACCTCGTCTGGAGCCGCGTCTATCGATGTTAATGTGTTCATCGTGTTTGACGTAAAGTTCGAAGAAGGTTGCTTCATAGGAGCCTCATCTTGAGAGACTCATCTCAGAGGCTACTGCACGTTTGGCCTCATCTTTTGCTACATCACTGTCATCATCAACCCTGTCGCTCGCGGCTCGCTCGCTACTCACTCGTTTGCCGGCCGATAGCCCGCCCGTCATCCAATCTATAGCCTGCTCGTCACCTGCTCGCTTGCTGCTCGTCACCTACTCGATAGCTCGCACGCTTGCCGCTTGATAGCCAGCTCGCCGCTCACTCACTCGATACCTCAGTGACGACCTCACTACCCCCAGAGGGTTGATAAGTTGACATACTGGGAAGGACTTACCCTTCTGGCGAAGCCCTCCTTGAGTCAACTTTAATCAACCTGTGAGGATTACCCCTCAGAAGTACGTTAGAGAGTTCCTCACAGGGTATTGAGCTATATCTGACTCATCAGAAAAAACTGAGTTCTCAGCAGCCTTTTGCATCTTACTTGTTTTTATTCGCATAAATTTCTGTAATAATAATGTAGAAAAGAAATATTTTAACATTATTAAAACTAGACTTTAAAAAATTAACCTTGTTTTGTTTCTGTTGATAATTAAAGAATGAAGTACAGCACGTTTAATGATCAACATGGATCATTGATTTCATTTTCTTAAATACAAAGGTTAGAATTAATCGCTTCCGCGGTTAAACGCTGAGCAGTTTACCGAAATATACATTGAACCCTCTGAACCCTCTATTACTACGTCTCTGGAGGGAAACGTTTTGCAAACCCTTGGGATATCACTACTATAAAAAGCGGGTTCTGGCTCATTGATACTTTTCTATACTTAAGGGTTCTGGCTCATTTCCATTTTTGCGCATTTTCATTATGAGATGACATTATGAAAAAAGGTTGTGAATGTCTTAGTTAATTTATTCTTTGTTTTGGTTGTTCTTCAAGTATGGAAAAAGGTGTTTATATTTTTCTCTTCGAAAAGTTTTTACCGTTTTTTTAATTCTTTTCGCGGGAGAATTAAAAACTTATGAAACAAGATAATTGGCAAAAATTTCGCTTATTGAGTTGTATACATGTGCTTGACCCATTTCATCAAATCTAATCGTATACTTTCTTCCCCACTCGTCATGTGCAGTAAATTCGCATCCAGCCGCATGAATTTCTTTTTCTTCATCAAACAGATGCGCACGACCCATGGTATCAAATTCAATCACATACTTCCTATCCATCTTTTTATTTATGCCAAGAATTTTATTTAAGTCATTTTCAATTTTTTTTTCATCTGTACATTAAGCGTAATAATAGACTTGTCCGAGAAGAAGGTAAAAGCTTCCGGATTGACCGACTTGAGCATCACCAGAGTTGAGCGTGACAACGAGTCTTCTACCAGCTGCGACAGTAGGCATAGAATCTGCTTCTCCGAAATTTCTGTAAAAAGAAATGGTGGTGGTCGATCCGATGGAGGTGTTGGATTGATATAGTAACCCAGTCGATTTGTTGTAGAATGAAGTCACATTTGATCCGTTCCATGAGGATAAGTAAAAATCTTCCAGTCCAGAGGAGGAAAAGAAGCATGTGCTGTCACCGTCATATCCTGGAAAATACGTGTAATTGTTGGTGTTGTACGGTGTCCAAGGAGTGAGAACAGTGCCGTTACCTGGAGGTAAATTCCCATCGTACATTCGGACTCTAGATTCCCACCAGTTTCCAGAGGCACCAATGATGTGCATCCTGATGTATTTCAACGACACACCATTTCCTTTTCCGTTGGTGTTCATCAAAACGTATTCGCTGCCGTAAGTGGTATTCAAATATCGAAACGTTCTGCAGTACAGCTTGAAAAGAGGGATGGTTGCAGGAATGGAGGCAAGTGTGGAAATGAACGGTTGAATCCAATACGTGATGGCAGTAGCATTTCTGTTGACGAGTTGAATGGAGACGTCGTTTCTGAAAGGCATGTCCAATGTGAAATATCCTCCCAAGGAAGTGGTGTTAAACATGTTGCATCCCTGCAAAGAATTGGTGTAAAAAGCTCCTCCTAAAGGAGAGAAAAGCAAATCAGTAGCAAGTCCTGTTTGATCCACTCCAATTCCTTCCGTTGTTTCTACATAATTCCCCACATTGATTTCTCCGTCAGTGAAGATTCGAATGAAAACTTGACCGGGAATATTCGTGCCAGAGGAGCTGTATAAAGCCAGCCACAATCTTCTCAACACTCCAGATTTTCCAGAAAACGCAAACACAGGAGAAGTCGTTAACGCCGCAACCGTCTGAGACTTAAACCCTAAACTGGTAAAACTGGATCCTGGAACGACACTGGTCAAACTCGATTTTTGCAACAGCAAGTCTACATAATTCTTTGTTGCTCCGTCTTGCGCGTTTGTCGGATCAGTCACGTTGATCAATTTATGAGAATTTAAATCCAAGTCTGTTGTACCCACAGTCGTACCACCTGAAGCATGCGTGTCTACGTAATTTTTCGTAGCTGAATCCGAAGCTGATGTAGGTTCAGCTAAATTAGTCAATTTGTGCGACGTCATGTTAATGTCGGCGTATGAAATAGTGTTGTAAGAGACTTTGGTGTCTACATAGCCTTTTGTTGCAGCGTCTTTTAAAGCGGTAGGATTGCTCACATTTATCAACTTGTGAGAGTTCATGTCGATGATCCCTGTGATGGTGCTGGATCCGTCTGTTTTAACACATAGACTCGAACTCACATCGACATAATTTTTTGTGGCGGCGTCATGAAGATTGGTCGGTTCGTTCAAATTGATTGCCTTGTGAAAGTTCAAATCCAAATCTGCAGTTCCAACTACAGTTCCAGTACCACCTGTCACGTGATTGTCTACGTAATTTTTAGTAGCGGCATCGTGTGCGTTGGTGGGTTCACCCAGGTTGATGATTTTATGAGAGTTGTAATCCAAATCTGCAGTGATGGTGCTCGATCCGTCCGTTTTAATATAAACGTTGCTTGTTGAGTCTGATGCAAGATTATCAAAATAAACACTGAATTCGCTTCTGTTGAATTTGTCAATCATTTTTTAAGGGGTAAAATTTTTTTAAATGGGTGAAACTTTTAAAAAATCACCAAAGGGTGTTGACAACGTCTTGAAAGCTGTCTCCCTCTTCGCATTTTTTCAAGACGTAAAGACACAAGTGTCCACAATAAGACGTGTTTCCAAATTGAACCCTTTCACTGTTGTAAAAGACAGGACTTTTCAAATAGTCAACGAGCTCGACGAGAGGTGGCTGAGCGTAAGAGTCAAAGCTGTATTTTTTGTCTCCGTCTTTGAACCAACACACCCAATGAAATCCATCTGTGCTCGAATCCCCCGTGTTGACAATTCCACATTCTTTTTTTCTTGGCTTTTTTGGCAACGCGTCTCTGACAAAAACTCCTCGAAAGTTTTTTATTTTCAGTTTTTTTGCTGCTTCCATCAACTGAATAGTGGATAAAGCCTCGTTTGGTAAAACAATTCCCTCCACATTTATTTTTTTGTTTCTCATTTTTTTTTATTTTGTTATTTTTTTAGATCTTTCAGATCCGTGAAAAATTCTTCGATTTTTTTTAAATTTGTTTTTTCTTCATTTTTGTTACTCGTCTTTATCACTTACCTTTTTTAATTTGTAGTGACCATAAGCCAACGTGTGTATTCCATCTTCCAAAATGACTCTTTTGTCATCGTTAGCGCTGAGTGCGACTTTGTTGATTTCTTCGGTGTAAACATCGTGAAGATGGGAACGGATAACATTCATGGTTGCAAGTTTTTCTTTCTTTTTCATTAAGCATTCTTTATAATCTTGATGAGTGATGTGCTTTTTAACTACACATTTCTGAATTCCTTTGCATTTTTTGTGTTCTTTTTTTTCATTAAAGACCTCATAAGAGTAGAGCTTAGGACGAAGCCCAACAAACTCTTTAATTTGCTTACCACCGGTTTCATCCTTAAACTTACCGATAACCTTTTTATTTTTAAACCCAACGTCAAATGCAAAGTTTTGAATGGCAGGATGATCTTTAGGAAATTCGTTCGTGTCAAACTTGCTTTCTACGTCATCAGCAATATCTTTGTAAAAGTCTTCCGTTTCTATTTCATAAAAGAGCGAGTCAGTATCAGTCATGAGTAATTTCAGCTTATCCCCGTATTTAGGTTTCATGTAGTCGTAGTGATGTTCATACATGAGGGTTTTGCTGATGTCTAGGATGCTCATTCCCAAGAAAACATGTTTGTCGTAAAAAACAAATGTCTTTTCCATGTGAACCGCGATTAAGTTTTCATCAAAAATGGTGTTTCGTTTATATTTAATTTTTTTAGATAATTTTATAGCTTCTTTTCTCGTGGTAATGAGTCTAACGTCAACGCGTTTTAGAATATTCTCCATGGTTTTCCCAAAGACAGAGTTGTTCATGAGTTTGAAAAATTCTTTATCAGACTCGTTTGTAGCTTCTTTTCTCTTATCGGTGTTGAGATCAATGTACTTTTTCATGAAAGGTTCTTCTTCAAAGGTGATACCTCGATGAATTTTAGTAGTGATCAACCCCATTCGTTCATAGAGTTTTAGGTTTTCATGGTGAATGACATATTTTTCTTTGTTGTTTAAATTGGGAACTAACTTTTCCACTTTTCCAACGAGCATTCTTTCAGGAGCTAAAGGGTAATCATTGTGTAAATCGTGAAGACTTTCAGGATAATCTAAATCGACTTCGAGAATGCAAGGCATGGATTTCCAATTTAAAAGTTCATCCTCAGTCATCCATCTAAATCCTCTAACTGGAAGAGGTTTACTCATAGCATATCCATAAAGATTATTGGCGTCTAAATATTGAAGGAATTTCGAAGGTTCTGAAGTTTTATAATCATCACTCATGTATTTGTTGTTAGCAGTTCCATGTCGATTAGAGATCATGCAGATTCCACCGCGTATTCCTTTTCGAATCATGTTGAGCTTATCAATATCGGTTATAAGCTCTATTACAACTTCAGTTATCTTTAGCATAGCATCCCAAGCCAAACCAGGGGAGGTGTAATACCAAGCAGGATCAAGACCGTAATGTTTCATGCAAGTGTCTCTAAAAGTTTCAAAGACATCTGTCAGTATCAACACATCCGACACGTTGTACAAATCGTGATAATCTCTGAACGTTTTGCATTGAAACGTACTCCAAACCTTTTGCGCATGCGCGTATTCTTCGTCGCTTATTCCCTCGTGTCTAAGTTTTGAGAAAAACGCTTCTTTTGGTGGTAATTGCGTTTCTTGAAATTTATCGAATCCGTCCACCCAATCGTAAGGATACACGCCTTTTTTACAAAGCAAATTAAATTTTTCACCTTCAAAATGTAATGCAAGGCTTTTAAACTGCTCTGGCTTTAAATTTTTAGACAAAGTATCCAATCTGGAGGAAAGGAATTTAAAGCTGTCGATAAATCTCAATTCAATTTTTTTGTTTTTTAGTTTTCCATCTTTTCCAATGTACTCTCCCACTTTGATTTTTTTCGAGAAGCTGATATATTTTTCTTCATTGTTGGGTATACAAGTGATTTTTCCACCTAATTTTTTGATAAACAAATGAGTGTCGTAACCAGACAAATTATGAAAAACGATCGGGATGAATTTTGGAACTTGATATTTTTTATTACAATCGTCGTGAGCCGCTCCTCGATATTTTCCAGTAAAATGACAGTGATCGCGTACTTTGTCGTCGTTGAGATTTTTATTGCAAATGTGGCAAACTGTTGCGGATTTGAAATTATTTTCATCCTCTTTTGTCAAAACCATCTTTTTTTTCTCGATTTTTCCAAAAAGTTCTTTTATTGCGCTTTCCAAATTTTCGACAAAAAATTGAGCCACGTCTTGGTTCTCGCTAAACGATACGGAATTGACTGGATCGTGCTCTAAAACGGTTTCATCAAAACATTTGATGTAATAGGAAAAGGAACATGGAATGTGTCTTTGAAACTTTTTTGTGTAAGACTGGTTTGGGTTGGGAGCGCACGAGCCTATCGGCTTGATAAAGCTTTCAAAGTCAGCATATACGATAAATGGAACCCTCATTGACTTTCCGATGCCTTTAAACTGAAGAGTTGCACCCTTTTTAGGAAGTTCAATTCTCATTGGCGCGTTTTTGTAACAATCTTCTCGATGTTTTTGAAGCTTTTCTTCTTGATCATAACATTGAAGACACCTTCTGCAAAAATGTTGTTTTCTTTTACCTTTTGATGCTGAGGAGCCGGCAAATCGACTGAAACTATTAATGAGGCAGTAATGTTCTGTGTCTTCGTTTTTAATATACAGCAAATCAACATTATGCTTTCGATCGAGAAAGTCAGATACTTTCAAAGGGTTGGGTTTTTCATTTTCATACTCAAAAACGTTGATGCTAATAGTTGGATTATTTTTTTTAAACTTGTCAATATTATGGTAATTCACAGGAAATTCAATTCCTTCCCAATTCAGCTCTTTTGACTTTTCAATCAAGTCTTCATCAATTCTTCCGTTGTTTTTATTTTTCAGATTCAACGCTCTGGTAACTGACCATTTAAAGCATTGGTTGTCGTTGTTTTTCATGTTGATGATTGCCTTTTTGTCTTTTAGATCGTCAGTCAGCTCAATATAGGAAGAAGCGCTGAGAGGTGTGTAATCGATAAAGTTTATATCCATTCTTAAAATCTTAGATAGGGTGCTATTGGAACCTAAAGCATTGTATTTAACACTACTTTCCAAGACTTTTTCTTCCATTTCGCTCATTAACTCTCTTACATCTGTAGCTGCTCGAATAATTTCCGAGCTGGATGAAAAGCTTGCTTCCCGAGTCACTTCTTCACCAGTCATGATGCTTACAGATTTCATTTCGCACGTTAAAATAATTCTTACTTTTGTATTCCTTTCTCCTTCCATGGTTTGAATGGCAGACTCTCTTACCAAATTAAAAAAGGATGCAATGTCTTGATATTGAGAAGAAGGCTCGTAAGAATATAACCTAACAGTATTACCCAACGCGTGTTCAGTCAACTTGAATTTTATTTTATAAGGCTTTGGCACGGGCTGTTTATACACTGTTTTTAATACAAGTGATTTGATAGACTGTATCTTTTTATCAATTTGTTCCGCTGATTCGTTTACCTTCTCCTTGACTACTTCAGGAACGTAGGGTTCTATCCAATCTTTAACATCATCAAACTTAGTTTTAACATAGGACGTCACACTTTTTGCAGCTGCCTTCAGACTTGAAAAAAATGAAGGTCTCGGTGGAATGACTGGTTTTGGTGTTATGGCAGGTGTTAAATCTGAAACAGGCTCATCAAGGATGTGAATTGGTCTTTGCAAATGAATTGGTTTCGGAGCAATAGGAGGTTTTACTACAGTAGGTCTTGGTGGGATGATCGCTGGTTTTGGAGCGATGACTGGTTTTATCACTGTGGAAGGAACAAACCTAACCACGGTAGCATTAACAGACAAAGGTCTTGCCTCAGTCGTTCGCCTACGAAGAGCAGCAGGAGCAGAGTCAACTCTAGGAGGAACAGTAGGCTGCAAAGTCATTATAAGTTCACCCTTTCTCATTTTAGAATACCCTTTTATTTTTTGCTCTTTAGCAATTTCTCGCAATTCTTTCAACGTTTTGTTTTCCATTTTTATTATAGCAAGAAATTTATTTAACCCAAAATCATTTTTCTAATATTTTTTATTTCTTTTCAATTCTCTGAAAAAAGAATTGAAAAAATTTTTACATTTCTCACAGACTTTTTCTTTCTAGCTTTTCCGAATTTAAAATTTCAATCTTTATTCCATCTTCCACTTTTCCATTTCGACGTTCCAAATATCTCCATCCATGTCCTGTCTTTTTCATTGCTTTGTAAAGGGATTTGTATTCAGTCACTTCCCCGGTTTCCATATTAGTTGTTTTCACAGACAGGCTTATTTCGAATTGAAGCAAGTCTCTCGTATTTTGGATCGATCGGTTTTTTTTCCGTTTTCTCATTTTTCATTTTTATTTCTTTTTTTGGTCGACCAACTGTCCTGTGTTCTTTTACACCTTTCAAAAGAGAATCTTTACTTATTAGATTATTCTCAATCGCAATCATCATCAAAGGTAACAATTTGTTTGAGGTTAATGTAATTCCATTTTCCATAAGCAAATTTTTCAGATAATTTTTTGTATATCTCATGTTTTATTTTTAAAAAGAAAAATTTTTTTTTAAATCATTTTTGTTAAGAATCTCATGACGGTCTTTCAAACCTAATAAACAACGTTCATGCTGGTTCCGTTGGAAACGAAATTGAGCAATTTGTCGGAAATGATCACTGCAAAAATAACGGTGTTTTCTGGTATTGCTGTTCGAAATTTGAGGTTGACCACCAATTCTGCCGTTTCAGAAACAACTCTTTCTTTTTGCTTGCTAATGTCTACAAAAAACAACGGAAACAAATTTTTATATTCGAGCAGAGACAAACCAGATTGACAAACAAGTTCGTTTGTACCATAATATTTATCGTCAAAAGAGAACGCATCAGAATGAGCCATGGTAATTTTCTTTTCTCCAAAATTCAAGTCGTAATTGTAATTTGGATATTTTATTCCATTGACGGTTACGAAAAAATTGCTGACATCACAATGGTTGAAAATGGCTGGATTTACGATTTGACTGGAATTCTTGTTTGTCTGAAGCCCAAACACGATATATCTCGGAACGCTTTTGTCTGTGATTCTTCCAAGGGTCCAAGTAAATTCTGTGAGGCCGGCAGGAATGGCTTGTCTTTCGACTTTGTTTGACTTATAGGCTACTGGGACGGAAATTTTACTCGCCATTAATTTCAAGAATTCGACTTTCTTCGAAACATCCAACTCTATTCTAGGCATAAAAAGTCTGAATTTTTTAATGTCGATCATTCCTGCGGCAACAGTCTCAGCTCTGTAAATGGCGTCGTCGTATTCTTTTTTTGTAAAGGTAATGGTGTGTCTGAATCCATAAACGACTTTGTCGTAAGTTTCGCAAAAACCAAAAATGTGTTTTAATGGTATCTTGAACGAAAATGCGCCAACGGATGTCGTGTCTGCAAACAAGTGGTCTCGTCTTACAACAAATCCTGAATTTCCGGTGGCGTTTGAAGTGTCTTTATACCACATTTGCTTCAAACCATCTGCAAGCTGAAAACCAAAAGGGTATTTCAACAATCCAAGCATGGTTGTTCCTTGACCTGGATACATGACCCTTTCCACTTGTTGTCCTGATAAATCATAGGTGGCATCGCTGAACAAATACATGATTGCGTTGTTTATCAGAGCAATGTTGTCTGTTGCTGTGTATGCAGTTCCATCCGCTTTTTTGAGAACCCCTTCGACGAGGATGTAAGCATCAGACGGAACTGTTTGCACAGATTGACAATCAATCTCAAAAACGATCGATCCTGAAGAATTTAAATCGAGGTTTGTTGGGAGGTACTCGAAAAAATCAACTTTTTCAATTCCAGTGTCATACTCTGGCATTTCATCAACTCTTAATCTATCGGTGTTTATCATTTTTAAAATGAGAAAAAAAAATTTATGTCATTTTTGATTTGTTAAAAAAATCAAGCAATCAAAAGCCCGCTCCCCATTTTAACGAGATCTTGGATTCTAGCCGCATTCTTTTTCGTCATTTTCTTTTTCACTTGAATGGAAGAACCAAACATTTTTTTATGCAGCTCTTCCATTGGATTAATATACGGATCAGCCTTTGCCGCTTCGTTTACATTCGTGGTGAGTAGTTGGTTTGGATTCACTGTTCCTGTCTTGGTGTAAACTTTTTCAAGCGCTTTTTTTCCTTTGTCGATGGCAACGTCTTTAGCAGTTGATATAGCTGAAGAGGCTAATTCTTTTCCAGCTGATTTGGCGGCTGTGATTGCTTCTCTTCCAATTTCGCTTGCTGCTGCTTTTCTCAATAAATGAAGAGACGATCGTGAAGCGTTTGAAGCTGCCATTCTCCTCAAAAAATTTTTAATCGCGTCCATGATTCCCCCACCTCCAACGACGTTCTTTTTAAAATATCTTCTGTTGTTCACAATGAGCATTTTTTTAAAATGAGAAAATATTTTTTTAGATCTGTTTGCGGATCAATGGAATTTCACTTGTGAAATTTTTTAGATTCTTTGAATCCATTGAAATCTACGATTTCTTAAATCCGTTCTCACGACTCGATGTATTTTTGAATCGCTCTGTATTCCTCTTTGTTGATTACACCCTGTCTCAAAAGCTCGTCACAAATGGCAACGGCTTCGTTTCTCGATGCTATATTTCCAGCATGTCCTGCGGCGATGCTCAAGTTAAGCCTTTGCACAAGCACATTCGGATCACTAGGAAGAATGATCACTCCTCGACCTTTTTTTCCTCTCGTTTTTGTGTAATTTTTTTCCCAAATTTTTGAAACAATCGTTTGCCACTTTTCACTTCTCGAAGCTTTTGGTACGGTTGGTCTCCCTTCCCTCTCCATTGCATGCGTTTCAACCAGTATTTTTTCATAATTTTTCATGTCCTCGTCTGTTACCTTTGTTGTATCAGGCTTGGATCTTGTGATTAATTCCCAAAAACCTACCGTCCCCTCGTACTTTTCTCCATCAATAATAACGTCGTTATTGTCGATAAAAATTTCTTTGTTTCCAATAAACATTTTTCCGCGTTCTTTTGCGTGAATTCCAAAAACTCTGTCTGCATAAAATTTTTTGGCTGCATATTTGGATAAATAATCCAAAGCAGTATTTCCAACATTCATTTTTCCAAAAGTTTTATCACTTTTTAGACTTTCAAAAGACGACTCGCTTTCTGGATAAGTCAAAGCCAGTGGAGTGTTTTCAACCTCTCTGTATGCGATGCTTTTTAGTTCGTTTTTCATATTTTCATTGCTCTCAATCAGAGGCTTAAAAAACTTGCTCAAATCAGTCTGATAATTTGCATCTGAAATGTTGGCGTTGAGACTCTCATTGTAAAGCTTTTCTCTGTTAGCTCTATATTCTCTCAAAATCTCATCTCGCTTTTCAGGATCTTGTATTCTAAAAAAAGACATTTTTAGAATACGGAGAAAAAAACTTAAAACAAAAACTCGATTGCGTTTACTATTTCTTTTTGGATTCTTTAATTTTTCTTAGATTCTTTGAATCCCATGGAAAAATCTTTAATTTTTCTTAAACAGGTTGTTGAATGCTTTTATCGCGTCTTCTCTTCCTTTTTGGATCAACGACTCTTTAGTCAATTCGTCAATGACGCTTTTTGTCTTGGTTCGGACTTCTTCACTCATGACTTTGAATTTTTGAAGCTCGCTGAGAATGAGTTCGTACTCGGAATCACTTACAAATCCATCCATGAGAGATTTTGAAATGTGGTCACTAATCGTATTCAATTTTGACTCGGAAAGAACTTTCAATTTTTCGTGCTTTTCGACCTTTAGCATCATTTTTTTGTTCTGATGATTTCCGAAAATGGATAAAGCTCCCAATACAACAGCAACCCCTTCACACGCAATCGAAACTGGAGTGGCAACGACGGTTGATAAAAGTGCAATCCCTGCAACCCCTAAACCAATGCATACCGTTTGCAATCCGTCGTCGGTGAAACGAATTATTTTTGCCGCTCGATGGTATTTTTTACTCAAAGCCATTCGTTTCACTTTTTCATTCTCTATTTCTTTTTGGATCTCGCTTATTTTTTGAAGTCGATATAAATGTCCTCCATCTGATGGTGCCGTTGGAAGAACTGGATAAATTTTTTCAGTGTTTTTTATTATTTCCATCTTTTTAACAAAGACACATTTTTTTTAATTCGAATCGATGTAGTTTATTTTACAAAGCTTTTCACCTTTTTTAACGGTGACTTCCTGGTTGTTATAATTGTGTATGGTCATAACTATGTCATCCACAGACTCGGAAAAAATAGCATCGTTTTTGAAATAATTCAATTGATTGCTTATTTTATTCATCAAAGTGACGACAGCAATTCCTTTGTCTAATTGTAAACCTACGGACAACGATATCTGCTTGTGAGATACAGGAGGAAATTTAATGTCTTGTTGAGCAAAAATCTCGTGCTGTCTGTTGATGTTGAAATAGGTAGGATAATCCAACTTTTTCTTTGTTACAATAATGTTTTTTGTATTTTTTCGTTCCAACTCTTTGATTCTATCCTCTAAATGACTCAGATGGAAATTAAAATTGTGAATCTCTGCTGAGGCGCTGTTTTTAAACAACTTGTGTGGGGCATGCATTTTTTTAATATGAAAATAAAATGTTTTAAGTCGTTTTATTTTCAGTTTTTTGTGCTTTTTACATTTCCTCGTCAGAATCCATTTCTCCCAAATCCAAGTTTTCACACATCATGATGCTATGAGGTAAAGATGCATTTTTTACGATGATGGCTTCGGACAGTTTAACTTGAATAGACACAATCGAAGGACCAATATACACCCCATCAATTCTAAGTCCTCCAATAGCGTAACATCGTTGATTGATAAAATCATGTCCAGAAGATAAGACCAAATTTTTATTATTACGTTCTCCTTTGACTCCATTTTTTATATCAAGAGCTGTTTTCTTTCTATGAAATGTAGAAGTAATGAATATTTCGTCTTCATTTTTAGATCCTTCAGATCCATGAAAATTCTTCGAATTTTTAGTTATATACATTTTAGCATAAAACACTGGCGCTGCATCAGCATGGTCAGCTTTATATTTTAAAATACTCAATTCGTTAGAGTTAATTTGCTTTCTTCTTCCTCCTTTTTTAAGTTTGGATGACAATTTATCTACTTCACCTCTAATAAATAAAGTAATCTTTTCCATTGTGCTAATAAACTTTGCTTCTTCTTCAGTTTTACCCTTTTTAGCATCAAAGCAAACAAAGGACATGGAATAACCATTCAGTTTTTGTGTTGCCGGATCTTTATTCTCACACACACCATACGAAAATAATGTAGGTGTTCGTAATACAAGAGGACCATCTCCAGTTGGATAAGAATATTTTACTGACACTTTTTGATAGACTACTGGTTTTGTTGCTGCGTAAATTTCTCCAACTGATAATTTGCTCTCATCAAAATTTTCAATTGTAATAAAATTCATTTCTTTTCTATATACAAGATTTTTATTTAACTCAAAATAAAAATTTTTTCACTTCTTTATTATCCAAACCATTTGACTAAAGATCTAACATTTATCATCATTTGAACTATTTTAGTACATATATTACAGAGTCTACGCAAGTTATTCATGTATGTTTCCAATTTCATATTTCTACTATCCCATAGAAATATCTGTTCCACTTCTAAAAATTCATCAACCAATTCACTTTCAAAATAATTCATCTTATTCAGTATCTCATTCCTATTATCTAAATTCACTGCTTCATACATACTACAACGTAATTCATTCAACATCAATTGGTACTTAGACATGAACTTATTCAAGTCATTATCTTTCATGCATTCATACATATCAGCTTCAAGCACATTTATTTTTTTAATTATCTCATTCATTACCGCATTCATTTCTTTTCTATATACAAGATTTTTATTTAACTCAAAATCAAATTTTTTTTTTCTTGCCATACAAAACGACGCGTCTATTTTTGCAAACGTATCAATTCTTTATTATTCACCCAAGAGTTGAATGAATCTGGATATCCAAACCATTTGACTAAAGATCTGTTCTTTTGCTTTCGAATGACTTTTTCAATTCTAAATATGTCTTGATTGGTCTTTTGCATTTCTTGTTCATAAAATGTACCTTTAATTTCTTCACCGTTAGCATCAGCGATTTTATACGTGGGTGGATTCGTATGCTGAACATTTAACACGGTAAAAACCTCTTCAGTCCATCTCGGTGTATACCCCTTTTCAAAATGTGATTTCTTTTTTACGATCCTCACTTTGTCACCCATTAAGAATTTTGGTCCTGCTCTTTCTGTTTGCGTCTTTCCATTCAGGTTCATCCAAACCCTATATTTATTCTTTTTATCGCTAGCTTCCACTGGAGTCATTTTGATAGAAGAGTGTTTGGCGTGGTTGTAGTTATCAACCATTTCATCTAATACGTCAATGTATTTATGAGTGTTGTTGGCTGAAAAATATTTAAACATTCTCTCTTTCATCGTTCTGTTCCATCGTTCAACAACAGAACTTTTTTCCTCGTTTTCAGTGGAGTATAATTGTACACCTAGAGCTTGTACATGCTTGTTATAAAACTCTTTACCTTTATCCACCCACATCTTTGTACACCTTCTCTCCTCAAATATTTTGCTTAGAGCGTTAGCTACATCAACTCCAGTTTTACTCTTTAACGGTACAATCCATCCATACTTTGAAAACACGTCGATCACCATGAGCAAATATTTTACCCCGTTGTTGAATTTTGAAAACGATTGCATGTCAACCAAATCTACAGCCCATATTTCATCCATGTCGTTCACAAACACTTTTCTTCTTTTAAAATGATGAATGACTGGTTTATGAAGCTCGTTTGCAAGTTGATCAGTCCATTTCAGGTTCTCCGGTGCTTTTTTTTTAGACCTAGACCGAATTTAGCTTTGGCTTTGATGATGGGTGTGATCAGTTTTCTTTCGTTTATCTCTTTTTGAGTAGGGTTTGGAATGGAGTTCATTTCTTCAAGCATCATTTGATCTGCCAAATTTCTGCTTTGAACGTCGTTTAAATATTTATAAGCTAAATCGTGATGGTATGCTGCATTGTCCACTCGGTCTACCGGTTTGCTCCACTCTTGATACATATCAGTGGATGTGAGCCTTTTGTCCAAGTTTGTGCCAGGTCCTGCAAAATTCATTCCTGGAATGTGCATTTCTCCTGGAAATTTTGCCCATGGAAGCTTTATTTTTTTTGAAAAATTGTTGATCGATTCCACCAAGTCTCCTCCTTTTACCGCATGCGAAGATGATCCTTTGATTGCATGCGAAGAAACAAACTTACATTTGGTCGTTCCGCAAACGTTGCAAGTCCCTTTGACTATATGCTTGTTGTTTTTTGTGATTTCGTTTCTCAAATGATTCGTTTCTGTTTTCCTTTTGCATTTAACACAGTACATTTTATTTTAAAAAAAATATTTTTAAACTAAAAATGGAAGTGTCTGATTTGTCATGGAATATTGGAAAAATCAAAAGAAACAACAACAAGCTTTTACCGAGAAGCATTCGAGGAATCATCGTTGGAAAATCTGGATGTGGAAAAACAACGTTGCTTCTCAATTTATTACTCAGGCCTGGATGGTTGGATTATAACCATTTGCAAGTTTTTGGAAAATCTCTTTTCCAACCCGAGTACAAAATACTAAAAAGTTCGTTCGAAAAAAAATTACCAAAAAAAATAATTCTCGACTTGTTCAAGGTACAAACCGAAATTGAAAAATTGAAACTAGATCCTGAATGCGTTATCAATGACCTTTCAAAAAATTTTTCCGAAACCGAAGGCATGGAGTGTGAATTTTTTGAAACGGCTGACGATGTGCCTAATCCTGAAGATCTTGATTCATCCAAAAACAATTTAATGATCTTTGACGATTTACAACTAACCAAACAAAACAAGTGTGAAAAATATTACATCCGAGGAAGACACTCTAACGTCGACTGCTTTTACCTCGCTCAAAATTATTTCATGCTCCCAAGACAAACGATTAGAGAAAACACCAATTTTATCTGTCTCTTTCCCCAAGACTTAAAAAACATTAACCACATTTATCAAGACCACGTTTCGAGCGATATGGGAAAAAAAGAGTTTGAAAAGTTTTGTAGACATTGTTGGTCTGAACCTCACGGATTTGCGGTGATTGATTTGTCTTCAAAAAAGGACAATGGAAAATATCGAAGCGGATTTGACACTTTTTATTTTCCAAAAGAAACAATTTAAAAATTCAAAGAATTTTCCACAGATCCGAAGGATTTAAAAAAATGTTACATAATAAAAAAAAATGTCAGGCATAATCATCGACGTGGATGGAAATTCCAACGTAATCATAACAGAATTTTTAAACAAAATCGTTTTTGAAAAAGGAAAAACTTATGAAATGGCTTTTCTAGGGCTTGAGACGTACAACAGCTTTCCAAACATCACCAGCAAAAACAATTCTTTCCGGTATAGCATGAACAACGGAATCAATTGGGAAAATGTCGCCATTCCAGACGGGAGCTATGACATCATTGACATTAACAATTATTTACAAAAGACCGTCTTAAACACAATAAAAAATTATGCATCTCAAAGCGCAAGCTTCGTCACAACAAATAAAATCAGCTACTCTCCAGATAACATAAAAATCGGATCCAATTTAAACACTTTAAAATCAACCATCACACTTGGATTGAATTATATGATGGATTTGAATGTGGATAACAGCATCGCCTCACTTTTAGGATTCACAAAAAGACAATTGGACTCTAATTCCGAATATGAGTCTGACGATGTTGTTAGAATTTCAAGCATCAACACGATCAGAATCCTCAACAACGTCATCGGGTCGGCTTACATCAACGGCTCCCAACTCAATTGCATCTACTCTTTTTATCCAGCTGTTGGTCCTGGGTTTAAAATCATCGAAAGACCCACTCATTTGGTTTACCTCCCTGTCAAAGTCCCAGAAATCTCCACAATGATCACTCGCGTTGTTGACCAAAATGGAAATTTGGTTGATTTTCGTGGAGAGGACATTACGATCCGTTATCACATTCGAGAAGTGAAATAAATATTTTTTCCCACATTTAAAAATGAGCAAATATGTTAGTGTTAAATTAAATGTGTCTCAGGGACAGATTGAAAAAATAAAAAAATCAATGATAGCAGGTAAACCTGTGAGCATCCGTATTTCAAAAGATGATTTTAACGGAAACGACGTTTTACTTGTAACACAAAATCAACATCGAAAACTTTTGGACGCTCTCCATCGAGGAGTTGGAGTCACCATTAAAATGAGCAAAACCCAATTGGAGCATAACGCAAATATGAAAGGAGGATTTATTGGAGCTCTTCTACCTTTATTGGGTATGTTGGGTAGTACACTTGCAACAAGAGTAGTTCCAGCTCTTGCCACCGGATTGTTAGCAGGTGTAGGATCTTCTGCAGGTTCTGCTATGGTTGATAAAATTGCAGGAAGAGGTATCGTTTATTTGAAAAAGAATGGAAATGGAATGAAAATGGGAACGCACAGAGGAAACGGATTATTTTTAACACCCTGGCCTAAAGGAGGATCATTCAAAGACGGAGTTTACGTTAAAAGCGGAAGAGGATATGAATCTATCGGCGCTGGTTTGCTTCTCGGACCAAACTCTCCATTCTCAAGCATCCCTTTTTTAAATTTAATTTTGTAAAATATACAGTGAAAAAAACTTTTTTTTAAAATGACTTAAATAAATTTTTTCTTGTTATATAAAAATGTCAATGAGTATTACAGAACAAGAAGAATATGAGGAATTCTGTTACAGTGAACTACAGGAAATAATTAAACCCACTTTTGATCCAGAATTACACAGAATTGCTATACAATTCCACTATGATAATCACAAAAACAAAATTGATGAAAATTATCTTAATAAAATTAAAAAATTAAATACCTTACCCATTCATCACAAAACTAAACTCTTACTACAACATGGATTTGAAGAACAACGACAAAAAGAACATAATCAATTAATAAGAGATGCGCGAAGAGACCTTTTTCCATACTTGAAGAACAACCAAAACAAAGAATAAATTAACTAAGACATTCACAACCTTTTTTCATAATGTCATCTCATTATGAAAATGCGCAAAAATGGAAATGAGCCAGAACCCTTAAGTATAGAAAAGTATCAATGAGCCAGAACCCGCTTTTTATAGTAGTGATATCTAAATAAATAAATTTATTTAGATATCCCTAGGGAGGCAAAATTAGTGAAAATTCACCAAAAGAATAGCGTCTTTGGGAGTACAGAAAACAAGCCACGAGGTTTTACTTAAATTTGTCAATTTTTAGCTTTTTTTTTTAATTTTTTGTTTTGCTTGGCAAAGAAAAGAATAACAATTATTGTACGAGTTTCTTCAATTTTCATAAGATAACTCTCAGATATATATTTTCTTCTTATAAACTCTTCATAAATATCTAAGTACAAAACCTACAAAAAAAAAAAAAAAAAAAAGAATTTACAACACAATTTACATGCTTCCGTGTGTTTTAACAACTAAATCTTATTTCAAATTTGACTGGGAAGTTTAATCGAGGGAAAATTTAATAATATGAGTCATTTAATTCAAACCAAAACGATTTAACGTTTATCGGTAAGATTACATAAGAATTAAAATAATTTAAAAAAAATTTTGTTAATGTCACTTTGTCAAATTTATCGCACATTGTAATCTATACAAAGATTTGTCAGGATTTAAGCAGCATTTGTAAAGAATACTCCTTGGGGACGGGAGTAAACTATAATTGTTTCTGTAATGGGTTGGGTGAATAAATGTAATGTCTTGGTTTTAATGGCATAGTGAATTGAAATGACGTTTTACTGTTTTTATGGTATACTCTGATTTTCATCTTTTTCGACGTTGCACAAGCCACCATAAAACCATTTTGGCCAAAAGATTTTCTAAAAACATATCGTGAAAACGAATATAAAAATGTTTATATTACTTATTCAGAATTAATATATAAATGTTTATGCCATTTATTTTAAAAAGAAAAACTGTTAATGTTATTTGTTAAAAATCAATATAAAAATGTTTATGTGTTTTAAAAAATTTTCTAAAGATTTTTTGCTTTAAAACACAAATTTATACAAATAAACCTTTAAATTGAGAACTACTTAAAACTGATTACCATTATGGGAATACTTATGAAAACAGTTCAGCAATTTGGTTCATTTCATCATTAAAGATCATGAAGATCATGAAGAGGTCTTTATGAATTCAGAGTTAAGTTGTTAGTTATATGATGTTAAGATTTTTAATGACCGTGTTTTAAACTTTAAAATTTGTGAATTTAAGTATTTTTAAATTTTAAACAAAAACAATTGAAGATTTGCCTTTTGAAAGTTCTCAGCTTTCAAAACAGCTTTCGATAAGTCCGAAAAAATGGTTTAAAAAAAAACTCAAAACTTTGAATTTTATATCATCGGAGTTAGAATAAGTAGAAATAGAATCTCATATTTAAGAGTATTGTTAAACAAAACTTAATAAGTTTCAAGTAATTTATACACTCAATCTTTGATGTTTGTTCTGGCCATGCCACTAGATAGGAGGCCATAAATCCGAGACTCATGAAGTAAAATCTGTATGTGGTTTTAAAGAAGCTTAAGGTACAAGCGATTCCGAGATGGATTTCCTTTTTTCTTTAACTAAATTTTAACATTGTTGCTATTTTAAAATTTACAGTTTGGTTAACCCACTTTATATTTTTAATGAAATTCGTTTAGACATTTCAGGTTAGGTATTCTGTAAATTAGTTTCAGTTTTCTGTATGGTTTTGTGTGCGGTGTATTTCGTTTTTGTTTTTTTTGTTTTTTTTTCTGCAATGGATCCAACCGTTTTGTTTAGTTAATTATGGTTGCGAATGTCGGTGTCTACTGAAGTGATGAGAAGTGTAAAATACCTCTTTTAAAGACGATCTTTCCTAACCACCTCATCAAGAGGATTTCGACTCTCATTATAAGAAATTTCGCTCAAGATCGGCATCCTCATATCCACCACTTGATTGATTCCATAAATGAATTGCTCAGCAAAAAAAGCTTTTGGTAACTCAATATTTCTGGGTAATATGAAAACTCGGTAGAGCTTCTCAGGAACATTATTTGTCGCCAATACTTCTAGCAATCGATCGTTCATGCGAGCTAACATAAAGCCACCATATAAACCATGAGCAAACCTAGAAGCATATATCTTGCTTTTCTTATATTTTCTAATGTCTTCTGCTGACTTTATTTAGTAATTATTATTTCTGATCTTCTTGCTTATTTATTCTTTTTACTACATTTTCTGTTTTTTATAACTAATATTATTATTTATTATTATTTTTTATCATTGTTGCTATTTTTATTATCATTATTATTATTATTACTATTTTATTACTATCAAAAGAATATTTTTAAGCCATACTTAAGTGAATTTGGTGGGAGTTTGTCTTTATTCGACATCCGAGGGTCAACAAAATTTCCACTGCCGCTCACAAAATAATGCACTGTAGAGCCGTCTTCTTTTATATGCTAAAAACAAAATTTTCGTTATAAAAAAACAAAATCATCAAGTTGACAAAACGAAAGATTGTAAGTGCAAAAATTTGTTGTAAAATAGAAAATGGTACCTGCAGGTTATGATCATGTCCACTAAAGTAAGCAGTGACGTAATATTTTTCTAATAAAGGTTTTACTTTTTCTATCAAACATGGTGTGTTGCCATGGCTGCTAGCAGAGTAAATAGGGTGATGGCCGCCAACAATTAAGAAATCAGCTCTATTAAAATAGACAACGTTTTTTTACAGGTGAGATTTTGTTCTCTTAAATTTTTACGATCACCTTCGTTCCCAGTTTTTTTGAAGAGTGACATTGGTAAAGTAACTTTTGTTTTATACTCACGTTGACTGTTGTAATTCCTTTGCAAACCATCCAAGTTGAACCTCTGAAGGCGGTGAACCACTTCTTCTAAAATCGTTACAAATTTAATACAAATACAAATGCCTTGTTAAATATGGTTTCTTCTTTTTTTTTTTTTTTTTTTTTTTTTTTACATATTTAATACAAATGCAAATGCCTTGTTAATAAAGATAAATAAATATAAATAAAAATAAATTTTTTTTACACAATTAAAACTACCTGTTATGCCAGCACAACATTGTAGTGTCAATCATAATCAACTGAAGGGTCTTGTTCGAGTTGGGCAAATTAAAAACTGTCAATAGAAAGTAATATCCGATTATAAGATATTTTAAATTTACTGTAAATTTACTATAAACAAAGGTTTTTTTTCGTAAAAATGTTTGGGTCAGCCTATAAATAATGTCGGTAGTTCAGTAATTTATTTATGAATAATTTTAATGTAATTATATTTTTTTTAAAATCACATCTTAAATCTTAAGAATTGATTTGAGTTTTCATAAATTTTGAACAATATTTTGTTTTAAAAACAGTCGGAAACCATTTCTTACGGAAAGATCTAAACTACTCATCGGCCAACCGTTTAGTAACATTAAGTAACCTTACTATTACCGTTACTAAGTTACAAACCGTTACTAAATTACTAAGAGTTACAAATTTTTAAACTTATATAAAAAACCTACAAATCACCTTTTGTATAAAAATAGTCAGGATAGCGCCATTTCTTTGATTTCTTTGTATAAGCTATTTGAGCTGAAACATTTTGTGCGTGGTCGTGATTTCCAGCAATCATATACCAAGGAAAGTCTAATGATTTTGCTGCATAAGTTAGTTCAAACGTTTGGTGGAAGCGTGGATCGTCAACATTTCTTACGCCAGTAAAGTAAAAATTATCACCAAGTCCCATCACGAATTTACATTTTAGTTTGTCTGACACCTTTGTAATAAAATATACCAATGAGAAACAAAGATTAATGTTAAGGGAAATGTTTGCAACTAGTGTTACGTAAGCAATTACCAGCGTAGGTAAGAAATTAGACAGGCCAAATAATGGACTATTTTTATCCGTTACACGCAAATTTTGTAAACGCTTCATTTTTAATTTTTTTTTGAGTTTTAGGAATTAATATTATAGATTTGCTAACTATACTTTCTTCAACACACACGTACACATACATAAAAAAAAAAAAGAAAGAAACGAAACCATAAAAATAGGTTAGAGGAAAGAAAAGGTTTCTACCTTATGAAATGGATGATTCAATGCGGAAAAATATTCCGAACTTTCTTGAGTTTTAGGATGTAACACGGTAAGAAACACAGGTCATCCATGTCTGAACTTTAGAAAATGCCTTTAACCAGTTTTTTAAAACAGTTTATCCCTCACCCTTAAACCCCTCCCACCCATAGACTCCCATCCATTGACTAAGTTCTGGCTATTTTTAACTTACTGTATGAAATTATAAGATTTTTTAAGACCTAAGAAAGTTTTACACAGAAAATGTAATTGAAAGTGCACATACGTTATATTGTTTGATACGACATACTTGGTTTATTTATTTAACGTTATATCCGGAAAAAAAAAACGTATCTCGAGAATAACGATCAGGAATAGGTTGTGATAATTAACTTAGTTGAACGCGTAAACTGCATTTTTTAAACGTTCATTTACCGAACATTCCAATTTTACTATGCTAAGTAACTCAACTAATGCTCAAAAACGCAGCAAGTCTAAGGAAGCTTTGGTCTGCGCGTTTACAAAGGTCGTAACTTTTAATGACTCGTCAGACAGTCTCTAGTTGTTGGTACCTGTTGTTTTCACTTCCTTTCACTTTTTTTAAAGCTTACTTTTAAGAATAGTTAAAAATAATTGTTTGGCTGTCCCAATCAATTTCTCATTATGCGGAAGTCTGAAAGATTAAGTTAAATTTTGAGAGCGAGAAAAAAAAATTCAAACGGATAATCGAACTTAGGCAATTTTAAAAAAGATTTCCGAGAAAACTAATGTTCTTAATGTCTGAGATTTTAAACGCTTTATTGTTGTTAAATGTGGGATGTGGAGTTACTGAGGTTGTCGAGGTGATTTAAAATGGTAAATATGTGGTTATATAACAGCACGGTAATTTTTTTTTTCAAGAAAAAAAAAAAGAAAAAAAAAAAAAGAAAAACAAGTTAAAATAGTTTTACTCTTTCAAAACTTATAAAAAGTTTAAAAATTCAAAAAGTACCTTTGCTAATAAAGAAGCGACCTTTTTTTGAGAAGGTGTTTGATAAGGAGGGCGAGGTAAACCTCCTATATCGCCAATAACTAAGAAACATATTTCATCTTTGTTGCTGGTCACTTGAACTATGTAAACAAGAATCAGTAGCTTCCAACTGCACATCATCATTAGAATCGATCCATCTCAAAAACTCCTATGAAATATAATGCGTGACATCATATAACTTATTTTTATGAACCCCGGCGAACAAAGCCATTTTTATCTTCGCTTCATGACATCAGATGTTATATTTCCTAAGCAATAATTTTCTAAAAGTCTCACGGGAACAGAAAGTATAATACCCGATTAAAAATCTCAGGAACGGGTAGTATTTATCGATTAGCTAAATACCATCAAGCGGATGACCGCACCGTTACTTAAATCCCGGAGAAAATCTAAACTTTAAAAGGGTGCTAAAGTTTTACTAAATATACAGAAACTAAATAATATCAATTGTAACTTATGTAAAAATGATGCGCATGCGTTCGCAGTTCTTTATTCTGAAGGGGAGATACTAACCAATCAAAACACGGTCGCTTAAACAAATGAGGAAGGCATGCTGAAGTTATTTGTTTTCACTTTACAGCTTTTTATTTGACAGAAAACGTTTTTTAACTGAATGAAAACAACAATAATGGCTGAAAGCTTTTGCAACAGTTTTTTGGAACTATTTTGATCGCTATGATTATGTATGTATGTACCACATTCATAAATTAACATTTAAACGAAAACGTCAAAACGTTTTATTTTGATTTCCTTTTAAAAAGATGTTGGAACATGTCGGATATAAAAACAACATTTTGTTTCTGTCTTACTATTGTAGGCGTCATGTCATCGTAACCACGTTTCTCTCTTAAAACAGCGTAGTAGCAAGATGTAAAAAACTTTTCATCCAAACAAAAAAATGTTTACCTGTCGGTTTTCAAAACCTTTTTATCGACAAACTTTAAAACACTTAGAAATGTAACTGAAACAGACGAAACAAAGTCTAACCCAAAAATAAAAACTTCAATGAAAAAGATTAATGAATTGCGACATGTTAGCTAACAAGTGTAAAGAAAACGTGACACAAATAATCCCAGAAATCCACTTTGCGTCACTAAAATTTAACAACAAATATAGTTTTCGCCAAAAAAAATCAAAGACGAAAACTTCCGATTCAGTTTCTCGTACTTAAGATGGCGTGGTCGACGTATTTAGCCCCCTTGAAACAACGCAAAACAGTTTTCACAAAAACGAAACTCTCTCTAAGACTTTGCGAAAGCAGTTTAATATTTCAGCTTTTTTTTCAATCGACTTGGGTGCATTCAAGTTAACGGCAAGCGTGCCGCTCTCCTCCGCTAAGTCATATCCGTCGTTGGAAAAAAAACTTTCCCAAGCATAGATTTTGGAAGGTACTCTTGCGTAGAATCTTCTTTAAATAATGGGGTGTATTTATAGTCTTTACCATATCCAAGTTTTTCCATCAAACAGGTGGAAGCATTACGTAAGTGCAAAGGAACCTCTGGTTGGGAGCCGCTGTAGTTTTTGATAAACGCTTTTGCACTTTTGTATGCTTCGTAAACAGCGATACTTTTCGGGGCTTTCGCAAGGTAAGTTACAGCTTGGGCGAGTATGACCTAGAGAGAGAAAATTCTCTTTAGAAAACCAATTTTTTATGGCAACCAATGAGTATTTAGTAATAAAAAAAACAAACTAAAAGTGAATTATCTTTTTTTAAAATTGTTTTCGAATCAAAATAAACTAACATCCACCTAGTAAATGACAAATATATAAAAAATAAACACCGAGCACAAAACATATCTAGACCCAAATATTTGGCAGTCAAATTTGTCATAATTGCAAGTCCTGCCTAAGTTTATCGGTATTAATTCAAGTACAGAGGATATTATCTTACGTCGCACTCTGGCATCCCTATGAAGTGACAAGCTTGATACGCAGATACAGCTTGCGGTAGAGCGTTGGGATCAGCAAGGCCTATCAAACAAATCAAAAGACGGAAAATTTACATGTGTTTGCTCCCTAAGCAAACAAAATATCTTATGACGTAGCACAGATAAAAGACGGATTGTTTTGGACAAGATAATTTTATCGGATTTTAAGATACCTATATCTTCACTAGCAATGCGGACCAATCTTCTTGCAATGTACAACGGCATCTCTCCTCCTTCAAGCATACGTGCTAACCAATAGATTGAGGCATCGATGTCTGAGCCGCGAATACTTTTATGTAGGGCGGAGATCAACTCAAAATGTTGGTCTCCAGCTCTGTCGTAGTTTACGCAACAACGCTGTAATTCTGAAAGAAACATATCAACAAATAGCTACAAGATTACAATATTTACAATAATACTACAGTATTATCATACAATAACTGAATAGCTAAAGCATTAAAAAAACAACTGAAGCGTGTTTTCGTTGCTCTGTAGGAAATGTAATATCGAAGTATTATTATGACGTTTCGCTTTTGTAGTTGCCGGAAATAAATTTTTACGCAAATCCTCAGGATTTTTCGTTTTGCTTTGTGTTTGCCTTATAGTGTTTGAAATTTATGCTGTTTCTTCACGAGACAAAACTTTTGCGTTATACTTAGTCTAATGTTCAATTGCTTTCCCATTTCATTCTCAGTTTCATAACAATCCGTTTTCTTATCGTAGTTTTTACTTGGATGCCAGCTTACCTAGTGTCACATAAGATTAGTGTGACATAAGATTAGTGTGACATAAGATTAGTGTGACATAAGATTAGCCTTTTGTGTGAGAATAAGATAAAGTATAAGTTACGTAACAAACGTTAAATTTAAAGTATAAAAAATAATTTCAATTTTGAAATGTAGAGAATGGCATAGATATTGATTAACACAAAGTAAAAAGAGTGTCACAGCGAGCTTATTTTAATAGATGAGAGAGAATGACTTATTAACTGCTAAAAGAATAATAAAAGTTTTTCTAAAGCTATTTAAATTAAAATGTATAAAATATGACTTCCTGATTAGAACCTGTTAAAATAAGTTCCAAAAAGTTATTTTTGTATGAAAAGAGCTCAAAACAATACACACTCACATATAGCCTTTCATCAAAGAAGTACCCAGCAAATATAATTACCTTAAGTAGGCTTACTCTGAAAGAGATTTCATACAAAGTAATTAAAAAAAAAACAACTTTTGACCTACCACCTGAGAAACTAAATGAAACTTCCTAACATTCATACCTTCTTTAATGAGTTGACATGATATAAAGGATTCTGTTTGAGAATCACCAGTTTTGTTCATCTTTGCTTGTAATATAATATCGAGCTTGTTTAATGCACACCGAGCATCACCATTAGCATACTCTGCTATTAATTTTAAAGCACCCTCTTCGAAATTAAATCTTGTAAGAAAATTATTGGTAAAAAAATAAAATAAAAAAAGGTTTGAAAAACTAAAAAGCTAGAAATTAAGCCAAGACTTTTTAAGCATTTTCAAAATACGAAATATGAAAATGTTTGTGGCAAAAAAGTTAAACATGAATCTTCTTTAAAAAATACCTTCCCTCTCTTTGGTCTGCTGCATTTAACAAATTCATCACATCAAGCAAAATTTTCATTATTGTCTCAGTCTCTAATCCATGAAACACAACAACATGGCATCTACTAATAAGAGCATTGTTTATATGAAACGAAGGGTTCTCTGTGGTTGCTCCAATCAAAACAATTGTCCCATTCTCAACATGAGGTAAAAATGTGTCCTAACAAAAAGCAGCACTAATCAATTTCATACAAGCAAACAAACAAAAAAAACTTAATTTTATCTAAATGCTCTACTTATTTGATCTATTTATTGGCTGAGCACAACAAATAATATTTTGATTTTGTGCAAAAAAAAAAAAAAAAAAAAAAAAAGCAATTGTTACCTGCTGCATTTTATTGAATCTGTGAATTTCATCAATGAAAAGAACTGTCTTCCTATTGGTTAGTTTCTTTTCATTTTTTGCAACTTTAACAGCCTCTTTTACATCATTAATGCCAGCCATTGTTGCAGACAAAGTTATAAACCGATACCTTGAATCTGACTCTTTGCATCTTTGTGAAATGATGTGAGCCAGACTGGTCTATAAATTTATAACAGTAAATAATTAATAGTTATAAAAAAACTATAACTGCTGTAGAAGTTTTTCTAAATACTATAACTTTGCTCGTAGATTACATCCATGTTGCTTTTTTTTTCTTTCTAAATACTATAACTTTGCTCGTAGATTACATCCATGTTGCTTTTTTTTTCTTTCTAAATACTATAACTTTGCTCGTAGATTACATCCATGTTGCTTTTTTTTTCTTTCTAAATACTATAACTTTGCTCGTAGATTACATCCATGTTGCTTTTTTTTTCTTTCTAAATACTATAACTTTGCTCGTAGATTACATCCATGTTGCTTTTTTTTTCTTTCTAAATACTATAACTTTGCTCGTAGATTACATCCATGTTGCTTTTTTTTTCTTTCTAAATACTATAACTTTGCTCGTAGATTACATCCATGTTGCTTTTTTTTTCTTTCTAAATACTATAACTTTGCTCGTAGATTACATCCATGTTGCTTTTTTTTTCTTTCTAAATACTATAACTTTGCTCGTAGATTACAGTTTTTAGAATGAACTTCTACAGCAAAAGCAAAACTACTTTTCTAATGCCATTAAATTGCTTAAAACTATTCCTTTATGCTGATAATTTTTTGGGGCAATTATCAACTACAATTTTTAATATTGCTGTTATATTATTTATGAAAAGAGAAAACCTGTAAAGAAAATGGTTTAATTTTACTTCCATTAATTAATTTAGCTGACAGAGATATTCTCATAATAAATGGAAACATGAAAGAGATTAAGCACCAGTTAATTGAGCTGAAAGTTGAAGTTTATCATGAATTATTTATTCAAAATTAAATATATAAATTAGTTACTCAGCACAAACTCTTGTGTTTTTTTAAGTTTACTTTTAAATTTTTAGTATTGCTATCTGTTTGTAATACATACATACATACATACATACATACATACATACATACATACATACATACATACATACATACATACATACATACATACATACATACATACATACATATATATATATAGAGAGAGACAAAACATATATTATGTATAGAATATATAAATCAAAAAAGTAAAAGATATTACTTAAACATAAAAAATGTAAAAACAAACCAAGAAAAAAATAAGAAACTAACCTTGCCACATCCTGGTGGTCCCCATAAAATCATTGATGGTATTTTATTACTCTTAAACAATTCTTTTAACAAATTTTGAGCACCAAGAGAGTTCTGACCATAGAAAAAATCTAAGGTTTGTGGTCTCATTTGTTCGGCAAGAGGAATATCTCCAATTACAAGATATTTTGATCTACCAAAGTTTTTTTCTCTAACAGTTTTTTGGGGTTCTAATGAAACCAAAGAATTTTGATCTTTTTCATTATCAAATTTAGTTTCTTCTTGATTACTGCTCCATTCTTTAAACTCTGATTGCAATGGGGTATGATTCTCTTTTTCTTCATTTGAGGAAGAAATAAACGAAGTATCCTCTGTTATTGATATGTTAGGGTTGTTATTGGAATCTAAGTTATTTATGATGCAAGGACTTAATGGAGGTAAATTGACTTTTTTTTTTTTAACAATTTCAAGTTTTTCATTAACTTTCCTTTTAACAGGAGTTGTTTTTTTGAAAAACGAATTTTTATCTGAAGAAAAAAACGAGGAACTTGTGTGCCTTAAGATGGGTTTTTCTTTTTTTTTTGGATTTAAGCATTCTTCTACATGCTCTTCGATATCACTTTGCGCTACACTCTGAAAACAAATAGGACACTCAGCTGACATTTTTAGTTTATTAAAAAACTTTTACAGCTTTGTAATGCCATTTTATCAGTTCACTTAATATTCTGAAAAAAAAAAAGAATCATCATAGACATAAATTTATATCTTAGATACCTGCCTTATAAGATATAAGGTAAAAATGACACTTTTCTCTACTTCACTACAATGTACTTTTTTTTTATAGCATATTATATTGAACAAACACTCATTTTTATTTCTTGTATATACAACATAACTACTTTTACTTACTACTACCTATATAGCTGCTATATTTCTATTTTATATTTATACCATATACCCTTTGCAAAATTTGTTGTTACGCAGCTACATAATTCTAAGTTTATTTTTAAAATGCGCACATGGTTTTGTTTCTTAGACATTCGTTTAATAAATAAATTTGTCTACTTTTTTAAAAAAACAATCTTTTTTTAAGACATTTACTTCTTTACTTCATTATAAAACAATCAGTAAGCCACTTTATTCAAATTTTAAATTTAAATGTTTTTGTTATTGTTAGTTGAACATAACGCATAGTTTTCCAAGAAATTCTTTAAACACCAAACAATGCGCAAGCATTCTTCTCAATTTGAAGTTTTTCATTCTTATTAAAAGTTCACGGGGGTATCTACACCTTATCACCACAGTCATCTAACAATAGTTAAAACCCTTTAATTGACTAACTCTCCATAAAATCACGAAATTTTAAAATTCTTGTTTGAAGTTAACTCTTTTAAAAAACACACTAATTTAAGTGTATGACCTAAGAATCTCTTGTATAGTGTAAGATTCGATAGCAACACCATAGCAAATTTTTAATTGCCTACGAAACACCTAATTTTTGGATATATTCATAAATAAACCACCTGGTATTTATGGGAAATTCTTGCAAACAGTTGGTGGCTAAAGCACATGCACACAACCGCACAGGATTTTTTTATAAAGAAAATCAATGAAATTCCAGTTAATAATTAAGTAAATAATAAAAGTTCCAATTTAATTCAAGTACGGATAATTTATTTTGCACACAATTATTTACAGGCATTGAGAAGGAGACAGATGATGTGAACTTTTATACTAAAGTTTTTAGCTACTTTTCGTAAAAAAAATTTCTTTTATAATTTTTTTTTTTAAGGGGTTTTTGAAGACTTTCTGTTTTTAATATGACTTTCTTACGAAAACATAAATATTTTTAGTTTTAGCAAAGTTTATGACTTAAGTTTTAGCAAAGTTTATGACTTTTCACGGCTGAGTTATGTTCAAATTTCACTCAAAATATTCATGTTTTAGTTTAGGCGTGATTTTCGAAATTTTATGCTGACCCAACATCAAAAAATGTCTTTTTTTTATTTTAAAATGTTAAAAAAAAACTTTGAGACAATAAACAGAAAAAAATTAGATTTAAATTGGGTGTACCACCAGGGTCAAACGTGACTTCTTAAATTCTCTTTCTTTGTGTGTTTTAAATGCATTTTTCACAATGTTTTGGTACACGGTTTTTGCTTATAAAATGAAAACTACAAAATATTTTTTTAACTTTTTTTTTTTTCAAAACTTATTGAGTCAAATTCAATCAATGAGTTTAGAGAGGATGGCAACCTCTCTCAACTCATTGATTGAATTCTGCTGAGTCTCGTGATGACAAAGCATGCACTCTATAGTTCTGTTTATTGAACGATTCCTATACGATGATTAATTACTCATCAGTAAACTGAATTCCGAGTGTTCACACGTCCGAAAGATATCTACAACAACGATTGCAACATGATTTTCGAGCGAGCACCTTTCCGTAATTGTAAACAACCAACGCCGAAAACTTTTTACGCGGGCAGATTAAAAATTGTTTATTGAAAAACGGATTTAAACCATTCTCAGAGCATAATTGCAAGATGGCTGCAACGACTTGACTTTCAAGAGGCCAGTGAAGGTAATTAAATGAAATTACATGATAGAATTTCTATACTTGTCGTATTGTAGCGAATTTGTAAAAGTTGTGTTAAAAAATTCTTCCTGAAAACTGATCTAATAATTTCTAGTTATGTTAGTTGAAGGCAATAAATTGATGCAATCAAGCAACTCAAAATATTTTTAACATAGGGGTCTTATGATGATTTATGATGACTTATGAAGCATTATGAAATCAATTTACTCAAAACTTTACCACCAATAATGTTATAACACCAAGAATATGTTTAAACATAAAAAAAAACAAAAAAACTCTACACTCAAGAAAATTAAAACAGAAAGGAGAAAGCAATGATATATTATATATACTAGATGTCTAACTTCGATCCGAAAAGTGAAGCCGTGGAAGCCATTTCTAATTCGGGCAAAAACATGCCTTTTTAACTTTTATTTCGCATGTCGGATATTGCTTTTGCCCTTATTACAAATGGCAGATTCAATTTGTAAACAAAAAAGCAGAAAGCCCTTTGGCCCCCCACCCTCTCGGCGGCCCTGTATACTATATATACTAGATGTCTAACTTGCGGGATTTTATTGGACAAAAGCTTCACTTTTTGTCCAATAAAATCCCGCAAGTTAGACATCTAGTATATATAGTATACAGGGCCGCCGAGAGGGTGGGGGGCCAAAGGGACAGTTTGTCCCGGGCGGCAGATGTCGATGGGGCGCCAGATGCCAAAGTAAAATAAAAATACTTTTTTTAATCTTAAAATGCCATAATTGAAATGTATATATTACTCGCGTTATATCATTATTTTTAATTCCTCGAAAAAATAACAAACTATGAATACAATTAAGAAATAATTCTATTCAGAATTTAGAAAGTAATAGTAAATATTTTTCAACTCTTTACGATCAACTTATTAATGGTAATTCATGTTTAAGATTTATATTTAACTATTGAAATATTGATTTATGACATTAGCTTTTTTAGATTGAGTTTATAATTTTTCGATGAGTTTGCGTAGTTGACAATGCTATTATTTTATTGATGCGTACGGTTATTTACAGTAACTGTTAATAATGAATCGTAAAAAACTTTCTGGTGCCCAAAATAGGGCATTGGCTTTCAAAAGGGTAAAAGAATGTGAAAAAAATAAACAAATGCTCCAAGAATTACGTTGGTTTTCAAAGCTACTAATCAAAATACTGGTTTAAAGGTGATTTAGTAGAAATATATAGGTCTATATATATATATATATATATATATATATATATATATATATATATATATATATATATATATATATATATATATATATATATATATATATATATATATATATATATATATATATATATATAAGGTAAGTATGGGTATTAAGGCCCGGCAGTTAATAAGGCCCACTAATCCAAAGTTAGGGAAAAAATAAATTGTGAAACTTTTTTTCGACATAAAATATTAGAGTTATCTGGTTTTATCACTGGCAGCAAAAAAAAATCAGCATTTCTTTACCGCGCATTCGACAAAGGTGGGCCTTAATACCCATACTTACCTTATATATATATATATATATATATATATATATATATATATATATATATATATATATATATATATATATATATATATATATATATATATATATATATATATTATTTTCGAAGCAATTTACGAATATTTTCGAAATTAATCATTTTTCACACAATGCCAATATCCGTTGCAGAGTGTGAAAGATCTTTTAGTAAACTTAAGATTATAAAAAACCATTTCAGAGCCACCATGGGACAACAGCGACTTTCAAATCTTATGATCTTGTCTATTGAAAATGATCTCGCGAAATCATTGTCATATGATGAAGTAATTTATAATTTTGCCTCGAAAAAAGCTCAAAAATTTTATTTGAGTTAGGAATTGTTTATGCTGCGGTTAGTTAGCAAAAAATGAAATAAAGTTAAAGTAGCTATAAAGGCATAATGTACTTTTTTGCTTCTATGCTAAGTATATATATGAAGCGAAATCTATAAGGGCGCAAAAAAAGGTTTTGTCCCGGGCGGCTTGAAGGCTCTTGGCGGCCCTGATAGTATATCATTGGGAGAAAGAGGCTTGATACATTTACCAAGGGCGTGGGAGAGAGGGAAGAAAGTGGAGGCGATAAGGCAGGTCTTTTCTTTTCCTGAAAATCCTATAATACAAAATGAAGCAGTTTTTGTGTCCTTATAAGTAATTTTTTTGCCATTCGAAATCAGGTTTTTTTAAAGAAATTTCTCTTTTTTTGTGTGCTGATTACACTCTTCAAGCAAAACCTCCCCTACCCTAAAAACACGATTTTTTTTAAAACAGTTTCATTCTATCAAACATGCAAAATCTCATAAATAAACATTTAAATCCATTTTATTTTCATTTTTGATTTTGAAGTGAAAATTTCGTGTTGAATAGCACGTTTTAATAATATTCATCAAAGATGATGTAGTTGAAAGATTAAAAGATCGCGCGTATTCTGTTTTCTGCATAAAACTAAACCCAAATAATTGCAACACAACATATTATTTTTAAATATTTTTGGTAGAAAGAAATGACGTTTATGTTAGCTATTTACATGTAGTGTCTTTGTTTGTTTTTTTTAAAAAAATCGTGCCTTTTTTTTTAAAAAAAAAAGATTTCAAAATAATGTCCCAAATATTAATATAAACACTATTGCGCTGCATTAAGCTAATAGAACAATTACAATCATTAAGTTCACACTACTTTTACGAGTTAATCTTAAAAGTTATTATGTTTGCATTTCTCATTTAGTTTAAAGGAATTCTATGAATCCTCATTTGTTATCCGTTTTATTATGGGTTGTTACCTCTGCTACCTGTAATAAATATACAAACGAACAGCACTGCTCGAAAGACCAACTAGGAAATTCAGTTTGTGAAAAACCGAACGAGTTTGAGGAAGATGAAGATGATGAACCGTTATTTTATGAGAAGGAGGATAAGTTAGCTGGAAGGCAACCTTTGTTTAAATGGGATCCTGTCCACGTAAGCGTTTAACATATTATTTTCTCTAAAATATTTTAATGTAATATACTAGGCAATGCAGTATATTAGGTAAAATAATATACAGAGCATAAATGTAAATAAAGTAATATCTATTAGTCAAATATAAAGCCAAGAGTAAATCATGAAAAATTGTAGTTACCACATAAAGTTAAAATTACTCATTAATGAGTTATATATGAATTATTGCTCATTTATGAGTTATATATGAATTATTGTTACATGCAAATTATAAGTCACAATAATTCATATACAACTCATAAATATTACTTGAATACTTTTGGTTTAGAAAGGGTATGAACGAGAAATCGACTTAGGTAGAGGGGAAATAGTAAAGATGGTCACTCAAGCTATTAAACCTACTATATTCAGTAAGTATTTATTCACTTCGTTAAACTATTTTTGATAGCAAGACAATAATAGTACAGTTTACATCGAAATTCTTTTTCCTTTTCTAGCTATAGATAACTTTTTAACAATGGAAGAATGCGATTACATAGTCGACAAAGCACTTCACTTTGGTCTTTCTAGCAGCGGCCTTCACGTGGACGAGAAGATGAAGTTATCCAAAGAATATACCTACGGTATAATTTCTAATTCATTTAAAGTTTGGACAGAGTTTTTTTAATATTTCCTTTTCATTTCTCGCATTAGCATTTTAAGCAACCGCTATAATTTTCTTATAATTACCCTGTTACAATGAGACATGTTAACCTTAGAATTTTCCTCTGTAAGGGCATGCTACTAATTCATTTGGAAGCTGGATACAATGGGACCTAAATGCAGATGGGGTGGTGTCGAAAGAAGAGGTAAATTATTTATTTATTTTTTTTTTACTTTAAAATGATAAAAAGTACAAAAAAGGTTACAAAGACGGAATAAAAAAATACAATTAAAAAAGTTAATCACAAGTTGGCTGCCATCTTAAAAATAAATGTGACATTTGAACATTTACTACAAATGGTTCTGACGGAAAGAAGACATTTTAAAGTAAGATTTTAAAAAAAACCTATAAAATACATCAGCCATTTTTTAAGTGCGGACTGCTCCTTGTTTAACATCGTAACCAATGGTTTCGTATGACGCTTTCTTTGAGCTGCGAGTAACTATAATGGCGATTCTCGCGACCAACAAGAGACAGGAGAGAATAAGTAGAACAAGATTGAAGACGGCTACAGGCGTGTTCTTCCCCCACACACCGATATGAATACCAGTAAATGCCCAGATCAACACAATGTAAGGTGTAAATGTGAACTCTGTGTAGGCGGTGAATACAAAATTTTCTAAGATAAACCACGCTAAAATCAAAACAGTTAATATTGAAAGACCGACTAGAGAAGCAGTTTGTGACGCAACTTCGAGCTCGTATCGGAAAAGAATTCCTGTGTTAAGAAGAGAGGCAACTGTGGTCCAAGTTCCATAGAATAAAAGGCCATTTTGAACGAGATATCTTTGGCACCAGATATCCAGTTTGCTTTCAGACAAGTCGTTATGAGTCGATGTGTACTCATAAAAATCAGTTAGCGCAAAGTACAACGTGAGATCCAAGAAGATTTGAGCCATCACTAGGACTACGAAAGTACCAATCACTGACATGATGGACCACAAAAACAACCATATTGTGAGGAAAATGATTGCAATGTTAAATGAAGCAAAAAACTTGACTGACAAAATTTTTGTCGCGTTATTATTACGAAAGATTGTACTAATAGCGTAGATTATCCACAATAGTTGGTAAACATAAATAACTCCCCAAATACTAAATGTACTCTTTACTGGAGTGATCTCTAGAGGGAATTGATTTGAAACATTACCAGCACTCCTAGGAAAAAGACTGTTTTCTCCAGTGCTAGCAAGTCCGTTGAAGATGAGATGAATGACAAAAATCACTGTAGTTACTGTAATAGCAACTATTTGCTTCGTTCGTTTTGCCATGTCTAGTTTAGCTAAAAGAAAAAGAATTTCGTATGTATGAATTAGCAGTTGAAATTTATAATTTTTTTATACAAGATATACACACGCATATATTTCAAAGCTTTAGAAGAGTTCTCAACAAAAAAAGCTTACTTGCAGAACTATTCTAAATTATACGCAGCTGTTCTTTTCAAGTCAACGCGTTCTTTTCTAGAAAAGTGTCAAGAAAAACTTACACGTCTACGAATTTAAATTAAACTGCATAATATAAATAAACGCGCCTATCATCCAAATGTTCTCCGCCTTTTTTTTCCATGTCCGACACCGTGTTACTTCGCAGATTACTCAAGTCGCACATTACAGGAGGGTGGTTTTCAGTAAGCGATTTTAAAAGCTGATTATTATCAAGTGGTGAATGATAAAATTTCATTAGCAATCCTGCTTCGATTTTGACATTTCTGAATTAAAAAAAAATTATTTAATCCGATCGTTAAGATCCATCCGGGGATTTTATTTATCTTATTCTTATTCATATAAGTGTTGTTAAAATTCTGGTTTGCAATTATTTTGTCTGTTAGTAGTAATATCCGTTGATAAATAGTCTTTATTTTTGATAACATTTATCTTCTTTCTGTTCATAAACCAGTGTCAATATCAATATTAGATGTGTATGTTGTCAATCCCGCAAGCGTTTAACAGATTATTTTAATAAACGGCTTTTGACTTAGCTAACCTAATAAAGACTGGACCTAATAAACACTGAACAACTGTTGTCTTTACACTTAATTGTCGTTTAACATTGTAAAATGAAGAAAAAAAAAAAAAATTTAATTTAATAAAGCTAAAAATAAGAATTGAAAAAGGCATACAAACATCCCTTTAGGAAAATATAGGAACTGTTTATAAAAATAGACTTGTTTACGAAGTTTTTTAAGCAATACGCCAGTTAACAAAATATTTCCAAGGTTTTAAAACATTAATTGTTCGAAATAAACGGAAAAAATGTCCAGTTTAAATCTGATACATTTATTATCTTTCATTTATTAAAGACTTATTTAGCTATTTTCTTATATTTAATGCGCACACCAAATAGTTAACTTTCTAATTCAGGTCATTCTAATGGCACAACGGCAACTAAAATTGTATTTAAATGCAACAGATGTCGATGAAATGTAAGTAACTACTCAGAAGAATTTTTAAAGATACTGAAATGAGATGTTGAAATAAAACTAGGACAACAAAAAACAACATCAACAACAAAAACGGACCGTAAAAATAACAATATCCATTTCGTTCAGCTTCGCAGTTCTAAAGATGAGCGAGCTCGATGATGGTTTAATTACAATAGAAGAATTCGATCGAATGAACACTGCAGGCATCGCTGAATATATGAAAGACTTAAGAGAACAGCACCCAAGATTCCGAGACCGATTCAGCGAACAAATCTGGTTGAAGCAAGGCAGTATGGCTGACAATGTAATGAAAAGATTAAGAGAGAAGTGAGTTTCAAAGAAAAGATATTTTGTTTAAGTTTAAAACTTTTAGAGATTTTTATAGGAAATAATATTCTCAAACAAAACCAAAACCTGATTAAAACAGTCTTGTGCCTTTTTTAGGCTGGCTTAAAAGCAAACAAAGTTAAAGCTATATAAATGTCTATTTCAACAGGCAATTCTAAAATTTTTTATGTAAATATTGTTAGAGTGACCAAATTAACGAATCTTCCTGCATACATCATAGCTGGTGGAGAACCGCTACAGGTTGTCAGATATCAACCCTTCGGTCATTATCACGCCCATTTTGATGCACAATCTCGTTCGGAATATCCAACATATCCTTGTTGTCATATAGACTTAGCTTCACAGCCTTTCAACTGCCGACTTTGCAGGTTTTGTTTTCTTGTATTTAATAGTAAATTTTCAAAGATGATACGTCAGTTTAAAAAAAAGAAAAAAAAAGTGGAGATTTGTAAATCGAGTCATAAATGAGGCAAAAAGTAAGAGAATTATTTTTTTTTCTTACAGATTTATAACAGTTCTGTACTATTTAAATGACGTAGAAGAAGGTGGAGAAACAGCCTTCCCTGTTGCAGATGTTGAAAATTATGACCATGAAGTGAGCATTTTTTGTATTCGTTTATTTCATATATGTTTTTTTATATGTATTTGCTTCAACTTACATTCCAATCTTCAATCTTATCTTTCTGTAAAATGGAAAATATTTTTGAGCGAAATTAAAGATGGAACTGTTTTGGGTTGATCGTTCCGCGTTGGCTCTTTTCTTTGTCAATGTTTTAATGCTCAAAGCTTATTCAGAAATTTAATCAAAATATATTTTTTTTTTTTTTAACGATTCTTTGCAATATTTAATATTACTGTTAGGAATTCAAGAAACGTAAGAAAGGAGATCTTTACAATTTAAGCGAGCATTGCTATAATGCATCTCTTGTTGTGAAGTCGAAGAAAGGTAGAGCGGTATTCTGGTACAACCATCATCTAGATAATGATGGCTGGTTAGGTGAGACTATTTTAGTGATTTCTTTTTCTATAGTGTTTATAATCTTTAAAAGTAAGTGTTTAAAATATAAATTTAGATGTAAATATAAATTTTAGATATAAATGAAGTGTAAATAAAATGTAAAACTATGTAATACTTTATCACCAGTAGTGCAACGAAAGGGGGAGTAAATTTTTATTAACTGAAAAACTCTAAAGTTTGGTGATAAAAAAAAAAAACCTAAGAAATATTCGTCAAATCTAAAAACATGAATTTCGGTTAAATTCTCTGATGACGATTGTTGCTTATAACGATCAGTAGCTTTCTTGAATAATTTATCACCGGGTCACCGTTATCACGGGTCACCGTAAAACGTTTTAAAAAACACCTAAACTTGTAATGAAGTAATGAAGTAATTGACAAGTAGTTCTTAAACGCCAAGAATATTTATTAGTAAAGTTTTTAGTATTTTTTCTTTTTTAAAAACACCTAAAAAAATAGTGAGGGAAGAATAATGAATGTATGAGGGTGAGGAGCGCATAAACCTATTTCTTTAAAGTAAACCGGTTTGCAAGGCGTGGGGGTTAATTGTGGCAGAAAGCCCACCCTATGACTCCTAAGATTCTCCTAACTACACCCCTAACTTTCAATATATATTTAAAGAAAAGAAAATGAGAGGCTTCCCCTCCCCTCAACAAAAATACTGGTTGTACCAAAAAAATATTTATAATGCAATAAACTATAATTATAACTATAATTATAAATAATAAAATAATAATAATAAAATAATAATAAACTATAATTTTTTAGGTGAAATGGATTGGTATTCTTTACATGGTGGATGCGACATTCGCAAAGGAATAAAATGGATTGCAAATAATTGGATTGTTGGTCCGCCACGAGACGTTGCTCATTTGGATAGCTTATATTACTTAATGGAAACGCCAGAGGCCCATTAACGATTTCTAGAACTTATTATTAGAGTACTCAAAACCAATAATAGTCAAATTTGAATACAATTTCTACATATTTTTTTAAGGGTTTTTTTCTGCACAAGAAGAAAACTTCAGTATATCTATTTCACATATATTTGTTGCAAGTTATTTTATTGTTATTTAAATACTCATAGAAAATATAATAAACAAAGCACCCAACAAGTAAAAAGTGTGTTAAAATAAGAATTCAAGCGCTTTATAAAACAGTTGAAAAAATAAAGTTTTTCTTTATCAAATTCACAGTATCTGAAATGTTAACAGATATAATTTTTAAAATATCATATTGATGGTTTAAGAGACTTGAAAAATACTTAGTACATTGTGGAACTCAGAAAATGGAAGTGACGAAAATAAAGAATTTCCATACCCATTCACAGATTTTACCGTCAACCGGAAATTGAATTCGCAATACTGGATATGTGTTTTATGCGCGCGTATGCGAATCTATTTGAGTACAATAAAACCATAACAAGAAAATAATTTATACCGTTCTCACTAATATTATAAGGTTTTTAATTCATTTTAATGATTTACCTCGTGTATACAAACAACAAGTTCATACCTTTAAAATTGGATGGACGTGGTCATTCCACTTGTATCAGCCACCTGCTTTAAAATACTGGATTGAGCTCAGATGCTTACATGTTTAACCTTCTAAACAAGGACAGTATACCCTACTATCTCAGCAGATGTAGATGGTTTTGGATCTATCTCAGAGGTGTCTGTTTCCTCTGAAGATACTTCTGTTTCACTTGAAGATGAAATCTGCAGCTCAGACTGATAACTCTGGTCATAATCTGCTCCAGACATTCTTACTCTTGCCTGTTGAGATCTTTGAGCAGAATAAATGTATCTTTCATCTTTCTTCCTAATGTAAATTTTCCTGCAACTTCTTTGATCATTTATGAAAATGATATCTTCTGCCTTGTCTTCCTGAGATCTTTTCTTATCTTTCTCTAATATTTGTATCACATCACTGAGCATAACATCAAAAAGTACAGCAAAAATATTATAAGGTCAAAAATATTATAAGGTTTTTTTTTTTATTACTTAATTATTGACTTATTTACAATTTTTTACATATATAAATATTTTTTTTATTTCATCGTATTTTATTAACATTTCTTTAATACGTCAAATAATGGTTCATTTTTAAACACACACGCCAAAAAAACATTGTTCATTTTAAAAATAAAATTGCAAAAGAATTATCTTTAGATAGCTGAAATGGTTTATATACATCTTACAATTGCATTTCAAATTTCACTAAGCGTTGTCACTAAAATAAATAAATTCTAAATGAAAAGTTCGACCGGCTTTGGCTCAGATTTTTTATAATCTTCTAAAAAAATCTTTTTTCAGCTGTACACGTAAATTATAAAGAGAATTTGTTCGGTTCTTTGTTTTATTTAGTTACCAACTTTCATCCTGATACATTCTCAAAAAATTTAAAAAACTATTAGGAAATTACGTCATATAAAGCGTCATTTACATTTACAACAGAATTCAAAGAAAAAAACTCCGCTCGTCTCCAGGACTGGCAATATAATAGTTTTTACCACAAAAATTACAATAAATAATTAAAATGTAGTATAAAAACGCGGCCTTATTTCCAAAGCGACTGATATACAATTTTATAATATTCACAATCAATATGTTTGCAGATCCTATTTTGTCAAAAACTAATGTCAGCATTTTTAGTAAAATATGATGCTTTAAAATAATTTAGGAGCAAGACTACTTTGTTTATTTCGAATGAAATGTTGCTAGAATGTTTATTTCGAATGAAAGATCAAAATGTCTCAAACATTTTGTATTGAACATAAGATGTTATACAAAGATTTATTTCATTGCTAGATTAAGCTTAATTTAGAAAAAAAAAAAAATAGAGATCTGCGAACTATTGAAAAAGTAACTAATAATATACCTAGAAAAAGATGTTGGGAATTGGTATAATAAATTATTTCGTTGTGAACTATGTACAAAATAAATTCTATACAAAAAATCGTATATGATTTCAGTTAAGCTTACACCGTCTCACTTCGACCGTTTGGATATTCGGGCAATTCACGCAAATCATCACGTGACAAATGTGCCACAATACCTGCGCCGAAAGCGTCTCCTACAATATTTAAACAACACTATATATAATCACAGTACAAAAACTTTAAAAAATTGCAGCCTTAAAAAAAAAGATGGGAATTGTTCAAAATAAGCATGAAATTTGAATGGAGTCAAACGTTTATACCTAAAACATTAACTGTTGTCCTCAGCCTGTCCAAAAACCAATCAACAGCAAATATTAGTGTTACAGAGTCTTCAGGCAGACCTAGAGTTTGAAGGACAACCATCATAGTGACGAGACCTGCTTGTGGAATTCCAGCAGCTCCAATTGAAGCTAAGGTAGCGGTCACACTCACAGCTGTATATTGTCCAATGCTTAGTTCTAGTCCAGCAGCCTGCGCAATAAAAATGGCAGCAACAGCTTCGTAAAGTGCAGTACCATCCATGTTCACTGTTGCACCTACCGGCAGGACGAACCGCGTCACTCTTTTATCTATCTTGTTATTTTCTTCAAGGCATTTAAAAGTTACAGGTAATGTCGCTGAACTAGAACTTGTTCCGAATGCCGTAATTAATGCTTGCAGCACTCCTACAAATAAAAAACTTGGCTATTTATTAAACTATTAAAATTAGGTTTACCATCTTCATTTTAATGATTTACCTCGTGTATACAAACAACAAGTTCATACCTTTTACAAATGTGAGGGGATTCTTTCGAGTCATGATTAGATATATTGATGGAAGTACGAGAAATGAGTGAATAGTTAATCCAATTATAACAGTAGCCATATACATGCCTAAACTTTCAAATGTTTGGCCGATATTATCCATTTCTGAAAATTTAACAGCAACCAAGCTCCAAATACCGATTGGTGAATACCACATTGCGACTGTAACAAGTTGCATAACAACATCGTTTAATGTTGTCATCCATGAAATAAAAGCCTCTGCCTTGGTTTCCATATTCCCTAACACAATACCAACAGCAATAGAAAAAACAACGAGACCGAGAATGTTTGTTCCTCCGCCTAAAGTAGTACCCCCAGCAACTTTAACTTCTCTCCATGTTTCATAGAATGTTACGTTGCTGCCGTTTACTTCTTTTGTTTGAAACTCGTAAATGCTTCTCAGATAATCAGTAACGTTTCTTGGTGCAGAAAAATTTACCTCGTGCTTTCTGTAGTCAACTTTTAATACTTTAACATTGGTAGACATCTGTTGAAAAGTCGCTTGAACAAGGTTTTCAGGGAAACAGTTTCGAATTAAGTCAAGAAAGGAGTCTAACGCGCGAACGTCTTTATTGCTTTTTCCAGCTGAACTAGCAACCCCGTTACCAGGTTTAATTAAAGCCACAAGAACAATCCCTAAGAACACGGCAAGTAACGTTGTAACCATATAGTAGATAATGGCTCGTCTACCAAGTTTTCCAGATGCTTTGTGGTCTAGATCAGCTAATCCAATAATAAGGCTGGAAACAATTAGTGGGAGAATTAGCATTTTTAGCATTCGCATTAAGACTTCACCTTAAAAGTAATAGAATGAATTTTAACAATGCATCTTCGAGTTAAAATTAAAGTTTTTTTAACTATTATTTTGTTTTTGAATCTTCTTTGAAAAATATTTTAATAAATATGAATATAATATTATTATTTGCTAAACATGGAGCTTTCAGAGCCTTCCAAAAAATGATAAGTATTTTTAAAATTTCTTTTTTTAATAAAAATTCTTTTTTTGGTTTTAACAATAAGTTACTAAAAATAAACAGGATATACTAAAATAAATGTGTTATTTATTCTGCTTTTGTTAGAAAACCAGCCCATAAAAAACTTGAATTTATAATTTGTAGAGTAATGTAGCAGATTACGTGTAGATAGGCTCGATGTCTAGAACAAAAAGCTTCGATTTTTTTGATGACGTCACAAAGTCAGAAATGTTATTTTAAAAGCAATCTTAACTAAAACACTTCACGAACCTGGGAAACCTAACAATGTAAGAAGTGTCGACTTTGTAGGCTGTTCGAGATTTTGAATTGATTTATTACATGTGAGTCCAACCAAAAAACCCAATAATACGCCCATAATGATAAAAATCATTAGTTTGTCACGTCTCCAGACCTTCACATACCTAAAAAAAATTTTAACTTAAGAGGGAATACTATTTTCTTAGCTTTTAAATATTTGCTCTAAAATATTTTTTTGCCAATATGTAATTGTAGTATTAAACCTAAATCTTATTTCAAGTACAGATCAAAATGCGTTAGGAAAAAAATTCTCTTATAAAGGATTTTTTTTGTAAATTTCTCTTAATTTAGTTTTTATTTAGTTCAGATTGAAGTCAAACAAAACTTACCATTTGAGGTCGATATACTGCTCGCTGTTGCTGCGGTCTATATCTTTACAAATACTTCCCGGAGGCGTAGGCTCGTTAAGCCTAATCGTTTCACCTGCACTTAGCAATCCGTGACTTGAAGGCATTTCCCAGATTGTGTTTTAGAAAGAGCTCCCAAAAATAGACTTTCCGGAACTACTTTACCCAGAAGTTTTTAACGCAGATTTATTGCACAGAAGGTGGCGATTTTCAACAATATCACATGGACAGCTGAAAAATAAACAAACTATAAACAACTATAAAAAAAGATTTTTATGTTTAGAACGTTCTAAGATATAATGCATATAAAAATATATTCGATCGTTTCTTTCCGTTTAAAAGTTAGTGGACAAAAATTTTATTTAAACTAGACACATTTTAGCAGACTTTATATGTCGAAAATAAATCGTTTGCTTGACGAAGAGAGGACTGAATTACGTTTATAACATTTCAATGAACAAACTAAATTGCATTTATAACGTTTCAATGAAACTACATTTAAAATCTATGCTCAGGTTTTTATCAAATTTCAAATCAAATCTTTCTCGGATCAGGCAAAGAAATGTCTGGACTTTTTAATTTAAATATATTTTCTAACTAAATATTTTTCTTCGTTAAACCAAGAGGATTATTTCAAAAAGTGGTTAATTTTACCGGGAAAAAAGGCGAACCTTTAAACAAAATAATTCAAATAAACGAAACTTGAAGTTGCAATTACTTCCATAAATATCACGAATAAAAATCGTATTAAATATTTCTTTTTCTTAAATTTCTAGTTCTTTCGGTCAGAAGAGGTTGCAGTTCATACACTTGAAAAATTGATGAAAATTGGTGGTTTCCAATCTAAATTGTTTAAAAAAACCGTAAAAATACATAAGTGTTTAACTACATAACAGAATTGAGTTCAAATCACAGCAACCTCTGTTCGATAGACGTCCTTAGCTGAAAAAACCGTTCACTTTGCAACATGACAATTTCTGGTCATTCTGTCAAATTCAACCATTTTCTTAAAACGTAGCACTCTATTGTTTTTTGAGTTACGAGTCATTATTATTATGTTTATATGCAGTGGGCTCAAAGATAAATTGTTCACCTTAAACTGTAACCTATTGATAAATGAACAACATTAATCAGTGTGTTCATCAGCTTACTTCTACTCGATGTTTACTGACGCTCCTCATCTCTCAAATTTATTCTCTCTCATACCCAACCTTACTCTAACTTTGTTCTACATAAAAACCACATCTGCCAGTCCATTTTTTAAAACCTTCTTGCGAAATCCACGAAAAATTAATGACAAAAAACCAAAAAAAACCAAAAAAAAACCAAAAAAAAACAAAAAAAACAGAGCGTCTTTCGTTTAAAAGTAGTTTTGATCTGGTGCAGATATCTTGGTTGACAGAACTTTATTAGAACGTGTATAACACCTTTATGTAAACGGCGTTTCGTTCAATTCCAGCTCTTCCGTCAACTCGATTGAAAAATAATAAAGATGATTTAAACATTTTTACTTCATCTTTTTGTGATTTAATTTATAGAGTTAATTAATAGAACCTAAAAATAAAGTAATAAAAAAAAAAAAGATAAAACAATAAATTACCTAAAGTAAATGCATAAAAATAAAGTTGATTTAACAGACCGTAACAAAAACGTTTTTTGACATTTACTTAGTTCGAAATTAGAAAGGATTTTTAAAAAGATATATAATTGACAAAGATAGTTGCAGGTACGTGGCATTGTTGGTGAGTACAACTATATCGTATGATCTTTGCACTATTAAATGACGCTTGTTAAAAATGAGTCAATCCGAAGAGAATTTTCTATTATACGTTTGGTATGACTTTTATCAAAAAGATGCAGTTTTTTTTTTTTTGCAAAATTCTCATTATGTAAAATTTCGTTAATCAAATATGAAATTTTAGAAAAATATTTTCTAAATAATACAATCTAATATATAAACCTATTTGTTAAAAAATGTTTCATAAAAATGACAAACCAAAAACCATTTCTTGGCATTAAATTGTTTAATGTTACCCTCTGAGATGATTTTTAAATAGCGTACAATTTTATTAGTTGAGCAGTTTTTGTTTCACGCAGGTGAAACGAAAAAAAAAAAAAAAAAAAAAAAAATTAAACTCGGTCTGTTTTCCGAAAAACTTTTTTTGTATATTCTCTTTTGCGTGTGAAACTTTTCGAAATCCTCTGTTTGGAAGTTATAAACATGAAACAATATGCATCTTTTGGTTTTCGAATTCAAGTTTTTAAAAGATCTATAAAGACTTTACAGTTTCTATAAGGTTAAATGTGGTAATTTAAAAGGAAAAACGTTGAAGTATTCAAGAATATCATTATAAAAACCTTTCATAGCGACAGTTAAGCACAACAAACATGGATCCGGTTTTTTCTATGGATAAAGTTTGAACTGATTTTTAAAACAATTCGGACTCAATCATTCGTGAAAAACTCTTCTTTTTTGTACTTTCTTGATTCGGTTTGATAAATTTACATTATTAATCGAATAATTTTATAAATAAAATCTGATTTCTAAATAATTCGAATGATTTCAAATTCGAATATCGTAAACAAAAAGTTGGCATTATAAATTTATATTCATCAAAAAAATTGTATTTTATTTTAAGGAAGTTAATCGCGACATTCATATTGTTAAAAATTTTCTTACCTTAGAACTTTATCAGCTATCTTCAGTCTAAAGTTAAGTTAAATGTGTATTTAAATTTTTTTTTCAGCCTTCATATAGGTTATTCTTCACTAAGGACGCGAATTTAAATTTTAGATTTTTATAGCGTTCTTTCATATCAGAAGTCTCAATGAAATCGTAAAAATAAATTATGAATGAAGTTCATTAAAGACACAACAACTTCGTTCAAATGTATAGTTATAAGAGATGGGATTGAAACTTGTTGAGAGTATGGTAGCTAACTTTAAAAGTTAAAACTGATGTTTTAGCATGAAATGAGTCAGCTCAAATACGAGAAAGCAATATGCCCCAGGGAGTTATAAAATAGTTTAAATCGTGAACAAGTTTCAAAACGAATGTTACTGAAATCCAAATAAGCCAGCTATAATTTATTGATTTTTTACGCTTGGGAAAATTATTTATATTTAAAAAATGCCTTGTTTTACAATTTAATTCTTAAAAAATCTTTCATAAAATATTAATTTTTTTTCTTTTGGAAATGCGAGTCTTGTGATTTATGACGTCTCAACACACCTCCAGTTTGCTCCTGCCCTTTTTCTGTTAATTAAAAGATTTCTTACCGCGAAATTTCTTCATTTTTTGTATGGATGTCATAAAAGGAAAAAGAATTGTTTATTTGAGATTTTTTAAAATATCAAATGTGAAATTTTTTGGAAATAAACGTGAACAATCTTTTATTGGACATCCCACAGAAAATAAAACGTGAGTAAGAAAATTTAGTTGCATTAAGGTAAAAAAAAAAAAAAAAAAAAAAAAAAACCTTTAATGATAAATAGTAAATAAAGTGGTTTTAAACATTTTTAAAAATTGTTTTTTTCCAACTTTACAATCAAATGTTTTCAAAAATTTGCATATTTTTTAAATCCTGTAAGTTCTATTTAACTACATCGTGGATAAATTTATGTTTTGATCAAAAACGAGTTCAGAACTCGATTTTCGTTCCCAAGTCTTTGAGGTTTTGGATTGAAACTCGTTAATATAAGAGCAAGCAGTTCACGAAAATGTTAAGAATAAAGAAATTATATTTCTTCTCTTTCTCTCATTCAAAGCAGTTAAAGTTTTCTTGTCTCAAAAAAAAAAATTTTTAAACTATTCAATTTTTCGATAAATTTTAAATCAAATTATTGGCTGAGATCATGGCACCAAAAATAAAAAAATAAAATAGAATAAAATAAAGAGGGAGGGAGCCATACCACGCTAAAAAAAACCTATCTGTTACGGGAGTTTTCACCTCAGTAATAACTGAGCTTTCTTTCATTATTACTTTTTTAGATTACTTTTACTGATTTTTTTTTTTTGCTAATATCATTTTGCAATAAATATTAACAAGTTCAACAAACCGTTAAATTATGTAACAAACCCGTTTCCGTGTCGCTAAATCACGAAGTGCGCTAAAGATAAGACAAAAAAACCTCGTGCAGAAAATAACGTTCAGGCGAACTATTGACTGTGTTGATTAGTAACCCACCGAAGTAAACAAAAAATAAACTTTAACAAGAATCACCCTGATTCTTCATAACTTTATTTGATCCATTTTAAAGAAACAGGGCTATCCAACTACTCGACCGTTGGTCAATTTTGTCAAATTCGTCGAGTGGTTTTCAAAAAATTAAACTATTGTGTTTTAAAGATGCCTAATTTTTAAAATAAGATTTCATGAAAATTAAGTTTGAACTATATTTTAAATAAGGGAGACGTAGCAAGTTACACAGCGCCATTTAATGGAATTTTTGTCTTTTATTCCCGAATATTTTTACATCATATAGCCATTATGACGTCTGCTGTAAAGGAGAATAATAAATTAAAAATTGCAAAAGTTATTTATAATAAATTTTTTTTCGAAATAAAGTTCTAAGTTGCGTTTTGAAATTTTTTTCGGTTTTATTATGAATTAAAAAGTATTTGAAAACACTAAAATTATGAGAAGTAAAAAAAAACAACCTTTTTCTAACATAAAAGATTTAAGATCATGATGTCTACCGGGTGACATTGTTGTAAGTTAAACCACAGTAAAACTGTGAGTTTGATTGATTTTACGCACTTTTCTGGTTATTTTTTTGTTATTTATAACAAATTCTTATTACAATAATGGACGAAATTATATATATAAAAAAGTTGTTTACATAGAGTTCGAATTAATTTTCTTATAATATTAAATATAACTTTTTATGCAGAAGTTTCCAGTAATTTTCTCTTAAAGTTTATTCCTGAGGTTAAAGATTTATGTGAAACAACTCAAGCTATAGACTAATCAATAATTTTTTTCTTAGGACTTTGCAAGGTTTACGTTTTTATAGTGTTGTGTTACAACTTGCCCTGTTCACTATTAAAACTTGCTGAGGAGCATGATCAACAGCATTTTTTTATTTTTCATTTTATTTTCACTATCGCAGGACAACTAAGTCTTATGCATGGCCGCCGAGAGAAATTTCGGGCCCCGGGGAAGTTTTCTTAAGGGGCCCTCATTATGATCAATTGCATACTCAGGACCAAAAGAAGCGTGCTCTGGTCATTGTAAATGAAAAATAAAAGTTAATTAAATCCTTTAAAAGTCAAAACTATTTACATATTTTAAAAATTACTTTAAAAAATTGTTTGTACACACACGGGGCCCCGGGAATCTTCCCCGTCCACCCCCCCTCTCTCGGCGGCCATGGTCTTATGTTATAACTATCAATAATAGATTAATGCGTAATTAAGATCTATTTTATTACCCTGAAAAATTTTCTAAAAAAATCAAAATTGTTAGAAATATAGTTTTTTAAATTGTGTTGCAGCTCGCTCCCCGGTCTTCCCTACTGTCAATCAGCTATAAGGTAAGTATGGGTATTAAGGCCCGGCGGGTAATAAGGCCCACTAATCCAAAGTTAGGGAAAAAATAAATTGTGAAACTTTTTTTCAACATTAAAATATTAGAGTTATCTTGTTTTATCACTAGCAGCAAAAAAAAAATCAGCATTTCTTTACCGCGCATTCGACAAAGGTGGGCCTTAATACCCATACTTACCTTATACTGAAAGAAAAAAAAGAGTTTTTATGGAAAGATGTTCAGAAAAATACCTTTTTGAAGATGACGATGGAAAAATAAAACAACTAAATACGCAGATCCCTAACACATTACTCCGTAGTAACACGAATTCGACTTATTTGTAAATGCAGGATACAATATATAAGGTCTGATCATAACTTTAATTACAATAAATCTTCTATTTGTCAATTTTTAAATATTTGTAAATGCACATAGTTAATATGCCATAATATACACTATAATATATATCATAATGTTTATGATTATACATCTGCTATATAGCATATAGTGAAATGTACTAAATATTGTATCCAATACTGAGAACTTTTTAAGCATTCTTAATGTAGAAAAAAATGTTTTATAGTAGGCAACTTTAAGATGTTTATACGTAGCAATAAGTGGGATGGAAGGGAAGCTTTGTAAATAAATTCAAATAAATTTGGATCATCGTAAAGATTTTATGAAGAGAACTTTTGATGCCAAAAAACATCACAAAAAAAAAAAAACCTAGCAATTTTAATACACGTTTAAAAAGCTTAACTTAGTTGAATGCTTAAAAACTAACCGAAGTGGAAACAGAGCAACTTTACTATAAGCTTCCGATAGCCTGTCTTCAAGATATAGCCTGGCAAAACAGATGCTGCTCAAGCAATATAAAAACTGTGTCTTGCAGACATGTAATAAACAGAAACGCCTTTTGCGAGCATAAAAAAGACCGAAAAATTTGTTGAAATTTACTCGTGATAGTAAATGAACCTTACCCACTTAACGAGAAAAACGTTCTCGCGAAAAAGCAAGACAGGTTTGCTTAATTGTATAGTAATTTTGTCAGTTTATTTTCTCGTTATATAAATCAACATCGACACTTGTAAAAAGCAATCATTTGATTAGGAAGTTTTTCAATTATTGTCTAAAGCAGAAATGCAATTGTTAACACTTCAAGACCATTCTGGTATTGAAAATTCTACCTCTGATAGTGGTTAATAGGAAAGGCAACTCTCATTTAGTTAAACAGTAAATTTTATTATTATATATAGTTATACAATTTGTAAATTTAATTTACGCATTGTTAAAAATTTTTTTGAATTTACACATTTTATAACTATGTAAGGTATAACATAACTATATAAAGTGTTAAATAATAGGTTAATAGGTTTCTTTTGCGCTATTTTTAAATTACTGTTATAAAAAAAGAATAAGATTACAAAGAATTACAATAACAAAAGACCTAAAAACTTCAAGCGGTTTACGAATAAGGCTGATAATTATAAAATATATCAATAATCTTGTATGCCGGTAGCATGCAGCCATATAAAGCAAAGATTCAATAGCCATTTTATCAAATACATAAGCGCTTTCCCTATAATGATTAAATCTGCATAACACACTTTAACTGACACTATAGGGTACGCCAAGTTTACATGCATAGTATCAGTTTTAAAAGCTCTTTCTTTAAAAAAATGTGAGGAGGGAGAAAAGATAAAAATAGAGAAAAGATAAAGTACAAACAGAATACATACAGAGTACATACACAGACTTATTCATCCAGCCACATAAATAAACGTTAACACGATAAAGCGTAATGAAGAAAATTAAAAAGAAGCGATTAGGAAAAGACGTACACGCAGAGACTTATTTACCTGTCAAGTAAATTAATGATGAACAGATATAGCAACGAAACAAATAATAATCGAGAGCTATAGAAGCTCAAAAATAGAGTTACGAAGGTCTTCTGAAATAAACAGAAAGGAGTAAGAAGAAGGACTTCTCATGAAATGAAGAAGCATAAAAGGGCTTCTTGAATAAACGAAAAAGAGAAGTCAGAGTTTTTAAGAAAGATTTTTAAGAAGAATTTTTAGAGGAATTTTTATTATCGAAGAACTTGAAATTGTTGATAAAACAGAAGAAGTAAAAAAGTAAATAGAAGTCAGAAGAAAAATTGATTGAAGAAAAGTAAGCAGGAGTTTCGCTTTTTTTAATTAAAAAAAAAAAAAAAAAAAAAAAGAAGATAGATATTTGTTTAAAGCTAGAAGAGCTAAAAAGGAGTTGAGTTCAAAGATGGTTTTTAAGATCGAACACCGCAAGCAGAGTAAGAGAGTATTACTTGTATTTATATAAACCTAATGAACAAAAAAGTGCTGACCAATACAAACTAATAGAACGTTTGTTGAGTTTATTGTATAAATAGAATATACTGAGGACAGCAAACACAACCTTACCCTTTTAGATTAAACCTTGCCCATTCCTAACCAAAATATCCACAAACCTTGCCCATTCCTAACCAAAATATCCACAAACCTTGCCCTTTCCTAACCAAGTAATCCCCAGACCATCATCCTCGATCCAAACCTTCCAAATACCCCTTCCACATAACCGCAGACTTACACCTCCCTAAATACCTAATTCCTTATATCATCATACAAACAAAACATGAACCAATCATGACATCATCATCATGACAAAGCATGAACCATATATAATATCAATTTAATCATTTATTTTAACAAAAGAAACGCCGCCCCTTACAATAATAAAACAGAAAAACCCAGGCTCGAGTCTTGGTTTTGATAGAGATGGCTCTGTAACTTTAAAAAATTACTCACGGTAAATCATCTCCAATGAGGTGAAATATACTTTGAGTTCTGCAAATTAGTCGTAACTTCAGACGGTTTTCAAATGCCTCTTATTTGATTATTTATATATTTGCTATTTTCGGTATTGTAAATTTTAATCTTAGATTAAATCTTTAGCCAACTTTTGTTATTGTTGTTATATAACGATAAGATAGATGGTGTTTAATCATTTAAGAGATTCTAATCAGGATTAGGTACAGTTAACAAAGCTTTTGGCACCATGGTTGTCGAAAGAGGGGTAGGGGTGGGGGAAGGGCTGGTAGGTATTTTGTCCTGCGATTCATGCTGCGTAAGGGTCTACCAATTAAAGCAATTAAAAAAAAAATTATTTTTTTTTACAAAACTTTTGATGATTACTTTGTATGCTTTTGTACAAAAGTGAATTTTTATAAACCTTTTCTTTGTCACACGCAAAAAAACAAAGTTTAAAAAAGACTGTTTTTCAGAGGGGGTGACGACCGGAAAGCTACCTTGCTCTTTGCAACATGCCCTAGACTCCACAGAGAGTAAATTGTCCAGACCTTACTCATCTTCTTGAGAGGCCTGTTTGGCACTTATAGTTTGATATATCTTTAGTTGGACCCTTCCTTTGAACAGCAAGCATTTTTCTCAACGTTTCAGTAAAGTTTAAAATTGAAAGAAAAGCAAGGTTTCAAGTCATCCAAACAAATAACCTGATCTAACGAAAGATAACAAACGTATATTTTGTCGAAAATGATTTTGTTTTAAAGCTATTTACCAATTTTAAAAACAATTGTTTTTTTTACTGAAAATTTAGGAAAGTGGATGCTACATCCCTTTTTAAAAGGATAAAGACAGTTTAAAAAATGTACTTTTATTAACCATGGTAACAAAATTTAAATAAATAAAGTAGTCTAAGTGCCATTATTTAAATGTAACCAATCAGAATTATATTTTTTGCCATTGGTTAGACAGCGCTTTTATCTTTAATTAACAAAAAATTTAATTAACTGCTTTTCTAATAGACAATCATTTCAAAACATTCGAACGTCCGAATTTTTAACGTCTTTTTTATTTTTGTGCCAATAAAACTATTGAAAATCAAAGTTTTTTTTAAGTCCTATACATTTGATTTAAACGTCTGTTAAACAAAATTAGAGAAGCTTTGATGAACTTGAACAACTGTTCAAATTCATTACGCCAAATGATGACTTCAAAACGAGGAAAAATTGAAAGAGGAAAAAAATTTGAAAACAAAAAAAACAAAACAAGAAAACAACAACAAAAAAAAAAACCGATAAAAGTGTTTGCACAACATACCTTCTTCCTAAAGATATATTCAGAATAAAACATTTTCTGTATTCAAGCATATTCTTATATATGATATATTTCAATCTTATTTAAGAAGGGTACAAGGTAACTAAAAGATAACTAAAAGACCATGTACAAGATAACTAAAAAAAAAGTTTCTGTCAATGGCAGGACAGTTAGAGTGTTAAATTTTGAGGTAAAATTTTTTATAAATATACATAGTTAAGAAAAAGACGACGAGTTAAGAATAGTTATAAAAAAATAATTCCCTTTTATTCAATTTTTTTTTTTGCGGCAACCAATTGATAATGGAAACTTTCTATGAGACCTGTGTTAGATACAACTGACAAACACCATATTAAACACCTGAAAAAAAATCATGAGTACCATGGATATTAAGCTAAGTTTTTTATATCCATGATACTCTTGAATCTTATCGCTGCATATAATTAAGTGTGAGCCGACTTTTAAAGAATATAATAGTTAGAAAATCCTATTGTTTGCAAGAATTTACATAAACGCACACAAATAAAAAAATGAATATTTTGTTGCAATCTATAATAATCGACGGCCCGTCATTTATACAAAACCTTTCTAACCGTTACATTTCTAACCGTTACATTTCTAATCGTCTTTCGTTTTGTATTTCAGATAGCACATATAGCTGGCCACTGTTACTATTGCACTTTCTAATTTATTTTGACAGCCCGCAATAAGTGCTCTTTAGAGTTGCACTATTACGTTAGTTTTTTAGTGATGAACAATTTGAAAGATTTCACCAGGACATCAAAGTAATGCATGGACGATACCGAGGAAGATGAGATATCAAAATGATGTCAGACTAATGTTGGAATTTAAAGCGCCATGTATCTGATTCCCAACATTCAAGAAAAAATATTTCTGAGAAGTTTTTCATCAGTTTTGGTTGAACAGTTTTGATCGCCATTTATCATCTAAAAGAAAAAGGTATTCTAAAAAATGAAAACTATAATAAAAAAGTAATAGCACATTACGATCCAAGGACACATTCTGAGTTTCTAATTTCTAAAATACAAATTTTAGAAATATATATAACAAAATTACAAATTTTTCTTGCGCGATATTTAACTTAAACATTTTTTTTTACTCATCATTAAGAGAGGTCTGGATTCAAATGGAACCTAGGGAGAAAAAGGACGGTGAAATGTGTCCATTATTCCATATTCACAATACAATTTTCAAAGTTAAATTAATCTATTTAATTAGAAGTACTCAGCTGAAACTTCTTTTACATGAGTTTTTTTAAACTATAAAATCCCTAAAAATCGTTGTTTTTGTAAAAATTTTCATTTTTGACTGCACATTATGTGTAATTTTTAGAAGTTAAACATTAATCCAATATAATATATATTACTGTTGAAAGCATTAAGATTTAGAAAAGTTAATCAACCCAATAAACTATTTAGTTATTAAAATAACTTACAGAAAATTAATATTTCATTTCTTAGAAAGTTATTTTGTAAATATTTAATACAAATAAATATTTAATATATGTTAAGCTATTATGCAATAAAAACTATAAATCCTATTTGTTAAGAGGCTCATGTTTTTGTGATGTTTATAAACAATTAAAAAATGAAAAATGCATTGGAAATACAAACATTATTCAAAATTCAATCTAAAAATTTATTTAAAAAAAAGTAAAAGATACCTATACATTATGAATCTCTTGGTAAAAATGGTGCATTACTTCATCAATATCTTTAAGAACTGAGCCTTGTAAAAAAAAAAGGCTTTTTAATTTACTTTCAATCTAAAAAAACTTTCAGATAGAAACTGAAAATGTTATAATTAACTTATAACTAAACAAATTAAATTAGTTTGTAACAGGAAAATTATATATATGTGCATATATATGCATATATATATGCATATATACATATATACACATACATACATACATACATACATACATACATACATACATACATACATACATACATACATACATACATACATACATACATGCATACATGCATACATGTATATGTGAGGTACTACAAGTTTTTTTCTGAAATCTTGTATACTAAATTATGTTAAACTTGATTTGTTTCAAATGACTGATTGTAGAAGTTTTTAGTTTATTTGTTATCATTTATTGTTTATAAATAATAGAAAATAAAAATGTCAACGCTTACTTAAAAGTATAAGATACTACATTTAAAGTTTTTGAAGAGTACTGGGTTTAAAACAAATTATTCACCTGAATCTTATTGCTCACATCAAATAATTTTATTATCCACTTTTTTCCTTAATGAAAACAGTCCAAGTTAAAAAGTAGCAATCCAAGTTAAAGCAGCAATTACAGTCAAAAGACTCAAATGAATATTCTTTAGAGGGCTGTGCACTTTTCCATATTATTAAGATTCTTTAACTACCCGACATTGAGGATTGCTTGCATTTTTAAAAGATCACTTTTAAAAAATAGTCAATAAAACGTGAGATCATCATTAAGATGAAGTTAGCCATTCACATTATTAAAATTGCTACCATGAAACTCAGTGTATTTTCCAGAAAAGAAAAACACAACCTTTCTTGCATAGTCAAAAAAAGGTGAGTCAAAATCTCTTTTTTTTTTAAATTTCCGAACTATCAAGGCAACAAAAAATTCTCTAACATAATTCTCATTAACACACTTCTTAGAACAATTGTGCCAATATTTAGCAGGCATTAATAAGATTCACTTTTCAACCTTAATCAATGGGCAAAGTTGGATTGCAAAACTACCAGAAACTTTCATTTTTAAGAAAAAAATTTGAAATATATTTTAGTTGTGTCTGTGATATACATGTCTCTAGGATATTTCCTTGAGAAGTTCAAAAGAGATATTACAACTCCAAGCCATACTATGAGCATATTCTCTAAAAAAAATTCTTGAATAAATATAGTGAGAGGTAATTGATCAAACTTCTTATTTTATTCTCATTTCTTGTACAATAGGACTTTCATAAGCCCACATTCCACATACGTATAACTTTTCAAATTTCACATATTGCTTATTGTTTTTGATGCACCTTTGTTAAATGTTTCTATTAGTGGATTACACACATATTCTTTAACAACTACATTATATTTTCTACTCCAAAATACTATGCCACCATGCTGAAATTTTTTATAATATTTAAGAAGCCAACCATATTTTTCACTAATAGAAGATAGTTCATTTTTGATTCTACATAAAATAGGCTATTGAACCTACACACTTGTTATCAATAATGACTGTTGTAGGAGTTTGAAGCAACATAATTTTATCTTTTAGTAAGTGATGCTCTTCTGCTACCAAAATATCTAATACTTTCTTTCATAAATTAAATAAACTATAGATAAATTGTACAACAATGCCTTACTGACCATGCTGCTAATAACTGGTGCAAGCTCAGTATTATTAATTCCAAACTTTTTTGTTTTGAGTTAAATACAATTTTATCATCATTATCTATTGTTGATAATGATTAATTTTTGTTCAATTTTCATTATGATATATATATATATATATATATATATATATATATATATATATATATATATATATATATATATATATATATAACATTTAATAATAGTAGGTCCTTAAATATAAAATTATATTTTCTTAAACCATGAAGAACTTCTCAAGTATTTTTAAAGAGATCCTCTTGTAAACAGATACTTTCACTCACTGCACACTAATCTTGATAAAAACAAGATTAAACACTTGTTGAATATGAAATAGTTATAAAAAAGAATAATTTAAAAAATTAAAAAAGAATAACTTCCCAGCTGAATTTTCTTTATTTAATTGAACTTGCATTCAAAACCAACTTTAAGCTTCTTATTCATAAAATATTTCTGTCAATACAATTACATTATTTTAACATTACTTGAATAATCAATTTTGAAACTACGTTTCATGCAAATATCAACGTTAAAACAACATAAGTATACCAACCGAATAATTATAAGAAAAAATACTTACTTACAAGTCATTTAGCTTAGGAACTTTTTATCTTAGAATTAAGAACTTTTTATCCAAATTGTACTTGAAAAATGAAAGATACATGACATTTTTTTTTTAAAAAAAAAGTTTAATATATTAAAGATACTAACTTTGCTCCAATACTTTAACTACGAGTTTAACAAGATGTATTTCAATTAAATCGATGAGTAAAAAGGAGATGAGGTTTCAGATAAAACTTTTTTTTTACTCAGCAACTTATTTAAGACCGCACAGTTTTAAAATAGTGAGGTATCTTTCAAAAGATTTGCATAAATATGTATGAAAATATTGACTTTATATTTTTGGATTCGTTTCTTTTTTTAAACATTTTAAAATGAACGAAATTAGCACTTCACAATTAGCATTTTAGCAAGTGCGAATTTTTTTGCTGCAAAACGAAATAACGATATGTAGCGTTAAATAAATGATTGACTTACTGGTAGCCATAGTGAAAACAAAATTTAATAAGTAATTATATCAAACCAATACAAATATCAGTAGAACGCATTTCATTTTTCATCTGATTTGATTTAGGAATTATAGAATAGCCTCTATTGATTTAAATTTTATTTATGAAAAACAAACTTTCATTAAAAGCTCTCACTTGCTAAGTAAATAAGACACATGATTGCTTACGTAATTTTAATTTAGAAAGTAAAGCCTAACCAACATTAAAAAAGGTTATTCCACGCGGATTTTCTAGTTCGTTTACTGAAAGCACCATTTTCAGACATTACTGTCTGTGGAAAGATTGCAAGTTTATTGTGTTAGGAATACAAGTGCAGAGTGCTTGCAAAGTAAATCTACAAAGTAAGCATAGTAGCGTCCTCTAAATACCACCACTATTTTATTTGTTTATTTAGCAATCCTGGAGTAGCTTTATTTGTTGGCTGTCTACGAGTTTCGAGTAGACCATATCGAAACTATTTTCAATGGTGATATGTTCTTCAGTTTATCCTATTACGTTATACTTGACTTTATCTGACGTGGTAGCAAGTTAGTTGTGCTAGGAATTTTTTATAGTTTGGTTTACTCAATCATTCTCTTGTCTATAAACACCTGATACCTATCAGTTGTTTGGCGAATTGAAATATATTGAATTTCAGTCGTTGTAATCGTCTTTTCGTAGTGTTATTTTTTCACTTTAAAACATTTTTTCTGCATTAAGTAAGTCCACCATTTATGTCTATTCTTGGTAAAAGTAATTCAAAAAGTGAATTCATATTTGCACTTGTTTTTTCATTTATCAAAGTTACTTTTTACAAGAACATTCTTAGGAATGCATTTTATCGTTTATCATTTGATAATTTTTTTTAATTGTTAATTTTATTTACAAAACTAGTTCATCTTCATTTTCGATTCAAAAACATTAAGGAAGTATTTCTCATTCTAAGCACATTCATTTCTGTCGTATAGAAGAATCCAACTGAGTTTTTCAATAACACATTATATATATTGTTTACTCTAGATTCTCGCCCTCTTCGTTGATTGTTCACTTGTTTACTATGCCTACTAAGGTTTATGTCGGTAACCTTCCTGACAACTGTAATCCAGATAATTTGCGTGGGTTGTTTGGTCCTTATGGTGAAATTAATGAATTAACTGTAATCAAAAACTTTGCTTTTGTCCATTTTGCAAAGGAAGAAGATGCTAATAATGCAGTTCAAGACTTACACAAATCAAAAATGTTAGGTCAGCAGATCACAGTAGAAATTTCCAAAAGTAAAGGTAGAGTGAGGGAAAATGAGAGACCTAATGGTGATGCACGGGACAATCACAGGGAGAATAGGCGTGATAGACGTGATGATCGTCGTGATAGGGGTGTCAGGCGAGGGCCACATTCCAATGTAGGAATGAATGCTCCTCTAGGTGGAATACTTGGGGCTGCACCAGTTGATCCAAATATTCTTGGTGGATTAGGTATTTTTTCAGCTGTTAATACCTTAGCTGCTGCAGCAGCAGCTGAGCAGCAAAACAGACAGCAAGAATTAAATAGGCAAGACCTTCAAAGAATTAACGCCCAGAGCCAGCAACCTGACCCTGATGTACGTGTAAGAAGAGAAGTTGTACATTCTCGAGAAGTACCAAATGCCGGAAAGTTAGGACTTACTGATGGTTATGTTATTTATGAGAGATATTACGTTGATTCTACTCATCCATTACTAAAAGGTCTTCCTATTCCAGAATTGCCTCGTATGACTGATACTTATGTCAGTGCTCGTGATAGTTTTCGATCAAACCAAAGAGATGTTTATGATGATTTCCGTGATCGCAGCCCAGTTAATAATCGTCGAGATGACTATGACCGTGAAAGAGATCGACCTCGAGAATATGGTTATTAAAACTGAAATGTAATTTCCATTTGTTGATTTCTGTGCTTTTATCGTCTTGAAATATGTCAATTTTATGTATATAAATCGTTAAGATAACCAGCCTAAATGTCTTTTTAGAATGAAAAAAAAGTTGATTTAGGATTTGTTTTTATGAATTTTGTATTACTATAAGATCTTCATTCTGTTTTCACAAGATGCTTAAATCAAGATTCTTAAATCATGGATGAATTTCTATTTCATCATTGAAAAAGACTCAAAAAAAGTTTGTCGTTTTTTACAATTCTAAATAATCACAGGTTTAATATCAGCCAACCATTATTTTCCGACAGACGCTCTAGTTATTAACTATTTTAATTCTTTTTGAATATTGGAAATTGAGCATATAATAATTCTTTTAAAGTTAAATGATGATTCATCGCCAATTCTATTTTCTTACAGACTTAAACTGAAATCGTGGATTGCACGGCATTATTGGTAACAAGTAAATATTTAGTCGAATAAAAAGAATGAAGTTCGTTAATTTAAAATCTGCATATTTTTGAAATATGTTTTCTTCGTATTTATGATATATACAGTCAGTTGATAGTATGCATGTCATATATCATATACATGACATATTCAGTCATTTGATTTTTTACATTTAGTTTAGTATAAAAAGTTAAATTGGCTGCAATAATATTTTTAACTAGAGTATCTAAGTTAGAATTTTCTCTTTTAAAACTATTTTTTTTTTATTTAAAAGAAGCTTTCCCTCAAATATATGAGTTTTGTAAATTTGAAATATCAGCAAAAATTCGTTCCTCAAAAAAGAAAACGCGTCATAATTTTTCTAGGCGTCACGCAACGGAATTTGATTTGAAACGCACTATTAGAGATTTCTAATGACACTTAGTCATACAGCCGAGAAAATAGAATTAGCCTCACCTTTATTTTTTGTTCTAATTTAACAAAAATCGCAGTGAAACAATTACTAAATCTACTCTATTTCTTATTATCTTCTACTACAACTAAAAAGTTTAAAAATTGGTATGTTTATTACAAATGGAAAAAAAATTAAAAGTATTCAATTTGTGGAGAAAATTGAATTAGCCTCATAAACGTTATATACAAAAAATAAAGAAAATATTTTGTTTTTATGTTCATTTAATATTAAGTATTGCTTCCTGAATTTTTAATGACTTCAAATATGCGACTTAACATACTAGTCACAAGATTTTGGATAGTTTCCACAGATATTTCATTCCAAGCTTCTCTGATACGAGTTTTCAGGTCCAAGGTGTTTTCAACTTGCATACTATTTTTATAAACCTTTCTATAAAGTATTCCCACAGATTTTCAATTGGGTTAAGATCTGGACTACATGAGGGCCATTCCATTACGTAAATATTTTTTTCTCTTAACATAGCATTTGTAAGCTTTGAATTATGGATAGTAGCATTATCTTGTTGGAAAGTGAAATTTTCACCCATCAATTCCTCACCATGTTCAAGCAAACTTATTTCTAATAAGTCAATATAGTTCTGTGAATTCATTTTTGTTGAAACCCATGCCAGTTGAAGTTTTCCAGCAAAGGAAAAAGCCCCCCAAACCGTAACATTTCCACCACCAAAGTTACGACTCATCCGAGTTATTTTCTCTTTTCGAAGATCGTGCCATTAATATTGATAACCATCAGGACCATCTAGATTGAACTTTTTTTCATCACTAAGGAGAACTTGATGCCACTCTTCTTGCCAAGACGTGTTCTTTTGCAAATTGTAATCTAGCTTCTTTATGACGAGCAGTAAGTTTTGGTTTTGGTTCACGCTTTTTCCAAACTGTGTTTGAATCTTCATGTAAGTTTTGTCTCAAACGTTGAACAGATACAGTTAATTGTAAAGCAGCACGAACTTGAGATGCATTCATGTGCTGAGCAGCAGCACGACGTACAATAACTCGTTTAGTACGATTATCAATTTTACGTTTGCCACCACTTCCCTTGTAAGCTCCATAATTAACGCCAATCTTGAATTAATTATTAACCACTTTTTGAGATCTTTTAATTTTCTTTGCAATTTCCAGATTAGATAAGCCTGTATCTTTGTATGCTTTGATTACTGCTAATTAATGTATCAAAAACCAAATGTTAAAAACTTTATGAGCACCGATTTCACAGTCTATGTTTTACTTACAAATAATAATAAATAATTCAATTTTTGCCAGTAAGTAAATAATTTAAGTAAATAAATTTTTTTTTTTTTTGTAAATAACTGAGGAAATAAATTGTTTTACCTTTTTTTTTTTTTAAGAAAATCCTTTACATTTCGACGACTTCAGTTTTTGGAGTCAAAGTTAAAACTTGATTGTTTGTTGAATGATGTCAAAGAGTATGGTGCTCAAAAAGAAATAGTTCATCGAGATTTCTACAATTTTCGTATTTAAAGAAAGGGGACATCTACTAAATCAGTAATACATCCTATGCCTCATATTGAGGAGTTTATGGAAGATCAAAAGGTTCTAATAGCACCGTCAACGCACGGATCACCAGATCAAAATATACAAGTAAACTGAAAATAATTATCGACTAGGCTAATTCTATTTGTTACCGCAAATACCAAGCATTATACATTTTATGGTTTTCTCAAATGTACCACAATTTAATTATGTTATATTATAATCTAGAAGGTTGTTGTTTTTAACAATAAATATAATAAATGTGTGGATACAAAAGATGCACCGCGCAAACTTGCTTACAGATTTACAAAAATATTGGATCAGCACATGGTGAGGTTAATTCTATTTTCTCCACTGTATCTTTGTTAGAGTTTGTTCTTACATTGCATATAATCATCTGATTGATTGTTTTGTTTAAAAGCATGCGTATTTTATAATACTATTCGAAATAATTTAGTTGATGCTAATACTAATCGAGACGTTTAATTGTGGCGAAAATTATTCGACTCAAAAGTTTAATCGTTGTTAACATTACATGACGCAACAACTTAATTGTAGCTAATGCGTAGTAGTTGATGCAATCATTTAATTGTTAATTTTCACTAAAAGGTTGAAAAAAATAAAGCAGAGCGTTTATGATTAAAATTATGGATCTCAGTTTGTATGATGTTATTTCGATATTTTTAATCTCTAAATATCAATATATTATCACGCAGTATTTTCGTAAGGTGGAATTATTTTGGAATAATTATTTTGATTTGTGGAACGCATAATTAATTTCAGAATCGTTTAAATGTCTGCACGTTTGGATGGTCGTGAAATTAATCTTAAAAGCGATCGCGCCATAGTATATGTCGCACTTAGTCAATTCAAATTTTTGAATTAAATCCGTAAAATATCCATCATTTGAACCTGCTTATAAACGAAAAAAAAAGATTATTTTATATTAGCAATAGAAGAAATTAAAATAAAACTTGTCTAAAAAGGAAGAATTTTAAGCAGTGCATTTTTGATTTTGTTAGAGAGAGCCAGGGGCGTCGCCTTGGAGGGGGTAGGGGGGGGAGTCTCCCCCTCCCAGAATCTAAAAAAGAGAAAAGTTGGGAATTTCCTTGCCGAGAGTTGGGACAGTTGGGAAATAGGTGATAAAATCAAAAAATACTTTCTAGTTAAATAAAATTAAAATGTTTGCAAAAATCCATCATCCATCTAATTCTTTTTTGACTTGGACAAATATACTTTACGTTTATTAAACGACTTATGGCTGTTTTCCACAAGACGAAATAAATTGTGGAGTCATAAAGAAGAGCCCTTTTGATTTCCGCGTTGTTTTATTTTTCGCGCTACTTTTTTTTTGTTATCAACAATAAAAATGGCAGCTGAAAGTTTATGCTGTATGTTTGACTAAAAGCAGTTATTCTTTTTTTTTTCATACTTTCTACTTTGAAACGTGAATATTTATTTCCATGAATTGATTTCAACATTTGTCTTATTTAATGTTTATAAAAGTTATCACACTTATTAAGAGTGATAACTTTTATAAACATTAAATCAGTTAAAAATTACGGTAAATTATAGTATCTGCATTTGTTTTCCAGCACTAACTATGAAAAGCAAAAGATATAAATTACAATGTTGCGTATGCAAAGCAGTATTTAACAACGACTATAAAACCAGTCATGAAAGATCCGTTCATGGTGGTAGAAAGGTTCATATACAAACAGTGGGAGCCCCAGAGAATCCTTTTCTAGCCTCCTTAGCTTCAAAAAAACGAAAAATGGTACCTCAGAATGCTGGTGATGATGTCGAAGTGGATGATGAAATACAAAGTAGTGAACATACAAAGTTAGACTTGATAATAATTGAAACATCGACTTCAACATGTAGTATATCCATAGAAGAAGAATTAACATCTTCTGATAAAAAATTTGAAGAGGATGCAAGTTCAAAAATTCAAGATAATGATGCAAGAGGGGAAAACTTGGGTTATGTTGTAGTCCAGGAACAAGCAGAGAAACTTACAGAACTAAATTCTAAATCAGATCATTTAAACCAGTTTCCTGACCGAGATGAAAAGGATGACATGAATATTATTAACTTGGATACTTCTGAAGTAAGCAGTGAAACAACAAGTTGGACTTTGCTCATGGGGAATTTGGGTGTTTTAATAGATAATCTTAAAGATTGTAATGACATTTATAAAAAATACTGTAAAGAAGAATTAGTAAATGAAAAATTCGCTGCGGTTGAAATTGTAAATGCAACAAGTTCTGTGGTGGAAATGTCAAAAAATGTTTTGAAAATGGGAAATGCTTTTTTAAGAAAACTCGATATCAAAGCTCAAAGTATTATAATTGACAAATCAGATTCATCAGCATTGATAAGCCATGACCCAGGATTACGTCCACATACAATTACAGATAATCAAAAATCGTATTTAATCCAGTTAGGACCACACCAACCAAAACTTGCTAGTTTCCCAAGTGACGGTAAAAATAGATTTAATCCCCAGTGGTACAAAGAGTTTGAACATTTAGAATACAGTACCCAGAAGGATGCCACATTTTGTTTTGTCTGCCGGCTTTTCCCTAAGGTATTTGGAAAGAAGGGAAAAACTGAAGATGCTTGGATAAATGTTGGGGTAAGATCTTGGTCCAAGATGAAAAGCTATGGGAAAGAAAAACTTGGAAAGCTTCAGGCACACTTTACCTCTCAAGCACATAAAGTTGCATTAAGTGAATATTGTCACTTTCTTATGAAAAAAGGTCATATAGATCACCTTATTGATAAATCCAATAGACTTGCTCTTATAGAAGAGCAAAAAATAGAGGTACAGAATAGAAAAACTGTTGAAATTCTTATTGATACATGCAAGACTTTAGGAAGCCAAGGGCTAGCGTTTAGGGAATCGGACAGTGCTAATCAAGGTAACTTTGTTGCAGTAGTGAATCTAATCTCTTGCCACAATCCCACACTTAAAGCCTGGATTGAAGATAGAGCCCTTCGTCCATATAGAGTTACATACACAAGTCCATCGTCTCAAAATGAAATGATTAGTTTAATTGCAACTGAATTAAAGGGAAAGATCATAGAAGAAATTAATAGCTCCAATTTTTTTTCCGTGATGGCCGACACTACTCCCGATATGTCACATAAGGACATAATGAGTATAGTTGTGAGAACAGCCAGTGAAAACGGTGAGATTCGGGAAAGGCTTTTAAAATCCGTTGAATGCACTGATAAGACTGGAAAAGGGATGGCTGAGCTAATTTTGTCTTCTTTACATAAAGAAGGCATTGACACATCAAAGATGGCTTTTCAGTCGTATGATTACGCGAGTTCAATGTCTGGACAATTTAAAGGAGTACAAAAGTATATAACAGAAGAAGTTGGCCATAATGTACCCTACATACCTTGTCAAGACCACAGAACAAACACTGCTCTTGAACATGCATGCAATGTTAATACTTTAATACGAGAATTGTTTAATGTCCTCGAACAGTTGCATGTTTTCTTCACATCAAGCACAAAAAGATTTAGTCATTTAAAAGAAAAACTGGAAGACATTGACAGTGCACTACAGCTTGTAAACCTGTCTAGAACAAGATGGACCGCACGAGCAAAATCTGTTAAGGCTTTAAATCAGTGTTTAGAGAAGGTTGTTGATCTTCTTCAGAGCATCTCAAATAATAAGATTTTTGATACTAACACAAGAACTAAGGCAATGGGACTTCTGAAAAAAGTAACATTTTTTGATTTCATTATTACTCTTTTCTTCATGAAGAATATCATTGAGAAGATAAAAATATTAACAGAAATCTTAGAAAGTCCAAACTTCAATGTTATCGACAGTATAAATGTAATTGAAAGTACTGCCAAGAACATACAAAATATCAGTAACGATACAGATGCTATGAATAATTTGATTGAAAGTGCAGTAATATTTTCTAGGAAATTACACATTGATGCAGAAAATGATTACGAACGACACCATAGATTAATAGCAATGGAGATGAAAGCTTTTTACCGGAAAGAATTCAAAGAGGTCATAGACTCTCTAGCCATGGGTTTAACAGAAAACTCGGCAGCATTAAAGGAAATATTTGCCCCTATCACCAAAATTTTTAGTTTTCCTTTAAATAAGGATAATTTGAGTATTGAAAACTTAACAAAAGCAAACAAACTTTTTCCTCCTGGATACAAGGATCATATTCCAGACGTTCATGTGCTGAAAAGCCAGATGGAAATTTTGATAGATATCTGTTTAGAAGAAGGTCATGAAGATTTTAAGTCATCAAGAACACCAGCTAAGACGCTGCAAGACATTTTGTACCATGTTGTGAAGTTAAAGGATATACTGAAACAAGCCCATAAATTATGCATTTTTGTAATCACAGCTGCTTATGGTGTAGCATCAAATGAGCGTTCATTCAGTCAACTCAAGATTGTAAAATCACATCTGAGAACAACAATGAGTGACGAGAGATTGGATAGCCTCATGCTACTAAAGTGCGAAAAAGAACTTTGTAAAGGAGTTAACCCCGAACATCTTGTTAAACGATGGGTTCAATTGAAGAAACGTCATATTAAAGTCAAACAGTAGACAAAAAATGATAGTGATGATAAAATATTGTGCGTATAAGTTTTGAAATAAAATAATATTTTCCATATTCCTTTGTACTAATTCATTTCCGTAAAATTTTAAACTGCTATATATGCTGCCAAAATGGTTTGTAAAGTTTATTGGATTTGTAAATTGTAACATTTTTTTGGACTGATACAGTTTCACTATGAATGGGTAAAACCTTTAGACGTTTTTTGAATTGAATATTTTGTATAAATGTAAAGGAAGCTATGTTTTGTTAAAAGAAGTCAATAAATACTGATAATTGACAATTCATGAAAGTGAGTGCAATGTAGTATAACAATCAGTAGATTTTGTAAATAGGACAAAAATTGATTTTTTGAATTCTTAAATTATAAAAAACAGTTGTGAAAACTATGTTAAGCAGTTGGGAAAAATAAGGTTCTCCCCCCCCTGGAATTTTCTCACGCAACGCCACTGGAGAGAGCATCTCTGATAGTCAGAAATCACTGCTTAAAATTCTTTAGTCAAATCAAAGTCAGAATTAGCATGAAAACTGTTTTTAAGATAAACCACTTCTAAGAAGATAAAGAATATACACTGCATCAATTTAGAGGTTGTAAGTTGATTGTCAGTTTTTTCCTTCAAACAATTACGTGGTCAACCTGACAAGGAAACAGCTGAAAACAAAATAAATACCACATCTCAAGAGAATTAGCAGATTTTTTAATGAAACACCTTGTGTAAGAGTGTTTTAAATAGTGGATATACAGGGTGTATAAGATGGTACATGTGGTATATGAATATTTATTGTATAAACATAGGTGTATACAGTGGCGGAACTTCAAAATTTGGGCCCCCCCCCGCAAAAGAATGTTTTTTTTAAAAAAAATAAAGCTTCACATATTAAATAGATATTTATTTCATATATCATATTTAAAAACAAAAAATTAAATAAAGATAAAGATAACTTCAAAACGAAACTAAAACTTAACCGAACTTAAATAGTGAAAACTTTCCTCCTTGATTTCATATTGGCAAAATCGGTAATGATGTTTTTCATTTCCATTTTTCCAGCCGCTTTTGCCTCAATAGAAACTATTGCAAGGTCGCTTAAACGTTCTTTACCAATGGTATTTCGTAAATAATTTTTTATTATTTTAAGTTTCGAAAAAGAACGTTCAGCTGATGCAACAGTAACAGGTAATGTAAGAAACAATAACAATGCTGTTATCACTTGTGGAACGCTTTTAGCTATAGTTGACAATTTTACTATTAAAAGGTCAGCCAATTCACGTATAGATGATATTTTTGATATTTCATCGTGTAGCATTGACTTTACCATAACCATTTGCAGCGGAAATTCAGTTGTTATATCTTCACTATATTTTCTCTGAATGGCTTCTGCACAGCTTATGATCTCACGTTCTTTCATTACCATTAATTTATTTGGATGGATGCAGGAAAATAATTGTACCACTTCTTGCATTCCTTTAAATCTATTGTCGAGTTGGTTGATAACGACGTCCAAAATTTTTGTAAAAATATTGATGCGAAAAATTTCCTCACTACTATCAAAACGGTGATCTGTAGATAATTCGTCAAAATGCCTTATCACAATTTTTCTTCTTTTTTGAAAAAATATTGCAGGAATCTGCCACGTAGTCGCTATTTCTACCGCTTCAAGTTTTGCTGAATCAAACATCTTTCTATATTGTTTTAAATTTTTGCTGGCATTTTCTAGAGAACCTGAAGCTGCCGTAAGATCTAAATTTTTAGTTTGCAGCAATTTTGATGGTATATGTACCTCATTAAGGATTTTAGACAAAAGCACGCATAAAAAAACAAATTCGAAACTGCTCATATTTTTTTGTATTCGTACTGCTTCTTCGCGTTCTTCACGTTTTGTACTTGTTATTGATATCTCGGAAAGAGCTTTCATTATATCAAGAAAGCGAATTTTAACGGCGAAAAGAGAAGTATATCGTCCTGCCCATCGCGTTGGATTTAACCTTTTTAATGTTATTTGTGATTCTCCTGTATATTTGGATAGTAGATCCCACCTGTTTATGCTAGCATTACAAAAAATGAAGCAACTTCAACACAACATTTAACCGCATCGTTAATAACAAGATTTAAATTATGAGCTGCGCAATGCATATACATAGCATTTGGTTGATTTTTCTTAAAAAGGGCCTGAACCCCATTTTATATCCCATTCATGACGTTCGCACCATCATAACCTTGACCCCTGCAGTTACTTAATTTTATATGATGTTTTTCTAACAGATTTAAAATTTCTTCATGTAGTCCAGCAGCAGTGTGGTTATATATTTCCGTGAATCCCAAGAAAACTTCTTTAATTTCAATTGATGTGCACTCTAAAAACATTCCGTTAGAAAAAGTAACGGATTGCGTGTCTCCGTTAAATTAACGAAGTAATTCGTTTCCAAAAACAGCAAAATTAACGGAATCAAGTTAACAAATTACGTAATCTTCGAAATTCCATTAATCAACGGATAAAATAACAAAATCCGTTGAAATAAAAATTTTTTTAAAAATGGTTTCCGAAAGAAATTACGAAGTGCTTCCTCTGTAGATTATGTTTTTCATCATTACATATCCTTTTTTCTCATTTTCGAAATTTACATGGATTGACTTCGAGAGGTTCAGAAGTCAAATGCACTTTTGATAAATGCAATAGAGTTTTCATTAGTTTCATAAAAATAAGAAAACATTATGAAAACCAGCATTCAACAATAATTCCTCATGAGATGCGTGTGTGTCTGTGTGTGTGTGTGTCTGTGTGTGTCTGTGTGTGTATATATGTGTATATATATATATATTTATATTTATATATACATATACATATATATATATATATATATATATATATATATATATATATATATATATATATATATATATATATATATATATATATATATATATATATATATATATATATATATATATAAATAAAACAGGCAACTAAACATGGAATAAATTCCATTACATATCAGGGTATCCTTTCTTGGAACACTCTTCCGTTCACCCTAAAAACAGATTTTATCCTTAGATCCAAGAATCTGTTCTTAACGTCACTCTATCATTTTTACCTAAAAAGTTACGCTTAACTTTATTCTTTACCTCTATAACTTTTTTCTTTATGTTTATGTACATATTATAATTTCTTATTTGTGTATATGTGTATATATGTATGTATATGTGAATACATTATAATAACTATTTGACCTATATTTTAACTCTTTTAAAAGTCTGTTTTATAAGTGTTACTTATAAATTTTTGTAAAGTTCTACTTTTGCTATGTGACTAGTTTATTTCTTATGTTTTTCTCTTGTCTTTTCTTTATATTATTTAGGTCATTGCGTTTTATTAGTGAATTACTATTTTCAATGACCTGTGTTTTTTGTAATATCCTTAACACAAAATATATTGATATATATATATATATATATATATATATATATATATATATATATTTATATACATATATATATATATATATATATATATATATTAATTTAAAAAAAAAAAAATCAAAAGATATTCTTTTGATAAATTATTTTTTAAATCTTGTTTGTTAGAGTTTTATTTGTCAGCATATTGAAGTACTTTACATAAAAAATAATAAAGTTTTGAATTTTTTTTTCTATAATCATTTAACTATAAAAAAATATATAGATGTGTTATTATTTTTAATATTTGTATTATTATCTTATATGTTTTTAGCTTTAATATGTAGTTTAAGCAAGTTAAGGACTTACATGGACATCAGCTTACAATGGTTTAATCATGTTCAAGTATTACAGATATCTGTTCCTTGTTATTGTATTTTTTTAAAAATAAATTTGTCAGTTACATCAGACAAATACTGTAAAAAATGAGTTGTTAACAATATTTTTTGTTTACAGGATCTTTAAATCACATTTACATCATAGATAAAAGGTTTGTTGCAATAAGTTTAATTTGCCAGCTTTTTTGTAGTTACACAGTTTCAGTATAAACTAAATGGTTAGTTACACAATTATCTTTATATGGCTTGTTTATATCCTTTTAATTTGCTATTTTAGACACATGGTATGCAATATCACGCTGTAAGTTTAAATTAGTTGTAAAATTAAAAATTAGATTTTGATTTGCATTTCTTTTGATAGGGATATCTATTTAGGTTAGGTACAACTAAGTTTATGTATGCCTTGTTTATATTCGTTTAGAATTTACTACTTAGACACAAGGGATGCGGTATGAAATTGAAATTCTGATATTGTTATTTGGATCTCTTTTGGTGAGCTTATTTATTTTTGTTTTAATTTATTGTTATTTAAGTTGGAGACCTTTTTTTTATTTTGTTCCTGAGAGGTTTTGAAGTATGTGGAAATTATAGAACCTTTCAGTTATCAGATAAGATTATCTTTTGTTACACATTTTTATTAAAGATATTATTTAGTTGTTGCATTGAACTTTATCTTTAGAAAATGGTATCGGAAATAAATAAAATAAAAAAATTTCTATTATCAATTTATAAATCAGGAATTAGAAATAGCAATATTTCTTAAAGGTACTTAGTAAAATTTTATTTTCATTTCATACTATTTATATCATTTAGGTTCCGTATTTTCTTTATTGTATTTTATTTTATATTTATCTTTAGGAATTGACAACACGTTGCTGGAATTGAAGTGTTAAACATGTACTAAGAACAGCAGCGTTAAAACCTAAAACCTAGTTTGTTAACAATTGGTTTAGTTTAAACATCTATTGTGTATATGGGTGTGTGTGTGTTTTATACAGATGTTTTATAACCTCAAATATAATGACTATTAAAAATATATTTAAAAACTATTTTGATTGTAATTTAAAGTTTGTGTACTGAATTACATTATTACAAAATTTGATTAGTTTTCAATGTCCAGTTAAAGAGTATTTGAAGCTTGCTAACAAATTGAGCACTATATTTCTCCCAACCATAGTAGTTTGTATAATTAGTACTGCTTGTATCGGATGGGTGGTAATTATTACATTTATAATGGTAAGAACCAATGTGTATTAAGAATATCATAATTAAATAATCGAAATATTAAAAATGTAAGGATTATTTTATTATCAAATTACAATGCTATGTGGCTTAATTCATCTTTAATTATAATGGAATGATTTTAACTGATTATTCCCTACAATAACGTTATTTTAACTGAATAAAAACAGTGGATAATTTGATGCACTGACGTAATAACTCCTTAATTTAAAAGGATTGTTTTATCGAAAAAATATCAACGGACTTCAATCCGTTAAAACTTTAATCCGTTAACTTAACGGAAAAGCCGTTGGTGCAATAGCGACGGATTGATCTGTTACCCAATTCGTTGTATTCAACGGATTTTTTTTTAGAGTGTGGCTTCATCTTTTTCATTTTTAATAATTTTTACGTATCTAAATACTTGACTGAGCTGATCTCTTTTAGTAATATCTTGTGTTGTATCCATTATAATTGAATAAAAAGGTGAACTATTAATATCAGCAGTAAGAGTGGCTTTTAAATGTGTTGCAAGGCAATGTATGACTTCATTTTGAATTTGATGGCTTAAATATTTTATAGATCCATTTGGAATACTCAAAACTTGCTTCATAACATTATCATATTTAGCTAAAAATTGAACTTGGGTCAAAAAATTACCATTATATTCATTGTCAAATGATTCACGATGACCACGAAAAGCCAAAGAATTTTTACAAAGTGCTAATGTTATATTTACTATCCGCTCTAAGACTTGCACCCAAAAATTTGATTGGTATCGTATTTGTTCTTCTATATTTTTATCAATTGTTTCATTATGTCGCCATTTTTCATAAATGCAACAAGCAAATATATGTTGTTGACTATTTTCGTGAATTTTAATTTTTTTAGAAAGACCACGCCAATCTCTGACACCATGCTCACGCCAGTTATCCTTTGCTTTTCGTTCTTCTGAGAAAAGCCAACAAGGCTCACAATAAACGGCATCAAGTTTTGGGGAATAGCAAAGCCACATTCTTTCTATAGATCCATATTTTGTGGTAGTTTTAAAATATTTCTTGGAAAACCTACGGTTTTCTTGCAAGGGGTCGCGTATAAAAGGACCTTTTGGCCGACACGATTCCGATAATACAATTATTTTCTTAATATCTTTTGTTAGTATTTTACCATGAAAATTTGCAATGTCAGTAGAAAATAATTCACTTGATTTTTCTAAATTAATTTGTTCAATGGCGTCATTCGTATCAGAGTTTGAATCTTCCTGGTCTTCATTTCGGTGGTTTCTCGGAGACCTATTCACATCTTCTTCGTTCACATTTTTATTACCAGTAGCAATGTTTTCTTCGATATCATCATGTTCTACTGACTGATTTATACATACCACTTCTGCAGAGCTTTGACTTTCCACTTCCGTTTCCGCTCGCTTTTCGATTGGTTTCAAAAACGTTGTTAGCTTCGGCAATTTAGCTAAAGTAGCTTTTGTTTCTTTTAACTTTCTTCTTTTTGCTGCACCGCTTGTACTACTTAATTTCTTTTCCATTATTATGAGTCAAAATCTAAATTATTACAAATTTATAAATTCAGTACCTGTTGTAAAATTTTTAATTATTACAAATTTATTAATTACCTTTTATTAAATATATCAGTGAAGTAATAAACTCTCGTGCAACAATACTTTATTATTCGTAACACGATTAAATAAATTGGAGACTAGTAATTCAGATAAAATAAGAAATGAAAAGTTAACTTAATACAACGGAAGATTTAATATAAAATTGAAAATGAGAACATACATTTCAAAGTTAATTTGTATATGCAACAAGGATTATAGAATCATTATCCTTGATATGCAACGACATAAATAATATTGTTTATATTTTAAAAATATTGAATATGCAACTAAGAACTTATAAATTGAAGAACTTCTTACAGTTAAAAAAAAATTTATACGCAACAAATTATTACTTTTACCGAATTCAGTCTAATTGTCTAATTCATACACAAACACAACATAACGGTATAAAAATTAACTATACAATAACATCTGGCAGTTCGCAGCTGATAATCGTACTTTATTTCTCAATTGCGTATGCAATTTTAAAAAGGTCAAAACTTTTCGTTTAAATGTAAACTACGCACTCCAATACAAAAATAAATTTTTGAACAATATATTTTAATACGATGGATGACATTTTTTTTATCCAAGTTTTATATTTTAGGGCCCACTATACCTGCGGAAAAGAGTTTTATAGTATAAATATTATTGAGAGTATAATTTTTTTTATATGAGGGCCCCCTATAGCTGATAGGCCCCCCCCCCCCGCAACGCAGGGTCCTGCGTCCAGTAGTTCCGCCACTGGGTGTATACAAGGATACATGAAACTTTAATGCTCTTTAGCCACTATGATATCCTGAATCCACCTGAGTCACTATATGCTCAAATAAATGCAGTTCAGGAGTCGGTACGATGTCAATCATCAGAGTTTTCTTGGAGCAAACATGGGGCCAATAACATTTTTTTTGTCATGGGCCAATAACATTTTTGCAAGTCTTCATGTTCAAATCTTCATGTTCTTTTATTAATGACCGTCTTCAACATACTTTCGATGCCAATCATTTAGACTTTATACTGTTTTATTTTTGAGATTTACTGCCACAGAACTTCATTGCTCAATAAATCTCCATAAATCTTCCTAAAATCTCAATAAATCTTCCTAACTTGAAGCTGCTCTTGCTAACTTGTTATTGCATGTACAGTTACCAAAAATTTGTACTTTATTGATGCCAGTAAGCTTAAAGTTTCTATAGTCTGCTAAAGACTCTGGATCAAAAATGTTCATCAATATTTTTAAAAAGAACCCACCTTCTATTTCCAACCTCATGATGCAACTCATGATGCAATGTTTACCTCCTCAACTAATTTCCATGGTTCACAAACTTTAAGATAATAAGAACTTAAAACTTTGCAGCGTTTGCGATTAGTTCAAAAACTTCTTTTTTTGTAACCTAGATAATCCGTAACTTAAAAGTCAAAATTTATGTTCAAATAAATTTTATTGAAAAACATGCTCTGTGACTTCAAAATGTTTAGAATACATGATGCAATCTTTGGAATACATGATGCAATCTTTAGAATACATGATGCAATCTTTAGAATATATAGTATCTATCTTATAACTGCGCTGAAATTCATTTGTCTGATTTGCATAACTCAAGAAAGAAGGATTTATTCTTAATGGTCTTTGATGCATCAGATTCAACACCTCCGAGCCCTAAATTTCAAGTCATAATACAATCTATAGCTGTCATTAAAGGATCTGTTTTCTTTTTAATGTTGAAAAATGTGGCGTTAGAAATTTCCTTCGGTGGTGTTTGTTTCGGATGCAGATCAACTGGCATTGAAGGATCTCTTTTTCGGAAAAAAAAAATTGTGTTTTAAAAACACTGAAGATATAACTCTCAGTGCAAATCTTTTAACTTTTGATTGTATGAGGTCCAGGAGATTTTATCTCACTTTCCACATGGATGTCTGATACCCTTCCCTACTTTCTGATGAGGTTGCGACCACAATTATTCATCAAGATCTTCATAATTCTTTTGTTCAATTAAAGTTTAATTTTTATAAATTCTGATGGGTCAAGTTTGTAATGTCTTATGTCTTGTCCAAGCCTACAAATTGGATATTCACTCAGTGATTTATCCGTAAGTTCTTCTTAGTTTTTGTAAAACAAACTTTCTCTTTTCCTGGTCTTTTCTGTTGATTTGCTAATATTCAAATCTTTTTATAAAGTTTTTAAAATTACAAACTTTTGAGTGATTTTATATTAAACTTAAAAAAATATATCATATTAAAACTTTCTTAAACTACACTTGCTTTCTTTAAATACAAACTTTTAACACAATAGTCTCAAATGCCAGATGGACGAGAGTTTATTTCTAAATTGAAACCTTGATCCCACTGATTGTATCGACAACTTTAACGATTCTCATTTTCCCTTGAGTAGAATCTTTTATTCTTAATTAGGTAGCAGAAGCATGTCATATTTCCAGGCACCAGCGATTTGGTTCGTAAAATCCGCAAAAAGTCAATCCGACTTATTTTGCGAATAAAAACAGTCCGATTGTTAAATATTTTACAAACCATAATCTGAAAATTAATTTACAAACTACTAACGGATTTTTATTTTGCAGATTCTCTTTGATACTCGGATGATTGATCCGAAAAATTTTTACGAATCAATTTAACTTTAATTGGCTTAGCGAATTATATCAATCGCGTTCCGTTCGTGTCACTATTAAATGGTGCGGTCCAAAAAAATTACATTTTTATTATGTGCGCGTCATATAAATAGTGGATTTCTTTTTTATTTTCAACCAGTCCTATTTGGAAATCTTAACCTACAACAATTCGTTTAGCCAATCAACAGTCTACTATTCTTCACTTACATCTATTACGATGAACCATTATTATATTATTTTGATTTAAAATTTTTCGAACGGAATTTTTGCGGATTTTTTTTCTTTTTGTAAATCGAATTCATTTGCTCAAATCGAATTTCGCTTTGCGGATTGAAATAATTTTCGCTTTGCGGATTGAAATAATTTTCGCTTTGCGGATTGCTTCAATTAGTGGATTGGTCTGATAAAGTTTACATTATTATATTTCTTCTATTTAAATATGAATAGAAATAGAAATAAAAATAGAAATAGAGATAAAGTATAGTTTGAAAAATTGTTACTTTCATTTCAACATTTAAAGGCAAATAACCTTTAAATAATTAGTTTTTTTATTGAAAACTTTATACATGCCTCTAAAATATCATTTTTTATTAATCGAATATTAAGGAAAATTTTCAAATAACTTTCAAATAATTAGTTTTTTTTCGGAAACTATTTGCATGCATCAAAAATTATCACGTTTTATTAAGGCAATATAGAGGGATATATTTAAATAAAACATCCGCTAACCGAAAATGTAATTTGATCCGTGCTTTCGAATTTTTAATCTGATCCGTTTTTGTAGAATTTAAATCCAATAAATAACCCGAAATATTCGTCCTATCCGATCTGGCAAACTTCATCCGAAAAATAATCCGATTCGTTTCTTTTTTTTTTTTTTTTTTTGTTATTTCACTTTTTTGTTTCTTTTCAGATGCCTTAGCTATCTAATATTTTGGAATTCTTCAACAATGTAGAGGAAAACAAGGCAAAAATAAAAGCCTGTGGCAAAATATACTTAATCAATGAAAGCACCACAAGTCCTTTAAGGAACCATTTGAAAAGAGTCCACTTGAATTTATATAAACAATTAGAAAGGTAAGACAAGCAAAAATCATCAAAACCAGACATTTTTGATGAGCTTGCCTCTGAAGATTCAGATTTTGAACTAACACAAGAAAGAGGAAAAAAGAGGAGATGTCCACAGAAACAAAAAGATACACCAGCATCGCCACAGCCTGGACCAAGTGGAACTTGTGGCACTTCCAACACACAGACACGGCAAGGCAGAAAACAGGCTACCAAACCTGAATGGGAAGTTACTGACATCAATAAAATAAGAACTGTTGTTGAAATTTCTAAATGGGTGATTGAGGACACTCAACCATTTTCTATTGTAGAAACTGACGCATTAACCCGGATGATGAAAACTGCAGCCAACGGTTAATTCAGAGCCATTACAGCAAAGAATATATCTACAAAATACATTCCTCTCCTTTTTACATTCATCAAGGAACAAGTAGATCCTTACAGTAAGGTCATGTGCTTTGTGAATGAGGGGAAAAAATTTGAAGTAGTCAAAACTGCAGTAAAGAAAGCTAGGGAAGTACTGTCAAAAAAAGAAACTTTGGCTAGCCAAAGCACTCCTTCCCCTTCCATGTTGGATGATGAAGATGATGACAAGTTTGATTTCACTAAACAACTGAGGAAGAAAGTGTTTGATGCATGTTAGATTAATCCTGCTGGTAAATCAAGCTTCAACAAAGGCATTTCAGCTGAAATTGAGGAGTATTTGAATGCAAAACCAGTTCCAGCAAATACAATTGTACTGGAATTCTGGAAACAAAACCAGTATATTTACCCAATAATATCAACGTTGGCCAGAAAAAAACCCTATATACCTGCTGCATCATCAACATCTGAAAGAGTTTTCTCAACAGCAGGGAGTATATACAACTCTAAAAAAACCAATATTTCAATCTCAAAGGTTGAGATGTTGGTATATATGAAAGAAAACACTAAGCAACTCAGCAAAATTCAAGACATTGAGTGGCCTGGAAATGAATTTGGAAAATGATTAACTTTCAGTGTGATTTGACTTTTTTTATTTCTTAACATGGAAATTATTTCGTTTCATTGTATATTATATATAAAAATGAATCTTATTTCAAAAGGATTCTTTATTGTGAATCCGTATAAATCCGCAAAAATAATATCGGTTTGGACTGCAATCCGATCCGAAATTATCGGATTCTTACTTAGGTAGCAGAAGCACCTCCTAAGTTTTGGATGAAATTTTACTATTGTCCGATTTATTTTAATTATATTTTTATGATTTTCTATTAACTTTCTCTTAAAATATATTTTTTTAAACTAAAGACTTTTAATAAAACATTTTGTCAAATTTAAACTAATTTAAAGTATACTAAGTAATATTCTAATGGTTTGCATTTAAATTAAGTAAATAATTTGCAGATTAAACTTTTAAGAACAAACTCAATTCAAAGTTTTCTACTAAATAAAAAATATCAAAAGTATTAATGAAAAAGCATTTTGAATGCATACATAAATACATTTTTTTTTAACATTAAACATGAAAATATCAGTATTATTTAAAGCAAAGTTCTAAATGATTTATTTTATTTTTAACCTTTATTTTAAAAAATAAAATTATTTATGATTAGAACTAGAGCCTGCTTTCTTGCTGGAACTGAGACATTTATTCTTTATTATCTATCTCTATTATTTATAAAAGTCTAAAGGTGTGTTGTAATTTCCATTAAAAGATTTTATTGCAAAAAAAAAAGAGATTCACCTTTTTATTACTATAAATAACTGGGATGTAGAAGTAAATTAAATTCTTTCATCTTTCTTCCTATGAATCTTTTTTTTTTAAAGCAATCCTCCAATCACTCTCTTTATTTGTGATGTAAAGAGCTTGAAAGATTATTATTTTTGTTATTACTATTATTACTATTATTATTATCATCAATATTACTACTGCTACTGCTAAAACTATTGCTACTGTTACTGCTACTGCTACTTCTACTGTTACTGCTATTGTTATAATTATAACAACAATAATAAATGTATTAGTCATGGGATTAACTGCATTAAACTCAATAGTAATGATGTTAATAATAATAGAACGCACAAACCTAAGTTCGAGTTTTCAATTTACAACTAAATCCTCCTCCTGGTTAAGTTTTTCTAAAAAATCTGTGAGTAAACGGACGTTTTCGGAATGAGAGCATCGCCACAGGAGCTTGAGTTGTTTCATTGATGAAGATCGCCAACTTCTTCGTTCATTTTCTTGTTTTATATAATTTCTTAACGAACGATGTGAAGGAAGTGTTTAAGATTTTGTTGTTACGTAACTTGTAGTTGTTAAAATCGATTTGGAGCAGAGTTTCTGTATGTTAAGATTTTAGGGAAAACACGATGAAAAGTTCCTCTGACGCAATGGCTTTGATTTTTTGAGTGACATAAGAGTAATTTTTTAATATTTTTTTCTTCTCAAAAATAAATAAGAAGTTTACAAAACGATGACGATAAAAGAAATGCGTCTGAGGTATATATACGGTATTTTTTGGTGTGAAAATTTTTTGATATATTTTCCGAACTTTTTGACAATTTTAATCGACTGTTACCGCTTTAAATTGTCATACTTTCATATACTTTTCAACATTTTTTTGTTGTTGCAGCAAAAAAATAGAAACAGAAATGTTTTTATCTCAGTTTAAAAGTATATTATTTAGCATGAAAAACCTCACGCGACTTTAAAAAGAAATAGCGCACTCTACTGATGCTTTTGACTAAGCTTCTGATTGGCTGACTTATTCGAATTTCTATTAATTGAAACCCAACAAAATTTTGAAAACATTTTAATTGGGTGTTTCTCATTTTATATAATTGTTTAATAAATACTTAAGAAGTGAAAAATAAATTTTGAATTGATTTGTGATCTTTTTATTTGTTTTGATCTCTTCTTTATACAAAATAATACGTGGGTTATTGAGTTTTGAAAATCTTAAAATTGATTGTCAATAGAAATTGCAAATAGATAAATATTAATGATAATATAAATATGCTTCTTCTTGTTCAGATGAATGTGAAACTTCAATTTGTTGGAGATCTTGTGATTTGAGCTTCAATTTGAATTTCAACTTTTTATAACATCGAAGTGTTTAAAATAATCATCACGAGATATGTTTCATATGTTAGATAAAAAATAAATGCAAGCGTAAATATGTGAAAAGTATATGTAATACAAGAAAGTTTTTATAACATTGAAAACTTGAAAAAGTTGAAGTGAGTGATATGAAATACTTTTGATTGTTTAAATATTTCTAAATATGTAAAATGTGTAAATAATACAAGAGCTATGAAATGAAATATTAAGTAATTTTAAAAAGAAAGAGACAACTTTCTTTTAAAACAGAAAACGTGAAAAAAGCGGAATGATTTTCATTTTTATTTAGGGTTTTTTGTTGCGAATATTTTGTTGTTTATTAAAACTTAAAGAAGTTTTTTTAAATACTTCAAAGTCATTGAAATATAATAATATAGCAATAATTTGATGTGATAGTATAAAAATGATAAGAGAAATGTATAAAAGCTAGTTTGGCTTTCTTGTTGTTGTCAATTCTAACTATTATTAAAAAAATATTCGAGTGTTTTGGATGTGATTCGATGATTTTTTAGAACGTGCTTTCCATGAATGAGTTTTCCATACTTGATTTTTATAGCAAGTATATTAAAACTGGTTTTATATATTGATTTGATAATAAAAAGATAAAAGGATAGGCATAAATGACGTCACTTGTTTATCTATTAAAGGACTTTGTTTTATTAATTGAAAGCCTTTTAGTTGTAGGTTTTAAACCTCAGAGACAGACTTACTCAATAAATCGTTTGGGTAAGATTTAGAAACACTCATGATCTTCTTCGTATTTGATCTTCTTCCTAAGTCAAAGCAGGTAAGTGGTTACAAGCAATTTATGGATTTCTTTGATAGCGTACAACTTCATACCTTTGATCATTTGCAGAAGTAAGAAGCTCTCAACTGCATAATTTTTTAATGATTTTTTTTTTTATCAGTTTTAGATTTTGGAAACAGGCAATGAAAAGATTTTACGATTAAAGTTTAAACTTCTGACAATTATTTTTTAAGCATTTTTTTTAAACTCATTTTTTTAAAAAGTAGTTATAACTTTATTAGAGATTTTATTTTCAAGCTCTTTAACGGAAAGATTATTTACGTTTAGAAAGTTTTCATTTGAAAAGTTTTCGACTCTCATTTGTACAAGAAAAAAATACATTCCCATGGAATATTTTTTAGCTTAAAATGATCTACTTCTTGCATAGAGGTGGAGACCATGAAATGCAGAAAAATTTACTCATCAGTAATCATCATCAGATCAGTGCAAAGAGCAATTTTCTTCTAATTGTTGAAATGAAGTTTTTTTCAGTTGCTTTCGTTATCTAATTCAATGGATTGTTATCTAATTCAATGGATTGTTATCTAATTCAATGGATTGTTTTCTAATTCAATGGATTGTTTTGTCAGTTTACTTTTTTAGTCTCGTTTCATGAAATCCTCAAATTTAAAATAACTTCTATTTTTCGAGTTTTTGTTTTCAGTGTCTCATTATTTTGTTAAACTGGTATTTTTTTATAGTTAAATTGTGTAACTTTACTTTGGCCACCAAGAAGATAGGGAAAGGAAAAGATGTGTCCCCTTCTGTTGTTGCTTGCCTAGAGTATTTCCCAAATTTGATACTTGAGACGTTAATAAATTAACGATGCAATTTATAAATTGATCGAAAATTTATGTAAACACTCTAAAACTCAAATACTTCACAGAAATAGTTAATAAATAACACTTAAAAAGCGGAGTGGTTGCTGTGATCCCCTTTCCATCTAAAAAAGTGAGAGAGTCTAGACACTTTTAACTCCCATTCACGAAGGCTTACAAATGACATTCTCCTTCTTGCGATAGCGTTCAGAATTCTGTCACTCATTATTTAGTGTTGTGACTCTTGTTAGGTCACAACTTGTAATTGTATTTATTCGAGCATATACAAATACAACAGAGTAAAATGGGGCCAAATTAAATAATTAAGAATTTTGATTAAATTTTTTTTTACGGGAAAAAGGTTCTTTATTTTTTTTTTTAAGTTATTGAGAACTTTGAGCTGTATTCAAATATATACAAATCAAATCAAAAAAGTTTTTAGTTTTTTTAAGAAACCTTATTTAATTGAAAAAAAAAAAAGTTATTTCATTCTACCCTCACATTTGGGGAGAATGAAGTACGCAAATCTGTGTGTAATTAAAACAATACTTAAGTAAAAAAAAAAAAAAACAACAAAAAAGCAACCAATAGCAACAACTGCAAAAAACAACCAAATAAAAAAGCTTTATTCTTGTGATGATGTTGAGTACTAGGTACTAGAGATAGAGTTGTCGCTTGTGAAACACTTTTTGATGCATTTAAACTCAGCGCTTTTTACTTTAAAACTTTCATTTCATTTTTACGCTTTTTATCGCTTTGGTATACATGTTTGACAAAGCCAAACCTTACATTTTGAATTTTCACACTGGTACCATTTCATATTTTGACTTGTTGAAACTTCGCCTAAAACCTTACAGCACCTTTTACACTTGAGTCGGTTTGCAGCTGTTACTGCTGTAGGAGTTGCTGTTGTTGCTTGGTTTACTTGCTGCTCGTCATTAAAGCTAAGCTTACGTTGTTTTTGCTTCGCTGCTTTTTTGTTCTCAGCATCTTTCTATCTCTCGAGTATTTCAGGTTTATTGAGAAGCTCCCCTTCGAACCAAAAAAGTATGTGAAAACAAGTCCAGCTGCATCCTACTTATTTTTGGGTGCTGAATCAATATCTAGCAGTAGTTTTTTGTGCCATCTACAGTTCTCACAGTATGACGTCGATTGTATTTAAAAATGGGGAAAATAGGCTGCATAAAATAACAAAACTGGCGTTGTACTTTTGTTTAATTACAGACGAAATCTAACACCACGTTTTTTTAATATAAACTCTCATATAAAAAAAGCTGTCAAGAAGGTAGCTCCAAACACGCTTAGTTGTCTGGGCAAATAGTAGAAAAACGAGGTTACGTTGACTGAAAGAAAACAAACAGTAAAGACGAATAAAGTGGAAAAACTTATAACAGTCCTAAAGGTGCCACTTACCACCACTGCAATCCTAACTTCATTAAGATTTACTTTATACAAAAAGCAGGCCTAAAGCCCAGGGTGCTTAGCCTCCCCCCAAAAAAATCTTAAACACTCCTTTAGTTTAGCAAAAAATAGGGAAAATTATAAAACTTTTTTTTTTAAAAAAAAAAAACGATTTCCATTTATTTCTTCGCTGTGGAAGGTACCTAAGAAAAATAAACTAATAAATTGTAATATAAACTATGTTCTAACAAGAACCAGTCTCCCCAACTTTTTTTTTTCGAGGGAAAGTACTCTAAAAACAAATTATTTTTCGAATTTTCGCAACGATAAAAATATTTTTTATTTTTATTTATATGATTTAAATATCCTCTCAATGCTATACAAAAAATTTATAAGTTATCTAATTATAAAAGTTATTTAATTAAAAAATCTAAATAATTTTCATTTACACCCGTAATCTACTATTGTGCTAAAGACATTTCAGGAACGGCCATGTTGTCTCATCTTTTAACATTATACATGATTTTTCGGCTGCATGTTATCCAACTCAACGTTTCTTCTCTACGCTAATAGACCAACAATATCATTCAAACCATTTATTCAATGACATCAGAAATCTTGCCGATGTCATCGAGTTGATTCGCAAGGAAATTTAAAGAAACAATGCCGGACTGCAATTGCCTGAAGAAAAAAAAAAATGCTCGACCAGCCCAAACGAGTTCATATTTACCATTGAAATAATAAAACACTAATACTTCATTACATAGGAAAAATGCCAACAGCCATTCAAACTAATGTACTTAATATATTTACTTATAGCGCAACATTAAGAAAAGGTTTTCTAAAACATACTTTAAAAAACACTACATAAAGTAAAAAATTAAGATTTCCGAAAAATAAAGTTAGAACCTGACGTGTGGCTCTGTTTTACTAGCGGCTGTTCGCAGCAACCGTGCAGCGTGTTGAGATCTCTCTCTTACTGTCATAAGTAATTCATTATGCTGTCGCTGAAGGTGATCATAATCATCCAGTAAAATCTAAAGAATATGGATATTTTTTGCAAATATTAATTCTTAAATTTAATTTTTTACAAGTTGTTATCATCTTTTATTTTTCAAAAAAAAAAAAAAAACAACCAGATTTAGCAATTGTGATTTGAATTGGTAAAAATCTTGATAAATAAAGTAGTGAAATAAACTGTAAAAATGGGTAAAAAAACAAAAGGGTGAAAAAAAAGTGACAAAGAAAAGTGGTAAATTGTTGATTTACTAAAAGCGAGTATCTAACGGGGAGATTTCAAAAAAAGTTGACGAGAAATGCGTGAGATAAAGTTGGTGTATTAGAGAAATGCTTGATATAAAGTATAAGGCTTCAAACACTGTGATTCACCGCCTGGCAGGCCATAGAAGTTGATCTGAAGAGGACGTCAATTTCATTTATAATCAGGTAGGAGTTAACCCTAGGTTGAATATTTTAGCCAATTTGGTTAGTTTAGCCAAAAATTTGGCTAGTTTAGCCAATAATTTGGCTGGTTTACCTAAATTTTTCAACGAGAATTAAAGAAACGAAAATAAGATCGTATACAGCACTTAGAAAACCATTTTCGTCAGTGTCAGAAAGATCAACAAGAAGACGTAAGAGGTGCAAAGACTTTTTTTGCACTGGTTTGTAGTTAAGACTGGTAAAAAGTTATTTTCAGTGAGAAGTTAAAATTCGAAGTGTTTAACTGAAAAACACAAGTGATTGTCATGGCTGAAAAATATAGTATCTTACAATGTTTTGTGGACAAAGGATTCAGAAAGTGGAGGGTCTGCTAAAATCTACTGTATTTCCTATCACGGTACATGTACTGCAACATTTACACGGTTGTATTAACTTACAAAGAAACACTACAAAACACACTTTTACCATCTACAAGCCTTTTCTGTGGAATCAAACTTTGAAATCTCAGCAAAATCAATATCTCACTGGTTCCCTTAGAACAATGTAACAGTCATACTAAGGTATGCATGATTACCTGATTTGCATACCTTGGTATGACTGTTACATTGTTCTGATTACCAAATTTTTTCAAAAGGGTTGAGCTTTTGAAAAAATTTGGTCATGGATGAGCAGAAAAATGGTAACCCCGCGTAACATATCAGTTAAGCACCACCAGGAGAGGCTGCTGAAAACTTGGAAATACATCCCACATGAATTATACATAAAAAAGGTCGAATCCATGCCTAAACCTATTAGAGCATATAATAAAGCTAAAGGAGGCCGCTTTAAAAGGAGGCTCCTTTAAATATTAACATTTACACTACATCTACTTTTATTTGCTACTTTTAAACATCAACTTCAGATAGCATTAAGTACTAAAAATAATTATCAAAAACAAAAAAAATATGTATGCCATTTGTTGTTAGGATATCTATAACAATAGCAAACACGCCACACAATTAGAATTTAACCTTCGATTCTGACCCTTTTGCTAAGTTCATTCCAATTGTGCAGTGTAGTGGAATTAGATTTGCTATTAAAAAATTATATTCACTATAAGTTCTGAGTAAATATTTTTCTATGTTAAAAAACAGAAAATAAATGACTAACTTTAGTCACTTTTAATAGAGTTTTTTTTTATTATCCATCCATCCATCCATCCATCCATCCATCCATCCATCCATCCATCCATCCATCCATCCATCCATCCATCCATCCATCCATCCATCCATCCATCCATCCATCCATCTATCTATCTATCTATATTACTTTGATGTTTTAATTCTTTTTTGTTTGAAAAATAATCGGATTTTAGCAATAGTTTAATTACTATGAAAAAAAACAAGTCTTCATATATTTATAGGCGGAAGCAAAAAATAAAAATTCTGGAAAAACCACTGATAATTGATTTCTGAAAACTTGATCTGCAAAACTTTACTATAAATAGTACCTAAGTCTAAAAAAGTTATCCAAATTATGATAAATAATTTTGAAAGCTGTTTCAGTTTGGTAATAAGTTGGTATAATTTGCAGAAATAATGGCCAGAATAAGCATATCTCACAATTCCATTTACTAGTTTTCACCACTCCAATGCTTTGCCATCAAACTGCTTTGACGGCAAACTGTTTTGACGACAAAGCATTGAAGTGGTGAAAACTAGTAAATGGAATTGTGAGATAAGTAAAGCACTCAATATTTAGAGAAACGAATTTGAACTACAAAGAAAAATTATGAGATGACAACTGGTGTCAAAAAGTTACCAACAACCAGCAGGGTGTTTAAGACAAAAGACCAAGAAATAAGTTACCTCTCTTGAGAGGTAAGGAAAAACCCTACAGTTAGCAACAGCAAACTTAGTAGTGAGTTCAATAGTAAGTTTACAAATATTTTAGTAAGGAAATAGCTAGAAGGATTTTACATAATAAAGTAATCAGTTCATAGAAAGCACCTAGAAAGTCTAGCAGCTAGAAGTCATTGCTTAAAGTAATGGATAAGCTCAAAAATCAAAAATGATGTAAATAAAGACTTCACTGTACTGTAGAAGATTGGAGTAAAGCCATCTTCAGCGATAAATCGAACTTTGAGGTCAAAAATCAAGAGTTATAATAAAAAGATTGAGTTCCAAACAATATGTGGACCGATTTGTTATATTAAGGTTACAAGGCGAAAGAGGCTCAGTTTGTATCTGGGGGTTGTATTTCCCACAAGGGCACTGGATATTGCAAAGTGTACACAGACCAAATTAACCAATTTACCTACAAAAAATATCCTTAAAAATGAGTTTTTAACACCTGCTCAATTATGGAAATTCTGGCAGGATAGGAGTACAGCTCATACGGTGTTGTCAATTTTCAGTCCAACACCAGTCCAAGAGCAGCAATATGATTTCTTGCCATAATGTGCTAGGTCATCAGATCTGAACCCAATCAAGAACATATGGTCATATATGGATGCTAATATGATACCAATCAAGATAACATCCATGGAGCATCTTAAACAAGAGTTGGAAGAGTTTAGTCTGAAATTCCAAAAGAATTCTGTTTGAAGTTAATTGAAATAATACCAAGATGCATTAGAGCCTGTTATTTCACCAATGGTGGCTACCTTAAATCCTGATTTGGCATTTGTCTATAAATATATGCAGTTTTTTTTAGTGCTTAACTTTAATCCAAATTTAATTTTTTTTTTAATGTTTCTAACATAAAAAAAAAAGTGTTTTTTTTATATCAGAAATAAAAAAAATAAAAAACAATTTCTTAAATTGTTTTTTTTTTTTTACAGAAGCGAAATAAAAACATTGAGTTTGTCTATAAATATGTGCACAATTGTATAAAGAATTTTTATTAAGGCAACACCTTAATTTTACACATTGTCATTTTGTTTAATTTTTGTCATTTTTTTTGTTTGGAGACTTAGTATTCTTGAATGATTTACAGGATTTGATTTGAACTTTGAAAATTGAAATATTTTGAAAAATAATTTTAACTTAAGCAAATGCTTTTTCATCATTATTGCAATTAATTCCAATTATAAAAAATCAATGGAAAAATCTCAATAAAATTTTGTTGAACTGAACTTTCCAATTGAATCCTGAGATTTCTAAATAAGTATCAACTATATTTATTTATATTAATTCATCAATAAAAAAAGCAAAAAATTTATAACAGTTGAAAGTATTTATTCAAAAGTGTTACTTTTTTTGTGCTTAGTTCTTCAGTGAGTCTGTTCACTTCTTCTCTTAAGCAAGACACAGTTGTTTCTGCTCTCACAGCTCTTATCTTTTAAAATAAAACAATAAAATAACATAAAAAAACATTTCTTGAAACATTAAAAATGAGTGAAATGAAAACAAACTAGATTAAAAAAGGAAAAAAAAAAAAAAAAAAAGGGAACAAAATTTATTTTTTGTACTTGTTGGTCAATAAAATTTAAGATCGCATAAGCTTACAGTGGTTGATTGAAGATTTTCTTCTATTACATGGACAACATCCTCCAGAGCTCGGGTTTCATCCGCCTCTTTGTTACGGGCTTTGTCTAACTCTTTCTGAAGTGCACCTATTCTATATGATAAAGAAAACAAATATGATTAACACATAAATAAAAAATTGAAGTTCAAACACATGAGTAGAAAATGAGTATTTACAGGTGAATGCCAGTTTTTTCCCTCTATTTCTTTACCACTGAATTTAAGAATAATTATATAATCAAAAATTTAAATACTTCACATTAGTAATATACATGAGAAATTTAGTACATTTGTGATATGTTGGTTAAACAAGCAAAAAGAGAGATAAATACAAATAAAGAAGAAACTTAACAAACAATTACATAAACTAACACAAATATCACAAAGTAATAACAAAATAATAACAAAGTAAAATTCATGCGTTCAAAAAAAACTTATTGTTAAGTGTTTTAAATATTAAAAGATTGATTTTAGATGTTCAAAATTAAAATTGAAATATTGAATGTTGTAGTGTTGAAGTGAGAGTATGAACTCAACTAGTATAGGCATTGATACTAATAAAAAATCACCAAGATTGATAACCTGAAAAGAATGAAAAGTTAGTAGTAATGTTACGTTGAGTATTTCAAGATAAAACTCCTGAAAGTCTATTTGATTGCATTAATTGCTGAAATTTACCACAAAATTCCATAGAAAGGGTAAAATTTAATAGAAGAAACACTAAATGAGCAAAGATGTTGTTGAAGCTGGAACGTATATGATGGTTAAAAAAATATAAAACTTGTACCAAGAGAAAATTTAAAACAACAAAAATGATATTCTTGTTTTTTCTTTAAAGTGCCACCTGAAAACTCTGTTTAAAGTGCCACCTGAAAACTCTATGTTTAAAAAGAAGATCCAAAAGTAATAACTAGTTTTAAAAAACTTTACATATTGAGAGATGGAGTAGCTATGGAAGCAGCTAGAACTTAATTTGTGTTTATTTTACCAAAACACCATTTTGCTGCATACACTCAAAAATCTATGGAACTGAAAGGTAATTGTTGTCAGTTGAGAAAAAATGAATTTACAAAACAAAAATAAATACATCACACATTAAGAAATTAATAAGTTTTACAAGAGCAATATAAAGCTATATAAATACTGAAATAATTTCAGATTTGAAAAGTACAAACAAATCCATTCTAAATTTACACTCAGTCCCAACTTCCCAACTCATGATTTCAAAAAAAATGTCAGTAGAAGCAAGTAACAAACCTAATCTTTGTTTTTTTTTTTAAACAGAAAAAAGTTTTCTAAATCAAAAAAAGGAAAATAAGGTTTAATTAAATAGAAATCAAAGAAGACAAACCAAGTCACTTGCTGATATGAAAATATTTGGTGTTGAAAAAAAAATATTGAAGGAATCAACATAGACTTTCAAGAAGCTTTTAGTGGTGATTAAGTGAGAAAAAGTGGGAATAAGTGAGAACAAGTGAGATCAAGTGAGATCAAGTGAGAAAAAGTGAGAAAAAGTGGGAATAAGTGAGAACAAGCAAGAACAAGTAAGGATATAAGTGCTGGATAGAGTTGTACATAAACCTTGGTAGGCAAAAAAACTTGATAAAAATTACTATAAGCTTTTAAAAAAAAGAATAACATACTACTAAGAAAAAAATCTGATGATTTTACATGGAACCACCATAAAGATTTTCATAAAAGCAAAACTATTATCATGACTAGTGCCAGATGATATACAAGATAAGAAAAATTTCACATTGTTATATTTGGTAGGTTTGCAGCTTTCAAATAACTTAGTTGTGCATAAAATAGTTTCTTACTGTTTCAACATAATACTTTAAATTAAAGACAAACCTTTTATTTGCAGTCTGTTTGTATTCCAAGAAATCCTTTTTTGTTCTCTTTAAATCTTCTTTTAAAGTATCATTTTCTGTTGAAAGCTGTTTTTAAAAAAAATGTAAATATATATTTACAGAAAGAGTCTTTTCCTAAATTCATTTGTCATGTTTTATAAAGCACTTATAGAACATGATTTCTATTTATGCACTTTTTTAAATTAATTTTTATAAAAAATGATAAATGAGTTTAGAAAAAACTCTTTCTATAAATATTTAGTCAATGCACCTTACATTATGACTACAAGTTACATACTAGCAAACAAATTGTTAGTTAAAACTAATAGCCAATAGAAATAGCAACAAAGTCTCTCTTTTAGCTAACTCAATCTTTCCTAGTTAGCGGGAAAAAAAAAAAAACCATTAAAACTAAAAATTATTGTTAAAGAAATCATCATAATATCATCAGAGTATAAGCCAGGAGTGACTCATTAAGGAAAGAGAAGAAAAAGAAACAGCAAAATTTTTTAAAAAATATTCTTTTTAAAAAATTAATTTGATTGTCAAATTGATTAAACAAATTTTATAATAACATTTCTTTAAAATTATTAAAAATTTTATGGTTTAAACTTATTTTTACACTTGCTTTATTCATTTAATAACAAACAAAAAAAAATCATAAAAATGATAACAACAAATAATAACAAAAACAATTAATTAAAAATGATGATGATGATATGATGATGATGATGATGATGATGATGATGATGATGATGATGATGATGATGATGATGATGATGATGATGATGATGATGATGATGATGATGATAACAATAATAATAAGAACAGCAATAATAATAAGAACAACAATAGTAATATTAACAATAACAACAACAACAACAACAGCAACAGCAACAACAACAACAACAACAATAATAATAACAACAGCAACAATAGTAACAACAGTAACAATAATAGAACAGAGAAGTAATAATCAGGATGTTAAGTTAATACTTACAACATTAATTTGCTTTAAAAGATAATTATCAGCTTCTGGAACTTCTGGAAGCACATATCTATCTGAACATACATCCTCATCTGTATCGCTGCTTTCAAAAGATAATTCACCAACTGAGCTAGACACCTGCAGATAAATGCTCACTATAAAACAAAAAATTTAAGGGTTTGCCTTTGGAATTCCCAAAATAAATAAAAATAATTGCTTCAGATGAGCATTTTGATTAAAACCTGCACATAGCTCTATAAAATGGAAGTCATGATCTTTATTTGATATAAGGCATGATCAATCGTTGAGAAAACTGTTACCATTTATGAGATTACAAAAAAAATGTATTTCATAAGAACTTTAAGCTTTAAAACAATCAAAAGTTTCAAGGTTTTGTAAGGTTCGTAAAGCGCGTTCACAATAGTAAAACCAGACAATTTTGCTTTTGGCAGAAGTAAAAATATGTAGAAAGTTGTGACGGCTTTGTGAATTACTTTAATCAAAACTTCTTGAAACATTGTTGTTACTTACTAATTACATGTAGATTTCCACTGATTAATTTTGTTGTTATTTTTGGTAAAATAATATGTAAATATTGTAAACACAAAAATGGTTTGAATTAAAAAGACTTCTTGACACAACATCAACTTTATTTGAAATTCTACACATAATTGCTTTTAATTCTACATATCAATATACTTTTTAAAGCTTCCATCAATTAATATAACAAAAATTATTCAGACCAGAACCTAACAACAACTCACTTGATATTCAAACACAGAAAGAAAAAACAAACAAGACAAAAAGCAAAAAAAATCTTATGAAAAACTCATTTTAATCAAAGAAATAAACAAAACTTGATTACTTCAATTGTATCATCATCATCTTCTACAATCTAAAAGTTAATAAAAGTAAACAAACATTAACACCAATGATTAACAATCATACCAACATACCCATATTGTATTATATATTATATTCATAATTAACCAATTAAATAACATCCTACGTTAGCCCCTGGAAGGCTAAATTGCTGCTGATTCAAAATAAATCATAACTGAAATTGGATTCAGACTTGTTTTCAATGTCTGCACTTCTATAATGAGATAGTGAGATCTTTATAATAGTAGTAAGGAATACTGAGAAATTTATTCCAGCATATAATAAATCAATATTTATATAAGTCTATAGAGTAATACATAAGATTATAAAGACATAATCCATAGAGTATCAGTCCATATCCATAGAGTATCCGTGTTGTTCTGCTTATTTTACTTGATGAAAACATAAATAACTAAAAAAAAACTTAATAATGTTCTTTTTTCCACTCTAGTTTTAAAAAGAAAATTATCATTTTTGATAATTTTCAAAGTTACAAAGTGATTCAAAAATGCTTCAATTTTAAGAGAATCTCAACCTTGATGTGATTACAATTAGTAACTTTTAGAAGATTTTGAAACATGCTGATAAACTGTAAGCAAATCAGCTAAGTGGCAGATAATATATGATTATATAAATGAAAGATAGCTATGGTCTTTTCAACAGCAGGAAGATATAAAATTTCTAAGAATTACATTAGATATACTTTAAAAAAATTGTAATAAAACCAGGATCCAGCAGCTTGTTGAATTCAGAAAGCCCAAAAAACCATTGAATGCAAGAATAGTATTATTTTAGTCATGTAAGATAAGGTATGATAAACTAACAAAAAACTGTGAAAATCTTTAACAGTAAGAGAAAGATTATTTTGCATATCCTTGCATTTCTCTCCTTGTATTACCTTAATCTTGCAAGTGGTAAATCAACCACTTGCAAGGTGGTTTATGATTAAGGTGTATTAAATGGCTGAAAATGTTTGCACATGTAAGTGTAACATTTATAATAATAAATACATTCACAAACATAATAATATTCTTTTATTATATTATTTACAAGGAGAGAAATACAAGGTACATGGAAATGTGAAAACAAACAATCTTTGGTAAAAAAAAGCAATTTTAAAATAATAAACAGGAAAAGTAAGTATAACAGCTTCTGCTGTGGTAGAAAACATTTCAAATTTTAAGCAAGATAATATTTGAGAACTTGCAAGAAATGATGACCATCGTACCCCTCTGCTAAGGTAAAAATCTTAATTATTCTTCTCTTCATAATCAAAAACATTAATGATTATTGTAAAGAACGAACCTCCATTAAAATTATGACCAATTCTGACAATTGACCTAAACTACATACTCGGTCAAATCTAGTATGAAATCAGATGAACATATCACCAAAACCTTACCCAAAAACTCACCAAAATCTTTGGTTTTACTGTCTAAATATTCAGTATTGTAGTAGTTGGCAATAAAATCCTCTAATTTAGAGAGGTGACCAAGAATATTAGATTTCAAATGTAAATTATTTTGTAAACCATTATGAAGAGTGATAACTATCTCTTTTATTTTATTCTAATTTTAAAAGGATAACTGCTGAATGGATATTCTGGAATCAATAAAAATAAAATGGCTATGAAAAATTAACTATCTTCTATAGTCATTTTACTTTTAATAGTTCCAGAAAACATTTTTTGTTCTTAGTGTTCAAATTTATGTGATACAACAACTTAATATAAAGTAGCCCAACAAAAATGTCTACATGAAAACATGGAGGAATTATTAAGTTTCAATCTTTATAACAAGAATACAGAAAAATAGTTGCAGTATGGTAGATATAAGTAACTTCAAAAACAGAAAAAAAAGGCAACATTTTTGGTGAAGTAAGTTATGACAAAAAAATATCTAATATGGACCATTTTATTGATCTACATCCTCCAAGCAGATTCAGACTTTATTCAAAAAATAATTTTACTTGTGATTTGCCTGAAAATTTCATATTGTCTTTCACACTTTCTGCAACAAAATCTTTTCTATTTTTTCTACAACAAAATCTGATTCTGTGGGAAACAAAATACAGCTCTTGTATGATTATTTGTAAATTTTTCTAAATGTTAAAAATGTTTTCAAGCATTCAAGTGCAATAGTAAGAATAAAAAGCTGCACTAATACATTTCTTATATTGCTATTTTATTATACAGCATTTATAAGTTTATGGGTTAAATATTGCAAAAATTTCAGGGTATTAAAATATTAAAAACTATATGATATAAAAATTCAGATACTAAATTAAAAAAAAAAAAAAAATATTAAGATTATTAGAAACATTAACAGTTACCATGAGTTTTTTTGTCTTCGATACTTCATTTGCTGCTTTTTTTTTAACTTTATCTACAGAAAGAAGGTGTATGTAGATATGAGGACTATTTTAATTTGTAAAATTGTAAAACTTACCTTATTCAACTTTTATTATATTTACAAAAACAAATAAATGTTTACTTTTCAATGAAATGAAATGGGATAGACTGATGTAGCAATTATGTAAATAAAGATGGATAATTTTTTCTTTTTTGAAGTTTTTTTTTTTTTAAATTTTATAACGGTAAATGTTTGATAAAAGCATCTTATTTTGCATTTTTTGTTAAATTTCTGGCGCTAATTTACTTTTCTACCCCCCTATTTTTATTTTTAATTATGATAGAGAATTTTATCCTGATTAAGAATCGTATAAAAACATATACCTGAAAACCAAAGGGAAGTTCTCTAATTTGATAGTGAAGTGTCAAAAAAAACAACCAAAAATGCTAATATTTGCCATCTTTTTTGAAACACTACACAGTCAATAATTAATGCTGTAAACATGAAATTATTCATTAAAAAAACTTTATAGCCCGGTTTTTATTTTGCTAAAACATTTTATGGAGAAATTTGTTATGCATTTTCTTTTTATTTTTTCTTTTAGTATTTTTTCTTGAAAAACCTTTGAATTTCAATAAGTTTTTTTCTTATTTTCAGATTATATAGATTTTTTTAAAAATATGTTAATGATTTTAGATAAACAAATGTTACTATATACAAAAATATCATTCAAATGGGATATTCATCTACAACTTGGTTCCAAAAGTGAAAATAAGAATGTTCTTTAAAACGTTGCACCCACATAAATTCTGACAAATAATAAGGAATCATTTCTCAATTTGTGGGCCCAAACATAGCTTTAAATTTGGCTTTGCTTCTTTGCCACATTGCCTCAACCCTGTTTGTTGTAACATTTGTTGCGGGATCAACAAAATGTAAAGTATGGTTTACTGTACCATGTTGAAAACCTTGCGCTGCTAAACCTCGGTATGCTGCCCACATATTACTCCATATTTCAGTTCCAGGACGAATCCATTGTATAATGATGGGTAGTAAGGTTGCAGCATCGCGGTGCGCTACAGGAATGAGTAACCCTTCTTTAGTTGCTATATCGTACGCACCAAAAATCCATTGATCTTCTACAATTCTACCTCAGTTGTATTTCCTTCTTGAAAAAAGTGATTCATCTATTTCCATAGTTTCAGTTGAGATCTTTTAAAAAAACTCCCAACACGAATACTAATTTTCTTTTTACATTATTTTCGCATGCATCTCCAAATCTTTCCATCGACATTATGACTATTTTGTTTGTTGCACTGGATGTTACATCGAGGACAGATCATATTGACAGCAAGTAAACCAAACTCCCTGCACCAATGGATACACTTGTTATTATTGTTTTTAAACCTGCAACCGATTACCAGTAAATTAAGGCTATCAAACTCAATAATAGTTGGTCATCTAGCATTCGCCATTTTAATTTTAAAACAGAAATAAAGAAACATTTCTTATAGAGAGAGTCTTTTGTAATTACATTTTGTTTTTTGCAAATTTTTTGCATCAGAATTTTCATGAATACTTTCTTAATTTTCATGAGAATTTTAATTACTTTTAAACTACAGAAACCAGGCGGCATAATTAAATAGTGAAATTTTAAAGTGTTATACAAAAGATGGCAAATATTAGCATTTTTGGTATATTTTTTTGACACTTCAACATCAAATTAGAGAACTTACTTTCCTTTGGTTTTCAGGTATATGTTTTTATACGATTCTTAATCAGGATAAAATTCTCTATCATAATCAAAAATAAAAATAGGGGGGTAGAAAAGTAAATTAGCGCCAAATTTCTTATTAAAAAACTAACAAACTACATCAAAAAATTTTAAACATTTTTTGTTTTTTAAATTTTTTTAAGTTTAAACTTATATATAATTTTTGATTTTACATTTAAATATAATTTGATAAGTTTGATAATGAACAAGTTAGCAAGTTACAAGATTTTTCAGTAATTTTTGTAAGTTAGTTTTCAAACAACTTCTCAACTCAATTTAAATCAAATGAAACATTTAAACAAAGATTATTTAACTCAAACTAGGATTTTGAACATTTTTGAAAATTAATATTTTTAAAAACAATCTCAATTTAAAGTAAGATCTACAAGAAACAAATCACTTTCATTATCTAATATACTGCCTAACAAATGAAGAATCTAAAATAATTAAAAAAAAAATACGTAGGAATATGCAATTACTTTTATAATTTATGTAGGCATCATCACACTATAGGCAATAGAAATGATATTGCATCAAAACTGAAACTTACTGGTATGAGAGTTCATAGGGTCACTTTGATCCATTAACTGTTTATTTTGATGGGAAAACTTGGCAAAAGAAAATGGATTATCTTCCATTGTCATTGAATTTTCTTAACTTTTTGCCATGATTTGAAAATTTGTTTACAGATATATATATATACCGTTAACCGAAAAACAAAAACTGAAATTGAAATTCGGCTTAAAATGCCATGTAAAAAATACACAAAGTAGTATTGTACATTTCGGTTCGTGTAGCATTTAAAAACGACAAAAATAAATGCTATAAAACGTAGTAGTTGACTATTTGTTCTGAACAATAAATTACAATAACTAAATAAGAACTTAATAATAATGGCAACACTAAGTAAGAAGGATATTGACGATTTGCAGCCAATAATTCGTGAAACTGTTTCAAAAAGGTTAGGTTTCCCAGAAAAAGCTGTTATGAGGGCAGCTTTATCATGCTTGGTAGATAATTTGGACAATGAACGTTCGACAGAAAAAATGGCTGCACTGTTAGGAGATGACCTTGCACCAAGATTTGTTGAAGAACTTATGAATAATGTTAGCAAGTTCAGGTAATAGCTTCCTCTTGGTTAGTTGTGGGGTTTACAATATTTACTTTTGTATCATACAACAGTTTTAGTATTTTAAAATTCTTGGGTAAACTAAGTATCTTATCTCAAGTTTTAAAATTTAGCTTTTATTCCTTAACATCTGGTTCTGTAATGTATTTCTTTAATGGAATTAACTTTTTTTAAGAAGGTAAATATCCACAGGATCTTTCTCCATACAGTGCTTTAAAGTTGAAGTATTTTTATATAAAAAAAGAAAAAAAAAAAAAAAAAAAAGAACTGTTATTATATTGATATTTCATAGTTTAATATTTTTATGTTTAACTTAATCCTTTTCTTTGCTACCTTTACTGGCGCTAGTGCACTTTGATAAACATTGATAAGTTTCATGATTATCTAGACCAATATTTATGTTAAGATTAAAGATACTAAGGTTTTCATTGAAAACATGTTACACACTCCATATGGCTTAGTTAACATTTCAAATTTTTTTGTATAGAATTTATCTAAGTAAAGTTGGCACTAGTGAATTTTATATCCACTTTTTCATAATGTAGATTATGAAAGATCATTACATAAAATGAAGAAAGTTGGTATCCGTTTGTTTTTTGACCATTGCAAAGTATTCTAACTTTAGCTTAAAACTGAAAGCCCTACCAAAATGTTAATACTTACCATTTTATCTACATCATTAAGTTTTGTTATTTCAAGCAATGTTAGTATTCAAAATGGTATGGTTTTCACTGTTTCAATGATTAATTTTAAGATATGGTAGTGAAAGTGATAATAAACACTTGGTAGCAAATATGTAAATGTAAGAAAGAGAATATAAAATCGGTGAAATAATAGATAAAATAACTGATAAAATAATAGATTAACTATTTTTCATATAGATACCTATTTTCTTCATTTTAAATAATGATCTTTCATAATCTGCATTTAAAAAAAGTGAATGTGAAAGTTCACTAGTGTCAGCTTTACTTAGTCAGATAAACTCTATACAAAAAGAATTTAAAATGGTAATTGAGCCATGTGTTTTCAATGAAAAGCCTAGCATTTTTAATTTTAACATTAAATAACTATAATATTAAATCTAACATAATATAATATTAAAGGTATCTACAATATTTATAGTACAATTTTTAATAATATTTTCTTAAATATTAAAGTGTATCAGTTATTGTCAATAGCAAACTCCTACAAAAACACTTAACAGTTTGATTTTATAAAAATTGTGCAATATGGACTTTAGTTCACCAACTGGTGAATTTTGTAATACAAGTAAAATGCTTTTTACCTTAGGATATTTAATGTAGCATTCTTTAATGTTTTAAAGTTATATCTATTTGGATTTTTTAAGATGTGTAGTTTGAGTGTATGCAAAATTAATAAATATTAAATTTTTGGCTTTCCTAAGACGCTCCACTGTTAACCGTAAAAGATCTGCTGAAGATGAAGACAATCAATTAAAAAAAGCAAAATTGAATCGATTGAATGCATTAATAGATGATGAGCCGCTCCCTCCTACTTTGCCTGAAACTGCACCAGATAAAGACCAACTTTTGGATAGTGCATCAAATATCAGTGAAATAGTTGCTTCCATGAAACGTCAGATAGAGCAAAGGAAGAAAATGCTAAGTACGATTTTCAAATATTATTTTTTTGCATTTTTAAGAAAAACTGTCATTACTTTGCCTATGCAAGTTTATGCTTAAGTTTTAAATAGTGATTTAAATTCTGCTTAACCTTTTAAAGATACCTCTTACTTAATAGTGAATCAACCTGTGGCATCTTTTTAAGAAACTAATAGTATTAATGGATTTTTATTAAAGGGACTAGAACAAGTTATTAATTTTTGCATAATAAAGTTCACATAAGGTTTTGTCATTTTTCAAAATTTTTCATTGTATTTTGAAATTTGTATATATAGCAGGTTTGTAGTTAGTTTTGTACTTGAATATAAAAAAAAGTTTAAACAAGTACAAATAATTACCCTATTAATGGCACTGCACTCAAATACATTACTAAGTTGTTAAGTACATTAATAGAAAATCATGGAGAAATTTCCATGAATCTGGTGATGTGAGATCCTTGATGAAGATGGTGAAGATAATTATTACTAATAATCAAGCATTATAGCTATCAGTGTGGAAAAATGTGTTTCATTAAATGGATTTTATTTCTGATAAAAATCAATGCATCCATAATTTTTATCTGAGTAATTTGACATAGTTAAACCACTTTAGCATGTTAAAACTATTAAAATATGGCATGTTAAGAATATTTACAATATGAATCAGTGTTAATTATTGTCATTGTTAACCATCAGAGTAGTAATTTTTAGTTTGTAAGTTTAAACAGTGCAGTTTTATAAAAAAATAATTTGTACTTCTGGAACATGTCATGCCCCCCATGAAAGAAAACACCCTCTATAAAAAAAATCTAGGACAGGTGTACCTGTTATGACAGTGGAAGAGTAAATAGATTTTAAAATCCTATATTCCAAAAGTTTTGTGATACTCTCAGATCTTATGGTTACATGATTATCAGTTTGTGTGATTGTTCTTTTCTACTTGTATTTGATACTTATCATATTCTATTTGAACTTGCTTGATTTTAGTTAACTCTGGAGTTGCACCTGCCTTAATTGAGAATCAAGAGCGTCTTGACAAAAGATTAAGGGAAGAACAAGCCAGAGAAAATATGTTTAATCAATCTAGTGATAAATTAAAAAGAGCTGCTGACTTGCAATCACGCATACAATCTAAACTTTCAGGAAAAATAGGTGTAAGTTGTTATTTATGCTCATCAATGATAAATATAAAAATATGTTTACTCAGTAAATTTTGTGTTCTATAATTGTAATTAAATGTTGTTTAATAAAAAATTAATCAAAAATATTATCTTATTTTGTTATGTTGCTAAGTGTTAAAATTTTAAATTATTAACACTCTTTAATTTTGATGGTGTTAAAACCAGAATGAGCTCCTTAAACTGGTATGGGTGCTGAGAATGAGGTCCTTGAACTAGTATGGGTGCTGAGAGTATAATAGCATAACAAGAAAAGTATTTTAATGTTGTTTTTTTTAGTACCTTTTCTCTAATTATTTGTGCCTAGCAAAAATAATCTTTTGAAATTCAGCATTTTTTAAGTTTAAGTTATCTTTTTTAGGGTAAGTAATAACTCCCTTTAATATTTTTCTGAGTTTTTTAGACATATTTAAATGTGGCTCAATCTATTAAAAAAAAAAGAAAAAGAAAAAACATGTCATAGTTTAGCCAACATTTTACAGACATTTACAAATTGACTAAATTACATATTTTTTATTGTAACTATTTTTGTATTAGGAAAGTCTTTTTTATGTTCTTCAACAGCCCTGTTGTTGGTCTTGCTAGTTAGTAGGTACCCTTATAAAATCTTTTTTTAAGGCCACACCCAACAATGCAACATCATTGACAATTTTTAGAGTAAATGTTATAAGTTTTCCATCTAAATAGGTGATATCATTTTCTTATGCATTTCATTAAGAAAATCAACTGTTCACTCAACACATTAAATAAAATCTTACATTTAATAAAGTTGCTTATCAATTCTCCTCATTTGTTGCCTTTGTTTAAGATTTGTCTGTCTTTGTAATTAACTTTATTTACGTTTTCTAGGGCTGTAGTCATTTAAGGCGCGGATCCAGGAATTTGTAACTGTGTGGCCAAATTTTATTTTCACAGTTGAAATTTGGATAAAAGATCGATATTTTAATACTTTTTCACAGCATTTATTGGTTGAATAAAATGTCAGTAATGTATAGTAAGAACCGTTGTGGCCATGGCAGGAATCTTTATAGTCAAAATTCTTAAATTACGGCAGACAAATTTAAATTTTTAGGGATATTCCTTAAGCAAAAAAACCCAAAACTAATGTGGCTGCTGTTAAATTTAAACTATATGGCCATTGGCTCAATGGCCACCCCTTAGATCCGCGCCTGCATTTTCTATCTTTCTGTTAGGTATTTTCAGGTTCTTTCATAAAAAAGTGACAATCCTACCAATCTTGCTAACAAATACCAAAAATGTTTTTTAATATTTATAGTCTTTTCTTGTTCTTTCATTTTAATATAGTACTAGTTGTTTTTGATATATTATTTTGATATAGTACTTTCATTTTGATATATTAATTTGTATAGAGTTAAATCATTTAAATGTGCTGCAGTCAACAAGTAAACCATACTTTCTCAATAAGAATATCCACTTACTGAATTTCAGAAAGTTCTCTTTTCATGGGTTTGAATCTGGTCTCAGATAATGTAAACTTTTAAAGAGTAAATTAACTAAGTATCAATCTGTAGAACAGTCCTGGTGAGTTAATGTTCCTTTTTTTTTTTCAAAATCACTGATACAGATTTATATTGGATTCTGAGGATATTTTACACATTATAGTGTCTTCTTCCAACAATTAATTTCATCATATGAACCAATTGTAAATTTCAGAGTTAATGCTTACAGTGATTTCCAAGAAAATTGTTTGGAAATATGAATATTCACATATGGTAGAGTACTAATGCAAAAATTTTAAAATCCTACAATTTTTTTTGAAAGAGATATTTGATATTTAAGATTTTGATGAAAAACATCTTCAACTAACAAGCTTCAATTTGATATACTTGTTTCTATTGGTGGGATTTTTTCTTGCTAAAAGCTTCCAAGTATATTTAAAATACAATTGAAAAGTTCCTTCAATGACTTTAGAAATTTTTGTTGTTGTAATCAACAATGCGCTGCAAAAGTTTTATAATCATTGAGTCAAACCCTGAATGTAATTTGTTTCTTTGTCTCTTCAATTTTTGTTTCTTTTCAATTTTTTGCCTCTTTGAATTTTGAATGGATTGCTTCTGTTGCCTGTTTGCTAAATAATCTAACTAAAGTGGTGCATTCAAGAAAATCTGGTAAATGGAAGAAAATTGCATGTGCTTTATGAGTCACAGTGATAGGCAAGTGGAGGTGTGATTTCTTGAAGTGTTTTATTTTTTCAAGGAACTGTCATCAAGACATAAATTGACAACATTTCTGAAAAGCCTGATAATTTCGATGAAGCTTTAAACTTGAAAGGTACAGGATTTCTTAGCCATTTTTTGAAGTTCTACAACAGCTAACTGCACTCATTCCTTGCAAATTCAAAGATCAATTGAAAGATACAAAAGAAACAAATTGCATTTAGAGTTTGAGGAAACTGACTACCATGAAAGGATTGCATCTGAATGTTTAGACTTACAGGTCAGACTCTTGCTTCTGGCCAGCACTGCAGCAGTTTCTTGAACAGGCAGTTAACAACACCTAAAAGAAGATGAAGCTGATTAGGTGGCTCAAATCCAGAACAAGGTCAGAATCTTCAGCAATAACTAAAGAAGCTTCAACCATGTTACTGAATTTCTTGGCCTTGTTTATTTTTGATTCAGCTGCAATAAACTTGTGATTCTTCTTTAGACTTCCAAATGGCCTTGAAACTAATTGGTAGAAAGTTTTTCTAAGGCAATATATTACCAAAAGCATGGGTGTTTGCTTGAATGTTGATTGAAGTAAACACTGATTAAATTTAGCAACTTTGTGATCACAAGTAATGATGAACCTCACTTCCTTTGAAAGGAAGTGAGGTTCATCATTACTTGTGATACTATTCTCTCTTTGATACCTGTCAATAATGAGCTAATAAACAGCAGATGTCTGTACTTAACCAGTTCCACTTGATTAGTGTACAGGCATCTGCTGTTTATTAGCTCATTATTGACAGGTATCAAAGAGAGAATAGTATCTACTATTCTCTCTTTGATACCTGTCAATAATGAGCTAATAAACAGCAGATGCCTGTACTTAACCAGTTCCACTTGATAAAATAAGAATGGCAAGAAACTTCTTGACACCACTGATCACAGCATGCTGATCAATATTTTTTATAGAATCTTAATTATTTTACAAAGCATTGAACTTTGAAGTTGAAGTTGACTTACACACTGCTATTTAAGTTATAAGTAGTCACCAGTATTTACAGTATTTCAATTTCCTTGTATTGACAACAGCACAGAAATACAAATATATAATTAGCAAACAAATTGTAGTACATGAATAAGTAAATGGTCCAGTCTAGACACTGCAGGTATGTGGTTGCTATATATCATTTGAAAGTAAATGCTAGTTGGAACTGACATACATGTTGTGTTTGACATTTAACTTGAAATTTTTATATTGTACAATATATATAATGCAAGTGTGCTACCAATTAATGTTGAATTAAATTCTCAAAATTTTTTCTACTTCACACTTGAGTAGAAAACTGGTAAGGGGAAAAAGGGGAATGTGATAGTACCTAAAATACATATCACTCAGCAACTAACTTATTTATTATGATTTATTAAAACATTCTTGATTGGTTTTTATAATTCTTGTTGTAGCTCTTAAGTGGATTCAACAAACTTCCAATAAAAACTGCAGCAGAAATGAATGCCATCCCTATTACAGAAATGACAAGACCAGCTGCAGTAGTTTTAGATGAACAGGGAAATGCGATTGATCAAGCAACAGGAAGACAGATACAAATTGTGCAAAGAATGCCTACTTTAAAGGTCAATATACGAGAAAAAAAGAAAGATATGTTTAACATGACAGACATGGTAAAAGAAGAAGAAGAAGAACGTAAACATTTTGATCCTCGTGTTGGGTAACTTTTTGCCATGTTTTATTTTTGCATTTTTTGAATGCTGTGTCCAATGTTTTAACAGAATTAATAATAAAAAAATATTCTTTTAGAATAATTCAAGCTCAGCGAGGAAGAAGAAATTTCAGCTTTCATAAACCAGGAAAATTTCAACTTCTGGCACAAAAAATGCGAGCAAAAGTTTGTTTATGTTTTTTATTTTTGTTGTTGTAAATTTGCAATCCTTGTCCTAGGTATCTTTAGTTAGGTAATTGTGTTATTTTGCATAGGCACAAATGGAGAAGTTGCAGAAGCAAATTCAAGCTGTTGCCAAGAAAACTGGTATTTCCTCTGCCACAAAATTAGCTCAAGTTGCAAAGCAAAAAGCTCAAGAAATGCAGCATGTCCCAGATATAGAATGGTGGGATTTGGCTATTCTTCCTCATCAAACATATAATGATTTTGACAGGGAATTGATGGCTGGCGAAGAACGATTTATAAATATCACAAGATTAGTAGAGCATCCTATTGTTAAAGATGCCCCTTGTATGCCTAACATTTTCTCTTTACATACATTATCTCTTCAAGTTAAAATGTTTTTTTTTACCTTTTTTAGCTCAGTTTGTTTAGATTGTTTAATAAAAATATCTGCAGAACAATTTTAGTTTCTTTTTACATTTTAAGGTGCACCCAAGAATAATGTGGCCATGCCTATATTTCTTACAAAGAGAGAACGCAAAAAAATTCGCACTCAACGCAGACGTGAAAATGAGAAGGAAAAACAAGAGAAAATCAGGCTAGGACTAGAACCACCACCACCTCCCAAAGGTTCTTAGTGTGTTTACATTAATGTAAACGTTCTTTAAGAAAATATTTTAGTATTTTGTTTATAATCATGATGATTATCATCATTATGATCTTGATGCAATTTTTTTTTTTTTTATATATATATTAAAATGAATTTATATTTTTAGTAAAAATTTCAAATTTAATGAGAGTACTGGCAACTGAGGCAGTCCAAGATCCAACTAAAGTTGAAGCGCATGTTCGAGCACAGATGGCAGCAAGGCAAAAGTAAATGTTATAGTTTTATCTTGTTTAAAAGTTCTTACTTTTTTTTTTTTTTTTTTTTTGTTATAAAGTTTTTTTTTAAAATAGAAAACATGAAGCTGCAAATGAAGAAAGAAAATTAACTAAAGAAGAGCGTGCAATGAAAAAAATTAAAAAATTAAAAGAAGATTTGAGTACAGGTGTTCATATTTCTCTGTATAAACTGCTCAATATTTCAAATCCTGCAAAAAAATTTAAAGTTGACACAAATGCTCAGCAACTCTATCTCACCGGTATATTTTAAAAAATTGTTGTTTTGTTCATTTGATGTTTTTGTCTGTTTATTTTTTAGTTACTAAAATGTTTTTTTTCAAAGGTTTTTTTAAACTTTATAACTTTTATAACTTTTTATTTTAAGGATGTGTTATTATTACCAAAGGAATGGCTCTTGTAATAACAGAGGGTGGTCCTAAGTCACAAAAAAAATTCAAAAAGCTTATGTTAAATCGTATTAAGTGGGAAGAGGACTCTGCGCAAGGAATGCGACAAGACAAAATTGATAAAAAAAATAACGAAGTTAACTTAAACAAAAAAATGAACGAGTGCAGATTAATATGGGAGGTATGTGAATCACTCTCACTGATTTATTTATAGTTTTTTTTATTTGAACTTGTACTCATAATTTTACAAATAAATTTTATTTATAAGATATGCAAACTTGTTGTTTTATTTATACTTTAAAAACAAACATTTTTATGTTAATAGGGCACAAGCATCAAGAAAACGTTTTCTGATTGGAGATTTCACATGTTTAAAACAGATCCAGAGGCCCAAGAGTTTTTAAAGAAAGCAAATATTGATCACTTTTGGAACTTAGCTGCCAGTCAGACTGTTCTGGAGGATGTAGAATTATAGCATTTTGTTTTTTAAGAGAGAGTTCTATAAATCTGAAGATTTATCTGAAGAAACGTTGCTATCTTTAATTTGATTTATACCCCTTTTTACAAATTAGCTTTGTACAAAACTCTTAGATATTTTTTGCAACATCTCATGGCCACAATGACTCAAGCAGAGTTTAAAAATAGATGATCTGTAGTTGATTTTTCTCTTAAATAAACATTTATAGAGTTTTTTTTGCTGTTCAGCAGTTTTTAAATTTCACCATTTGTCATCTTTTTTACTATTAATTTACTTTAAAATTGATTTCTGAATAATTCCTTAAAAAACCTTTATTATAAATGACAATTTTTTTAATCTTATTTTTATGCTCAGTGGAAAAAACCCAATTTTTTTTTTTATTTATTGTATAAGTTAAAAAATTAAAAGAACTGTCAGGTATAAAAGAGAAGAAAGCATTCCACTAATTTTTTTTTTGTTAGTTTAATTACGGCACCTTATTTCTCTCAGTATTAAGCTGATAGAAAGTATGACTAAAGTAGTTGCAATAATATTGGTATTATATATATTGATATGATATTAAGAAATAAAAACAATGGCATATCTGCGTCAACAAGCACCATACCAGCCTCAAGTGCCGAATCAAAATTACTTATGGGATCTTTTTAATAAGTAAATACAATTGCTTTAATTTTTTTTCTCTTGAAAATTTAGTAAGTTGATTAAAAATGTGTGGAAAATTGCAAGTACAGAGTTTTCAATATTTTAGGGTAGATCGTGACAGGAGTGGTTCAATTAGTGCTAACGAACTTCAACAAGCGCTCTCAAATGGTACGAACTATTGACTTTTTAATTAAATATTTGTTTATAAAAATCATGTAGCAATGCCTTTTTTTTTCTATTAGCAACACTGTTCAAAAAAAATTGAACAGTGTTCAATTCACAAAACAAAAAATGTATCTTAATTTTTTTTCTAAACATTTGCATTTAAATAATTTAGCTTTCAAAAATTTCTTCATATTTTACTTTTTTTTTTATTTACTTGCATTTTTATTTTGTAATTAATTTTTTAACAAAGTTTTACAATTGAAAGGCCAAAATATTAAATTGGTTAAGCTGGTTACCTAAAATCAACTGAACCATTTTAATAAAAATATGTCATCCTAAATTTGGAGACTATCACTATTTTTTTGTGTGATCTTTTTAAGTTTAATATATCTGACAGATTTTTGACTGTTACATCATATTATCATCATACTGCAAACATATAATCATACCAAATGTACAAAAAAATTGAAATCTTATGTGCACAATTTGAGATTTTAAAGTGAAACTCTGTTTTAGTTTAAGGCAAAAAAAAAAACAACAAAAAACAAAAAAAAAAAAAATGACATGGCATTTTGCGTAACTCTAAAAAAATGATGTTTAAAAAAGCCTTGTAAAATGAGGCTTTTAAAAAAATTTTATGTTCGAGAAAAATTCTTGAAATCAGCATAAAAAGATAAAGAAAAAAAGAAAATGAGTTTAAAAAAATGTGTTGCAGCTAGTCAAGCTTTCTGCTGATTTTTTCAGAGTATTGTTTTGTAAACAGTGTCTTTGTTTAGTGAAGCAGTTACCACTGTCTTCATATCCAAACTTACTTATAGTAGAAAATTTGGCAAAATGAAGTTGTTTCTTATGCACATTATTAAATTGTGTATTTTTACAAACAGCACTAATATTTTTAACAAAATTAACAGAAAAAAATCTCTTTTAGCATCCTTTATTGTTAATACATAGAATGCAAAGAATAATGTAATGTATAGTTAAAATTAATACATAGTTATGAATAACTTAAGCTATTTTGATTTTTTTAGGAACTTGGACTCCTTTCAATCCAGAGACTATTCGACTTATGATGGGTAATTGTCCTTTGTTTAATGATTTTTGCTTTTTTTTGTATGGTTTATATTATTATCAGCATTTTTAGTGTTTTTTTTATAAATATATTAGACATTTAAAACAAAGAAATTTAAAGAATATGAGAAATTTATGAAATATCTTTTTCAAAAACTTCAAACATGTTCTTATAAAACATAAATTATGTTTCTCTTTAATAAAAGATAACAAAATGTTTTGTGTTTGAAGAAAATAAATATAAAAATAAGAAAAAAATAAGGTGAGTCCTCTCACCTTATTTTTTTCTTATTTTTATATTTATTTTCTTGTTCTATTTTTACTAAAATGAGGCTTTGTTCTAAAGATAAGTAATGTTTGCTGGTTAAACGATTTCATTTTAAAATTTAGGAATGTTTGATCGTGATAAAAGTGGAACCATTAATTTCCAAGAGTTTGGGGCTCTATGGAAATATGTTATAGATTGGCAAAATTGTTTCAAGAGTTTTGATAGAGATAATTCTGGAAACATTGATAAAAGTGAACTTAAGCAAGCAATGACCACATTTGGTGAGAATGATTGTATTGTTACTTAAAGTGTGTAAAATGTTATTCGGAGGTCATTAAGTAACTTGTCATAGAACTATTATATGCTGGAGTAATGATTTTATTACTTGTGTGTAGGCTATCGACTGTCAGATCGCTTCTATGACATTCTTATTCGAAAATTTGATCGTACAGGACGCGGCGTGATAACATTTGATGATTTTATACAGTGCTGTGTTGTGATACAAGTATGTACTTCAAAATTCCCTTTATAAAGTTTTAATGTTGTGTTTTTTTTGTTGCTGTGTAATTTTATGAGATTTTTAAAACTTTGTAAATATTCAACATGCTAGCTTAAACTAAATTTTATTCTTACATCATCTAATCATTCCATCATCGCAATCTAAGTTGATTACATCATCTGATCATTATCAAAGACTTTATTAGTTATGTTATTTAATCATTATATCATCACAATTTTTATTAATTACATCATTTAATCATATAGTGTTTATAAATGAAGAAACAGGTATATTAGAAGAGATACTATTTTAATTTTAAAAAATATAGGATAATTAACCTTTTCTATACTGTTATTTAATAAAACCAACTTCAACTTTCATAACTTGATCTAACTTGTCTGCACCCTTGAAGCCCTGTTTTACTCTTACTATTGCAGTTTTAAAGAATCCCTGGTTTTATTGAGTGTTGATTGGTCTTAAGCTGTAACCTCTGAAATATAATTTGTGTCAGTTATCTGGTGTTGAAATTGCTGTTGGGAACTTTGACTACCTTGACTTAAGCTAATGCTTAGTTTTTTAAAATAAAAATAAAAATGTAATTCTTATCTATGCTATCTATGTGCAGGCTAGATGAAGCATATAATTTAAGAACATTTTTAAGTTCGCAACTGCCCACAATCAATATCATATTCCATTTCAGGTGGTTAGAGCACTGTTCTAACAAGAAAGACATCAGAAATAACAAGAAAGATATCAGAAATATTTACATTAGCAAAAATTCTAAATGCCAAATGTAGGAATGCTACTTTACTGAAATGCTATACAATGGAGTGGCAAGATGAAAATCAATCTGCTCACTAGTGTAATACCTAAATAACCCTAATAACACCTGTTGCTTTAAGTGGTGTTGACCACAAAAAATGTTTTTGTTTTTTTAAAAAGTTTTGAAAACATTATGGTCAGCTTTTACATCAAAATATTTTTGATCTGATAGCACTTGTCAACAGAGAAATTGTAACGAAAACAAAAGTAGCTAAGACATACTAATTCAAGGGTGCTAAACACAAATATGATATTGAAAAATTTTGTTTAGCTCTATTTTCAAAGTTATCGCTAGAGGTCTTGTTGATTGATTTCATGGTTTTTCATTGAATTTGTTTACTTCTTTAATCTTGTTCTTTATTTCATATGTTTTTCATGCACTTTAACTGTTTAATCTGTTTGTTTCAGATTTTGATATAAAATATAGTGATATTATTTCATTAATTTTAATCAAGCATGCCAAGAAAGTGTGTCAATAATCCGGATTTGTTCTGTTATATCTGTGGCAATGTGACATTGGTTTCACTGAAACATACTATTACACCAGTGATCAAAAAAGCTTACCATTTGTACTTTGCTTGTAAGTTAGGAGATCAAGAACAACCCTGGGCTCCTCACATTTGTTGTACTTCTTGTAGTGCAGGGCTTTCTAACTGGTTACATGGCCAAAGATGAGCCTTGCCATTTTTCTGTACCCACAATTTGGAGGGAACCAACTGATTATGTTACCAATTGTTATTTTTCCATAGTATCCTCATAGATCATGGTATCACAAAGAAGAGGACACAATCAATACAATATCCAAATATTCCAAGTGCCTTGAAACCAGTGCCGCACGGTGAAGGTCTTCCTGTGCCAGAGCCACCAACCTACATACCAGCTAAGTTCAGTGATGATGATGCCAATCATAATGTAGAAGCTTCAGAGCCATCAACTTCAAAAGATGTAACATTTCTACATACTGCAGTTGACGATGATCCTCATCAAATCTCTCAAAATGAACTTAATGATTTGGTTCAGGATTTAGGACTATCTAAGAGCAAGGCTGAGCTATTAGGATCCAGATTGCAACAGTGGAATCTACTTCAAGATGATGTTAGAATAAGTGTATTTTGCAGCAGATACAGTCAGTTTGAGCCATATTTTTCAATGGCAGAACAAGTTGTCTATTTTCATAATGTGGCTGGTTTGATGGATGAACTAAAGATTCAGTATACTAATGAAGAATGGAGACTGTTTATAAACTTGTCAAAGACAAGTCTCAAGGCTGTGCTCCTACACAATAGAAACACTCTACCATCAGTTCCCATTGCTCATGCAGCTGGATTGAATGAAACATATGACAATATGAACCTAGTCCTAGCCAAGATCAAGTATGAAGAACATCAGTGGCAGATTTGTGGTGACATAAAAGTTGTAGCACTTATTCTAGGATTGAAGCTCGGTTATACAAAGTTCTGTTGCTTACTCTGTGAGTGGGATCGTCGAGCGAGGACGGATCATTATATCAAATGGGAATGGCCTAAGAGACAATCCTTAGGACCTGGTGTCAAGGATGTGATTCATGTATTACTTGTTGAGTGCAGTAAAATTCTCCTGCCACCTCTACATATAAAACTTGGCCTGATGAAAAATTCTGTAAAGCCCCTCGATCGAGATGGTGCAGCGTTTAAATATTTGATTTCCAGATTCCCTGAGTTAAGCCAGGAGAAAATCAAGGCAGGTGCATTTGTAGGTCCACAAATACGCAAACTAATGGTGGTCACTCAGTTTGAAAACACCCTTGAAGAAGATGAGAAAACTGCCTGGGAGAAATCGGTGGTGAAAAATTTCTCGGGGAACCACAGAGCTCATAATTACCAGGAAATTGTTGAGAGCCTTTTGGACTCATATCAGACACTGGGTTGCAGTATGTCATTAAAGCTACATTTTCTATACAGTCATCTGGACTTCTTCCCTTCCAATTGTGCTGATGTGAGCAATGAACATGGTGAAAGCTTTCATCAGGAGATGGCTGAGATGAAAAAGCGGTACAAGGGTCGATGAAGCACCTCAATGATGGCAGATTACTGTTGGACAGTAGCAAGAAATGTCCAGAAGCTGTGTACAAGCAGGCATATAAACGCCCTAGAGTGTCTAATGTGAAATGACTAAACATTTTCTATTGTAATCTATGTATAATACATGCATAAACATAAATTGTATCAATACATTGCATAAAAACTAGAGCTTACACAGCTATTTCAATATGATATTTGAACTCAGCGTGAAAAACTGCACCAGAAAAATATAACTTCTGTTCTGTTACACAAAAATAGTTAAATTTTGTTGTCCAGTGTAGTCCTTTAAGCAATTTAAAAAAATCTGGGCTTCTGCCTTTTACTAAATTCTGAATCGGTTTCGAGATAATTCTGATTTTTTCTAAATGGCATAGGTCCAGTCCACTCCAGTCAGATGAAGCTTGGAAGAACTGTAAAACGACAAGTTGCCACTAGAGTATGCTAGTCAGCAATATGTCGTAGTGAGAAATGAGCAGAATCATATTACAAACTTGCACTTGAATCGTTGTAGTTCAATTATTGTCATAGAAAAAGGGATTGAGTTTCAATCATTCATGAATGAAAAAAATTTAAATAAAAAACAACTATTGTAGCTTTTAATTTTATTCTTTCGATGTTGGATTGTCACGTTAGGTACAAAAGTATTGTCCTTTTAATCGTATATTTGATAAAATATTTAATAGTGTTGCAAAACAAAACAAACAAAAATTTATTTTTTAACAAAACAATGTGTCTTAAACCTTTTTTATAATTATCTTGATGACCACTCTTTTTTTTTTTTTTTTTTTTTTTTTCAATCGTTCTTTATTTATATTCTAGCTTTTTTAATTGTTGAAATTTATACGTCATGTCTTGATTTCTTTACAACTCCCGATTCTTTTCGATTGAAAAAAATGTTATAATTGAGCTCGTTGGTTTTCTAGATGTTGACAAAAGCGTTTATGAAATATGATACAAACAGGATCGGTTGGGCTGAACTTGGATATGAACAGTTTCTTTCGATGGTGTTTTCTTTGCGTTCTTGACAGATGTCACGTCATGCTTTATGAAACAATTTTAATCTGGAGTCTTCATATATGCTTTTGATATTAAAGTCAGAATTAAATTACTTCATACGTGTGATGCATTCTTTCTGTTGATTTTGTTTTTTCTTTTTATTGTTATTGGTAACCTGGTTTAATCTATGATCATTATTAAAACATAAATAAAAGCCCAACATTTTTTACGGAAAATTCTTTTTGTGTTTTGTTTTTTATTGAAATATTGAGAAAAAAAAAAAAGGATTTAGTTTTAGAAAATTGAAAAGTTTATGTTCAGATTTGTATTTTTATATTTTATAAAGATTTTATTTTTCCAAAGGTTTTTTGCTTTTGTTTTCTTAAATGTACGTGATGATTTGTTTTAGAGCATTACGCAGTGTTTTCAACAATACGACACTGCTCGGTGTGGTACAGCCCAGCTCTACTATGAACAGTTTTTAGCTGTTGGGGTTCAGCTCATGAAGCATTGAATATCTTTCCACCATTCTTTTAGTACTCGTATAAAAACAAATTATTTTCTCTTTTTTTTTTGATGATCTGGTTCGCCATGTAACATTTTGTAGATATCGCGGCTGTATTAGTGTTCAAATGTAGAGGGAGCCTTGATTAATCAGTACGACCACAAACAAAAAATCTATAGAAGAAATATTTAGATTTTAGAAAAAATTAAAGATGTTTAAAAGATAAAAACCACACTTTTATTAGAATTTTTATTTTATTCGAATATTTCTTATTCGAAAAGTAGATGATAATAAGAATCTAAATTAAGTTTTTTTTGGTTACATTTTTTATTTATTAAAATACGCAATACGCAAGTTATCTAAATGTTTATAAAGTTCGTCTTTTAGTTTGTATTTGAATTTAGTTGATTGATTTGGTTGAAACTGAAGGCTTTGCTTATTACCCAAAATTTTTGATTCTTTCATTGATAAAGTTTAAGTGTAATATAAAATATAAAGCTAGTTTGGGTTCTGGTTTTTTGGTCACAATTTGACTGGTTTTTGGACTGCTTATCGTTGTCTGTAAAGAATCCATAGGCCGGGTGAATAAAAATGAGCAATTGCTTTTACTCAGTAATTGGTCAGGTTTACGTGAATAAAAAACTTAAGCAGTTTTCCTCATATTTTTATTCGCGTAAAGGTAAGCAATTTACTCAGTCATTGCTCAATTTTACGTAAATAAAAACTAAAGAAAAGTTGTTGAAGTTTTTATTCACGTAAAGCTGATCAATTACTGAGTAAAAGCAATTGCTCATTTTTTATGCACCCGGCCTTATGTTTACGGCGATTTAGGAGAAAAACCCTGTGGGGGTGGGTGGGGGGAGTGGGTAAGTAATAAACACTTCAAAGCAATTATCCAAAAATCTTTTAATTTCTTCTTAGAAAAATGAACTTAAAAGATTTTGAAACTTTTAAACGATTTTTTGGTACATTGCATGCAAGAATTTTGCATGCAATGTACCAAAACTCGTTATTTATGGGGCATTATATGACTCTTTCGAATAATAATAATATATGATGAAATCCGGCCTCTCGGTCATTTGCAGGCAGAAGACAAATTTTATAGAAAACTATATAAAGCTAAGTACTTTTACAGATCTTTATTTAATTAAGTTACTGCATAGTATTTATAAAGTATAAATTAATATTGTCTTTAAGTTATTATCTTTGTCTTGATGAGAAGTCTGAAACTGCCTTATGCAAGTTCTCTCCGTGGTCTTTGTGACTTACATTTCTTTTGTATCTTGCCCAAGTTGATTTAAACTTTGAGTGAATAGCTTCTCTAGTTTGTTCTGCAAATCTGGCTAGACCACATTGATTTTCTTCACAAAAAGGAAAAATATGCGCTTTCATGATGTGGACCTTCCATGTTATGGGTAAGGTGTAATTATAGCCTTTTGAAAACTCCATTAGGTAATTATATGAGTCTTTCAATCTAGCAATAGAATGCTTGGCATTGGGACTAAGGAAATCACAGAAACAGTCATCCACGACACACTTTAAATCTTTGAAACATGTAATAATAGGTATTAGCTGTCGACAATCATTTAGGATTGCGTCTTCTAGATCTTGAAGATTATTCAATATCTTGTTACAGCTCACTCCATCAAACCCTCCTCCATGATAGCCATGTCTGAGAATGTATTTTCCAGACAGCCACTGATTAAAGTTTGGCCAGAGAGTAAAAACTAGGTCGCTGAGAACATTAATAAAACCCATGAATATATGTAACGATGATGGAGGAATTTTGTTTATCACTTTAACTTCTGGATCTTCATCGAGATGAATAAGCCTTTTTCGTATAACATTTTTATACAGCTGTGCTGTTTCTTTTTTTTCTCCTGCTGCTTGAAACTCTGAAAGATGAAGATCAAGGCTTCCAAACGTTCTTAGAGTTCCTGCATTTATAGTCTTCTCACCTTCACAATATAAACATGCATGGATGCCACCATGCCCAGATAAACCCATAATCATGTTAGCCAACTTTAAATCCCATGCAATATGAAAACCCAGGCTGTCTAGCTGGATAATATCTAAAATTTGTTTTATATTCTGATATGTTTCAGGAACATCTTCAGCAATAGCAATAAACTGTATACGTTGCACACCAGACCCAATATATTCGTCAGATCATCGACGTTTACTTCTGTTTTTTCTATTATTACTGTTAACTTTAAGTTCATCTGCATCAAAGATGTTAACACGTATTTTCAATGAACATCCACCTCCATCATTTATTCGAAGTTTCTTGAATGTTTCAAAAGAGATTTGCTGGATTTGATTTCTGTCTCCTTTGTTCTCAGGACAACCAACTCTTATTATCTGCGGTTTTCCGCAGGTGGCTAAATAAAATAGATCACCTGAATTTACTTTTTCTTTGTTCATTTTTTCCTTGATTATTGAAGAAGCCACCTGCTCTGCACTGTGCATACCTTGTTCCAATGCCAATGGTGTAAGGTTTTTTACAGCAGTTGATTTGCAGCATTTGTGCTCTAAGCCACGACCTAAATAAATATTGTTGATGGTAATTTGACTATACCAATATCATGTAATATTTTAAAATCTTCTGTTTATATTACCTATTATTGACAGACATTTAGAGCAGAACTTTAATGTGTTTTCTAGAGAGGTAGAAGAGCTCTCATCAATCTCAATTGTAATAATTTCAGACTTGCGCTTCTTAGAAATCCAATCAATCTAAATAATAATTATTCAGAACTGACATTTTAGCTTTTTATGACAGAATTTACATCTTTATAATTTAGCATATATTTTAAAATTCTATTTTAAAAGATGAAGTTAACTTAAACCTAACCTTTTCTATCTTCTGTGTTCATCTGGTTGGTGGTTTCCTTCTTTTTGCAAGCATGTACAAATTAGTTTTGCAATTTCCACATATAGAAGAAGGATAGGCTGCAATTTCTTTCATGTATCCAGAGTATACATACGTCTGCACCAGTTTTTCAATAGTATCTTGGACTGCAATAAGACTCCTTTTAGTTTTTGTTTCCCAGCAAACACAGCAATAACTATTTATACTCATTTTTTATTTGCTAAAATTGTAACAATGCCATGAGTATTATAATACGATTTTTTTAAGATTTAGAAAATCTATTAAACCAATCTTTAAATTTTTGAAGCATTTCGCGCCAAAAATTTAATAAAACAAAAAATTTAAATATATTTGCATATTTTATGCTAGATTTATATTTTATATTAAAAATTTGGCAAGTTGGGGGCCAAGATCCCTTTTCCCTCCTATTATTAATATTTTCAATAGGATTTTGGACCCCCCCAGTCTAAAAATGCACCCTTGGATTTTTAAAATGTTTCATTTTTAATATTCTAGTAAATATCTATTTGATGGCATATTTTTTTTTTAAGTAGGATAAAGTTCAACCTGAGGGTCGATTTATGACACAGTGATATCTGCTGTTGTTATTGGCAGTGCGCTGCAAGAGTTTTCATTCTGGACAGTTGTTTTTTTTTATTCTTTTCCAGGTGACTATTGAATTTTGAATGAATTGATTCTGCTGGCTGTTCACTAAATAATCCAAGGGAAGTGCCATGGCACTCGAAAAGTTTTGGGACCTGGTAGAAAATGAGGTGTTTCAGGAGCCCTAGTGGCTGGCAAGTAGAGGTATGATTGCTTAAACTGTTAACTTTTTTTCAAGGAACTATCATCCAAAGTTTGTGCGAAACTTAATTGACAACTGAAAAGCCTGAAAGTTTCACTGTAGCCTTGAACTTAAAAGGTCCAGGATTTTTTAGACATTTTTTGAAAGATGTTTATATTCTGCACAGTTTTCTCCACTCATTCCCTGCAAATTGACCGTCATGAAATGGTTACATCTAAATTCAGCTTTGCAGGCCAGTCTCTGGCATCTGACTAACACTGAACCAGGTTCTTGAACAGATGGCTAGTAAAGGTGTAGGCAACTTTGAGATCACATCAAATTTAGAATCTCACATTATTTATGTTGATCAAGCCAGTGATGCTAGTTATCTGTTTAAGGATGGATTTATCATCAATTTCCTGTGATGCGTGAATAAAACATCAAAACCCATTTTCAAAAATGATCCTCCAATTTTGAAAATGAGTTTCGGTGTTTTATTCACACATCACAGGAAATTGATGCAAATTTGATGAGTTTAAGTGCAAGTTTGATGAGGATTTGTAGAGTATTCCCTTTCAAGCAGCACATGTTGGGGGTTGTTTCTTCCGAATTCTTGCAATGAACAATCTTAGTGTTCTCCATCGTTGCGCTTTTTGTTCCTTGGAATGCTAAATTTTGACGTGATGAACTCAGATAGTTTCCTTCCGCAATAAACTTTTTTCCAAATATAGTCTAATCAATTTGGTGCCCTGTTGATTTGTTTCAAGTGAATCCCAGTCGCCTCCTTTTGGAGTTGTATAGTCCGGTATTGAACTAAATGTTAGCTATATCTTGGGTTGTCAGAGTGTTATCCAAGGAAATGGATATTTTTCATGGCTCGAAGCAAATCAATCAATAATTATATTTTTTTGCAAACATATTTTAAAATTATTTTTGCAATAATTCAGTAATGAGACCTTTTTATTAAGATTTGAACTTTTCAATGTAAAATAGACATCTGTTACCTGGAGTTATTGGAATTAGTTTGCCATCGGGTACTTGGTTGAGCGAAGTAACGGATGATGCCCCTAGATCATTTAAAACCAATGTGTACATGTTTTGGAGTCTATTACAAAAGTGGCTTTGATATCGACCAATGATTTTTAGTAGTGAACGACCAAAACAGAAAGCAGAAAGACGCAAAATTGTTCGTTATTGTCCCACTCATTATATATGACTGTGTTTTAAAAATGTATTTCCGTTTGTTTGAAAAATGTCTTTCTTTTTTTTTCTTGGTAGAATCTCCAATCTGAAGACGGTGACTTTCTGAAGGCAGCGATTTTTGAGCAGGAAAATGTGCTTATTCTCTAGGAAATGTGTTTGTTTTGTTTGTTTCAGCTTGGTTATTTATGATTGGGTTGTTGGGTCGTCCTCAGTATTGTGTGAGTGTGGCTTGTTTACAATTAATAACGTTCAATCGAAGTATAAATTAAATGATAATTATACTAGCTAATGATTCTCCTCGTTTCACTTAATAAATACACTCAAGTATATTCTTTTAATATTTATAAATACGATAATATTCTATAAAAAGACGCTAAAAAGTATGCTCTTACCACTTTTTGACTCATGGCCAAATTGTCTATTTATCTTAGAACTTTCTCACTTTAAAAATCTTCTCTTTCTCTTTGCAAAATATTCCTTTAATTTTTTTTCTTTACTTCTTCTTTCAAAATCCCTTTTCTCTTCTCCCAAAGAACTCTTTTTAAAAATCTCTCAAAAATTCTCGTACCAATTCTCCTGTTAAATCTTTTTTTAAAATTCGATTCGTTCGAATTCAGGGAAGTTCTTTTTTGAAAGTGCTTTGGTATTTGATAGTTAAAAAGTCAAACTTATAAAAGTAAAGAGCCAACAGGAAAGGATTTATTGATAAAGTATAAGATCCAGATTAAGTAAAACAGTTAATTTAACCAAACAAAACTGAGAGTTTTATCGTGTAAACCCTTAAGTAATCAATTTATTTTTTAAAAAATTTTCTAAAATTTATATTTTTCAATTAGGAGTTTTAAATGATCCAATGATTAACTTCTTTTCTTGAGAATCGTAAAACACTTTCTTGCATTGTGGAATAAGCTCCACTGCCTCCAAAATCAACTTTTTAAACTTATTTTGATGTAGAACAGGAAAAATCACTCAACTTAATTGAAATATTAAAAACTACTGGTATTCTAACCCAGCCGGCAAAAAACGAATCAAAATGCTGGATATCATTTGCGCGCGACAACAACACAATTCAATACTTTAAAAAAGTTAGAAACATCGTTAGTTACAGCATTTCAAAGTATGATTTGAAAAGTTAAGCAGAGAAACGATGTTACGGAGAAAAAGAATGATATATTATGGAGAATAAACGAATAAGTTGCATCAGAAAAAAGTATTAATTTCATGAAGTGAAAATAAAATAACACAGAAAGCTAGGAGTTAAATCAGTTAAACTAGATCCCAAGCTACTCTTTTTACCTAGGAAGCTTATTATACTGGTATAAAGGTGAGCTTCCACTCATCCGTTTTTGCTACGGGAAAGGGAAAGGGATGGGAAAATTAATCACTTGAGCATGCGCAGTGATTAATTTTTAAAATTAAATTACAAACTGCGCACACTCACGTGATTAATTTTCCCTTCCCTTTCCCTTTCCCGTAGCAAAAACGGATGAGTGGAAGCTCACCTTAAGTTATGATATAACTAATGTAATAGCCACAAGTTAGTGTTAGGAAAGTTTATGATAATTATATTATAAATCTCATAAGCTACCGAGCACTAGCGCCATAACTCTTAAGCATTATCTCCATAAAGTTGATGTTTTATATTTTTTAGCATTAAATGGAATGGTCTCCTTAATGGCTAGATTAAAAACCCATCTAGCTGTTATGTGATCATTTAGATCAATATTCTATCCCTAAAAATATCATCAAGGCGAAAGGAAGAAAAAAGCATTCAAAATAACTTATATTCATATTGTGAGGAGGGAGAAAAGTTAAAAACAGCGAAAAGGCATACATACAGAGACTTATTCATCATGTCATATAAATAAAAGATAACACGAGAAAACTAATGAAGCAAAAAATAAAAAACAACGATTAAGAAAAGGCATACAGAGACTTATTCATCATGTCATATAAATAAAACTCGAGAAAACTAATGAAGCAAAAATAAAAAAAACAACGATTAGGAAAAGACGTACACACAGAGACTTATTTACCTGTCAAGTAAATTAATGATAAGTAGATATAGCAACGAAACAAATAATAATGGAGAACTATAAAAGCTCAAAAAAGAAGGAATCTTACAGTTTTTTTGGGAAGACAGTTTTTATTGGGAGAGTTAAGAGAAGAAGAATTAGAGTTTTTAAGTGAAGTTTTTGGGAGAAGAGAAAGAGTTTTTGAAGAGATTTAAAAGAGAATTTTAAGAGAAAGAGTTTTAAGAGATTTAAAGAGGATTTTAAAGAAGAAAAAGGATTTTGTTATAAAAAGAGTTTTAAGAGATTTAAAGAGGATTTTAAAGAAGAAAAAGGATTTTGTTATAAAAAGAGTTTTAAGAGATTTAAAGAGGATTTTAAAGAAGAAAAAGGATTTTGTTATAAAAAGAGTTTTAAGAGATTTAAAAGAGGAATTTATGAGAAAAGGATTTTTAAAGATTTAAAGAGAATTTTATGAGAAGTATTTACGAAGATTTTAAAGAGAAACTTACGAGAAGAATTGGTAAGAAAAGATATTTGAGTAACTTTAAATAAGCGTTATTATCTATATTGATTTATTGATATTTGCATGAGTTAATTTTAAGAGAATATATATTGATGAGAATATTTGAGAATATTTATTAAGAAAAATAAGTAAGAGAAGAAGAACCAGTAGTAAGTACTTTTGTTTGCATTTCGATTATTAATATTATTGTTGTTATTACTATATGCGTTAAATATTGTTATTGAAAAGATTGATGCTTTACCGCGCACCTAACATATCCGCGCCATTACATTTACGTCACACAAATATAAGAGTGCTAACCGTTACACATTAATAGAACATTTGTTTGAGTTTTATATTATAGAACATACTGAGGACGGCGAAGTTAAGTTAAGCCTTGTTGATTAGACCTTGCCCATTCCTAACCAAACTATTCCCAAACCTAGCCCTTTCCTAACCAAATACTCCCCAGACCACTAACCTCGATCCCAACCTCCACACACCTAATCCACACATCAAACCAAACCCTTTCCCCTTCCTTTACCCCTTCCTTTACCCCTTTCCCTCAAACGTAAGAAAACATAAACATAAACAATCAAATAATAAATAAAATAAATATTCGAAAATCCACCGCCCTCACAATATTCAAACTATTTTCAAATAAAATATTATTAACAGCAAAAAAATCAACTGATTATATATTACATACATTTGTATAGTATATAAAGTTACGTATTATCATAAATTATGATAGTAATATAAAAACTCTACATATAATATACAAATGTAAAAATTCATTAAATTAAACGCGCTGAGCGTTTTCTTGATGATAAAATTTTTACGTTGCGGACGTTTCAAAGCAGTTAATGGTGCATTTGAAAGAACCAAATATGTTTTAAAAAATGTTTAAAAAAAAAATTAAACGAAATTATAAAGTGCTGTTTCAAAGCATTTTGAATATAGGCGAGGAGAAATCGATGAATAAGATTTATGTATTTTTTTAAATCTAAACTTTTGTTCGATAGAAAACACCGAAAAAGTTCAATTTTCTAAATTCGATTGTTCAAATATTTAAAATGTTTCCATCATTTATCATCCATGATTGCTTCTGTCAAAATTATTGAAGAGTTTTCTGGTTTATATTTCTCTGAAAACTTTCAAATCGCTTGTCTTTTATCAAAATATTCAAGTGTTTTTTTTTTTACCATCTGCTGCTAAAAAAAAATTGTAATAAAATTATCAAAAACAATCTTTGGACCATAAATTTTAGTCCAAGGTCATTGATCTTGACTTCATTTTATATTGACTTATTCACTAATACAAAAAGTATCAATAAAAATGTTAATATAAAATCGCACGGGCGATTTGGTAAGTAAAATCCGCTAAAAAGTCAACCCGGATCATAACAGTCCAATCGTTAAATATTTTAAGAATCATAATCCGAAAATTAATTTACAAACTGCCAGCGAATTTTTATTTTACGGATTCTTTTTATTATTCGGATTCTTATTCCGAAAAATAATTTCGAATTAATATAATTTTAACACTTTGCACTCGAATGGCGACAATATGTCGACAGAGTGAATTCTTAAACACCAATCTATTTGTTTTATTGAAAGTTTGCATGTACCTTTTGCCACTTTTTTTAAGAATATTTTTTTCTGAAATCGATTGTTTTTGTGCACATTCGCAAAAAAGTACCCTCGTGTTACTAGTAGGTCATACAAAAAAAAGTCTTGAGTGCAAAGGAATAATTCGCTTGGCAAATTACACCAATTGCTATAACTAGAAAAATACTTTTCTCCAAAGTATATTCCTTGTTTACTTTTTGCGCCACAAAAAGCTCAAATTTTTCTTTTTACATAAAATTGCCTATTTTACGGCAAATTTAAAAAATCCGTAAGTACGCATTTTTTATAGGATTAATGCAACAGATTAGCATTAAGAATGACTAAAATTGTGCACATGTGGATAAAAGCATGAAATTTCCACCTAAAACTCAGAAAATTAAGCTGATCATTTTAAGATATGGTGGCAAAGCATAGCATGACCAGAACTGTCTTGAATCCATGATGGCAATTACCGCCATCTTGGATTTATAAAAACTTCATTAAATTTTAATCCGTTTAACTAATCTTGGCCAAAATTTAAGGGATGATAGATCATCCGAAGTTTACATTGATCATATATGCGCCAATGAGGGGGAATGGGGCTTGGGCATGGCCCTCTTGCCCAAGAAATACCCCCCTCCCCGATGCATTTTTTTATTAAATATTTCTAAAAAACTTGTTACTCAATAAAAAGTTTTAAGCAGCTAATACATACATACATACATACATACATACATACATACATACATACATACATACATACATACATACATACATACATACATACATACATACATACATACATACATACATACATACATACATACATACATACATACATACATACATACATACATACATACATACATACATACATACATACATACATACATACATACATACATACATACATACATACATACATACATACATACATACATACATACATACATACATACATACATACATACATACATACATACATACATACATACATACATACATACATACATACATACATACATACATACATACATACATACATACATACATACATACATACATACATACATACATACATACATACATACATACATACATACATACATACATACATACATACATACATACATACATACATACATACATACATACATACATACATACATACATACATACATACATACATACATACATACATACATACATACATACATACATACATACATACATACATACATACATACATACATACATACATACATACATACATACATACATACATACATACATACATACATACATACATACATACATACATACATACATACATACATACATACATACATACATACATACATACATACATACATACATACATACATACATACATACATACATACATACATACATACATACATACATACATACATACATACATACATACATACATACATACATACATACATACATACATACATACATACATACATACATACATACATACATACATACATACATACATACATACATACATACATACATACATACATACATACATACATACATACATACATACATACATACATACATACATACATACATACATACATACATACATACATACATACATACATACATACATACATACATACATACATAAAAAAAAACTATAAATATTGTTTATCTATTTTTCAAAACTTTTATATTTTATTTGTGATGCGATTTGTTTTTTAATCGTTTTTTTTTAATCGTTTTTTTAAAAGTGCAATAGGATTGGATATATTTAGACTATGCGGTAATTATACGGTAATTTATAAAAAATTTTCTTGCAAAAAAAAATATTCCGTGAAAGTGACGTAATTATTCTTTATCTTTCTCCAACTCATTTACCATACCTTTTTAATAAAACTGGACGTGCCACCATATCTTAAATGCATTGGATACTTATTTTCTACATCTAAAAAACGTTTCATGCATTTATCCACTCTTGCACAATTGTTGTGCTAATTTGCTACACTAGATTGCAGTTTTGAAAATAGCGTACTTACGCAAAATTTTAATTTACGCAAAAATTTTCCGTAATTACGCATTTTTTTGCGTTTCGCATAACAAGCTTTTTAGGGTTGAAGTCAGTCCTATTTGGAAATCCTTATCTTAAACAATTCGTTCAACAAATCAACAAGTCTTATATTTTCACTTACTTCTATTACGGTAAACGATTATTCTATTGCGGTAAACGATTATTCTATTTCGGTAAACGATTATTCTATTAATAATTTTTTTAAAAGTGAAGAACTTTATGAATTTAACTTTTGCGGATTTTTTTTTTTGCAGATCCTTTCAAATTTCAGAATTCCTTTCAAAAAATGACAGTTTTGTGTGCCTCAAAAATTTCATTTTTTTATTAAGACAAATATTAAGGAAATATTGAGGAAAATATTTTTAAAAAGTCCGTTAACCGAAAATGTTATTTGATCTGTGTTTTCGAATTTTTAATCCGAAAAGTAATCTCGTATTAACAATCTGATCCATTTTTACGGATTTCAAATTCAATAAATAATCCGAAATATTCGTCCGATCCGATCTCATAAACTTAATCCGAAAAATAATTCTATTCGTTTCTCTTTTTTTTTGTTATTTCACTTTTTTTTTTCTTTTCAGATGCCTAAGCTATATAATATTTTGGAATACTTCAACAATGTGGTGGAAAACAAAGCAAATGGAAAGGCCTGAGGCAAAACATGCATGGTCAATGAAAGCACCATAAGTCCTTTAAGGAACCAGTTGAAAAGAGCCCATTTGAATTTATGTAAATAATTAGAAAGAAAAGATAAGGAAAAATCAATGGCTCTAAATATTTTTGATGAGCTTGCTTCTGAAGACTCAGATTTTGAACAAACACAAGAAAGAGGAAAGTAGAGGAGGTGTCCAGACACAGACAAATACACCTGCATCACCACAATCTGAAGCAAGTGGAGCTTGTGGCATTTTCAGCACGCAGACACAGAACGGTAGGAAACAGGCTACCAAACCAGATTGGGAAGCCAGTGACATCAATCAAATAAGAACTGCTGTTGACTTTATTAAATAGGTGATTGAGGACAGTCGACTATTTTTTATAGTAAAAACTGAGGCATTCACCCAGATGATTGAAACTGCAATAAACGATCAATTCAGAGCCATTACAATAAAGAAAATGTCTACAAAATATATTCCTCTCCTTTTTAAATTCATCAAGAAACAAGTAAAAAACATTTTCAATACAGACAAGTCAAATTTTGATGGAGTGGTCTTCACATCCGACGAGTAGACCACTGATCACACCAATTTATCTTTCATGAGCCATACAGTCTACTATATAGATTCAAAGTTCCAATTAAAGCGCTGCTTCGTGGAAATGTTCTACTTTTCCAAACAACTGGCGAAAGTATTACCAAGAAGCTTAGTAAATCTATTAATAAATTTTTGAATCTAAACTGAATAACGTTCGACAAACATGAACAATGGCCGACGGAGCAGCTAATGTCCAAGTAAGTGTTTGAAAATCAATTGACGTATAAAAGTGTAACTTGGTGTGTCAACCACCGTCTAAATCTAGGTCTCAGTGGTGTTGTTGATGATAAAAGATGTCCGAAGTGGCCAATTCTAAGCCACAAAATAACAAAATTAGTAGCTCACTTCAACCAGTTCTCTCAAAAAACCATGACTTTAGTTAGTGCAGAGATGCCCCACAAGATGGAACTTTGATCTCCATCAAATGGATTCAGTGGTGGATTATTTTCTGGCAACGCATTCTTTAAAGACCCCACTATTGCTGGAGGTTGTAAGTTGACAGATCTTTTAACTAGTTAAAACTGCTGTAAAGAAAGCTGCGAAAGAACTGTCAGAAAAAGAATTTTTGGGTAGCCAAAGTACATCTTCCCCTTCAATGTTTGATAATGAGGATGATAGCAACTTTGTTTTTACTGAACTGCTGAGGAAGAAAGTGTTTGTTTCAGCTTACATTAATCCTGGGGGTGAAACATGCACCAAGAAAGTTATTTAAGCTGAAATTGAGGGGTATTTGAATGCAAAACCAGTTTCAGCAAATAAAAATGTACTGGAATTCTGGAAATAAAACGAGTATATTAACCCATAAATCACAATTGTGTGGCCAGGAAATGAATTTGGAAAATAATTAACTTTCAGTGTGATTTTAACACCTTTTTTTATTTCTTAACATGCAAATAATTTAGAACATTGGATATTTGAATATCAGAAAAAAATAAAAACGAGTCTTGTTTCAAAAGCATTCCTTATTCTGAATTCGCATTAATGCGCAAAAATAATATCGATTCGGAATCCGAAAAAAAAAACATTCGGACTGCAATCCGGTCCGGAAGTACCGGACCAAATTATAATCCGAAAAAATTATAATCCGAAAAAATGGCCTTCCGACACATTATTTCTGGTTCAAACCAATCCGTAAATAGTTTGAACTAATCAGTAAAGATAGTTCGGTGCACAATCCGACAGTCCAATAAACAGTAACGGTTCGGCGATCTCTATTATAATCTATATCAAAAATACCAAATGATCCAAGGCGTACTACCTCAGATTTCCTTCAAATATTGACCACCGGCAGTTTTTATACAGAAAACACAACTCAGGAAATTTAAGCTTGGTTGATCAATCTGTTCAAAAATTCTGCTTGAACCAATATTGACCAATATGGGCATAATTGATTTTTACAAAGCCATAACTCTATAATTAAAAAAACGGCGATCAACTAACGTTTTGTATAGTTATAGTTTTTAGTTAATTTAATCCATTTTTACAGTTGTTTTTAACAGATACCAAATGATTTTAGAGTTATTGGGCTTAAGATTGCTAATTATTGAAAACTTAGGGTTTTTTTTAAACTTTGACATTCGTAAATTTCATACTTACTCATAGGTAATACCCAATTTTTGTTACTTTTGTGTACTTAGTTTAACAACTTGTTACAAAAAATTAAAATTATTGAACGCTTGCAGCAGCCTGGTAAAAGATCACTGTTTTTGAGAAAGAGGACTGATTATACTCACTTTGTAAGCCCAGAAAATATGATTGCCTCTTTATTGGGAATATACAACTCCTAGAAGTAGGTCAATTTAAAAAATTTGTAAAACATTTTTAGTCTCAGAACATCTTGTTAATAAAGCCCGAAAGTTGAAAAATGAAATAAATATGCTCACTAAACCTAAGGCTAGAAAAAGGCAAACTTCGGAAGATATTGTTTAACAGAAATCTCACAAATTTATAATGTCCAGGAAAAAAAAGTTTCTGTGTACATAAATAATATAAATGCACATAAACAAAAACACTTAATGTTATTTCATTTGAAGGAAGTTGATCTAGAGTTTAAGAAGTTATGAAAGTTATGTTTGCGTAGAATGATTTTCATTTTGATGACAAGATCAAATAAAAGCAATAGTTATCAATTGACTGAACGGTTCTTGCATCATTTAATTCATTGAAGCAGTAAGTAAAGCTTTGTGTAATCTTTTTTACCATCACTTTTTAAATGAAGCACAAATCTTCATTTATCAGAGGCGAAACAAAAATTAGACTGTCATTAGTGTCTTATTCTTATAGATTTTGCAGAAAACTATAGTTCTCCAGTGCAATATGCATTACAAGGATTTTACAAGTAAGCTGATCAAGTAACCTTTCATCTGTTTGCTGTTTATTATAAAGGTGAAAAAGATCAACTCAAAGGTGACTGCTATTTTATCATTTTTGATCAAGTTCATGACCAAACCGCAGTTCATTGCATAATAGCAAGACCAAAAGCAATTCATTTTCTCACTAAGTTACTCCTTACGGTAAAAATCAAACTTCCCTCAATAAATAAAATACTTTAGTGATGTCGCAGCGCCGCTGTACAGTTTTATTCAACTAAAAATATCTCATAAACTAAATGTATCAATTGAAAGATTAGAAAATAAATGCGGAGGATCACTTCTTTGCTACATTCAAAAGCAAAAGTTCACATGATAGAATAGGAAAAACTATAAAAAGAGAAGCAGGGAAAGTTTCGAGAAATATTTACAAATCAGATACTCACACTACACGAAGTGTTTAAATGGGCTGTACAAACACAAAAGGTCTTTACATATTTTATCCTTCAAGTGACATTAATAATCACAAAACCTTTTTCAACATCTAAAAATGGTACGAAGAGATGCAGACAGTCTAAGGCATGCAAAGCTATCAGTTATACAAGATGGAGAGGAACTGTTTTCCGTTTGACTAAGTAATGCATAGTAAGTGCTCCATTCTTTAACGGTAGAGAGAGAGAGAAATTGTGTTTATAATCCGCCAGCAACTGCCTTGTGGACTTATCCAAACCACTCCAGGGAAGACCCAGTAGCACGTCGACCCTGAGTTTGCCTACCCTTTGAGGAATGGACGGAAAAAAAGAAGAGCATCAGTTTAATACAAGCACGCCGGCCTAGCCAGCCCGCTCAATCTTAGCGATTAGGCAGAGAAGCGGTAGATATTCTGATGATTACAGTCAAACTATAGATGATTATGACACTATTACGAATTTATTAAATCAGTGATAAACAACTTTGTGCTACTTGTGGTTTATATGTATATAAATTGCTGATTTTTTTAACATCTTATTTTCACTCTTTCATAATATAACATAACTTAAATGATATTTTTAAACTTCTACCTTTAAACTACAAAAGCATAAAAGTTAAAGGGCTACATTTGTGTCATAAGATAAAGTTTTCTGTTTTTGTTTTTGTTATTGACTACATGTAAAACCTCCAGGATATAAAGCTATTTTATTTCAACTGTTAACAGTATTTTCTGGGCTCACAACGTAAATCTAATTTTTCATACTTTTTTTTTTTAAATTAATTTTTAAACAGGCTGTTGAAAGTGTTTAATGAGCTTTTAACGCAAAACTAACTTTTTATCACAAGCGGTTAAACACAAATGGTTTACCAAAAAACTACTCTAACTTTGCAATATTTAGCAGCTTTGAGGTACCATAACTCTGAAATCGTTTGGAAGCTGTCAAAAATAACTTCAAAAATGAATTATATGGGTTAAAACTATGAATACACAAAATGTCAGATGACCATTTTTTTTTATCTATAAAGTTATGGTCCATCAAATATCGAAAAAAATCTACTGTAAGCTCCAGATACTCAAACTTTTCGTATATTGGTCAATAATAATTCAATCATAGCTTTTTCACAGAAATTGTTGGGTTTTCTGGAAGAAATCTGCATGTAGTCAAAGTTCGAAGTAAAACTGAGGGATACCCATGAGAACTTTTAAAAAACTAGATGATTTTGTATGAGATGACCTATTTCATATGAAAGTTTTAAAAAAATTTAACCAACAGCTATTTATTCATTTATACTAAAATTAAAAAATTTGTTACCAAGGAATAGTCTTTAAGCATTACCATTTGAAGATGAAAGAATTTTGGTTAGACGAGCAACAGCGCTTTCAAATACATTGGGAACATAATGAAGGCCGTCCCAGGGACCATCAGGGTATGATGCCGACATCCAATAAACATCCAGTACTGGAAGTCTCTCTTGGCTTATCTTTTTGACTCAGTAAGCATTCCATTCAATAATTCTCTGTAAAACAATATCCCATTATAAGATATTGACATTATTATTCTTTTATTTATCTTTTGAGAACACCACATTATCATACTTCAGGTATTTAAAATAAATATCAAAACACAAACCTGATTTACAATGAAACGGTTTTCATAAACATACTTTATATCATGATAAACCGGGGTAGTTGTTTTCCATATTATTTTAGCAAAACCATTAATCACATTGTTAGTTCGTAAATCAGAAATCATATCAACAAACTTATCCATTAGCATCTTCGCCTGACTCATACTTAAAGTTCGCAGAACATGCAACCCAAAGTTAATGAGTAACACACTGTTGTTATTTTTCATTTCATCTGTTAATAAAATACTTTTAATGTCAATTAAAAATTGATTTTCATCAAAATCTTTATTATCAAAAAAATAGTTAATGCTTTCATTTGTTAAAGGATAGATCCATGTATGAGTATTTTTACAAATGTACATTTTTAAGCAAAGGTGGGTGCTTTTCAAACTTTCATACAAGTACCATTGCAAAGAATCGCCGAAAATCCATAACACTCTGCTTTCTGATTTATTGCTGGAGGTTTTGGAAAGTTCATTTAGTATTAGGTTCCTTTCAAAAGAATCGCTTTCTTCAGATGTGATGTAAGCATTATTACTCCAATATCCATGAGCTGCATTAATGATGCAAAAATGTTGTGACTCCCACTCTTGCTTAATTTTGCTACGTTGCGGAAAAAAACCAGTAAGAGAGTTGTTTGATCTCGCCTCGATTGCAAACATTTTGGCCAAATAAATCCTGTCAATCTGCTTTCCAAAATACTTTTCAGTTTGTTGCCTTGCCTGATAGTTACCTACATCATCATCAAACAGTACTGTTAACTATTAAGAATATAGATATTTAGTAAATCACTCTTAAATCTTAACCAAAGGTATTTTCTAATTTTACATTACCTACATTATTTTAGCTCTAAAACTCAACATAATTTAAAAAACAATTTTTAAATTATTTTTTTTCCTTTGATTGAATTGTAAATATCTTTCCCAAACAATAGAGAAAATAGTACAAAGTATGGAAACACACTTCTGTAAAAAAAGGGGTTTAACGTCGACCTAAAAAAAGCCTTTTTTGAGATTGATGGCAACAAGAATAACCGTTTAAAAGACACCAAGCGGGCTCCTGGCGAAAAGGGCAACTAGGGCCCTATATGCACAACATGTCACACTCAACTGACATTAATCAGAGTCTTGCAAAAGTATTAAAATATGAACAGTAATTATCATCATTATTATTGCTTCATTATTATAATGTACAGATTGTTTTTTTCACAGCAAAATGTTTCAAGAAACGTAAACAATTTTATTTAAAATAATTGTTGATTCGTGTAGGAACATGTCTCAACTATTTCCAATGCTGTACAAAAAAACTTACACAGCCTAGGCTAACTTTCAAATCGAGTCCCCAGATGGGCTTTTAACAACTTCAAAGAAAAAAAACAGTGTAAAAGGAAAAAGAGACCTACATCATACAAAAACATAATATGTGGGCATAATATTATACATGCATTATTTTTTGTCATGTAACCATATGTTGTGATTATCAAGTTTTTCAAAGAATTTAGCACTTAAGAAAACTGTTTTAAAAACAAAATTTTAAAAAAGGCATATCAGTACTATATTAGATTTTTTTTTTTAATAGTCAACATAAACAAACAATGAGGTCTAAAACAAACCTAAACAACATAAATCAACGATTGTGAGGATAGTTAATTTTTCTCACCAGTTGTACAGAAGTTTGCGAACTTTAGCATGGACAAATGCAACTATCAGATCTTCCATGTCCAAATTCACACGAATATTTCTTTTGATTGAAATCAGAGCAAGTCCTGTGAGCTTCTCTTGTGACATGGATTATCTTAGGTATGGCTTGATCAACTGTAAAGCAGAGAAGCTTCTTTCCTCGGATGCTACTAATACTGGAAGTGTAAGGACGAGATGCAAAAAGATGCTGAGGTCACAGTACAATAATAGCTGCCCACTGTAAATGTTGTTCAGCATGTCTTGTGAACACTAAGAGATATGCTGTTGATTGTCTTTTTAAAGGAGGAAAGTGGATGTCGTGAATATTGTTTTAATTTTTCAATTTTATAAATAAAAAAATTGCATACAGATTCTCTGGTAACAACTCAGACAAGTATAGTTGAGAAGTTATAGAATCTAGGAAAAAAGAATGCTTTGTTCGTGCCTTCCAACATAAGAGCGATAGCGTTCACATAATTTAATTAGTAACGTTAAATCCCTAAAATCACTTTGATGCTTTATGATAGTTGGTAATCTTTTCCAATAAAGAAGAGGACAACTTAGCAAGACTTATTCTGCTTCTTTAAGCACATAAAATAAACCACTTTTCTGCTTTATTTAATACTTGGCTTGGCATTATGGTTAATTTGAACTAATAACAAACAATTTAAAAGAATATTTATATTAAAAGATAAGACATCTTTTCATTTTATGTCTTATTTTATTTAATTTCATTTATGTCTTATCTTATTTTAAATTATGCTTAAAAGTTTTGATAAAATTTGCATTTATGTAGAGTGGTTTGGCAGTTATTACATCAAATTTTAGTGTATACTTTTATAGTCATGTGATATATATTTCTGATAATATTCTAGCGAATTTGCATGCTTCATTATTTTCCATTAGAAAGTGGAATAATGAAATAGACACACAGGCAGTCTATTATGTTTACTGTATATGCTCAAATTTTATACCATGTTATTTTAGTGGAGATAATTCTAGTAAGAAAATTTTATACCATGTTATTTTAGTGGAGATAATTCTAGTAAGAAAATTTTATACCATGTTATTTTAGTGGAGATAATTCTAGTAAGAAATGTAAGAGAACTTCAAAAAAAATATGTGTCATTTTTTTACTAAAATTTAGTACTTAAAGCGCTTAACAAATCCGTTGTAGCAAACTGTAAAGCTGGTTGGTCTAATAGTCAAAAAAATTCAACAGTTCATTTTCCAGAAGAAAGCAATTTACGAGAACGATGGATACACTTTGGTAATAAAAGATATAAGGTTCTGTAAAAATATTCAACTATTTGTGTTGACCAATTTGATGAAAAATTTATCAAATACTAAATATATTATTTTAAAGGTTCATTTAAAATTGTTTTCAGTCTGAAATTTAAATCATTTTTTGTACTAATTTTGATCAAACTTTTGAAACAAAGTTTCCTAGTCTTATTGCATGTGTTTCACACTTATCGTATATATTGTTCAAACACTCGTGTAACTGAAAATGTTATGTGTTATCTTAAAATGTGCTTTGAGTCAGATCTATAATGTACTCATGGCTTCAAATGAAAGATTAATGCATTTTTAACATTTTTAAAAATGTTTTTAAGTATATAAATTGAAAAAAAAGGAATATTAAATAGACATTTGATAAGTATTAATATAAATATTACTATGAATTAAAACTAAAGATAAATCTGTTTCAAACATTTTAGTAACTACTTTTTAAGTTCTTAAACTGAAAAAGATTAGAATAATCATCATGATTATTTGAGTCGTAATCCATCTTATTGTCAACACTTAAATGTAATTCGATTTCACACTCAAACATTTCATGAATAACATTCTCTTCCCTTTTCAAAATGTTTTGAATTAAAAAGTTCCGGTTTTTATAAAACCACTTTGGATGTTATTTGCCAAAGAAGGATTGTTTATGGATGAATTTAACACTACGGGTACGGTACGGTTTTCCTTTATTTCTTGTATTTTATGGTCGATCTCCCATTATCGGCAAAAATAATTCCAATTTCATTTCCCCAAAATGCAACTACATCGAGTAGCTGAAAGATTTGCTTTGTTTTGCTTTATTCTCACATGTATTACACGTGTTACTTTATTCCCACATGTGTTACATGTGGGAACAAAACAACAGAAATTGTTTGTTTTTAGGGCAAAACTCGCTAAGCTCGATAACAAATGTGATTAAAAAATGCTTAGTGATGGAGCAAATATTTCCCTGGAATTTACTGAAAATAAAGTGGTAATGCTTTCTTTATTACTTCGAGCACTTTCTTTATATGTCCATATTGAAAAAACGCATTGAATCATTCAAATATCGATCGTTTTCTCCCAATAGCATAAGAATTTCAGCAAACCAATCTCTTATGGCATTTTCAGTTACTCTCTAGCTTGGTTTAAATATTCACCGAGTTTTTAAGATAACTCTTCATGACGACGTAGAGATGCATAGAACCAACCTTTTCCACGACAATTGTGAGTAAATTTTCATATTTTTGGATTTCATGTAATTTTTAAAGTATCTAACAGCTGTATCTCAGAAATGGCGAATCCTATTCTGGTAAACTTTCAACTACCTTGTTTTTAATGTGTTCACCCAATATCGATTATTATCGATTATATCGATATATCGATTCATAACCACATTTTTGTATCTTTATGGAAGCTCTTCCAGATATTTTTATCGCAAAACGTCTGATAAGAAATTCCAAACGTCCTAATTGCTACGTACGCAACCATAACTTTTTAACAGCAACATTAGCATCATTTACTTGTTTATCTGTATGCTGAAGTTTATACCGTTGAAGAAGAATATATACAATTAAAGCAATATCCGTTTTTATTTTTAAAATATGATAAGTAGAGAATCACTTATTGTTAGTTAATACTAACCGTACGTTCAAGAATACTAAATTTATACCATAATGGTGAGCAGTTTTATCGATTTTAATAATTACTTATGTTTTATTTACCTGTATTAGTTAAATTTAGAAATAAACTTTTATATAATCTTTTAAAAATTCGTCCAGCTTGAAACGCTTTTCACTGCTGTTAAAACATGTTTTTTAAAGTGCGAACGCTGTGTTAATAAATGTAACAATGAGTTGCGGCTATTTTGAATTCAAATAGAATTGCATGGCCATGTTGTTCATGCATAAAATACAAATATAAACATTAATTAACTACTTGTCGCGAAATTTCTGATTGATTTTTAAAAGCCTTCGATAAGTGTAGATTCACAGTAAATGTGGAAACAACCCGAATGTTTTCAAAGATTCTTTCATAAAATTTGTTACAATTTTTAATTCACGCCATTTTTTAGTGAATTTTCAGTTAAAGTAAAAATTGTCTTGCGATGTTTTATTTTTTTGTAAATTTCTTATTGTTATTTGTTATCATTACTGGTATTCTGTTTGTAAAATATATACAATCCTTTCTCATGAATATAATGTCCCTTCAATTTCACTCAATGATTTCAATTAAATACATCCTTTTTTCGTATGTAAAAAAAACACACTCTCAAAACGTGCCATCAAGTCAGACGAATGCACATACATTACATCTGTGAATGTGTAATGTATTACTTGGGTACTTCAAAACATTTAGTCAGATTTTTGATTCATAAAAATATAATACATTTTTATAAACCTAGTTTATTCTTTTTGCCCAAGTATCCAAGATGTAATCTGACTTAACTCCATCAATTATTTTTACTAAAGTTGCGTTTATATTGGTGAACAAGATCTTTAAAGTATAAACGCCTGGATTAATGAAATAAAACGAATCGCACTATTCGTAGACAATCGCACCATTTCCCATCGATCGCATTTGATTATCAAAGCTCAAGTATCCAAGGTATAATTTAGTCAAAAGAATAGGATGAAATGGGTTTTTGTATTTCCTTCTTTGCGAGGCGGTGTATTGTTATATATTAAAATTAAGTTTTGCACATTTTACATTTTTGGTTAACATAAAGTATTACCTTTTATAAACCAATCTTTCGGAGGATCTTTCTCAGCATCAAAATTGCTAAACTCTAGCATAAAGCTTACTTTATAGCTGCCTTCTGTTGGGATTCTAAACACTCTGGCATAAATTCCTTTTCCTGTGTATATCAATGGAACAACAAAAGATGCCGGTCCCAAAATTCTAACCCACCAAAAGTCTCCTCCTTCAGTAATTCTGTTACAATAATCAAATGCGGTTAAGAATATATAACTTTTTGAGCTAGTTGGTACCAGTGAGACGTTAAAAAGCACTTTACTAATATCTGTTCCTTGGCAAAAATCATTTTTCGCATGTCGAGTCGCTCTTTTTAAACGAGTAACTTTTTCAAAAGAGATAAGTGAATTAAAGTAAAATAATATAAAAAAAAAAAACAGATATTATAAACCACAATCCACAATACCATCATTGCATTCCATTTCTTAACGCTCGTCATTCTTGTAACAAATTTAACTGTACACCAACTAAAAAAGAAAAAATTCAGACATTACAATATTGTTGTAGTTAGTTTGATATTATCAAAGTGATAAAGTTAAATATGGTAAAACTGAAATTTATTAAATCACCTAAATCAAAGATTTGTAATAATCATTAAATGATCATTACAAATATTAAATTTGTAACGATATATAATAGATTTGTAATGACAATAGATTTGTAATGATATATAATGATCATTATAATGATCATTAAATGATCATTAAATGATCATTAAATGATCATTAAATGGTCATAAAATAGTTATGAAACGATTAAATTTGTTCTTGGAATGCTGAGCTTATTTTTGGTTTTTGGCCAAGCAAAACAAAGTATTTCTACTTTTGTGCTTACTGGGTAAATTGCAATGAAGACACATGTAAAAATTTCCTCTTAGCAACGTCCAAAGTTATTAACAAACCACAGTATAAAGATTTTTCATAACAAAAAAAAAAAACTTGAAGCTTTTAGTATATTGCGGAGTTTTAAAAAATGAAAATTCTATTTAACAACTGAAATACTACATGAACTATTTACTGTTTTTTGTGTAAAATATTTTGTGTGGTGATCTAAAACAATTATGTGACATTTGGTTTATCAACTTGAAACTTCTATTTAACAACTGAAATACTTCTTGAACCATTTACTGTTTGTTGTGTAAAATATTTTGTGTAGTGATCTAAAACAATTATATGACATTTGGTTTATCAACTTTGCTTTGATGGCTAATGAAAATAACCAGTTTTGCCTCAAATTTACAAATTTATGGTGCAGGTAATAAAATCACAAAATATCAGGTCTGTTCATATACAACCTTAAAGGTGTTTTACCTAAACAAGATTAAATGAACATTAAGGGAGATGTTAATTTTTTTAAGCGAGATGTTGATTTTTTTTTTTTTGATTTGAGTAGTGATGAGTATTTGGCGCGATACTTAGAAGGTACAAACCAAAGTACCAATGAAGCATTTAGTGAAATTTTCTCTCGTGATTGCCAGAAAACACTTTTATTTAAAGCATCTGATAGAAGTGGGTATGTTTTCATGAGCAGTAAAATTTAATGATGTATTTTCAGCTCTGACCAATTTCTTGAAGTGCCTTTATTTAACACCAGGAAAATTATTTGTTGAGCCTGCTTTGATATTTAATAGTAAAAGAGTCAAATTTATACAGAAAAAATCAGCTGATACTGTTTAATATCCAAAGAAAAACTTAAGAGTTATCAGGAAAGAACTTATTTATAAAGCAAAAGACCAGTTGAAAGTTATTCTAAAGTATGTAGTGCTATGTAGTGCCATGGCTGAAGCAGACATTCCCAGAAAACAGTAACATTTTTCAACAGGACAATGCACCTTGTCATTAGTCCAGAAAAATTCAGGACAATATGGCTAGTATGGCCATATTGTCCTGAATTTTTTAGTTGGCCGAAACACTTTTGGACATTATCCAGCCCTGACCAGAATCCCCTTGGCTATAGTGTGTGGAGTGTAGTTGAGTGTAAGGGTTGCAAAAAGGCCCATTTAAGTGTGAAGTCACTAAAGTCATCAATTACCCGTGCTTGGAACTCAATGTCAAGGAACTATATAAAAAGCACCCGCGAGTCCTTCTGTCCTAGGCTTGAACCAATTATAAAAAAAAAGGAAACCTAGTTGAATGTTAAGGTGGGAAAAGTATTTATCTTAAACTTTTTTCCTATTAACATTCCATGAATATAATTTTGTGATGCTTTAAATGTTTTGAAATATGTTTTAAAAAGTTCGCGAATCGTTGCCGCACCCTGCATATATCATTTTTAAATAAAATTTTCAGGATAATCCTGCAAGTATTCATAGAATTATGAGATAATATTCTTTGAACTTTACCTCATTTTTTAAATTCTCTCAATGCTTATAGCTGCAATTACAGATCTTAAACAATTTCCGGGAAAAAAATCCTCTTTTACCATCAGCAATTGCGATTTGTGGCTCAATTTGAAGAAGCAGAAACAGAGTTTGATATCCTACGAACAGTAAGACCACGGGAACGGCGTTCATTGTACAATGAATATAGATTTTGCTTCAAAACTGTTAACGTCAGACGAAGCTCATTTGTTTGAGCTGAATGGAAGAGTAAACAAACAAAATTGTAGATTCTGGGGGAATTGTAAATCCATGGCCAACTCAAGGCCTTAAAAATCGTTTTTAAGGTTACTGTATGGTACGGAGTAACAGCCCATTTCATTGATGAACCAATTTTTTGTGTTAAGAAAGCAGAGTTAATGGAATTAGCGTCAACGGCGTGCGCTACAGACAAATGATTTTAAAAATATTGTGCCCGAAATATATCAATTGGGACTGTAGAGCATATGGTTTGAAATGGAAAGTGCTATGGCTTATGCTGCTCGAGAAACAGAGGGTAGATTACCCAAGATTTTTCATAGTGTCCATAGAGTTTTAAAAATAAAGTTCCAGGACTTTCATAGACATTCCTGAACTTTTATTTCCATTTTCCCGGATATTTTAATTAATAAACTCGTGAAATTTTAAAATAGATATTCTATGAAAATTTAGTAAAGTAAAAGCGAGTATAATTGAAAGGCATGTACAGTTGATAAACTTTTGTTTTTACAGTTTTATGAATTATCTTTTAAAAAGAAAAATACTAAAAAAGTTTCTTATAAAATTACTATGTGGACTTTTTTTGACTTTTTAACACGAGTTAAAAAAACTTCCTATGAGTAAATTATTTTAAATCTTATTCACTAACTGATTTCCCCAGTTTCGTAAATAAAAACTTTCAGCACTAAACATAAAATGTAAACATAAAATTTTAGTTTGGTAGTAAAAATTCTGCAGAAGATGATCATTTTTGCAGAATAGAATTTGTTAGTGTCGGAAGAAAATGATGAAGAAGAGCTGAAAAAAATAAAAATTTCTTGTTTAATTGAACATGCTATTTCTTTTACATATTTACGTAATTATTTCATACTTATTAACCAAATTTAATTACTCATCTAGTCCTTATCCAAATATAAGTCACCCAAGTCAATTATTAACTTAAAAAAACAATTACTCTATCTCAGTCAATAAAGATAGGTGCACACAATAACAAACAAAAAAGGAATTACACTGATGAACAACTCAATGCTACGATTGCATAGATAAAACATGGTGACTTATCATTATGTAAAGCATCATTTATCTGCGACATTCCAAAGGCAACTTTATCGTTCAGGTAAAAGGACCCTGCAAGCTCAATTGGTAGTGGCCCAGTCCCCATTTTAAGTACTTTTACTGAGTTAACGTTAGTTGAAATGCTTATTAAACTTACAGATTGGAATGTCGGTAGAACCTGCAAAAAAATACTTCAACTTGTTGCTAGTTATTTACAACATGAAACAAACAAATTTATTTACGAAAGGTAAATCAAGGTTATGTTTTCTTCTTTGTATGTTTTCTAAACTTTTATAGTTTTTCGAGCATCATTTAGCTTTGTTTTTTCTATATGTGATTTAGTTTTTGTCTTTTTCTTTAATCTTAAGACAGATATATTATTGATACGCTGTTGATGTTAAGAGAACCTTTACAATTAAAAGTTTTCGATAAAATAAGTAAAACTATCTCAATCAAATCAAAAGAAAACGAATTAAAATTTTTTTTCTAAGCTGCAACCGAAAATACTTTACTGATTGTTGAAATCCCTTTAAAATCAAAAGATTTTTTTATTAAAAATCTTAACATTTGATGCGCAGTCTCCAGACTTTTTGAAGGTAGTTTTATATTGTTGTTATTGGAAAAGAGGGTGCAGTTGTGTACCCTCTTTTCCAATAACATATAACAGTAAAATGTAATAGAGGTTTAACGAGGTATAGGTTTGAAGGTCATATGAAAAGAATCGTCCTTAGTAAATTTTAACTATAATAATTCTCAATATACTTTTTTTTTACTATTATGTGATGGTGGTATTCTTTACATTAATGAAATAATATTTTCTTACTTTCCTTGCGGTGTCTAATACTGTATATATGCAATCATCTTTATCAATTTCTCCGCTTTTACTCTTCTAGCTCTTCTTTAAACAAATTACTTTTTCTTCTTCTTTTTATCAGAAACGATGTAGCTTTTACATAGCGTTCTTTAACCAATTTTCTTCTCTGACTACTGCCGAACTCTTTTCTCTTTCTGTTACTTTCCTTGTTTTCTTTCCGCTCTTCTGACTTTTCTTCTTTCCGCTTTATCGTTTGATAAAGCGGAAAGAAGAAAGTCTTTCATTTTTAGCTTTTCTTCTTTCCGCTTTATTGTTTGATAAAGCGGGAAGAAGAAAAGTCAGAAGAGCGGAAAGAAAAAAAGTTAAAAACAACGATCGTTAAAAGACGTACACTCGGAGACTTGTATATATCAATAAATGATGAAAAAGTATCGTAACCGGAATACAATCAAAGGCGAAGACTCATAAACGATAAAACGGAAAGAAAAAAAGTTAAAACTTACGAAGACTCATCAACCGGCCGTGTAAATAAATGATGAATAGATACTTCACCCGAAAACAACCAAAAACTATAAATTCTTTAAAAAAATATAGTTTTACAGAGACGAGGGAGATAGATAAAAGGAAGCAGACGGAGTCTTAAAGAGAAGTAAAAGAGAGTTTTAAGGAAGTTTTTTAAGAAGAATTTTAAAGAGAGAGAATTTTTGTGATTAAAAAATATTTGAATAAAAATAAAGCTTTATGAGTTTGAAAAACAGAAAAAGAAGTAAGGAATTAAACAGAAGTCAGAAGAAATATTAATCAAAGAAGAATAACCAGAAGATTTCAGCAGTTTGAAATAAAGGAGAGATATTCGTATAAAAAAGAAGAACCAAAAAGAGGAGTAACCAATAAAAACAGTATCGAACACCACAAGCAGAGTAAGAGAGCATTATTTGTATTTATATAAACGTAGTGAATAAAAAAGTGCTAACCATTACACACTATTAGAACGTTTATTGAGTTATATTGTACAATAGAATATACTGAGGACGGCAAACAAAACCTTAACCCTTTACACATAACACTAGACCAATTCCTCCCTAAGTCCTAAACTTTACTAATACTACATACTACAAACAGACAAACATTTAAACCAACTAATAAACATTAAGTTATTTAATTATTTAAAAACATCGCCCTCACACTGGAGTTCCAATCGAGATCAACTTATTCACTTATATCTTCATAAATTAGTGAGGTGCTTGTACGGATTACATTTTATGACTCTTTCATTATTAATCATTTTCAAACAATTTAATTGTTTGTTTTGAAGAAGAAATTGAAGAGAAAACATTTAAAAAAGAAATCATTTTGTTTAAGAAAAAAGTAGAAAAAAAAAATTTTTTTTCAAGCAAATGAAATGCACATTTTTGATAAACATTTCAAAAAATTTTAATCAACATCAAAAAAATGGCAACGTCATTCAGGTTCACCTCACACCAATCATAATCCTAATGCTATACCACTATTTTCTTCAAAAACACCGTCTAAACCTAACTGTCTTACAGCCGACAACGACGGTTCACCATTAGAACATTTTAATCGAGATTCTCTTTGACATGAGGAATGTAATGGACATAATGAGTATATCGATAAAATCGTAAGTGAAAAGAGAATAGAATATAAAAATGGAAAAGGTTGTAAAATAACTGTTAAACTCCACAGCAAAAAAAGAAGCTGAAGCTTTTCTACTAAGACAGAAATATGAGAAACACGTTTTGATTGGTCAGAAAAACTTAAAAGCTTACTCAGACCAACGATCGATAGTCAAGCTTAGCACAGTTTAACGGAGTACCAGATGACGACATTAAAGAATTTTTCCTTCAATTTAAAAGAACAGCAACTTTCAACATAAAGGACAATAACGAACAACTTTGCTCTTTTCCACTTTGCTTAAATAAATCTGTTTATCTATTAATCTTATTATCTAATTATTTATTCTATTAATCTCTTCCACACCTAAGAAGACAAGATTTATAATTGACTCAACAAGCTTTTCAGAATGAGTATGAGCCATAAGAGACATACACACAAGCAGTCAGAATCGCTGGAGTAAAAAATTCAGTTAACATGGGTGATGAGGCTTTTATAGTTGAAACAGTAGTATAAAACATGACAAAACTACAAAATCAGTTGGCTAAACTAAACTCTGTATCATTAGCTGAGAGTGATACACCACCAGTGATTGCGTATAGTTCAACACCTGCGAATTTAGCTAACCCCGATGCAACTAGAGAAGTAGCAAGGCTCAAAGACGAGAACAAAAAGTTAAAAATGCGTCTACAGAGATAAACGAATAATCAGGATCATAACCCAATTCTAGCAAACCAACTAACCTGCTTTATATACAGTAAGACGGAACGTTTAGCAAGACAATGCAAACAGGAATACCAAAATCCTAGAATACCACAAAATAGCAACTCGCAGCATCAGTGCAGGAAAAACTTTACACAACAACCGTAATAGAGAAACAATAAAAACTGGACAACACGAAATTTTTATAACAGGAACAGAAATATGTATATCAAATACACTCAACCAAAGTCGAATAACCAAAATTAAAAAATTAACTCAAATAAACCACAACAAACTTACAAAGACGATAACTTTAGATCAAAACAACAAAATAACAACAAGAATCACGCGCAAAATACTGGATCAGGCAACCATGAAAATCAAAGAACAATATGCCGGTTCGCATACTGGGCGTAGATAGCATTGTCCGATATCAAGAGGATGGTTTCAAAATGATGACAACACGACTTTTGAATATGACAATGAGAAAGATTATCTTTGGAATGACTATTAAGATAACAAGTGCACCCCAAACGAGGATGAGAGTAACCGAATGCAACAGGAAATCAAGGACTTACGTTAACAGATCACCCATGAGATGAGCTGTCTATAAGATCAGTTTCGATATTTGCTACAATATATTACTGAGCAAAATCCGCCTCCACAAGAGAACGAAGAAATGAACAAGAAAGATTTTGATCCACCAAACGCAACAAGCTGTGAACTCCAAAATATGAAAAACATCAAAAAGGAAGGTCCAGAAATTATCAATGATAAAGCAAGGTTAGCTGGTAGCTTCCATGATTTTAAAAGTAATTTAAAAATTATTCAAATTAACACTGACAAAATAGTCACAGCTACCTACCCGAAATAGTTGATGATAATTCTTAAGTAGAGATAGAAGATTACGTTACACATCAATATTTCAATCCGGAAGAATATTGCAATTAAAATAAACAACGAAATTGATCAAAATTCTACAGATATCAGACTCTACGAAGATCAAGAGGATGCTTATAAACTACAGATATCAGACTCTACGAAGATCAAGAGGATGTTTATAAACTAGTGAAAAAGTTTCATCATACAACTCTAAAGAAAGTTAATTTAAATCAGCTACTTCACTTTCCACTCAAAAGCATATCACTCAATTGTGCCTTGCATAAGCCATATAAGGAAAGTAGAAGCCATAAAATGACTGCTCTACTCTGCAGTTCTTTTTGTTCATTCCGTTATTTCTTCTTTGTGCAAAAAATATCAATCATGAAACGATGTATGGTTTTAATACAGCTAAACCACTTCTCCATGAACACATAGAAAATAAGTTTAAATTTTTCTTCGAAAGCCAAATATTGTACTCAAAAGTTCAAAATCTTTCTCCCAATACCAAGTATAACTAAATATACTATTACGAACTCATATCACAAGAATGATGCTTTAGAATCTAGATTAACTAAGCCCTACTCAACTATAAAAACACGACGTTTCATTATGACAACGTTTTAAAGGATATAACAGTATTAGGTAAAGTATTGAAAAAGGGATATAATGATCCTTTGGCTGTTATATTAAAGACGCCAACAGATTTAAATGTAACAGTAAGAACACCAATTATTAAAACGCAAGAATACTATCAAAAGTTAAACAAAGTAAATTTAATAACAAATAACTTATTTTGTTATTTTGTTTCAGGTTTACCGAAAAGGTAAACGAATTTCAAGAAAAGAATATAAAGGTATTACGGATAACATGCGCTTGGATAATGCATTGGGAATATTCACCCATGTAAGCGATTTAAAATACATATTTGATATTTTATGATGATGATGATGATGATGATGATGATGATGATGATGATGATGATGATGATGATGATGATGATGATGATGATGATGATGATGATGATGATGATGATGATGATGATGATGATGATGATGATGATGATGATGATGATAGATGGTGATAGATGATGATGATAGATGATGATGATCACTTAAAATGTTACAAGCTTTTATTAATGTTTATGTATTTACAAGACATGCAAATGTTTATAAGCAGATTTTTTTTTAAGTTTTTTCTTCATAACTTTTTGACTTAGGACTGAAAATGAATGATATTTTTAACAATTTTTCCTATCATGTGATAATATAGTATGATTTATTCAAAAGAATGATAATTTGAAATGGAAGGAAGATATTCAAATTTTATTGAAAACATAACCGTGTAAAAGTTTACAAACAATTTCATGCCCCATTAAGAAAATCAAAACTTCATTAACAAAAATGTTTTTATATTAAAATTAATTTACTGAATATGATATTTACCTTTAATTGAATTTAATTAATTCAAAATAATAGAAAAGTCAAAATAATCGTCAAGAGGAAAAAAAAACTTAGTAACATGTGCTGTAGAGAAGATTCCTTATTAGCAAATTTCTGAGCTTTATGATGTGGCTAAATCAAAAAGTAGCGTACTAGTTAAGAAATACAGAAATCAAAAGACATATGAAAACAAACCTTTTTCAGGAAGGCCAAATATAACTAATGAACAGCAAGACAGAACTTTGGTAAGGAAATAAAATCAAGATCCTCGCAGAAGTGCTGTCCTGTTAAATAGCATTTTGAGCAATAATTCTGTTATTAAGTGCAGCGCAGATACTACAAAATGTCGTCTGGGTCAACGCAATTTGTTTGGTCATTGTCCTGCCTAGCAACTATTAATGTTGTTAAATAATCGCTCAACCAAATAATTTTTGCAAAAGATCTTTTGCATAGGACTTGACAAGAATGGTGAAAAGTCTTATTCAGTGACGAGTCAAAGTTTTGTATGTTTGGTAGCAATGGTATCAAGTTCATAAGACGTCTGAAAAACGAAAGGCTTGCTCCTAAGTATCAAATGCCAACAGTTAAGGATGGTGATGGCAATATAATTGCCATCAGCAATATTTGCCAACCATCACTATTTGGTGATTTTTCAGTCGTGATTCTATTGATCCACTTCATCGCATCGAAGGCGTCATGAATCAGAATATGTATTTAGATGTAATCAAGAATATTATATTGCCACATGGAAAGAAAAAAATGCTTCGTAGTTGGATTTTCCAGCAAGACAACAATCTAAAGCACCGTGCAAATCTAAAAAAAAATTTTTCAATTTGAAAAAAGTTCCCAGTTCAAACTTGTCTCATCAAAAGCCAGATTTAAAGCTAACAGAATATCTTTGGGAATATTTCGATTGTCAGTTGAAAGGCGAAAAACTGACCAATATTTTTTTCCAGTTGCTTTCGGAATGTTGGAAAATGTCCCGATAGATTTTTTGATCAACTTAGTTGACTTTATACCTTGTTGTTATTAAGCAATTTTAAAATCTAGAGGCTATCCAACAAAATGCAAGGGTGCTGTGATGAAAAATTGTGGAGGAATTAAAAATAGTGGTCTTATATATATATATATATATATATATATATATATATATATATATATATATATATATATATATATATATATATATATATATATATATATATATATATATATATATATATATATATATGAGAATAGAGAACTCAAACAGAAATATTTCGATGATAATAATTAAATTGCCTCTAAGGTTGGTGAAAAAAAAATTTTAACCAAAACTATGGTTCTTTTAACAAAATAAAGTAAAATGATTATTACTGTTATGCACACGAATGCAGCTTCATTTGAAATATTTTTGACTTGCCAATAATTAGAGTTACCACCTCTTAATGTTATTATAGACTGACAGCGCCGTGGCATGCTTTCAAGTTGTCGTTTTGGATAAGACACGCGGATAAGACTTTTTCACAACTCGTCTAAGCTGTTAGATGGTGGATTTTGGTTCCTAACACGACGTTCCATTATGTTCAAAGATGCTCAATTGGATTCATACCTGGACCGCAAGCTGACCACTTCAAAACTTGAATATCATCATTATTTAAATATTCATTAACAATATTTAATGTATGTAATATAATATTTCCTGTATAATAAAGAATCCATCTTTAATGTACAATGCAAAAGGTACTACAAAAGGTTAAAAAATGTCTACTATGTATCTTTGAGAAGTCAGACGTCCACCATCAACAAAAAAAACCTCTGTGCGAGCTTTTAAAGTTATTACGCCCGATACTATCACTGAGCCGCCTCCATATCAAGTGGTTTCTTGAACGTTACCGGCAAGATATCTTTCATCTGGCTTTCTGAACACTCTTGGGCGGCAATCAGAACTTACAAGGGTAAACCTTGACTCATTCATAAAAAAGACCTGCCCCCAACCATGTACTTCCTTATTCATATGTCACCTTGCAAAAGCCAGCCTCTTTCTTCGGTGGTTTACAGACAATCTGGAACCAGTACTGCTGCCCGAGGTCGTAAATTTAAAGCACAAATCCTTCTTCTTATGGTATCTTGATTAACAGCTGTTCCATGAGCTCAACAAGTTGTATTTGGAGACGTCGTGTTGTAGTGAACTGTTCTCTCAGTGATTGAAGCATTAAAAAAAATTTAATTTTATTAAGTTATTTTTATTGGATTTTAAGTTAATTTTATTGGTTATGTTAGACGTGGTTTGTTTCTACTTTACAATATTAGTATATATAATATTGTGTAAAAACTTTTAAAATAAAGCATTGATTAAAAAGGATTATTTTTTAATAAAACCATAACTTTAAATCTCATTACCGTATAGCTAAACTTTAATATTTTGCAAAAATATTACCAGAATTGAATTCCCTATACCCAAATACCTCGGAGTTCAAGCGTACTAATCGCTGTTCTAAAAATTTAAATTTAGACTCATGTATGATATAGTCTAATGACAGTAGCAATCTCATTTATTATTGGTGCATTAAAGCGACCAGAATGGTGACCAACAGGTACTTTGTCAACTCTGAATATGAGCTTGTGATTGTCAACTAAATAAACCCACGCATGGGTTGTAAGTGTTTTGGCGGGAAACTCAACGGTTTTGGCAGAAAATTCAACAGTTTCGGCAGGAATATCAACGTTGTTTGCTGAAAATCCGGAAAAACGTTCAAAAATTGAGTTTTGTATATGGAAAAGTGGGACAATTTTAGGGAGTTTATTTAATGAAAAACATATCTATCTCTTTTTTGTTTTAAAGATATGCAAGTTTTTTGTTTAAACGTTTCCTTTCAGTTAAAAAATTTTTGGTGTTTCAGGACTAATCCACTAACTTAGGGATGTCCATGATCAGGAAAAGAATGTTATCATTGAATTCATAACATGAAGTTTTCCCTAGGTGCAAAATTACAACACATTTGATAAATCCCCACAGAGTTACCACACTCCACCTCGAAGGGGACTCAAACTTGGTTCCAGCAAAAAGCATTCTGAAAATAGAGTCCTGCTCCAAACCTGACCAGAAACCTTCCCTGGGAAAATGTAGGCCTGTCTCCAAAATTTTGTGCAGATTGGTTTAATTGTCTGGATTTCTATAAAGAACAAACAAACAGCAAACAGACAAACCTTGTCTTTATTAATATGGTCTGTAGATTCATAATTTGACAACGGTTTTACAAATGAATTGATAAAACCTTGATAAGGTTACAACTAATATTTTTGATTGTTCCGTACGTTATAATACTAGTTGTGCCTTTCAGCTTATCTATTTGTGGGATAAAAACAAAATTTCTGAGATAAAGCTTTGTGAAGAAAGATTTTCCAATAGGCTTGATTAAATGACCTCCTCACACAACAAGAGATGTTTGAATAATAATTAGCACTTCAAGGATGGGTTTTAACCTCTTGGGATGATAATGATAAAAGGAAACATGATTACAGAAAATGCAATTAATCTTGTGAAAACCAGACTAGCAGAGTATGAGGTTTCAATGGAGGAAGATGTTGTTGCAGCAATCACAGATGGAGCAAGTGTCATGATGAAGTTTGAGAGAGAAACAGAACCTCTTCACTTTTCTTGCGAAGATGAAGACTGAGATTGAGAAGATTAAAATGGCATTGATTTTCATCCTAAATTAAAAGTCTTAATTACAAAAGTCAGAAAAATTGTAATTTTATTCTTCAGATCACTAGTCAAAAATGATGACATGCTTCAGCCTCATGTCAGAAATCTTTTTGGAAAAGAAAAGCAATTGCATCTTGGCACATGAACTAGGTGAACAGTCTCTTGAAAATGCTGCAGTGTTACTATGAAATGAAAAAGGAGATAAAAATGGCAATGGTGGAACTAGATCCGAAATTCAATCTTGATGAAGAAGAACTTACTAAGATGAAATAAATTTGTGAGGCACTCACTCAACTTGAGATGGCTGTCAATTTCCTTTGCCAAGAGAGTGCAGATCTTATTCTTGCAGAATAGATGCATGTAATTTTAAAAAAAGTTATTGATAAGAGATACAGCTTAACTTGAAAGAAGGTGTACCCCGACGGTGACCATTTAAACACAACAGTTGATTAAAACTTGCATAAAACATTAACAGAAAAGGTTTTTGCGTCTTGAACACCATGCAGTGAGCAATATACTCTTTTACAACCTTACAACGCTCACAAGCATCTTTTAAAGTGTGTTCAACAGCTTGTTTCATAAATTGTGTTGTTGTCTTTACATTTAAAAAAAATGAGGAAACAAAAACTCTCATCAGAAATGCCCAATCATTTGAAAAAAGAATTCAAGAGGGGAGAAATTTAAACTTAGTTTATCTGTTTTCTCATTTAAATTTTTATGAATTCATAGAAAAATCAAGTATCTCTGTGGAAAAAAAATTTAACAAACAATAGTTTGTTCTCTCACAATTCAACTGCTTCAAACAAAGTTCAAACCGAAGTAAGAATATAAAGTTGATGATCCAGATTTTAGAAATTGCAACTCTAACTGAAGAAACAGGCTAAAAGAACATTTTTTTCTTGTGACACTTTATGTGTTTGATAATTTTGTGTCAGCATTACAAAACTGAAAAATAAATATTTACATTAAAAATCAAGTTTATTTAGTTTTAATTGATATAAAGTACATAAAAGTAAACTAAAAGTTTTTTTAAAAGAAATATGTTATGGTTAAATTTCAAATTTGTTAAACTTTTCGTATAAACTGTTTAGTTGAAAACTTATGATAAAAACTGGGTTTTAAAATTTGAAACCTGTAAAAACCTGAAACCCAGCTTTCAAATATTAAACCCTAAAAGGACTCACTAAAAAACCATATAATAAAAACAACAAATAATAATAACACTAACACAAAGAATTTAAAAAGTGTAATAAAATCAATAAACAATAAAAGTAATAATCAGTAACAATAGTAATAAGTAATATATAATAATATAACCAAATTAATTTAAGATTAGAACAAAAATGCCAAATAATAGCAATAATTTAAAGATTAGTAAAGTTAATAGAAATCATAAATAAGAATAACAATAAAAAAAAAAAAAAACCTGCTAGCACAAGCGTGTTTTAGAGGTTTGAATATAAAAGTATTTATCAGAATGTTGCGGATCTCACGTGTAAAGGACTTAAACAAATGTATTGTTTGAACTTTATTTTTTGGCGTAGAGAGATTATTGATTTGAATGAGGAATTGAAACCAAGATCTTGATTAAAAATAAACCAAAAAAATGCAGCGACTGTATATGTTGATAAAATAACAAAACAATTATTAATGGTTTTAAAAAATTTTTAAATATAATGAAATTGAAAAACAAAAACAATTAGAAATATTTATAAAAATCTAAAAATGTAATGAAAATAATAAACAATAACAAAAATGAATACTATAAAAACTTTTAGAGCATCATTAAAAATGATGATTAACAACAATAACAAATGATAAAAAAAACATCAAATGTAATCAAAGTACTAGGTAATAACAATATTAAGTATTAAAACAAAATTTAAAATATAATAAAAATATTAAATATTAACAATTTAAAGTAATAAAATTGCAGCATTATTAAACGGAAGATAGTTTCTTTGACAAACGGATGGGATGATGAGACCCTTGACATGGGGGTGAGGTGTGTGCTCAAAGAAGTTTTGAAGAGGGTGGAAGAAAATGACCCTGCACGTGGAGAATGGGAAGTAAGTAGTGATGAGGGTAAACAATGGGTTGCTGCTAGCTCTTTGGCATTAAGTGCTCTTATCCAAATAGGAGGAGTGACCGTTGAAGATGTAACGTGGCTGCGTAAAGACAGATCTAAAGTTCACATAAACATGGCAGAGTTGGACGCCGTACTACGCGGTGTTTACATGGCTTTGACATGGAAACTCAACAAACTCCAGTTGTTCACAGACTCCGTAACGGTTTTTCACTGGATTTATGATACTGCAACTGGAAAGTTCAGCTGAACTGCTTATTCGGCGAAGAGCGAATTTGTTCCGGGAGTTCGTTGACGAAAATAACTTGGACGTCAATTTAAATCTTATATCATCGAAGGATAACTTGGCCGAGTCATTAATTAGAATATCCTGGTTGGTGGATGAGAATGTTAATACTTGACGACCTTGCGAAGTGAGTCGGAATTGCGGTGATGTATAGAGAATCAGTTTTGGAAATACACAAGCGAACTGGACATTTTGGAGTCAGAAGAACTTTGCACTTTGTTTGGGAGAATTTCTCGACTGCAACAAAGGAAGATATACAAAAAGTAATTCGAGAGTGCGAACTATGCCAATTGATAGATCTGGCGCCCGTTATGTGGACGCACGGGAAGTTAGATGTCAACGAAAATTGGAGAATATTAGGCATGGATATCATTCATTACAGAGCGAAAAGCTATTTGAGCTTAATTGACTGAGGGCCTTCAAGATTCGCACTGTGGCGTCAACTGCCACACTCGCAGGGAAGCATCGCAGTAATTCGACAGTTATAGTCCATGTTTTGCGAAAGGGAAGCACCAGAAGAAATATTGACGGACAATGACACTACATTTAGAAGTGAAGAGACAAGAAAATGTTTTGAAAGCTGGAGGGAGGTGTTTGAAGCTTAAAGCCGCTTACTGTCCTTCGGGGAATGGCATTATCGAGAGAAATCACCGAACTCTCAAGAGAGTGGCGAAGCGATCAAATATTTTTATATCGGAGGCTACTTATTGGTACAACGTCTCAATCAACAATGAAGGAGCAAGTCCAATGATTGTATTGCATATCTTTGCCCAAAGGGTCAAAGGATTGGACGGAAAGGCTGAGCTGTTGATGTGCCTGTAAACTCACGATTTAGCAAGAGTGTGTAGCTGAAGCCACCAGAGCACGGTGAGTGACGAAATAGCTCAGGATGTGTCGGAGCAAGTGATCGAGGTGGACGGAATGTCGCGCTACGTAAAGCATATCAGACCATGAAGCGGAACGCAGAAAACTCGAATAAACAATGTGACAGATGTGGAAAAAGAGGCTGGTAATAATGGTGCAAGTTGCGGCGAAGACATGGAAACCATCCCGGCAAGCGAGGATATGAATCATCTGGACACTGGCGAAGAGGTCCGGAAAACCGAAGTGCCCCGTCGGAGGAACAATCGAGAACGACGAATACTCCTTAAATACTCTGAAGATTGTTGCTCTTTATTGCTATCCCTAAGGATTAAGGAGGAGTGTAATTGAATTACGTGAAAACGTAGAAAAAAATAGAAACTATCTACATCGGATTTGATTGACGTATTTACCTTGAGAAATTTTTTATGAGTGTGTTTGAGTTAACTTGCAAAGTATAATTGAACGCGAAATTTTTGTAGAGACAGATTTTTTAATGTGTTAAAAAGATCTAAAATAACCTAAATGAGTATCCAGGTATCCGGTCATTGAACAGAGGAGGTATTGAGTTTAATAGTTAATAACTGCTATTGAATAGTTGATTCCAAATATTTGGAAGAAAAAGTGGTGTCAAGTTACAGAAACTTTGGGATCCGGACAGTCATAGAAAATTTTTTAAAGTGATGTTAAAAAATTCTACCTTGGAAACTGAAATAGATATGGTTACTGACCAAACAGTTTAGCATGAAAATCAATTCTAGCTGGTACTACAAGATCAGAATTAGATGGTTTCGTTGAAGCTAGCATTTTGGCAATATCGGACTGGATTCTCCTATATTTCTTATTGTATATTTTTTCTCCTTTGTTCATTTTAGTGCCACAAATATAATGACAACAATAAAAGTAAAAAAAAAAAGAACCTAAAGCCCAGCCCTTGTTTATGTCTAGTTTCAAAATGTACGAAAATAGAATCGCTGTTAAAAATAGTTTGAGTGTATCAAGAATTGACAGCATGTTGGTATTTCTATTAGGTACTGATCTCTGTTGCACAATATGTAATCACTGTTGACTCTACTAAAAAAAAAAATAATTGGTTTCAGCTCTGCGCTTTTTGTTTACGGAGCATCAAGATGCTGTTTTCAACTCCTCATTCAAATCAGTAATCTCTGTCATCAAGACTATGCCCTCCTCCTCCATCTCATCATTTTCCTCCTCCCATCTTCTTCTTCCTCCTTCTCCTTCTCCTCCCATGCCAAGAAAGAGTCTGACTTGAATATTAGTTTATGACAAGTTCAACTTTCAATCCGCCCTAAGGTTTTGTAAGCTGCGAATGTGATATATACTTTGATTGCTGCCTTTTTGATATTAATTATTGTTTAATTAACTCGATTAATGTACTTTTTCAAACATAGAGATGCTGTTTTCAACTTCTCATTCGAATCAATAATCCCTCATTGTTATTATAAAAACTATACAAAAAGTTTAAAAAAAAAAAAAAAAAAAAAGCATAATCATTTATCAAATTTCTGTTAGTCTGGGGATGATATGTCTTGTTTCAATAAAAAAAAACTTTCACGAACTTGTTACAAAACCCGCGCCCTTGTTTGTGAATGTCGTAAACAAAGTAAAATGTCGTTAGCCTCAAATCTAAATACCAGACGAAGAATGAAACGATGAATAGAGTCCGCAGTTTCGTAGTTGAAACACAATGCTCAAAATCAAAAATGAAAATTAGTTAAATCTATTAAAAGTTAAAGTTAGAAAAAAGGTGTACAAAAAAGTAATGTTAAACACTTTTTATAATAGAGCTGTGCAAGCTCATTGACGCCACTTTATTGATTACTTTTTCAGCAATGGCAAAATGCAAGATCAGGTCAATAGACTCACAAGCAAATTAATAACATCTTCAAAATTAATTTTCATTCACATTTTCGGCTTCAAGGTCCTAAGTCATTTAAACGATTTTGTGTCATTGTTGATCTTAATACGTTTTTTATTCTTTTTAACACACTAAAAGATCGTTCTGATTGGGCAACTGTCACTGGAATTGTGCAAAATAGCCTTTTTGCAATTACAATGTTTGGAAGTAGCACATCCAGTTTGTTTTTTTCAATTTCATTAAATTATTTAACGGGCTGAAGAGAAATATTTTGTATATTGGCATCGCGAATTGGTTTTAAATGTGGTATTTCATCTCTAAGATAATCATCGCTTTCATACATTTTGTATTTCTTGATTATTTAAATCACGGAACAACCACGGAACAACCACGGAACAACCACGGAACAAATACATTGAATAAATAATCTATTCCTTTTTGATGCATCAAATCACCTTGTCATATTTCCAATGATGCTATTCATGAAAACGTTGAAAATAATAATTCTAAATTCTTCTGTCGGCGTCCTTTTTAACTCTTGTGCTGTTTTTTTGCTCTTAGTATATCTTTTTCCTGAAAATTTTGTGTTTATCAGTAAAAGATGTGCCCAATAATCTACATTCATTTAAAATAGTAGGATAGACCGGGGGAATGCCGACACCTTAATACAATTTGATTTTTATGATTTTTTCTAGGTTAGTTACAATTTTGGTGAAAGAACCTAAAGATTTGTCCTAATTTTCTGCATCAAATTAACATGTAATGTTTTAAAATTATTTACGTTACAAATGTTACATGAATGTTTTTCGTAATTTAAGCTCATTGTTGGTTTTTCCCCCGCCACCAGGGTAATTGCGACACCACTTTGGGGTAATACCGACATTAGTAATTAATAAGACAATTATTTTGCCAAATATGTTTTATTGTTATATAGAGTAAATAAACGTAGTATATAATTGATAATGACAAAGTAAGACAGGTTAACTCTTTGAGATACAAAAAAACTTTTTTCAAATTGAAGATTAATGAGTAGGGCAAAAGTTTTTTTTTTAGGATGGGTGTTCATTTTAGTTTTCACGATTTTTCCAACATTGCTAGACCTATTCTTCAAGAGTTTAAGTTTGACTTTAGGTATCACCATAGGGTTGTCCATAAGTTTTTCTAGTCTAAGTTTGGCTTTTACATCTTTAATTTCTTTTCTCTTTTTAGCTTCTTCCAAAACTGCTTTTATAGGGGTACTTGTCATGATTATGGAGTGTTGCTTTCTGTTATTGCGATCATCTTTATCTGTTGACAAGGATAGAAGGGGTGACAAATATTCCAGAGTTTCTTTGAAACATGTTGGGCTTTAGAAGGGTTTTGGAAGTCTTTACTTTCTTAAGTTAAGCAAACAGGAAACAGTTACTGGCTCTAATGTTTCTAATAGTGTCATAAATCTAGTGTATAATGGCGAAAAACTCTAAAATAGCTTTTTTTTTAATATAAAAAATCCGTTGCTAGGGGTGTCGCTTAGAAAAAATTATAACTTTGTTACAAAACTTACAATTTTAGAAAAAAACTTTTCAATTTTAATTGAAATATAATTTATTGTAATGATTTGTATATATTCGGAATGTAGAATGTTTGAAATTTCAGAATTTGTAATTTTTGCCACCATGGAGCAATACCGACACCTGTCGGCATTGCCCCATGGTATGGTGTCGGCGTTACCCCGGTGGAACAAGTTGGCGGAAACCTATAGGTTTATATGTAACCTATAGGTTTATATGTAAGGTTATAACCTTACAAACTACTGCTAGCTCCAAATCTTAAAACGGCTATGCCAAAATGTTGGTTTTAATATGTGTTTTCTAGCTAATTAAGTGGTTTTTTAGTAATACTAACAATTAGAATCTTACCTCAGTTCATCCAGGAGTCAGTTTTAACATGGAAAACTTCAAAAATTTGTTATTTATTTATAGCAAAACAAGCAGTTGGCGTACTAGCATAAAACTCACTGAGCGCTTGTTTTAGTGTTGTCCGCCAGGTAGCAGCACTATACAACAGCGCTTTACTCACAAAATACAACTACAGAGCAGGCTGTCGGATTTGCCTCGTGTGTTGGCATTTCCCCGGTCTACCCTATCCCAGCCATCTGTTATTGTATCTAGTTCAATAAGAAGACCTGACAAATTGGTTATTACTACATAAATTGTTCCATTACGAGCTTGTAAAACAGTATTTCTGTAATTTATAGCTGCAAGAACTTTGTGCCATACTTTTGCCAGTTCAGAGGATTCAAAAAATTCTATATATTTTTTTTATTCCGTTAAGATCTGATCGAGTTTCCGATGTTAAGTTTAATTCCAAAACAAAGTCTATTGATATTTTAATTTCATTAATTTTTTTAGCAAATAGTTTAACGCTTTCAATTCTTGCTGACCATCGTGTATTTGACATAGTATGCATAGAACATACAGTATTAAATTTTAATATTTCCCATCTTTGTGGACTACTACTAAATATATTGTATAATTTTTGTATGATGCCGAAAAATCTTACAACTTGAATACAAGAATCTGCTACATGAACACCACATAAATTTAAACTATGACATGCTTAAGGAGAAAATATTGCCAATGGATTAGTTTGCGAAATGCGAGCTTGTGTACTTTTAAATGATCTAGTCATGTTGGATCCGTTATCATATCCTTGTGCGCGACAGTCACTTATAGGAATGTTATACCTCTATAGCGTTTCAAGAATTATATTAGCAATATCTTTTCCATTCTTCTTATTGCAGTCAACAAATTTAAGAAATATTTCCATAATATCGAATTTGTTGGACTTACTAGTCACGTACCGTAAAAGGAATGTAGTTTGTTCTATAAGCGCAGAATCGGGTGTTGCGTCTACAGTAAGGGAATATTTTTTCACAGTTTCTCTTTCCTTTAATATAAAAGTTCTCAAGTAATCAGCACAGCATGATATGAATTCATTTTGAATATCTACCGATAGTTGATGTACTTGCAATCTCTGCTTTTCGTTTTGTGTCTGTTTTACGTTTTTTAAGTGTTCTTTTAAAAGCGGATCGTAATGACTTAAAAGCTCTTTTAATCCAAGAAAATTTCCATTGTTCAAATCTCCAACACCCTTAAAGACCAATCCAAGCTAAGCAAGAAACAAAATTACATCTAATAATCGTTTTAATAAATCTTTCCATTTCTGTGTCTCATTTTGTATTTGTTTTACTATAAGGCAATAAATTGTGGTATGTTTCTTTATGTTTTTTTTGAAAAAGTTCGAATTTTAATTTCAATTGAAATTCGATTGAAAAAAATTTGAAGTTTACCTTTATAAAAGAAAAATAGAATGAATAAAGATATATATTTTGTTAAAAACTATATATATATATATATATATATATATATATATATATATATATATATATATATATATATATATATATATATATATATATATATATATATATATATATATATATATATATATAGTATTGTAGAAATTATGTTAATATTTCCAGTAAGAGTGCTCAATACAGCGTAGAATAAGTAGAGCGAATATATTATTTTTGTTGTTAAACCAACTAAATAATTAGCTTGGTTTATATTACATTACTTAAAGTTTCACGCAATAGCGATCATCAGATGTTATAAACCGGTTTATAACATCTGATGATCGCTATTGCGTGAAACTTTAGGTAATGTAATATAAACCAAGCTAATTATTTAGTTTATATAATAACAAAAATAATATATATATATATATATATATATATATATATATAGCTATTTCAAGTTTTTTAGACGCTGTTGTTTAGTCCACTTAGTTGTAGATTTACCAACATTAGCTTTTAAGCTGGACACAATAAATCTAAAATAGACTCAACATACCTTCGATATCAATTTTATATCTGAACTACAACGAAGTTTTTCAGAACAGTAAATTTAATATTAGCGGTGGTAACAGCAAAAAAAACCTAAAAACAAAAATGAAATTTAACAAATCTACTTTTTTTAAAAAATACCTACGTTGCATGAAATTCTAAAAATTAACACAACAAAATCCATTCTTACAACAAATACGCCTGCCATGCTATTATAAAATGGTCGCAGATTTTGAATACAAAATCGGTGCCGTTAAAAGATGGATACACACTGACCATTATTGTGCATCCGTAGAAACATACCACCATCCCATAGAAACCCCTCTGTGCGTAATGCTCATCTGAAATTTATGCATCACCTTTGAGATAATTTTAAATTATTATAAGTAAAGCAATATTTTTAGCAATGCTTAACCTAAGAAAGGTTCACTGTATTGCTGCAATGGATTCAAAACGTGGAATAGGCTTAAATGGAAAGCTTCCCTGGAACTTGCCAAAAGAGTACAGCTACTTTGTTAAAATGACCACTAATGTGCGTGCAGAAGGAAAGCAAAATGCAGTAATAATGGGTAAAAGAACCTGGTTTTCTATACCGAAAAAAAACAGGCCATTAAAAAACCGTTTAAATATAGTTTTAAGTAGCTCTTCGGTTGCAGAGGATTTTCCAGAATCTGTTCTGCTTGAATCAAGTCTAGAATCAGCTATAGAGAAGTTATCAAGTAAATCTTACTCTGATACTATTGAAAACATTTTTATTGTAGGAGGTTATGGTGTTTATAAAGAGGCAATAGAAAGGTTTTGTGAAAAAATTTATTTGACAGAAATAGAGGGTGATTTTTCATGTGATGCTTTTTTTCCAGACTTCGACAAAAATAAATTCAGAGAAATAGATGTTGATGGAATTGACAAAAGTACACAAGTAGAAAATGGTGTGTCATATACATTCCATGTGTATTCGTCTAATTAATAATTTTTAGAGCTATCAGATACTTTTATATCATGATTATATATGTCGCATTAGTATAATATTTTATATGCCATATGACTATGGATCCTGGAAGATATTATTTTATATACTTAACATGTTATTTATGCATGTATGTATCTGTGTATATATCTATTCATGCATTTATATATCTAAGTATGCATGAAACTATGTAGATATATATGTACAAAGACATAAAAATTTTCTTATTAGAGTTGTTATCATTGTGTCCAATACATATATATATATATATATATATATATATATATATATATATATATATATATATATATATATATATATATATATATATATATATATATATATATATATATATATATATATATATATGAAGACCACACTGGAAAAGCGATCAAGCTACATTTTTGCTTTTTTTGGGTTTTTGACCCTGTTATATTCGGCTGCAGTTTAACTATATAATAATTGACTATATAACTAGAAAACCGATCAAATTACACAGATATTTAGCTTAACAAATAAGTGAGCTATGGTGTTTTGAAGTTTAAAATCTAATTTACTAAAAACAATAAAAATGTAGCTTGATCGTTTTTCCAGTGTGGTCTTCATATATATATATATATATATATATATATATATATATATATATATATATATATATATATATATATATATATATATATATATATATATATATATATATATATATATATATATATATATTGAATAAGTATCCTAAATACAGATTGGAGTCATCAAGGAATCAAGCAGTTCTTTTTCTAATTATTAATGAGATTTTAATGACTTGTTTTAATGATATAAAAAATATATATATATTTTTTTAATATTTTAGTGGTAAATAGAAAATAAGAATGTTACAGATGGGGATAAATATCTTTTTACAGCTAACAGATGTTCATATATTATGTATTGTACTTTACAAATAACTGTAAGACACCTATAGAGTTGCTTTATGTAGACTGTTAATTTCAAATATATGGATTTACTTTTATAGATTTTAAAATTAAACAATGTATTTTATAAATAAAGTTTACATCGATGCATGGATCACTTTAAAACTAACAGATGCATAGGCTAATGAAATTGGAATAAAGCAAGATTTGTTTAGGAGAGTTTCAACAATGGCTTTTATAAAGTGTAAAATTTTTAACTATTTCACAGAAATCAAAGCTAAGAATAAGAAGACTGTAAAAATGGCAATTTATGTGATAAATCTTATGTTAGTATTGTTGCTATAATGCAAAAACATTTGATAAACAATTTTTTTCCAATTGATATCAAAGAAATGTTGAGCAAATAAGACAAAAAGTCATGCAAAACTACACAAATTCAGTCTCCAAAATGAGAATGTTGCTATTGCAATATGGCAGAATCTGTCTTGTGTTGAGTAAGGTAACTTGACAGAACAAGAAGCTTGTTATGATAAATCTATATATCTAAAAGAAAAAAATGTAAAAACCAGCAACACGAATTCACTATCTTTACACAGATTTATAGCTTTTTAGATAACGGACTTCAAGCATTGCAGTTATATGTATCTGGTGCTCTGTTGGTTCCATCTTGTACACTCTTGTTCCTTCTCAATGTGTATTGGTCTCTAAGCTTCTTCAAGGAGCTTCATTAGTCATTCAAATTACCTTAATCCCATAAAACTTTTAAAACATTTCTGAATAGTACTTTCACTAAAATCATCTAGAAGATTAAGTAAATTGTGCAGTTGAAAAATCGTTACGATATGATATTATGAACAGTAATAAAAGTTTCTGGAAAATAACGAGAAATTTGTTACGTTTCTCAAACCAATTTCATCTATAATTGGACAGGAAAACAATACAATAGAACGACGTTTCAGCGCGTTCTCACCATAAAACGCAATCAATTATCCATTAGGAAGCACTTCAATTGAGTTCTAGAGAGGAGGCCTACAGTCCTCCACTTTTTCTACTTTTGAGAAAAACGGAATTTTTCGTTTGAAGACTTCAGTAGTCTTTAATGATTAATATTTTTAATCACGAATGCGAAATTTGGTGAAATTGGACTTCCCTGGTTTTTGTAGTCTACAATTTTTTTTACATATAACATTTTACTCAACTACTAGGAGAGATAAAGCCTGGTGGCGACTATTAAGAAAAATAAGACTTTCACTAAATTTACTCTTTTAATGAAGGTGAATCTTTATCTAAATTAAACCCAGTAAGAAAACTGAGTCTTCTCTTTCTCCTAGTTTATCCTAGTTGACATGAGATGTGATTTAGTTCACAGTGATTAAATAAAAATTGAAAATAAAGATCGATAATGTTTTGGTAATATTTATTTGTTGAGGAAGAGGTTATAGTTTGATACTTTTTTGTCGATTTTTAATGTTAAAAGTAGGAATGCAGGTCTGGCAGAACCAATGCTATAGTATTATATATATATATATATATATATATATATATATATATATATATATATATATATATATATATATATATATATTATTTCTATTATTACTACTATTATTATTATTTTTATTATCATTATTATTATTATTATTATTATTATTATTATTATTATTATTATTATTATTATTATTATTATTATTATTATTATTATTATTATTATTAATATTATTATTATTATTATTAATATTATTATTATTACTATTATTATTATTATTGTTATCATTATTATTATTATTGTTATTTTTATTTATTATTATTATTAATAATTAGTTTGGTTTATATGACATTACTTAAAATTTCACGCAATAAGATGTTACAGGGTGACCACAAAGTATCCGCACAGATAAAGAGCTTAATAAAAAGCATGTAGAAAGTATTTGGAACACAAATTTTATTTTAAAACATTTATTGAACTATAACAATTATGATTCAAAGATTGAATTCGAATTTTCCTCCATCAGCAAAATAACAGGCCTGTAGGCGTCTCGGGAATGCTTCGACGGTGGCGAGCAAGTAGGCAGGGTCCAGAGAATCCCAAGCTTTCAGTAGTGATTTTTTTAAACTTTCAATATTTTTATGCGGCTTTTGGCATGCCTTTCCTTCTAGGACGCTCCAGACTGAGAAATCCATCGGGTTAAGATCGGGGCTCGATGGTGGCCATTGAGAAAAGTTGATAAAATCAGGAAAAGTTGCCGCACAAAAATCCTGAACTGTCTTCTTTTTATGGGCTGGAGCTCCATCTTGCATGAACGTCCAAATACGATTTCCAAGTTCTTTTTGAGCCCAAGGAACAATTTCTTTCTTGAGCATATCCAAATAATTGTCACCGTTGACCTTTATACCTTGTGGAACAAATATGAGCGGTGTCTTAACATGAGCCGTTATCCCGGCGAATACCATAACTGAAGCAGGATGAGAACTGCGTGAAACCGAGACATTTGGTTGAGATTTTGCCCAAACTCGATCGTTCTGCTTATTAAGAATGCTTTCCACTGTAAAAATCTTTTCGTCAGTGAACAAGATGTTGCGATAATCAATTCCGTTGAAACGGTGCAGAAGTCCAAGAGAACGGTCTTTACGTTTGACTTTAGCTGCTTGAGAAAGAAGTTGCGACTTGTTCTTCTTGTATGGTTTGAGCTTAAGCTTCTTTTTGATTATCTTTGCCATTGAAGTTCGTTTTATCCCCATTTTCTTTGCGAGACCTCGAGCAGATTGATTGGGGTTCAAACGCAGGCGATCGCGTACCTTTTTCACATTGCTCGCAGTGATCACTGTTCGAGGTCTTCCGGATTTTGGATGATTAGAACTTGTTCCCAACTCGTCAAAGCGTTTAATTGTGTCGTAAATTGTCCGTCTTGGCGCATGTAAACGGTTCTGAATGTAGCTCGCTGAGTAGCCTTTTTTGTGAAACTCGATGATAGATTGACGATAAGGAGAAACGCGCACCATTCTAAAAAAACCAATTGAACATAGTTTACAAAGTATATAAAGTAAAGTAAATAAAGTTTATGACATAATATTAACCAAAAACAACAAATAAATAAGAAAATACATAAGTGCTTTTATGCTTATATTTTCACAAGATGAAACCGTCTCGTGTGCGGATACTTTGTGGTCACCCTGTATATATATATATATGTATATCTCACACACATAGTTCAATAGGTTCCTAAGTGCAAAATAGTAAAATTACGAAAAACTAAGAAGCAACATTTTGAAACTTGTAAAGAATTACTCGCAACCTTAATTTTTTTAACCTTAAGTCATTGATCAAAGGTAAATCAAACTCAAAATTTCAATTACGTCATTATCTATGATATAACGTATAAAATAAAGAAAGAGGATTGAAAATTTCGAAATAATACCATCAATAGATTTTATTATTTACATTTGTTTATAAGTATATATGCTATAAATTAATTATCTCATGTTATACAAATGTTTATTTTTATTTTGTAAAACTAGTATTAAAATGGAAGCATATTCGAGCAGAATTTTATCACGCAATCATGATTGTGATTGGATATGAATAGTAGGATAGCTCCGTTGTCGAATAGTGCTGAACCGAGGATTGTATAATAGTATTTTTTTTTTTTTTTTCTTAAAAGTATTTTGAAATTTAAACCAGTTTTTTAAATTAATTCATAAAAATTAAAATATCAGACCAAATAACCATGCGCCATTTTATTACCCTTAAAGTAATCTTGTTAAATAGCGGAATTTGCAAATGATATATATCATCTTTATTTTTCGTGTAAAATGAAAAAATTCGCCACTCTTCTTGTAAAAAGCACGCATAAAGTTGAATTTTTTTAAATAAAAAAATTCCACCTAGTTTACCTCCGGTTAAGCCTAATTGGGTCCCAGCCGGGACCCAGTTGCAATCCTTAACTGGGTATGCTCCACTTTTACTGATTTGAAAGTCGAGCAATAAAGCTATAAATAAGAGCGCGCATAAAACTACGGAACTGCGTTGCAACCTGTAAATTCCGATTCGAACAGAACTCGGAACTTGTGATCAAACGCGATCAAAATTGGCCGGAACGCAGATCACTACAATATAGCCAATACATCCAAGGTCTTTTTAGTATTTTGTGTAAATTCTCCAATTGTTTATACTTTTAGTCAATTTTTATATTGAACACAATTTTTATATTGAATAACAATGGAAGAACATTGCCAAAGATACTGTGATAAAAAAATATGATCGTTGAGTTTTGATAGTGCTTGAAAAGAGACTTTACTTTCTTGTTGAAATTTATACAAAAGAAAAACATTTCCATAAAAAAGCTGGTTTTATCAAATCATCTTTTTAAATCTAAATAAAAACCTGACATGATGGACAAAGATGGAAATTATGTCAGTACCCCAGATACTAAAGTTAAAATCTCATGGCCAAGACCTTTTTATTGTTGGCTTTTAAAACTTAACTAATGCTGTTGTCGATTGCGAATTAGAAAAACACACCAATAAATTCAATATATCATCAAGTTGATGGTGCTTGTAGTAACCAAAAAATATATTGTAGCTCCACTTCTGTTTCATATTGGGTGATACTCAGAAATATCTTAATTGAACTTAATTATTCTTAAATTCACTGCAATTCGTGCTAAGTACAATTCTTATTTTTTGTAGTTTACTGCTAAAGTGGAGTCTCTCGTGAACTGTGTCTAAAGCAATTAAATCACTTTTCTAGTATTTAATAGCTGAGTTTTTTTTTAAAAGCCGGAAATAATACAACCAATTACAAAAACTCAAGCTATTTTGAAATATTTTTATCATCAATTATTTTTTCACGTTTTTTTTCCCCCCTCTCTGTAACTTTTTAAGCTCCGTAACTGTAATATTTTTTTTCCCTCTCAAAAAACAAATCAACACGAAAGCAAACTCTTTCCCCCCACCCCCAACCCACCCCCCACCCTCTGTAACAATTCAACACAAAAGCAAGCTCTTTCTCGCCTCGACGTAACGCAATATATAGTTAATTCCTAAGAGGATTTTTCCATTTCTTTTTTTTCTTTTTTTTTTTTTTTGGAAATAGTGCTTTTGCTAGAAAGCTAACTAAATATGCATTCAAGTTTCAAAAAAAAGCATTATCTGCTTATTTTGCGCACCATTATTTATTCTACATCACATAATGTAATACTTTAAGAAAAAAAATTTTTTAACGAAATAGAAGCAAAGTTATCATATAATCTGGATACCACTAACCGTTCTACTGTTGTAATTATTAAAAACTTGAGAACATAATCTCTGTCAGATTATTTAAAATAAGTCAGTAGGAATCGGAAAAGATTTTAAATTTTCATTTAGAGGTCTCATGAGTAAAGAGTATGGGAATCCCTTGAGTGTACCAAAAATATTTATTTGTAAATGATAACAAAATAACTTCCACCGAGTCGGATTTGAGTCAGTGACCTAGAGATTTCAGTTCTATTCCATTCAATTAAAATACAACTATAGTCTTTCAATCTTCCTACTGATATTTGTCGGTTAAACGCTTTAAAAACTTATAGGATTAAATTTCTAAAGATACTAGTTTTATTTTCTTTTTATTTGTTTGTTAGAGGTCAAAGCGCTTGATAGTAAAATGAAATAAATATCCATAATTTAAAGGCTTTAACCCTTTCATGCGCTGGGTTGTTTTATAATAACAAATTCAACTAAGCTTCCCCTATGCAAATAGTTCATCCTAACCGATTGAAAACAATATTATTTTATAAAGGAAAATTGAAAGGGGTTGTAGAAAAAGTTTACTTTACTATTTCAGAGTACCACTTACATTTTGTAGATGATTTTTTATGGGTGAAGCCGGTACTCGAAGCAGACAACGAATACTACTAATTTAAAGGATTTATAATTCTGATCTTGTTGTGAAAAAAATATTTAATGTTAGTTTAACATAGTACTGTTCTTATATTTATATTTTTGTTTATTTATACCTTTTTGATCTAATAAATAAAATTAATTATTTGTTGTAGAACAACACTGCACTCCAACGGTATAAAATCCCGTCCATTACTATTATTGTTTTATGCGATAAGATTTTTTAATTAAATTATTTTTTTTATCATTTTATTGTTAAAATAAGTTTAAAGATTAAAATATTGTTATTGTTATTATCATTTATAATATCATTATTCTTATTTTTATTTTTTAGTAAATATAATATATATTACTGTGAATCTGGTTATAAATGTTAATTATGGTTATATTGAGTACAATGCTATATTATTTACTGGGTGTGCTTCGTACATGTTTATATACACACATAAATATATATTATATGTGTGTGTGTGCGTGAGTGTGTGTAATTTGATGCAACTTATTTATTTTCAGAACTTAAAATAAAATAAACAATGGCACTGGTAAAAATTTTTTATTCTTCTAAACACACACAAAAAGTTATAAAAAAGTTAGTTTCTGAAGAAACTTTAGTCGTAGATTTTGACGATAATGATGTTGATAGTGATAATAATAATAGTGATCTCGAGGATGCAAATACAGAAAAAGATTTGTGCATCTACAGTGATGGCTACACATATCAAATCTTATATCTTATATATATATATATATATATATATATATATATATATATATATATATATATATATATATATATATATATATATATATATATATATATTAAAAAATCTTATCGCATCAAATAATAATAATAATAATGGACGGGATTTTATACCGTTGAAGCGCAGTGTTGTTCTACAACAAATAATTAATTTTATTTATTAGATCAACAAGGTATAAATAAACAATATTTTGTTATCATTTACAAATAAATATCTACAGTGATTTTACTTGAAGATATAAGATATAAGATTTATATATATATATATATATATATATATATATATATATATATATATATATATATATATATATATATATATATATATATATATATATATATATATATATATATATAAAGATATAAGATTTGATATGTGTAGCCATTTCCCATTTCAAGAGAAACAAAGTCATTGTAGGCAGTGTGGAAATGGTTTCACTTTTATTCAATGCATGAAGTGCAAGATTATGTGTCTTTTAAAAGCAAGATATTGTTTTAATGAGTTTCATGGAGTCAACCAATAGATTTTAATGTTTTAATCCACTACCAGTTATTTTTTGTTGTTTGTCAGCATCCCTCTTTGACTGTTTTGTTACTTTAATTTTATTACTGTTTTAACAAATGAAGTGTAGAATTAACATTGCTAAAACTCAAACTTGTTTATTTATTAAAAATACCCATTAGCGGGCAGTGTTGTTCTATACAACAAATTCAAATGACATCTTAACATAATTTTTTCCTAATTTTTTTTTTTTTTTATATGTCATATTGGCATAAATGAGGTTCAAAAAAACAAAGTTTGGTTTTTTTTTAGTTATGGGACAATAATTGGAGCATGAAAGGGTTAAACAAACTGTGAGCCTGTTACAAGATATTTTTTTCCCACCAAGCATCAGAATTTGAATAACGTTTGTTATTTTATATGTTTTGATGTTATTTTAACATATTACATTATATTGAAGCATCCTTTAATTCAGTCTATCATAAAGTTTGTGGAAATAATCCAAGGGTATTTTTATTCACGTAGCATTTTGTAGCCCGCATTATTTTTTATTTTTTACTGAGACTTCAAAATATTTTCTAAAAAAATTTTTTAACAAATAACGTTTTGAGGAAAAAGGTCTAACGTGATTTTTTTCTGGTATTTATTTTAAATAACAAAAAAAGATTTTTTTATATTAATTATATCTTCAAATACTTTCATAAATATTTTGTTTGAGATTGATAAAAAGAGATTTAAAAAAAAATTCGGTTGTAGTTCAGTCCGGAAGAGGTTGCGCCCCGTGTAAATTGCATCACAAGAGACTACACCTCTGTAAAATTATGCGCAACGTCTAATAAGCGAATAATTAACTTTCCGGCGAAAATATTTCGCCAAAATATTTGTTTCAAAGTACTTCGGAGACAATAAACGTTCTTTGTTCGAAATTAAACGTATAATTAGATTAAACGCATAATTAAATTTCGAACAGAAAGAACGTTTTTTAGCAGGTTTATTTAACAAAAGAAAAGTAACATTCCAAGCGGTTTTTTTTTTTTTTTTTTTTTTAACTTGTCCACTATAAAACTCTTATCTTAAGATAACCTTACAACCGAAGTTTCGGTTTTTTTGTCCCGATCAAATTTAAAAAAATATCGCTTAAATGTTTTTTTTTGCAAATTAACTATTAATTGGTCTCAATTTATTCACTGGAACATATACAGCCGTAGAAACAACTGTTCCTAGGTAAAAAATAAATTATTTTTTGTTGTTTTATCTTCTTACTACTAATATCTTATTGCTTTTCTAATAAAAACATCAGTAGCAGTCTTTTTTATTTCTTTATTTTACTCGCACACAAACATACACATGCGTAACAATTTTAAATGAAAAACTTTAAAGCGCACCACAAGTAAAACCAATATAGTTAGTTGTTATTATATATAAGAAATTATAAGTTTGTCAATTGGAAGCAAGTCAGCTTTGACACTACAACTTCCTAGTTCGGTTTCGATTTCATATCGCCAGAACATCTAGTTTGGTGTCGCTTTGTTTCCGGCACTCCCGATGCCTTGTCGCACGGTTTGAGAGCCACCCTAAAATAAAACACCCCAACATTTCGTTTCGGTCGGTGTTGACGGTATAAAATGTTAATCAATTGTGTGACGCTTTCAGTTCCTAAGGTTGGTTGACTAGTGGTTAATTAATCTGCTTCCATGGCATTGTCACGTGGACAGTCTGCCATTAATTTTATTGAAATTTAAAGTGTGGTATGTAAAATTTGAAATGGTTCCCTATACTTTACGGTGAGTTATTCTATTTCAGATTTCTTAGACCTTTTGAACAACCTCTCCAGCCATGTAAACTATGTGCGTTGAACGAAATATCTTCTGTCAAGTATAAAATTTGTATCAGACTCGCCAAGAGGGGGGGGGGGGGGGGATTGATAACTACTATTTAAATTGTAAAAATCAATAGATAGAGATAGGAAATAACCGGACCCCATCAATATAAACCAAACTAGAACCCTCATTTTTCAAGACCTGAACCGAAAAAGAACTTTAAGTAATAAATGAAAATTTCAAAAACAGAATTGTACTTAAAAGGACCTGAACTGCACTTAAAAGGACCCGAACCGCACTTGAAAAATTGAATTTCTTTCCCAAACTTTTTTTTTTTTGAGTACAGCCATGACGCTCGCTAAGCATCAAGCCGAGACTCGGGAGAAAAATTTCGGGACCAGTACTATCTTTTGAAGTATTTTTGTAAATTGGCCGCGGATGTCTTATAAAGAAAAGGCATTTGATTTATAAAGTCAGTTTTTATTTATGCATCTTGTTTATTTAGTGTGTTATAAAGATGGCGAATAAACGTTGTGTTAACGGCTGGACAAAAACAGGAAATATTTTCTTTGAAAATGGCGTCGAGAAAAAAGGTTGCTAAAAGGATTTAATAAAAAATTACAGACCTGAAACAAATTGTCTAATGAAACATACTGACTTTAATAGAGTTTCTGTTCGACCGAATCAAATCGAAAAACAATCTGTTTCAACCTGTCTTAAGGTGTTTTTCAAGCAAAAACGAGACCGCTGATTTCATTAAACCTACTTTTGCACGGTGGAAGTTTCAAATGCAAAAAGTGCAGTTGTGTTGTTATTAGATCCGAATAATGAACGATTAAATTTCATTTTGGGTTTTGGTGAAATATCATTTTACATAACAATTTATCAGGGGAAACGCATAAAACGATTAACACGTAATACATGACATTTTATAGATCATACATGAAAAGGAATAATCAAGCTGACAAAAACGCAATTAAGAGAAACACAAAAATATGTTATGTTAGAAGAATTGACTACAGATGCACTTAAAACACAAGGATCTAGATCTGACAAATTGAGAAATTCAGTATATTAGTATTAATGGTTCAACTTCTAATCCGGGATATCTTTGTAAGTTTTGTGGGTTTTTACTTTGACGATCTTCAATCTTCAGCTGACGTCTTTAGCAATTTACCAAGCACTAGAAAAAAAGTATAACTGTACAATAAAAAATGTCTCTTATTTACATTGCCGGATGTCTCGAAATGATGATTTGCATACCGAAGATGAACTTTTGATTAGAACAATATATTGTTTTGAAAACGTTGGCAAGCACTTAAATCAGTCCGAAAAGAGGGGATTAAAAAATTCCTTTTGATAAAACAATGTTTAATGGGTTTTCGTCTCGCTTATACACATGGGCGCCGGCAGGATTTTTTTCAAGGGGGGGGGGGGGTAAAATAAAATTCAAAAGTGATATTTCAAAAATTATAAAAATGCATCAATTAATCAAGTCATTTTATTAGACCAGTGACAACAGAAAATTAAAGAAAATGTAAAAATAAAAACACAAGAGTTAAATCATTGTTATTCAGTAAATAGAAATTTTAGTCGTCTGCGTCCACTGCCAAACTTTTTCCATAAACTCACAAGCAGGGCTGTGGAGTCGGTAAGCTGCTGTTCCGACTCCGACTCCGACTCCTTGATTTTATCATGGACCGACTCCGACTCCCGACTCCGACTCCGACTCCTTCATAAGTAACCAATTTGTAACAACAAATAGTTGTTTGTTTTACTACAGTTATTTGTTTGTAACAACAAATAACTGTAGTAAAATGTTAACATTGGCTATTTCATCACTGATACAAACAATCCAACCACTTAGTGCTTTAAACAATATTTATAAGAAAACAATTTCTGAAGAAACAACTTTTCTGAACTCTTGTTATGCAATAAACTCTTATGCAGTCGCTAATAACATTATGAATTTGTCAAAATCATGTTTGAAATATTGTCAGTTGGACAATATTTCAAACATGAAAGAACTTGTTCTTCTTTAAGTTCATATTCTTTAAGAATCTTTTCTACTAAGACCTGGAGAAATTTGCTGGTGTGATTAGTTTTGGCGTCTTTTACTGCCAATGTCTTGGTAACTGCTTCATTTTTTTAAAAAAAGAATTAAACATTGATTGCAAAATAGTTCACTCTGTTAAGAAACACAAAGCGTCTCTTGAGAGATTCATTAAGTTCTTCTTTTTGTTTAACAGCTTCTTCAATCACTAATTTTCTAATATTCTCTCTCTCCAGAGAAACAAAGTTAATTGAATACTTACAGTCTTTTTGTTTGTGGAGCAACTCTTTGGTGCTTGGTGGTGGCACGCCTAGCTTTCTACTAAGAATATGTAGCACAGTGCCAGACAATTTAAGTCGGGAGTTAGGGGATCATGAAGTTATATAGTTTAAGGGAAGGTAGAGGAGAGCGCAAGGGAGGTGATATATGATTCTCAGTGATTAGCAGCAAAATACCCTATTGCTTATAAGAGTTTTAAAGGCCTAAAAATAACATGTCAAACTCCTTGTCCTCCAATTGTTGCAAACTACGATTCCCATTGTGTCTGGATATTCTACAGCTTTCAGACCATCCTGGGACTTGTAGTTTTGTAACATCTATAAAATCCTTATGAAAATTATGAAACTTTGAAAGATTTTTTTTAAACTGGAGTTGGAGTCGGTACAATTTTTCCGACTCCGACTCCGACTCCAGCCAAAATGAGCTCCGACTCCGACTCCGACTCCACGACTCCGACTCCGACTCCACAGCCCTGCTCACAAGAGCGTATTTTTTCACGATGCACGCTCAGCATGCAAAGCGCTCATAATGCTAATAATGCTAAATTATACCAAATAATGCTAATTTATATAATAATATAATGATTAGTTAAAAAACATTGATTTATTAAATACAAATTAGACATATTCCAAAAAACAAAACAAAAATTAAAATGCAGCAGGTTAATTCAAGTTAATCAAATTAAATATATATAATTATAATAATCAACATTTAGCTAGCAAAAAACACAAGGTAATAGTATTATTAAAATGAATATAACACAATAAACAGGAAAAAAATAAATAGAAATACAATACAAACAAGAAACATTTTGCCCACAAACAAAAAAACAACAGCATAAAAAAGTAAATGAAACTGACACATTAAAAGATAATTTAAAAAATTTGATCAGTGCATCCAATTCTTTCTTCGTTAGTTCGAAGTTTATTTGTTTGCGTAAGAACTTTGTTATTGTAATTCGATTTCTTTTTTATTATTATTATTACCTTTAATTTTGATAAGATATCGAAATAAGCAGTTAAAAGAAATATTGTGAGTTAAAAAATTTGTTATTTTGCTTTTCCAGGGGGGGGGGGGAGCAACTGCCCCACCTTGCCCTTGCCTGCCGGCGCCCATGCTTATACACTTTTTAACTCGATTAAAGATAAAGCTTGTCGGACGTCCTTGAGCAACTCTATTATTTTTTGTATCGAAACCTTACTCTGATATTTTTTTTTTATCAAAAAAAAAATACTGCAAACTTTCTTCGCTAAAATCAAACAAAGAACCAGAAAAATTCAAAGTTATCTTGTCAGCATTTAACCAGTTTACCAATTCGAAAAAACCTTGTGCCCTGATAAAATCAACGTTTCGTGAGATTTTAGCTTCGTAAAACACAATAAACAAAGCAACAAATGAAGGAAATTGTATGTTTTAAAAATAACAACCAAATGTACACCGATAAACATAGGCATAGTTAATATACGAATTAAAAAATAAATTGAGAACATTTTTGAATTCAAAAATATCTTAACTTATATGGACCTTGTAATGACATTATTTGGCAAGTCTTTATTACACAAATGTCGCATTGGATAAACTATTATAATTCTCTATACATATCAAAGAGCTTTTTTTTTAAAAAAATTTTTTTTAAAACCCTAAATCTGAATATAACTCCATAAAATGTGGCCTTACTTCCTTTCAAAGATGGATATTCAACTTGTTTAAATAGGAACCTAGGAATGTAAATTGCATCAAACAAATTTTTTTTTACGATAAAAAAAAAAAACAACTGGAAATTCAACCCAGTGTATTTAGCACCTAAAGATGCAGGCTTATAGAGTTCGTTAATGTGAAGTTAAGATAGATTTATAGCCATCAAAACCTTTAAGGAATAAATAACTTTATTAATATATTATCAACAAATCCATTAAAATAATAAAACGAAAAAAAAATTTAATTTAAAAAAAGAATGCTTAAATACTTCATTTTAAATATTTTACTTTACTGATAAAAATTTAATCACTTGATGCGATAAAAAAAAAAAGGTTTCAGACTAAAAATAAGCCAATCTAATCATGATTCAAAACAAAAGACAAAAAATATTGCTAAAATAAATAAAAAACTATAACTTAACGCATTTAAATCTTAAAAAAAAAAATACAACAAATTTTCACCGCGATAAATTACTTATGAGTATTAGAGTAGGCTGGTTTGGGTGACCTTGAATATTTACCCAAACTTCCCGCATCTTCTGTTTTGTCGGCTGTAGTCAACGAGTCTTCTTTTAACTTTAGAAAATGTGTAAAGAGAAGTCCGTATTCGGGCTTTGCAGAACAAAATTCAGCGAAATTGTCTACAAATACAGAGAACATTATTTTTAAGCGAATAAAGAGAGCTCTTTTATTTAAAGATGCTAAAAAAAAAAAAGATTAGATTGGTGTGAAGAGATTGAGCTGACAGTAATCAAAGAGACATTTTCCTATACCAGCTGTAGCACAATCGAGATTTTTCAATTGAAGACCTCGATCGATAAAAATTTTAAGTTAAATAACCATTTAATAGCTTTTTTAAGAAGTTGAAGATTTTTTAAAAATACTTAAGCGATTTTTAGTTATTCAATATTTAAGTATAATTAGTACAATATTTAACCAATAGAAAAAAACTGGTAAAAGAACTTTGATGAAATGTGATTTGAAATTGAAGCTGGCAATCTTTAAAAAATCTCCCTAAAAAACTTTAAACTCAGTGTCCAACAATGCCTTAAACATTAAATAATTTAATTAAGTATTAAAACATTTTAAAATATGTAAAAACCCAAAACCTATCCTAGGATATTTCTTTGTCATTGAATCCAAAAATTCAGGTATCATGGATGACAAGACAAGACACAAGTGGTTACAAGACAAGATACAACTGGATTGTATTTCCAGAAAAATGGGAACACAAACCGCTTGTATATTGTCTAGTATCATTAGCCCTTAGAGAACATAATACCCATTAAATTAAGTCTCTTTTTATTATTATAGGTTTGTAAATACTTAAAAAATAATCAATAGCCAAAGAGTAATTCATGATTGAATTAAAAGATAGTACCTAGGGGAGGGAGAGGGTGGTGGTGGTAAAAAAACAAACTTTGTTTTTTTAAAAAAAATTCTTTTTTTCCTTTCTTGGACCTCAATAATTCATTTTCTAGATGTTAATTTTTTTACTTTAGAGGTCAGTACAGTTTGAAAAAAGATGTCATAAACTGAGTATATTTTTTCCCCCTTTTTCTATACCCCTTCTTTTAGGGTGTGTAATGCAGCTAATGAAACAAAATATTGAGTTTAAAAATATACAAAAACACTCACTGTAGTTAACGTAATCAGCATCAGAAGGATTCATATCTTTGAATATTTTGCTGATATATGAATCACCTAGTTGCAATGTATTTCTGAGAAACGCAGATAAACTACCATATGTTAAAAAACCCTCATCCTCACTGCCAATCATCTAAACAAAACGTTATGAGAATCTGTTGTAGAAAAATTGTTAACATAAAAAAAAGCCAATCGGTTTAATATACTTTATTCAAAACATTTACAAAATCTTTAGCAGAAATGGGAACTTTATGATATTCTTCAAGCTTGTTTTTTAAATGTCAATACAGTTTAATAACTCAAAAAAAGAGTATACTGTAAAATTATGAAAGTGGGGATATGTCATACACTAACTTGATAACTGTTAGAGGAAGGTCTTTGGAATGTTCTAGAACTCATTGAATTATTTGTTTTCTTAATATTCATAATAAATCTAATTTCCAATACACCATGGAAATCAGTCGCATTTTTAAAGTTTGTTAACAACACTTTTATCATTACTGTAATCTGTAGTGATTTGCTGCATTCTGTGGCATTAAAAGACCAAAAAACATTAAGTTTCAATACTAAGCATCTTAATGAGCAAATGTAATCATCATAAAATTAAGTTTTAATCTTTAAATTAACATTTACACTTTTTTTTTTTTTATAAGAAACCAAGCAAATGGACGAGTACTAGAAAGTTTCTTACTTTAAGGTCAAGTTTCTTAAGAGTCTCTTAAGTTTTAGATTATCAAAAGAGAAAAAGTGTGTAAAATGCAATTTGAAAACATGTTAAAATTATTTGAATTCCATCAACATCATTCAATGTAATACAATCCTCAGATTTGTCCCTGAACAGAACACAAATGAGGAAATGTTCCTCGAACTTTTACTAAAAAAAGTTTCTTTTTGAAAAGTAACTTTGTTACTATTAGTTTCTAATAATTTAAACGGATTCTTTTAGCACTTGGTAAGTAATACAGCAAAATAGTATTCAAAGCATGGGTATCAATACATACTTAAAACTTATTTCCTTGAGTTTAACGACAGATAATGCCAAAAAGCATTAGGGTAATTCAGACTGATTAGTTATGCAAAAACTAGCTTGTTTAAAAAGCCACCTCTCTTTACACAAAAAAGCACTTTGTAGACAAAAAACTTATGCCTGCAAGAAGTTTTTTTCTAATAAAAATTAAATTAATTCCTGTAAAATTCAAATACCATCAATTTCTGCAAAAGAGTAGAGCATTTACAAAAAGAAAAACAAACAAATTTTCTTGAATGGTATTGCAGCTCAAAAAGTTCTCAATGATGAAAATGTATTTTTCAATATTCAGAAACTTTCATGGCCAATTTAGAATGTTTTTAACTTTTGCTTTATTTTAAAAAAGTTACTAAATCTAATTCAGGTATATGAACAGTAGGGTGGTCACAAAAGATCAATGTTTTGAAATCTTAATGGGAGAACCTCCTAAATTGTGCCAGTTAACTAAAAGATGACATTTGTGAAGTTTTAGCTCAATTGAATAATGCTAACCCATCCTCATTGAGGTTGAAATCTTGAAAATTTGGGAAACACCATTTTTTGTTTATTTACCAAAAACTTAGTTTTTAAGATACTTACATTTTTACATGTATACATTAGAAAATGGTTGAATTCTCCTATTACACAAAAATGCATAACTTAAATACTTTTGAAGAGGTACCTTCAAAATAAAAGCAGTTGCAATCTTTGTAATTTATTGTTGACAAAGTAATTAATTAGTTAAACTTAAGCAATCTGATTGCTTAAAATTAATTAATTCAATTGAATAACTAAATTAATTAATTAATCTGTTTGAACTGTTTGTAATTATTGACTTGTTTAATCTATATTTATAAGACATTCAACCAATAAAGAATAATGAGAATAATTAATTAAATAATTTTTTTAAACTCTTTTTGTATTGTGACGTAGTTGGGGAAAAAATAATAAAACAATATACAATATTATTATTATTTATGAATGAACAGATTTTTTTAATCACACTATGCTACATAGTTTTTTTTATACATAAAACAATTGTCATAAAATTAATTTACACTTCATTGTTGAGAAGGCAGAGGCTTGGATAAAGAGGCTTTAGAGCAACCAGGAAAATTTTCCTAACATTCATTAACTTCTTGTAAAAGATACTGTTCCTGTTCTTCATCATTTGTTATGCATGAGTTGTAATCAGTTATTAATGTAGCACCTCTTTCAGTTGCATCATTTACAACTCTTGATCCATTCACAACTTTTTTATTACCTTTTAAATAGTCTTTGTTATTACTCCATAATTCTAGATTAATACACAAAAATTCCATACTAATTTTGAATCTCTTTAAAAAGAAAATTAATTGATTATGGTGAAATAAAATGGTCCACATTTTTTTCTAGTATTTTAGGTTGTTTAATTTGATCGATGGTTTTATATCACATTACTCATCAAGCTCTCCATCTTCGCCTTCTAAGATATTAATTTCATCACCATTCTCCTTTTTTTGATAATTTTTTTTGAAAGTGAAATATCTGAGATATGTTTATTGATTCTCTTGTATTACTAAAGATTTTATTTATTTTATTTATAAGTCCTGGTTTGGAGCAAGTGCTGGTTTCAGGGCATCCAACCACACTTTCACATAAATATTTACTATAAATAAACAAATATCTTGATTCCCTTTTTTCTCTAAATCTCTCAATTTAAATTGTTCCTTAAAAAAGCATATTTTCATTTAATGCATCATCTTTGCCATCCACGTTATGTGATGAAAAACATCAGGAGTTGCAAACACAATGTTCTCCAAAGGGATGTTTTAAAAAATACCAAACAAATTCTTTGTACTCATCCCTTGGATACTGAACTGTTAGTTGCTCCATACGATAATTAGAAAATTGATCCAGATTAATTAATTTTCTAACTGCAGCCTTATCTTCAATTCCTGGCTAAAACTTTTTATTAATATTGGGCCATTCAGTTTGTAACTTTTTGAAAATATCCAGTTGATAGCCTGTAGTCTTTACCATTACACCATTGAAAACTGATCCCAACACTACCTTTAAAATGTGGTGGCAACATGGAAGGTAAAATAACTTTTTTCTCCATCAATTTTGCCAACAAAACACAAGTACCCTAAATGTGGCCAGTGTTAACAGCAGATTTGTATTAAAAGCATATTGCTTGAATCTTATTCAATTTGCCCTACTGTTTAAGTATTGAATACACAGATTTCGCCAGAGTACTCCATGTACAATTTTCTAATTGGAGAACTCCAATTAACTGCTCTTGTTCTCCACAGCTAATTTAAACTTCTCTCTTGATAATTTCTTTATTTAAAATGTCTGGAAGTAATTTCCCATCCCAGTGTAAAACATCTCTCTCTAAATCTGAATTTATAAATCTTTGTTGAATGAGTTTTGCTATTTCTTTTCGAAATTCTTGCTGGTATAAGCAAATGATACTCTTACTCTAAACTCTTGCTTCATAAGTGAATGATACTTTTACAATAAATTGTTGAGAGTCATGTCCTAGAGATTCTATTGTAGCTGGTATTACTCGAGCTACGCCTCTGTCTGAGATAGCATACCTATCCAATAATAAGGATAACTTTTCATTACTAATTTCTTCAGTTCCTCAAGTGTATTTTTTCCTTCTTTTTATCAGGCTCAGTATCCAGTGTCACCATATCTACAATTGATTTTATCTTAAAGGTACTTCTTCAATAGTATTTAAGTTATAATGCATTTTTGCATAGTAGGAGAATTCAACCTTTTTCTAATGTATACATGTAAAAATATAAATATCTCAGAAACTATAGTTTGTAGATAAATAATAGAGGAAATAAAATTTGAAGAGAATGACCTAGTGAACAAAATGAGAAGCAAATAATCTATCATGAAAAAAATAACTTACCAAGAAGGCACGCTTCATTTTTTCTTCTGTATTTAAAGGTTTTATTATCATCAACAAGCCAATTAAATATTCACGAAAGCTAATCACCTCATTTTTATCCTTAAAAAAAAAAAAAAAAAAAATGAAAATTAATGAAATCTTATAGTTCTAATAGGTACACATATAAAAATATACATACTTGTTTTAATGACTTTTGTAAATAAATATGAATATGTAAGTTATGTAAGTATATAAGTAGAAAAAGTATACTCGTTTCTAAAAGATTTTTTTGTAACAAGCAAAAAAAACTACTTGTTTAAAAAACCCTAAATCACATAAGCATAGAAAAAACTTTGCACTAAACGTATTACAAGAATATATCAAACAAGAGCATATGGTTAAATTTTCATTTCTAAAAGATAAAATAAACATACAGCATTAAAAATTCGAAATATTGTTTTGACTTCATCATTGATTGGTAGATGTAGGTAACTAGAAAACTCTACTAAGTCTATGAAGCCATCACGGTTCTTGTCAATGGATGCAAATTTGTGCAAATATTCAATCATGCATTCACAGTTGATGCTAAAAAAAAAAATCTTTGAAATTTTAAAGAAAGAACAACTTTATGTTAACTAATTAAGATAATGACTATTATGATGACTACTGTGATCAATCAAGAAGCTCATTTTATTGTAACACTTTACAGCAACAATCACAATGAAAATTGAACTACACGAAAAAATATATGTAACAGCAGTCAAGCTAACTCCGAAAAATCACTTTAGTAATGACTTGATAAAATTGAAAACCAATCATGATTTACTTTAACATATTCTTTAAAAAAGAAAAAGGGAATCAAACATAGAATTAGACAAATAAAAAATGACAGTTGTTTTGATGTTGTTTAGAGTCCTGAAATTAATGCGCATTTGTATAAAGATTGAAGAAATTGCTTAAAACACTGCTCAATGATTGCACCATAGGTTTTCCATTCAAAAAGGTATTTTTGGATTATGACAAAAAAAGAGAACCATGGTCATTGCATTTAATTGCTCCATTAACAAGAGATTATATTGGTTTTAGTAAATTATTCATGTTTTAAAATAATATCAATTAAGTAGCCTTTATGATGTTAAAATCTTAAAGCATTTGTGTTTCAATAAACTAGGAAAATGAAAATTAATTTGAGATATTTCACTTAATGTTTTTCTTTTTTTTTTTTCAGTTAGGAATAAAAGTTTCTCTTTCCAGATATTCCTTCAAAACATGTTTTTTTATCACTATAGTTCAAAAAATCAAATATTTCCAATTTGCAGGAGTCATTAACAAAATCTCAAAAATAATAAGAATATTGGTTGTATCTTTGTTATTTGTGAAAATTTTTGTGTTGTTTTATAATATAAAATATAATATGTAACATGTAAGACAAAAACTACTCATTTTGCAATCCATATTGATATCACACTACTTATAAGCTTCTATTATGATACTTTAATAGAATTCTTATAGTTTAACTTGTCACCAAAAACAAATCCTATATATATCTATAATACACATATCCACCTATATTAAAAGCAGCTGTTACGTATGTTCAGACTAAAAGTAGGTTTTATTGTGTAATTCTCTAGAAGTGTTTTATAACGGTTGCATTCAGATCTTTAGCGCTACCCGTTGAAATATTCTCTATGCTGTAGATTTTTATTAACAATTTCTGTCAAGTATATACAAATAATTTCCTTTTCTATCGCCTTAGAACTTTTGCTATCATCTGATAGATTTGAGTAATTCCAAGCATTACAACAAAATAAACCTCTTTCAGAATGAATAATTTACAGCTGCTAAAATTTGGGCATTAAATATAATTTCAAGTGTTTTTATTTTGTAATAAAGCTTTTACAACAACAGAATCTTAAATTGACAAAAATAATATTTAGGAATAAATAATCTTTTAAATTTTCTTAATTTGTTGTTATAAGTTTCATTTTCAAATTCAAACATACAGCGACTTAAAGATGCATTTTTCCCCAGCCAGGCTTAATTTTATTTAACATAATTACTGCACTTATAGGAACGTTATAACTTTACTTTGCGTATGAACTCTGAAATCTAAAACTAGTCATGTAATAAAAATACAAGTTATCAACTACCAAAGAAATCTGCACTCAAAAAGGCTGTTTTGAACAAACCGTTTGTGCCAAAAAATTATTAAAAACATTTTGAAATTTTAATAACACCAAAAGTGTGCAACCAACAACCAGGATAAACTTTTCATTAACTATATGCTTTAAATGACTAACTTTATGACTTAATTTAATGACTTAATGATAGCTTAATGACTAAATAATAACTTAATTAATGACATAATATCAACTTAATAACTTAACTTAAAAACTAAAATTAGTTTCTAAATAAACATGCTCACCCAACTAATGGACTAATTTTGTAATACTCAACAAGTGCAGCATCCATCGGTATTCCAAGCTTTTTTGCTTCCATCATCAACCGACAATCTTCAAAAGAATGATCAGAAACTGGAAGGTTAGCCATTCTAAAAATAGAGCTGAAATTTAAGTAAAAGAGAACTATAATCAGAATATTCCGTCTTGTGGGAAGTGAAATAGATCTTGTTCCAAAGCACTTTAGTTTAAGATCTTTGAATTTGAAAATGAGTTTCTTTGAAAGTGAGGTTTTTTAATGAGTAATTGTTACTTACTTTGCCATGTATTCCCTGACATTTCTTGCATATAAAAATGAATCATTTTTTTCCTAAAATTTAAAACATACTGCTACAAGTATCAGTGCTGTTTCCTTTTAGGCATAGAATATATTTGCATAAATTTTCATTTGCGTAACTTTTTTTTTTTTTTTTTTTTTTTTTTACAAAGAAACATTTAATATGTATATTATATCTTTAATTGCAGAACTTTAATAAAGATTTTTTTAACAGACTTTTTATCTTTATGAATATATAACAAAAAATCTAAATAATGTCTGTTATGAGTAATTTACATCTAAATACTTTCTGTTTTTAGTTTTTCTTTTTTTTTCTCCAACTTATCAAAGTAATGTTGAATATTGCAATAGTTTCACAAAACAAACAACATTTTAATGGAAATCTTCAAAACAGAAAATTGAATTTAAAAACTGACCTTTTCAGAAGGTGTGTATACTGGGAGAATCTAAAAAAATTAAAATAATGATTGTAATAGCTCATTACCATTGTAATAAAAATGCTCTAACTATAATTAACTAAATAATCTAATTATTTTAAGGGTTTTCTATTTAATTGTATCTTCTTTGAGCCAGCTGAGAACTGTTTAGAAAAACTTATTTGATATTTATTAAAGTAAAAAATCAATTTAAAAGTCAGGTGTTTTTGTGTTTTTTTGTTTTTTTGTCTTTGAAGGTTTGAATTGTTAAATAAGTTATAAAACTTTAAATATTCTTATTTTAGTGAGAAACAGTTGTTTTTTTTTGTTTTTTTAGTAACTTCACTCTGATATAAACTAATGTCAAGTATTTTGTAAATTTTCAGAGTGAAATTTGAAATCTTGATACCTTATCTCAAGTTGAAAAATTAACCAAAAAAATAAAACTGTAAGAATTTTAAATTTTTCATAATTGTAAAAGTTTATTATCAATAACAGAAAATACTAATTATTTAATAAATAAATCTCACTTCTATCCATTGACGATTGTGCAAGCGAGACATCATGATGCAAAGAAGAGAAATTCTACAGTAGAAAAAAAAAAGTTATTTTGTAATTGTCATAAAGAGCATACATATTGGTGGAGTATAAAAAAATTTTTAATAGCCAAAATTATCTAATACTTTCTTTTTTCAACAATTGGAAAAAGAAAAATAAGCAAAGACAAAAGATATCTCACACTCCTGGTCCCATCCAAGTCCATGATAAATAATCCTTTAAAAAGAAAATACCATAAATGTAAAAAAAAAGCAGTTTTTTTAAAAAAACTGGACTTTAAAAGTTCAAAGAAAAAATAAAAAGAGGAAGACATGTGTAAATGAACAGAACTTGTTGATCCGGAAAATGAAGTAAAACAGGTTGTACGGGTAATCCAGGATAAAATGCACCTATAAAGATTATTTTAAAAAAATACTAAAATGGAACATCATCTATTCTTACTATTACTTTTAATAATTAAAATTTTTATAACTTAAATTTCATACTAGATTCATTACAGATTTCAGAAATAACCAAAGGAAACATAAAAAAAACTTTTCTTCTAACAGAAACTACAGTGTCTTTAAGAAGGTAAATTAAAAAGCATTTGATTCAAAAGTTTGGACTTTTGAATCAAATTAAAGGAAAATAAGAATAGTACCTGGCTTAAATGTAATGAGGCATTGATGGTTTGTTGTAGTACCTAAGTTTTATTAAAAAACAGATACTAAACTTTAGAACAGAAACTAATTTGAAATTGCATAGAAAAACAATTGAATGGTTTTTGAGGTTGTAGCTTTTTTTTCAAAGATAAAAACAACTTGCTTATTATCTTTAAAATTGTATATTTAAACAATTAGAGAATTAAATTTTCATAAACAAATGTTTGGTATACATTTGTAAAATACAAATATTTTGTGTATATTTGAACAAAAAGGTGACTCTTAGCCTTTTTGTTATTTTGCTTTTTGTCACAGACATCAATCTTTTACTACCAGTACTTCTCTGTTAGTACTTTTTGCCACTTCTTGCTATTTGACATTATTAAACACTATAATTATTTGCTTTTCATATTATTGACCACAAATATCTTCACCACCTTAGATTTTTTAAACTTAATACAGCATAAGTTATCAGTGGTAAATGCTATCAGTGACAAATACTAAAACCAGAAAAAACTTAACACACATTTTCTTTCCAAAAGAATATTTTAAGTAATATTTGAAAAATGGTTTTGTCTTGAGGAATGGATTTTTCAAATTTAATTTTTAAAATTTAAGCATTTAGTTTTGAAATCCAATCAAGCCAAATTATTTTAGTTAATGAAGTTTGTTAAAATAATATTTTTGAGCACTAAATTTATAGAAAAAACTTTACAAACAACATACCTTCAGGGAAAAGAACTATAGGAGGCCAAACACCAGCCGTTGAACGTCTTCTGATTTCATCAGCAACACGCTGCTTTGAATCTCTATCAGCCCGAGAAACAACAATAGGCTGAAGTATTCGAATATAGTCTAAACACAAACTAGGAGATTTAATAATCTGCATAAACATTTCAAATATTAAAAATGAACATCAAATAACTATAAAGAAATATGGAAAGACAGAATCTCTTAACTTGTCTAGTTCTCTTTCAAAGTACATAATGTTCCATTTTTACTTATACAGAGTGCATTCATCACAATATAAGAAAGATGGCAAATTAAAAATGTAGTTTTAACCAAGTGTCAATTGTTTCTTTCTATTGTTGCTTTTTTTCACTATTGTTACATATCTATTTTAACACCCATATAAAGTCTCAGTTTTTTTATTTCAAATATTCTTTTGGAAACAAATACAACTACTGCAAATTGTAAACAAACTTTCAGGAAAAACCAGGATAAAATATCTTAGAGCCTCAAATTTTTGTTTTTAAGTTCAGCCTAGTTGTTACTAAAAAAAAAATGTATTGTAACAGAATGGAAAAGCAGGTTTTTAACATAGACTATTTTGACACTAACAACATACCAAATGCTGGTACCTGGAAAATGATTTCTCTGTCATTTTCATCACCAGCAAAATGATGGCAGTGGTAGGGAAAATCTATCCCTGATTTTTAAAATGCAATCGAAAAAAAAGGAAGTTGTATTCTACAGATTCAGATAAGAATTAATTCATCATTTATACAAACACTTCAAATAAATATACTAATATACCATGGTAGTTCTAATATATACAAAAATATTGACTAGCCAAAAGTACTGAAAAATCTTCAATAGAAATGTTTTAAAAAAGTGGGCACAAAAATTTACAATTTAGAACTTTAGAAATAAAGCTCACAACTAATTTTTCGGCGAATTTATGCATTTTTTGTAAAATAAAAGATGTACAATTTATTAATCTTTTTATTAAATACAAACAAACTTGATGTCTAAAAAGGTTCAAGATGCCTCTCTAAAATTAATTTTTTTTTTTTTAAATGTTCCTGAATTTTTGGGTAAAAAAAAGAATGTTGAGGACAACTAAAACAAATGGAAGAAATCTTTTTTCAAACTGTAGAAGCCATTTGTTAATGTTTTCAAAATTTATATGAGCTTGAACCTTCTTTTTACTTTTGTGCCAACCAATAAAAACAACTGCTTGATAATGCGAAATGTGTTTAGGAGCAAATAATAATTGATTTTTTTTTCATCACACTTAATCACTAAGTCTGCAGAACACTTCCTGTAACAAGCCCTGATTTTTTATTATCATTCACTAAGCCCAACATTCACATAAAGCCCTATATTAGTTAAAGTTTAATCTAACATACATACATTGAAATCAAAAAATTTTCAACTTTATCAGAACACTATAAAATTACTGACGCTTTAATCATTCAAGTTGAGCTTTAATCAGATTTTAAGAGTCTGAGCTTAAAAGAGTCTGAGCTGAAAAGAGTCTGAGCTTAAAAGAGTCTGAGCTTAAAAGAGTCTGAGCTTAAAAGAGTCTGAGCTTAAAAGAGTCTGAGCTGAAAAGAGTCTGAGCTTAAAAAAGTCTGAGCTTAAAAGAGTCTGGGTTTAAAAAGTAGGCTTGAGCTAATAATGTTTTTTCAAAGTCAATCTATTAAGATTGACTTTGATTAAGGTTTATGTAATAGAAGTTCAAATAAGCTTGTGTTAAAAAAAACAATCAAGTTTTAGCAAGCTTTTTTTTGCTCAGCTTGGCTAGTTTCAAAACTCTAGTCTTTAGAAATTATATTTTAACAAATCAGCTCTATTGTTCTAGATCAAAAAAGATACAACAAAAAAAAGCTGCAGAATGTGCTTATGCAAAGTTACTTTATTTTGAAAAAAAATATATTTTATTGAAAAGTACAGATATTCTTTATGACTAAACACAAAAGCAGACATTTTCAACTTACTTCCCATTAATAGAACTTCCAAATTCTCACTTGCTGACACCACTGACAAATATCCAAGTGACCAAAAGCTTAAACCATCCACAAATGATGTGTGAGGTGCAACAACAACAATTGGAGCTTCATTTGCCCCAGCTAGCTTACCTTTTACAGGGACATAATGAAAACCACAGCAAATAGATGCCATACGGCCCAAAACCCAAACAATATGCTGACCAAACCTGAACAAAATATTTTTAAACTATTTGTGCTCATTGTTCCTCTTTTCTATACTAATCTTGTGTGTGTGTGTGCATGCGCGCTTGTGTGTGTGCACGCATAGGTTATAGCCAACACTTTTACACAGCTGTAGCATGCAAAAGGAAAAAAAAACTGTGGACAAATCCTGTTTTCTTACTTGAATATCTAAAACCTTACTTGAATGTCTAAAAAGGAGATTTTTTAAACAACACTACTTTACCTATGTGTTTTAAGAAGCTGATTTATTGCGTTGTTGAGTTCAAACTAGACATTAGTACTATTTTTCAAATCATGCTATCTTCATATATTTTCCTTCATTCATTTGAGTTATTTTCTCAATATATACAAGCTATACAACTATATAACAACTAAGTCAAAGAGCTCATAAAAGTCATATATTCAAAATATATGAGTTACATCAACTCTTTGACTTGAAAATAAATATGCTCCAGAAATGATTAGTAGAACTTTTAAATGAAACCTTTTTACACTTGCTTATATGAGTTCTATAAGCTATCTTGCATATATGTACTTACAAAGTTGTTAACATGATCGATAATGATTTTTTTAGGATTGACTTAACATTGTATTAATCTTCACCAAAAAATTTTCTTTTTTCTTATTGAACAAGTTTAAGTAAAACCTCAGCCAATTTATTAAGGTTGTATTTAAGAAAGCTAACAACTCAACTGATCTTACCATGAGCTTTGTAAGCTTCGTGATGTTGTTTGTTTGGAGGAGTGAACTTTTTGTTTAAATCCTGTACATCATTTTGATTTTAATTTTCAGTATGGCAAGTATTACAAAATATTGACAGAATGGTAATACCACAACTATTTGTGACAACAACAATTAAATCTTTCAGAAAAAAAAAATCTAATGGAACTTATGATGGAACTGTGATGCCTTGGGTAGTTTACAAATGATTTAATCAATAAAATGTTTGCTAAACTTTGCCAAGGGTCTGGAGTCACTTAATTCATAAACACGGAACAGGTTTTTCAAAAAATCACTATTAAAAAAAACCAAGCTTTGTTTGGGATTTGAACAGATAAAGTGCTGTTACCCAAGTAAAAAATGTGATTTTTAGATAAACAAAGATTAAGTATTTTTCAAAATTTCCCTACTAAAGAAAGCTACTTACTGATGATAAAGTAAAATTAGTTAAGATTCCTCATCATGTTGTCCAAAGAGACTCTTAGAACAGTTGAAGATACAAGACTCTATGTTGAACAGTATTAGTAAATACAATGAGAAATTATGTTAAGGAGGATTAAAATTAACTGGAGATGACATGTCAAAGGGTTTTTTTCTTTCTTATGCCCTGTTCCATCACAATATAGTTGATTGCAGAGCTAGTTTATGTAATGCCCTTATGAAGCAAAAGGATTTTGTTTAAATTAAGTTCAAATGAATTAAAATTCACAAAGTGCAACACATAATAGGGCATTTATTATTACTAATATTTTACACTTTGTATAGTACAACTTTAATGAGCTTACATAATTTCAAAGTCTGAATTTGTGTTCCATTCTGGTTCACTTTGACACCCCAGTCTTTGTTTTTATGGGGCTTCGTAGGAAAGAACTAATGCCATATTTTATCTATTTCAGCTACATATTTAAAACAACCAAAAATATATTCCTGAAGTATTTTATGATTAAACATTTTGCATTATATTAAATTAAAATTTCATAAAATAAATATTAATTTATTTACTTGCTGTAAATAAGTGCAATTATTCTTGACCTTTTTTTTAATGCATATAACCTTGAGGTTATTTACATTAAAAAAAAGGGTCAAACTTTAGCTAGCAAAAAATTGACTGAATAAAGCATAAAAGGAAAGAAGTGTTTTCAATAATATAAAAAAAAAAAAAAAAAACAATTGCTGGTTTTTTTTCTAAAATGAAAACTACAGGTTTTAATTAGCTAATTTAAATTTATTAGATAAGGTAACTTATAGTGAAAACTACTCAAATTATGTTTAATATTTATGTTATAGCATACAGTGTGTCCAGAAAGTTTATACAAGGGCAAATTTTTTATGATACTGGTCTAGATTTTTAATGTTAAAACTATCAAAGCAAAAGATTTTTTTTTTTAAATCTTTTTTTTTTTTAATTAGAGTAAAAAACTCCTCTATTTATGGGCACCTTTTTTTGTGCATGTGCAGCACTTTCCTCTCTTCTATTGATAATTAATCAATTAATTACCAATTTTTTACCCGGGAATTAATGCCCATTAAGTTTAAACGAATTGTGTTATTTGTAATTTATATAATCTATCCGACTTCCATTTCCTCTGAAAATGATATTTGTTATTTATCAATTATATAGTACCCTACCAAAAAAAATTTAATGAAGTGTTAAATAGCTTTTGAAGTAATCAATGCCAAATCTGATTTAATAAAATTTTGATCAAATGGGCAAGAAAAGTAACCCTGAGAGAATTAAATGGCAAATTGTTGGTTTATATAAACAAAGGAACTAATCTAATGTTGCTATAGCAAAATCAGTTGGTGTTTTAGAGGACTGCGTTCGAAATACATTACAAAAGTTTAAAGAAACTGAGACTGCCAAATATTTTCCAAAGTCTGTTAGGGCTTCAAAGTTAACTGAAAGAGACAAAAATGTCATTTTTCAAAGGGTTCAATCAAGTCCTAGGATAAGCATTTGTAATTCAACCAGAGTATTCAATGCTTTCTTAAAGAATGTTACAATTGGCAAAGAAAAACAACAGTTATCAGAGAGTTGGGCAGAATCGCCAAAGGATTATTGCATAAGATTGATTGAATCCATGCCTCATTACATCCAATTATGCATAAAAGCAAAAGGAGGCTAATATAAATATTATCTTATTGTTGTTTTAAAAAAATTTTTTGAGTATATTCAATTCGTTTAATTTTAATCGCCAGCTTTCATAAAACCAATTTAATAATTATATATTGTTCTTGTATTTATACAACCTTAATGATATATCTCATTAATTACATACCTCATTTATATAAATTTATCAAATTCCATTGCAAAATTTTTTTATTTTGTTAATTAAAGCTTGTTAAATAGTACTTAACAAAAAATTTTAAAAAATCTTTTGTTTTGACAAATTTTTTATCAAAAAACTAGACCAATATCATAAAAAATTTATCCTTGCATAAACTTTCCAGATCCACAGTACTTGTTTAAAGCAAATTAGTTATATTATAGTAAATTATTTATATCAATTAGTGAATTAGAATTTATTTTTTAACTTCACTTAAGATTTGACCTCTTTTGAAAATGAAATTTAAAGTTTTAAATCTTACTTAAAATTAAGAGCAAGAAATAAAAACACATTTTAAAAACAGAATTCTTGTAATCTTACCTACGAAATTTATGCATAGGCACAGCTGGATCTGACTCTTTAAAACCAAGTAAAAACAACTTTGCAACAATCCCTGCTGTTAAGAGAGTTACTCCTAGCAAAAAAAGACGTATTGGCACCAAGAAAAGCAAAAGTGCCATCTAAAAATAAAAGTAAATTAAATAATAAACTTGATTAAAAATTTTATGGAATCAATATTTATTAAAAAATTACAATATAAATCCAAGAGGTTTTAATTTAATTTTTATATTTTAAATTATAAAATAACTGTACATTAGAAAATTTTTTTTTAATTACTAATGAGCAGTGTATTAAGAGTTCATTTAAAAAAGCAACCTAATATTTAAGAGTGGAAGTTTATAACCATTTTTAGTTTACAACAAAAAATATATAAATATATAATCATTATACTTATTTGGTTTAGAAATATGGAATCTGAAAAATATAATCTGAGCTGATTTCAAGTGTAATGCATAATGATATTTTTAAAGATGCATAAGTGATTAATGGTGCTGGTGAACAAAATACAGCTACACATAAAACAACAATAAAAATGCATATAGCTTTTAACTACCTTAAACTTATCAAATGTAGATAGCTTGATATTTGAGATGAATGGATTTTGAACAGCAGGCTTCTCTTTTGCTTTCTTTAAATCTGGAAATAACTTTAATAATTTTTCTTCAAGCTCATAAAGAGTGAATGCACGATTCAGTTTGGAAGTTTTATTCTTCATCTTGGTACCTATTTATTCTTGCACTTCCTGTATATGTAATGCACTGTTCCAATAGAAGCACTGGTAAATTGGTCTTCAGTAACTTTTTTCCTGAACTAATATATATACACATACATATATATACATATATATATATATATATATATATATATATATATATATATATATATATATATATATATATATATATATATATATATATATATATATATATATATATATATATATATATATATATATATATATATATATATTGTGTGTGTGTGTGTGTAAATAGTAAACTGATACCAGGCTTTTTATAAACATAACGAACTAAGCCATGGATTACACACCTCCGCACCACTCAAATGTTCGCATTTTAATTATTGATTTATGTAATTTTTATATATATTTTAAAAGAGAAAAATTAAAAAGTTACAAGACTACATAAATCCCTATTTAGAAAAACATCACCTAAATTATATCAAAAGAGAGATCCATTTTTATTATGAACAATATTTGTGAGGTGAATAAACAAAAAGAAGCTCCAAGACTCTAACGGCTGTTGGCTTGACAACTTTAACGGGAACTGTCACAACATGAGCCGCAGTTTTATATCCCGTAAATACCGTGGCGTGACCTAATGAAGTCCTATGCTGTAAGAAAGTCCTAATTTAACAAATGATAATTTTTATATTGTAAAATAAATATTTAGTGAAAATATTTTTTTTCATTTTAATATGATATCTAGTTTTAATTTAAAAATTATAAAATATAAGTAAATATTCATTTTATAATATACAAAAATTATCAATTGTTACATTAAGACTTTCTTGCACCACAGTATGTATTAAAAATTTTTTCAGCTCATGTCAAGACTGTATCTCTTTCGTACATTGTTGTCATCTTGCGTTTAATAAATATACTTTTATTTTATTCTTTTATACATTTCTCCTTCTTCCATATTCAACAAGGATGACTCCATGAGTTAACTTCATCATACGCAATCACTTGTGTTTTTTCGAAATTGTCAATTTTGATAGAAGATATGGATATAGATAAAATAACCCAAAGCTAAAAAATGTAAGCATTTGTTTTGACCAGTAATTTATTTTTACGTAAAAAAGAAAAGTTTTAATTAAATAATTCTAAACTGGGTTTCTTCGACCAACACAAAGACATTTTCCATAAAAAGCCACAACTCAAAGGTTTTCCTTCACGAAAAACACCTTTATGGGATGGAGTCGCAGTTTAAGAAATTTGAAAAACTTCAATACCAGATCTCAGGTCAAATATACAAATGAAGACCCCCAAGGCAAAAAGTTGTTAACATTCTAGATCAGATTCACTCAGAGCAATAACTCGACCATCGCAGCGAAAATGTTAAATAAAAACAAAACTCGAGTTTGATTTTTTTTAGTAAAAGCCCAAATCAGAAGCAAAAATAAATCTAAAAAAACGTTTTCCAAATTGAAGCAAAGCCTGAATCTTTTTTTTTCTTTTTAAATATGAATTATATATTTTTAAATATACGTTTGTAAAAGAAACTTAACCCAAACATAACCATTTTATGTAAAAACCTAAATCAAAAAAACTAAAAAAAAAAATGCATTTTAGCTGACAGTTATCAGAATACTTTTTTCAAGTAAATTTCATCAGAGTATCACATTGAGGTATCGCATATGTCGTAGTGGTTAAGACAGTAATTTTAAGCTACATTTGAACAAAACATTTAGAACTTAATAAATCAATGGGAAAAATGAACTCCTGTGGTTTTTTAAAAAGTAAATCGCAAAAATATTTCTAAGGTTCTTACATATTGATAATTATTTTTCTATAATTTTAGCCTTCGTTTTTTGGAATTCATGCATATAGGGATTTAGAATTCATGCATACAGGTTTTAGTATCTATCGTCGGAAGCGTCTTAATTATGAAATACGAAATGAATGGGTCTTTTAAATTAAATAAAGTAGATTTCTGGAAATTAGATAAAGTGACTTTTATTGATACAAAATAGGGATGTTATAAGTTTTTATAATTTACTTTTTCGCACAAACATAAAAAAAAACATTTGTTAACTCCTAAGGTTGACGTTATAAAACAAATATGTTCATATTTACGCCAACTTTCTCATATTTATAATCACAATCGTTATTTACAATCACAGTGATATTTCTTGATTTTTCACATCGCGAAGATAATTTCGTATTACGAAAACTTTAACGTTTTCACGATATTCGTAGTGTTACAAAAACGTACCGTATATACTCGCGTATAAGTCGAGAAATTTTGGACGAAATATTTACTCTAAAACAGCAATTCGACTTATATGCGGGTCAGAAAAAAAAACAAATTTATTCCTAAAATTTTTTTTTTTCGTATTTCTTATTTTTTGATTAAAAAATGTTTCATTTAATATTGATTTTGTATTGATTTTCGGATCGACTTATACGCGAGTATATACGGTAATCTTTATAAAATTGACCTCTGATCTCTAAAGAAGCCCCCAAAGGTCATTTAAAAGATGATTATTCAGAGTTGCTACATTCAACCAGGTGGCAGTTAAAAATTCTTACCGCTCAACCACACGACTTATTCTAAATTAGCATCTATATTTTTTTCATTATATTATATTTTAATTATATTGTAATAAAAAAAAAAAAAAGGTTGCGAGTAATTTTATACATGCTTTAAAATCATGTTTTTTTGTTTTCCGTGAATTTACAATTTTGTACTTATGGACCCTATTGAACTAGGTGTGCGACATGATAATTTATAAGCGATAACTTGAATATAAAAATCTATGTGTAATAGTTAATGTTCAAAAAGGTTTTTTTTTTTCTTTCTTTTCATCTAATTTGGATATATTTAGGTTTTTATGAAATGTTACTCCATTTGTTTTATCCATTCAGCATTCGTCTTGCTATTTCTTATCTTCGACAGATTCTCGTAATTGCATTAGCTTATAATACAATTTTTCATTCAATTATTTATAATAATATAATTTAGGGCCTGTTTATATGGACAAGGGCTAGCCCGTTTGCTGAGCTAGCCCGGAAAACGAGCCAGTTTTAAAACTACGTTTATATGAATTTTTGACAAAAAAATAAAAAATGATATCGAGGTCAACCTGGCTTTTTCTAGCAGGGCTGGCCTCTTTATAGGTAAAATAATAACTTTAAAGATGGCGGCTAGTGACAAAAAAAAACATTGCGTTTTAACAATATGTTTAACTGGTATTATAACACAAATAATGCTTCTTAAAAGCCTAATTGTACTATATAAGCTTTACAAATTTAAATTTGATTATTTTTTAAATACTATTCTTTTACGAAAACGATCACAATCACTTCAAAAGATGAAACAAGCAAGAGAGAAAAAATCGTAGTTGCTGGTTTAAAACTGGCAGAACTGATTTATGGTGGCATAATATAATAACTGGTGTTGCTCCCATTGATGTATGGAAAACAAATTTTAGCTTTTCACGGTTTCTTTTCATGAATTTGGTTTCAGAGTTCAGCCCTTATTTATCTCCTGACCCTTTTTCGCCTAACTCTAGAGCTCTATCAGCAGATAAAAAAGTAGCTATTACTTTATATTACCTAAAAGATGCTAGATCTTTGGTAAATTATAAAAGCAAAACAACAAAAATTTTAAGTACACGGAAGTTGGCAGTTTTATTATTAAATTTATTATTTTATGCGGAAGCTTTCAAATTTAAAAAATGTAAGAGTTTATACGCATGCGTACAAATTTATATGAGATTAACCAGCCCGTTTGCCGAGATCTCGGCAAAAAACAGTGAGATCTCGCTATCCGGGCTAGCTCGTTTATTCATATAAACGCAAAATAAAATTAAGTTAAAATATTGATGACATCGATATCTCGGTAAACGGGCTGGCTCGGCAAACGAGTTAGCCCGCTTTCTATGTAAACAGGCCCTTAATTATGTAATGAAAAAAATTAAGGTTGCAAATAATTATTTACGAGCTTTAAAATGTTGCTCCTTTATTTTCTGTGATTTTACTTTTTTTTGCTCTTATGACCCTATTGAACTAGGTGTGCGATATGTAACATAGAACGTGACTAATTTCATTTTTTCTTTCCACCAAATGACGTCACTTTTCATTTCACATTTTAATCAGGGAAAAAAATAATAACGGTGAGTTGGCGTGCAAGGTTTAATTCAAAGGTGAAGATAACAGTAAGGGTTGCGTATCGTTATTATTTTGAAACAATACATAACGATATAACAATAAATATCGATAACTATAACGATACGATAATGATCTTTAGAAATGCAAACGATAGCATAAAGATAAAATATCGTTATAAACCGATAATAACGTATGATTTTCAACTTAAAAAAGCATATCGTTAATAACTTTCTCAAACGAGAGTAACCGATAAATACCGATATGAAACGATACATTTCATAATTTATTAAAATTAAGTAAATATAAATTCATAGGAGATTTTCTGAATTTTTGCTTGTCTAAAATTTTTTGACAAGATCTAGTTTCATTCGACTCCCAAGTCCTTCATTCACCAGTCTTAATTTTGTATTTTTTCCAACACGTCGCCATTTTTTGCCTCGACTACTCTATCATCTCTATAATATATATTCCACTCTGCATTCTTTTTAGTTGGTGTAATTTCTAATGGGCTTTTTTTAAATTCATTTGATAAAGCAAAACCTTTTAAAAAGTTATTCAAATTTATAATTATCTTGCAAAATACGGTCAGATATTTCATGTTTTCGTTTTTCGAATTTCATATATTATTTCATTTGTCATAAAAATCACATAATAACCCATTAGTTTTTGTCAAATAAAATTTATTTTATATATAGCTGGTAAATCATATTATGGTAATATTAAATACTTAGTCATTCTTGCGGTTTGCCATAAATTGACTTTTGCTTGCTTGCTAAATTCTTTAAAACTGTGACAAGTTATTTTTTTCTTTATTGTATTTACATTCATTTTAAGTATGTTATTTATCCTTAACTGTATATATTTCTGTTGTTAAACATAAAAATTGAAAGTTCTATAATACTTATAAACTGGAAGTCAACAACAATATAGTAGATGAAGTAGTTCCCATGACAGGAAATCATTGTGCTCTAGGAAGCCAAATAACCGATATTATTGTTTCAACCGACAAGTTTTCACCCAATTAACGTTTCAAACGATAAGTTTTCGTTTCATAGACAAACTCATTCGTTTGATATCGTTATCGTTTCAAAATATCTGTTCATACCGATAACGATAAGCAGACGCTTAGATGACAGCCATATTTTTTAAAATTTGCTTAAGAATTTAAACATTCTTTAAAATACAGTAACTGTCATAAACTCAATTTTCCAAAGAAAAGTTGTGAACAATATAATCCAATGAAAAATAAATATTAATTTTTATAATAAGTGCATTTTATTATTTCAAAAACATTAGAAAATTAGCCGACACGATTAGAATAACTTTGAAGAATTCATAATTCTAACTCTTATGACCATTATAGTCGTAAATGTGGCTTAATCGTGAAATTTGGAACAAAACCGTTCCCCTATACTTAAATAAAATAGTGCAAGCATGGCCATTCTTATTGGTGTTACAAGTGAAAATCATATCATTCACATATTCTCATTAAAGTCATTTTGTAATAATTGCTAACATTGGAATTAAAAAAATAACAAAAAAAAAAAAAAACACTTACTTTGCTTTTATGGAATTTTGGAAGCATTATGTAGATTAGTAAAACAATATTGTTGCCTTGTTAGTTTTCAGTAAAAAAAAAATGACTTTGAGAGCAATTTTTTGGGGAATTTAAGAATTGACCAATGAGAATATGTTGCTATTATCAAAAATAAGTAACCACTGTTTACTAGAATTAAAAGTTTTAAAGTTTTATGTCTCCTGAAAATTTTCAATAAACAGACATGGTTTGCAAGTAAACCAACGAAATATGCGAGCATTTTCAGTGCAAACACAAATAAGCATCCAATCTTTTCACTTTTACTTTTAAAAAAACATACAACAATGTTACCATTACAACATTCACTATAACAGTGAATAATTCGAAAAGAAAATGAGAGTTTACAACTTTAAAAAGTGCCTTTTTAAACTTTAACCGCAAAAAACTGTAAAAACTTTAACCACAAATAGTAACTCTGTTAATATACTCTATCTTTTTCAAAGTCTTCAATATTCCTCGTTTTCTTAATAGGCACATTGATTTTGTACTTTCGGAATTTATATTTATTATGTGCTGCGTGAGGACTTTCCAGTGGCGGAATATTATGCTCTTTAATGATATTGTTATAACTATTAATGTCAGCAGCCAAAAGTTTTTTTAAACGCTTCTTACGCTGATCAATTGCCCAAATTAAGAAAACCTTTCCAGCCTTATCTCGTGGGTTAGCCTTTAGTTTTTCTGTCATCATACGAATATGGTACGTATTGTTGACTATGGAGCTTTCCAGTTTAGTAGGATACTTTTTATTGTTAAACGTCCTGACACAATATCTTACAGCAGAATAACTGGCATATTCTAAGCTGAACAACTTTTGTACTACCTCTGGAGCAGAATTTAATTCTGGAATTTCATTAAAACCATCTCTATACTTTGGAAGCTCTATATTCTGTAACCAGGTTGATGTGAAGCATGCTCTAGGAACCAATCTTGCAACTGTCTGTTTTAAAATCTGTCTCTGATGATTAGCAGTTAATTTAAATAGATAACCCAACATTGTTTTTAAAGAAGTATTTAATTTTCATAAACTAAAAACAATTATCAACATAATTGTCTCTATCATACTAATGTATGTATGTATATATGTATGTATGTATGTATGTATGTATGTATGTATGTATGTATGTATGTATGTATGTATGTATGTATGTATGTATGTATGTATGTATGTGTGTATGTATGTATGTATGTATGTATGTGTGTGTATGTATGTATGTATGTATGTATGTATGTATGTATGTATGTATGTATGTATGTATGTATGTATGTATGTATGTATGTATGTATGTATGTATGTATGTATGTATGTATGTATGTATGTAGGTATGTATGTAGGTGTGTATGTATGTGTGTATGTATGTGTGTATGTATGTGTGTATGTATGTATGTATGTATGTATGTATGTATGTATGTATGTATGTATGTATGTATGTATGTATGTATGTATGTATGTATGTATGTATGTATGTATGTAGGTATGTATGTAGGTGTGTATGTATGTGTGTATGTATGTGTGTATGTATGTGTGTATGTATGTATGTATGTATGTATGTATGTATGTATGTATGTATGTATGTATGTATGTATGTATGTATGTATGTATGTATGTATGTATGTATGTGTGTATGTATGTATGTATGTATGTGTGTATGTATGTATGTATGTATGTATGTATGTATGTATGTATGTATGTATGTATGTATGTATGTATGTATGTATGTATGTATGTATGTATGTATGTATGTAAAAATTCAAAGGCTTTTGTTTTTTTGTGTTCCTTTCAACCAAAAAAAAAATTAAATTAAATAATTATGATAGTAGCTCTATGAATTAATGCTGTTGACTATTTTTAGGGAAATCCATATATTTTAAAAAGTTTTGTCATTCTCTAAAGAATTTCAAGTATTTTATTATAGTATTATTAGAGTATTCTATTATAGAAATCCCTCAATGACAATGTTTCAACTTTTTTTGAAATTAAATTTCAAATATTTGAGTTATTTAAAACTAAATACTGATGTAATTACTAGATAACATATACCAGAGGTTAGCATACTATTTAGCTAATATGCTAAGTGTTCTTTTCTTTTAAATTAGAGGTTCTTAAAACAATAATAAGTCTAACAAATGACCAAAAGTAGGTCTTACATGATGCTTTTACAATAATAGGATGCGTTGTTTTATTTGAATAAGGAAACTATCACTGATGTTGTAGGGGATCTACCATCCCCTACAACATCAGTGATAAGTTGAATGTAATGGGTAAAACCATCTTTGCTGCTGAAAGTTTAAGCTGCTACAGTCAGTATGAATGCCTCTTTCTGGTCACTGATATTGGGAATACACTACAGCAAGCTCTGTAGTCCATTTACAATATCAGTGACCATATTTTTATCAAGCTCATACTTTCATAAGTGATATAGAAAGGAACATAAGAAAGAAAAAGCACTTGATGAAAAAGGAATTTCATTTTTTGTGTGTGCGCTATATTAACATGTGTGTATACCAATGAAATAAAACTTTATTTGCATATACAGATATAAAATAGCATTTTTATTTGATTGGTATACACACCAATAAACAAAACAAACTTTTGTCATTGAGAAAACAAAACACTAATTAACATAAACTCATTAATAAAATTTTCAAAAGAATCTTAGTTTTGTTAAACATATATTTTGAAAATATATTTTACATATATTAAACATATATTTTAATGATTCATTAAAAACAAATTTAATCAAAGGGAGTGTTATATGGTAGATGAGAATTGAAAAAAATGTTGAACAAAAAAAAAAAAGATTTTTTACAGCTGTCTTTTAAAGTACCTTACTTTTACATAAAACTGTAATTTTTGACTTTTTCAGTAGAATGAAAAAAAAAAAAAAAAGCTGTTGTTCTACGCATTTAAGAGCCATTTTATTTCGTTTCTAATATCTTTTTTTACTTGTCAACAACCTCGACAACGTTACAAAAAAATTGTTCGCTATATATAGCATTTAAACATACAACTTGTGACTCTTGTCAACAATTAATAATCGTTATAAAAACCGTTATAATATTAAAATTATGCAACGTGTGAATCTTGTCAATAATTAGCAAAGCTAATTATTGGCACATTATTGACACATTAAAATCACAACATCTCCCCCAGCTCACTAAGAGCTCATACATAATCTTGATACTTTCGGTTAGGAAACACTCTTCTCCCATATCGAGTGAATCGAACAGGGTGTGTCTCTATCTCACAATTTGTTGGATAGTTTTGACCAGTGTGGTCCGCACTATTGTCAGCTTCACCATCGTCCAGGGGGTTTGTTTGGGAACTTGGATCTTCGATTATAACGCGTTCTAAGTTAGTTTTGGGAGGTTTAACCAGCGTCAGGTCGTAATCGTCATCAGTTGTTATGTCTCCTTTCTCGTCCCCACAACGATGCTGCAGATGAGAAAAGTGTCGTGGCAACGTATGTCCATTAACTTTAACTTCAGCTGTCAAACCATTACGCAGTGCCACGATACTTCCTTTTAACCATCGCCGTGTACACGGCGTCATATGCTTGGGCTTCACCCACACTTTGTCGCCAACTTTCCATCCTTGAAACTTAGTTAGGGGTTTTTGTGTTGATTCAACTTTATCGATTCCAGGAATTCGGACGCGTTTGTATTGTTGGCATAAGATTTCAAAAGGTGTGCCGTGTTTTGATGGAACGTTGTTGATTAAGAATACAGACATGGGTATACCACACTTTGCTCTCGCGTTTGTTCTTTTTACAGTTCGATGAACTCTTTCAACAATTCCATTTCCAGATGGTTTTTCAACAGCTCGATAAATAAGTCTTATTCCCCACTTCGACGCCATAGCTTGCATAGTCTGAGATCTAAACGACTTACAATTATCTAGGAGAACTTCGGAAGGAGGTCCAAGCAATGACCATATTGTTTCTAACGATTGAACAACCATTGCTGCACTTTCATCGCTTAATGGTGACCATAACGTGTATCTGCTTGGGCCACAATCGATACAGGTGAGATATAGCAATGAATCAACGTGAGCAATATCGCAGGCTACTCTTTCCCACACTTTACTGACAGCAAGATTTCCTTTATCCCATGAAACCACGTGAGGATCAATTGAATTGCATTCATCACATTCAGCGACAACTTGTCTCACTGTTTCTCTGTTAACGTGGATACCAGCACGCGAGCATAACTTCATACTCTTGGAAACTCCCATGTGTGCTATTGAATGAACTTTTTTAACCTGCTGATCATCGTGTTTATAAATGATATTACATTCTTGTGTTGCAACTCTGTGTTTTAACCATTTTGCTGGCACTCGTGTGAGTTCATCTGCGACATTTTTTGTTGTTGGTATCCATGTAACATTTACATTTATGGCATAATCTTCGACCAATTTTCCAAATATCTGAAGCCTTCGTCGGATTAGCATTTCACATTGTCCAGCACATTTTACAGGTTTGTCACGAGTCAATTCGGAATTCAACCAGCTGAATACACTATGAGAATCAGTTTTGATAGAGACATCACTTGGATTCCATTTCAATGCCATATTGAGACCTTCAATACATGCATCCAATTCAGCTACGTTGATATGCATTGCATCAGACTTTGATCGGAGCCATGTCGCATCTTCTATTTTTTTGTCACCTTGCATTATCACAACTCCTTTTGCCAGCGAACTTGCATCACACCATACATTAAGGGATGCATTTGGTTTGACATTCCATACGCCTTTGGCTGGATCGCATTTGATGACTTTCTCCACGACCTCCTTTATCATTTCATTAACGTGCTTATCCGTAATAGTTTCATCCCAACCTGCCTCGTTAGTACATCTTTTTATAAAGCTGCATGCGAGTCTCAACCATCCAGCAACTGGTAGATTAGCAACCAGATTACCACACAATGAGAATATCTCTCTCTTGGTGAGCACATTTTTTATAATGGGAATCTCGCGACCTCTCTTCCAAAACATTTCCTTTGTAGACGGATTGACTGTTACTTCCAATCCTAATGCACGAACTGGGTTTTTGCCAAAATATTCAGGTGTTTTTGCGTGAAGACCCCATTTCTTCAAATGTGCCACCAGCATTCTTCCGTTTCCATTGGTTGCCAGAGTGTCATCAATGTATCCTCTTGTTGACTTTGCGAGTGCAGAATTTTGTTGGAGCACATATCGTAATATTGAGCTCATCATCACAGGTGCTAGGTTCAGACCGAAGCCCAAACGTGTAAGCGCATACCGTTGATTTTTGTAAATGACAGTTTGGTAAGGCCAATGTCGGGTATGCACATGAATTTGTAAGTATGCTCTTTTTAGATCCACCACAGAATCGTTGCTATTTGTACTCATGAGTCTCCAATCTCTCATTGCATCGTTGATAACATCCGCATCCCTTGTAGAGGCTTTTACATAGGCGTTGAGTTCGCGATAGTCAAGCACCGGTCTTATCTTCTTTTTGTTATCTTGCATGACGCACATCAATGGTAGTAATCCTTTAGCTTTGCCCATACTTTTTTCGTCATATTTGACAAGTATACCTTCTTTGATCCATTCGTTAATTTCGTTGTCGAACGCTTCACGATGTTGATTAGATACGTTATACTGACTTGTTCTGTTCTTCATTTTAGGTTCGTTCTCCCACTCCCAACTAACAATCCATTTTTTGCCATCAAAATAAGCTTTGCTTGTTCCAATTTCAACAGTCGCAACGCGGGGTGTCGATGAAAACTTAATTAGAGAATTACAGAATTTTAATTTCCCAGTGCCAATTTTCAGCTCATCACACGACTTTATTAGATCCATGCCCATAATCATGTCGTATTTGTTTATTACTTCATCCACGCATAACACCAATGCATTAAGCAGGCACCCATTCGTTGGGTGGTGTATTTTAGCAACAACCTCCTCACATCGAATCATTCCGCCCATTGTTGCAACATCCACTACACGAATCACTTTGTAGTTAGATGGCATTAGCTTCTTGATGATGATTGATTGCGAGCAACCAGTATCTACAAGCGCTGTAGCTTTTCTTCCGTTTATCACCAAGTCGATAGTAGGTAGTACTGTTTCGGGACGAGTTCTTGTAGAAATACCTAATGCGAACTCGTCCCTTTTAAGTTTTCCTGGTTTTGTTGACGTTTGTAACAGTCCTTCGCAGCATGTTTATGCGAGCATTTCTTGCATAAAGAGGTACATTCACGTGCAAAGTGATTTAATGATTCGCAATTGAAACATCGCATTTCTTTCTTTCTCCGAATATGACTTGTCATTACTGTCCCAGTTGTTCGGTAACTTGCATTTACCTCTTCATTCACAGATAAACATGCCGCATCCAATCTGGTTTGTACAATTACGGATGCAGTCTTGACGCAATCGTCAAAGCTCAACGCATCCTCTCCCCGAAGAATGGCACGCAGAACAGCACCATCATTAACCCCAATGATGAATTGATCACGAAGTCGACCGTCTCTCTCTGAAGGCAAGAACTTGCATTCTTGAGCTGCTCGAATCACTCGATGCGCAAACGTCTGTATCGATTCTTCATTGCCACGATAAGTTTTCCCAAATTCATACCGTGAGATTAACGATGATTTTCTTATCTCCAACGTTTCAAGTTTCACCACCAACTCTTTGTACGAAACGTCCTCTGGCAGTTCAGGTGCTGTTAATTCTTCCATGGTATTGTAGATTTTCGACGGCAGAGCAGCAAGCAAATATGCTACGTGTCGATCTGCAGTAATGTTGTTTATCACGAAGAAAGAAGTCATCTGCCGAATAAATCGCTTTGGCTGTCCATCTTCATATTGCGGAGATAATAGACACGCCCGGTTAGCTTGTTGTTCTACGCATTTAAGAGCCATTTTATTTCGTTTCTAATATCTTTTTTTACTTGTCAACAACCTCGACAACGTTACAAAAAAATTGTTCGCTATATATAGCATTTAAACATACAACTTGTGACTCTTGTCAACAATTAATAATCGTTATAAAAACCGTTATAATATTAAAATTATGCAACGTGTGAATCTTGTCAATAATTAGCAAAGCTAATTATTGGCACATTATTGACACATTAAAATCACAACAAAAGCAATAACTAAAAACAAGCATACATAACCATGAACATAATATTATATATATATATATATATATATATATATATATATATATATATATATATATATATATATATATATATATATATATATATATATATATATATATATATATATATATATATATATATATATGGTAGTATGTGTGTGTACGTGTGTATGAAATATTAAGAAATCTTTGAATAAAAAAGAAAGGTGAGAATTAAATATAAAGAACCTGGTTTTGCGCTAATAAAAAATATTTCCAACTAGACCGAGGCTTCCTTTAAATGTTTTTCTTTTTAATGGTTAATGGTGGATAAACAATTACTCTCACATAAAGTTTGTTGAGTTACAAAACCAATGTTTTTTTGCACAAAGCTGGACCATATTAGTCACGCTAGAAATTTTAGATTTAATTTTTGTTGCAGTGTGGCAGGGTTCCGAACAAAATGTTATTAATGTGACCACTAAAAATCTACCAGTGCAGGACATGCGCCTCTTTTGGAAGCACCACACATAAAGTACTAGGCGGTTTCATTATGTTGAAATCAGTATGTTGCAAATAGTATGGGCTTATTAAGGGAAGGTTTGTAGGCCGATGAAGTTTTGGTCTTTATAGAACAACTGTTCAAAAATTATTTTCTTAACTAAATATGTTTACCGTAAATGACCTGAGTTAACCTCATTTGACAGTTTCAGTTTTTAAGTGAGAAGTAGGAGCTATTATAGAGGAAAGGAAGAAGGGGAGGGGGAAGGAGGGGGAGAGGACGGGAAGGAGTGGGAGGGTGTAAGAAAAGTGAAAGAAATCTCGATCAAAAAGAAAAATTTGGGAAGAAGAAGTATAGGAAATCTCATTTTACACGATTTACTCAAATAACAACCTTGTTTTGTCTTTTCTTTTTTTTTCAACATTATTCTGCGAAAGAGTTTCTACCAACATTCTGCTAAAAAGTTGCATTCCTAATATATTAATATATTAATTTGTTATATATTATATACCATGTTAATATTCATTTTAATATATAAACATGCACAGAAATGAATAAAAGAATCGTTGGAAATCAATAAAAATCAATGATTTGGTCAGTAACATTTAGTCATAAGATTTTAGATTCAGTGTGTATAATCATTAAATGCGTTATTTTTGTAAGAAAAGAAAAATTGATTTACTGACATCAAACATCTCTAACTACAAACGCAAATGACAAACCCAGTGGTGGATGGAGGGGCGACAAATTTTATGAACGGCACTCTGCAGCGAGGGTCCAGTAGGTGAACAAAATGAGAAAAATTTTAGTTGTCTAATCTTCACAACTTACTTAATTTTAGTTTCTGTATATATATTAACCAATATTTATTGTTTGTTAATTTATATTAAATGACAATACTATATACTGTATAGCGTGTATATATATATGTGTGTGTGTGTGTGTGTGTGTGTGTGTGTGTGTGTGTGTGTGTGTGTGTGTGTGTGTGTGTGTGTGTGTGTGTGTGTGTGTGTGTGTGTGTGTGTGTGTGTGTGTGTGTGTGTGTACATAGTATTACATAAAAGTTCTTTGTTAAAATCATGTAATGTACATATAATCTACTTTCATGTAGTTGTGTTTGTCCTCTTTAAAGTTTGATTTAGCATTGGATCTTATTTGGTTAAGAAATATTTTTTGTTTCCTAATTTTATTGATTTTTTTACCTTTTATTTTTCAAAGATTTTAATGTTTTCCTGAATTCTATAAGGAGGGATTCAACCAATGAAGATTCCTTTTCAGTTAAAACTATACTAGAAATATTCATCCATTTAGGCAATTAAATGCAGAGAAACATTAACAAGTTTTATTATATAATAAAAAATGTATATTTAGTGAAGAAAAACTTGAGCACAAAAAACCTTCATTATTCGATTGGATATGAGGAGAGAAACATCACTAAAACCACTTTGTTCAAGTCACCGACAAAACAGAAAAAACCAACAACAAAAAAAAACTATCTGTTTTATATTTTCGAAGAACATCATAAAGGACTTAATGAATATTTATGAAATATTTATGAAATATTTATGAAATATTTTACCCTTTTGTTATATAGTAAACCTTAAAACAAGGATCAAAAAGTAAACTTAAGCTAAATTTACACAAATAATAAATTTACGCACCAAACCATTTGGTAATATTTAAAACAAATACTGTTATTTTTGTTATGGTGTCTCATGGTGCCAGTAAAATAACCTGTTTTGGTAACCTGAGAAACAAGAAGCAATTCTCTCGTCCCTACTTATGATATATGACCTACTTTAGTTGTAACAAATAATGAAATAAAAAAACAGTTGGTTGAATATAGACTAATTCGACATCAATTTAATCAGACCATGTCACTATGTGTTTCAGAATTTCTTTATTATTAGAGTTAAGAGAAATTAGCACAGCAAAAAAATCAAAAAATCTGAACATCCATTTTTAAGTTTTTTTTAGAGATATTGCTTGCTAAAGCTTACCAAACTGAAGTCTCAAACCCCCACTTCCCCCCCCCCCCCCCACAAAAAAAAATTTTTTTACTTTTATCAATAGCTTCATGAATAATATCTCTAAAAGTTGATATCAAAGTGAATTTGAGCCTGAAGAATCTATTGGAATTGCTTAAATTGTAAAGAAAGAAATGAAAAACAGCTTCATTAAGCTTTTATTTTAAAGTTAGTTCTTACCCAATCCCTGCGTTGATGCTTTAAAAGTCAATCATGGCTTGATAACAGACAAAAAGTACTTTAAAATTATCATTACATATGAACTCATCAATAAAAAGCCTAAGATATGTTTATAACAGTTTTATAAAGAAGGATAGCCGAAACTCTTGATCTAAAAATTAAGAAGTGTGATTTTTCTTCACATAAAGGTTTCCCCTTTATTAAGTAAACTATGAGCATCTTAAGTAAATTAAAAAAAGGTATTCTTTAAGGAATTGTTTTTTACAATAAATTTTTTCTTTTTTTTTTTCACAACTAAATTTTTTAAATTCATATATGAAATTAACTAATCTATAATTATTAAAGCCACTTAAAGCATAAACTATTTCATTTACGGTAGTTGGCACTTCAATTCAAAATATTGCTTCATGTTCTCGCAATGTTCTAAAACATTATTTAATAAGCTTTGCATTGTTAATGTTTTTCAACAACTAGTTTATGTACTAACTTGATAAAAAAAAAAAGACACCAAATTTGATAAAAATAGCGTATTCTTTGACATAAAAGATGTATTTTCCCTGGTTCAGATGTTTTACAAAGTATTTCTTGTCACACTACGCCTAGTATGGTTACGTTTGACTTATCTAAGTTTGTAATTTTAGTAGATTGACAGTTTACTTTTAGTTTTCGTTTCTTATCTCAGATGTTTTACAAATTAATTCTTGTCATACTACGCATAATATCAAAACACAGAAGTAGATTTTGAAAAAAAAAAAACGCAATAGTAGAAATTGAAGACTGGAAAAAGAGCAGTAGGAGGGGGCTTGGGGAAACTTTTAAATATAAATTAGCTGTGTACTTATTGAAGTCAGAGTATAACACAGTGGTTCTTAACCGGTGCTCCGCGGAGCAATGGTGCTCCGCGAGGTAGTTGCAAGTGCTCCGTGAAATTATGAAACTCAAAATTAAATGTTCACCCACTTATTATGAAAAAATAATAATATTACAAATTATGAAAAAATAATAGTATTAAATAAATAATGAAATATTTATTTAAATTAATAATAAAAAATTAGTTTGAAAACGCTGTTAAACGTTACACGTTTTAACAGCTGTAATATAAACCGAGCTATGTAATTAAAATAAAAGATTTGCTACAAACATCTTAAAAATTTGATCGGACATTGTCCGATCAAATTTAAATTTAATCTGACATTTTGTCCGGGACTTAATAAAAAATTAAAATAAGCCCTGTATTAGTTCCCAAATCAGTTTTGGTTTTTACAATAATAGCCCATAATGGACAAATTTCTTATCAAACGAAATGCGAATGATTCGGAAGAACAAAATACTAAAAATGGACCGAGTACAAGTGGAAGCGGTAGTAATGCTCTTGCTGCACATAATGTGTCTGATACAAACGATAGGATTAAAAGAAAAAAAATTAATCGACAGTATTATGAAGAATATTTAAGCTTTGGATTTACGTACGAATATCACATTCCACATTGTATTGTATGTGGAGAAAAATTATCCAACAGCGCAATGGTTCCTAACAAGTTGAAACGTCACTTTTCAACAAATCACGCCTACCTAGCTACAAAAACTAAAGATTATTTCAAATGATTGTTAGATACACAAGCTAAACAAGTAAAATATTTTGAAAAAACTGTGAAAATTTCCGATAAGGTACAGTTGGCGTCATATAAGGTTGCTGAAATGATTGCTGTTCAGTTAAAACCACATACTATAGCAGAGTCTTTAATTATACCTGCATGTTGTGAAATGGTTAAAATTATGTTTGGCGATGAAGCAACAAAGGAAATAATGAAAATTCCTCGTTCAAATGATACAAAAAAAAAATGGAGTTAAAAATATGTCGGATGATATCGAGAAAACAGTTGCCGATAAGCTTTCCAAACGGCATTTTGCTCTGCAAATTGACGAGTCCACTGACATAAGCGGAAAAGCTCATATACTAGGGTTCGTTCGTTACCTTGATGAATATAGTGAATCAATTTCTATGCTGTCTTGAGCTTACCGAGCGTTCGACAGGACAAGATGCCTTTGATTCTATTTCTTCCTATTTTGAACAATTCAAAATATCATGGGACTGGTGTGTGGGAATTTGTATGGACGGTGCTCCATCAATGGTAGGCTCATTAAAAGGGTTTGTGACTCGCGCCAAGAAAAGAAACGCCAATATTATATCTACTCTTTGTTTTTTGCATAGAGAATCTCTGGTGTCCAAAACATTACCAGTAGCATTAAAACCTGTGCTAGACAAAGTTGTAAATATGGTAAACTTCATAAAATCGAGACCTTTGAAAATACGCGTCTTTAAAAATCTTTGCATCTCTATGGAAGCCAAGTACGAATCTTTGGTTTTGCATACTGAATTGAGATGGTTATCCATAGGAAAAGTGTTACGTCGTTTCTTAGAACTGAAGGATGAATTAATGACCTTTTTCCAAAAGGAAAATATGGATGATTTTGTGGAATATCTTCAAAATGACATGGTGTGCTAATTTGGCATATTTAGCTGATACTTTTGATTATTTAATTTGTGTTAATTCCAGCCTTCAAGGAAGAAAAGAAAATTTTATAACATCGACCGACAAATTGACAGCCTTTCGGAAAAAAGTTATTTTTTGTAAAAATTGTGTGTTGGAGAAGAAGAAAGTAGATATCTTTCCTTCTCTTAATGATAACACTGGCGACGAAATTATTTCAGCAGTTACGGAGCATTTAACTTTATTAGAAGAAAAGATTGAATTTTATTTTCCATCAATAAACGTAGAAACATATGACTGGATACGTAATCCCTTTGCCAAGGTTGATACATCAAGTAGTAAGTTGTCATACCAAGAAGAAGAAGAATTAACCAACCTATCATCGGATCGCACACTTAAAATGAAATTTTCCAAAATGGTTCTTGAGGAATTTTGAATCTTCGTGCAAGAAGAATACTCAGCTATATCCATGAAGGCACTTAAAATCTTGTTGCAATTTTCAACATCATATTTGTGTGAACTCGGTTTCTCGATAGTCACCAACATAAAAACTAAAAAACGAGCAACACTTACTAATTTAAATAAAGAATTGAGGGTAGCTATTTCTAAAATTAGGCCTAATATCACTGAAATTTGTAAAAACCGTCAAGCTCAGGTTTCACATTAAATCTTTTTATTTTTCTGAATTAAATTTTGCTCAATGTTATTTTTTTACTTAATAAATTTATGTCTATTAACAATTTGTTTGTCATGTTATCATTTTAAACTGTTATGTTATAATCTTTTATTTTGAATATAAGTTGTACGTATGTGTGTTTTTTTTTTTTTTTACTCCTTGATTTCAGTGCTCCCCAAATTTTTGTCATGATCAAAAGTGCTCCCCGATTTCAAAGAGGTTAAGAACCACTGGTATAACATGTGAATGTATAACATGTGAGCGCCTGTAAAACTCCTCGCTACTTGCTACTCGTTACAGCTGATTATATAAAATATCTACAAGAAAGACCCTAATCATTTAAGCGTCAAAGTTACATAAGTTAAGTATGAGCATGGCCGCCGAGAGGGGGGTGGGGTGGACGGGGAAGATTCCCGGGGCCCCGCGTGTGTAAAAACAATTTTTTAAAGGAATTTTTAAAATATTTAAATAGTTTTGACTTTTAAAAGATTTAATTAACTTTTATTTTTCATTTACAATGACCAGAGCAAACTTTTTTTGGTCCTGAGTATGTAATTGATCATAATGAGGGGCCCTTAAGAAAACTTCCCCGGGGCCCGAAATTTCTCTCGGCGGCCATGAGTATGAGTGAACTAGATGCTTTCCACTAATTAAGCATAGCTATTATAATAATTTTTTTTTTGATTTACAAAGGATTTAGAGCTAATCAATTATAAAATACATTTATGAAGCGATTTTTTGTATTTAAGTTCATTTTCTTAAACACACATTGCAGGGGCAGCTAAATATGGATTTATCCTTATAAGCAGGTTTTTTTTATTGTTCATGGAGAGCTGAAACTGACTCATAAACAATAAACATCGCCTTTCGTCATACTTAAGTAGTTAGTCCAGACAGTGTCCGGCAAGAACTTATGTGGCACCTATGTAAACTTCTAATTTATCTAAGCTATAATGAAGGAGGGGAACCAGAGCTGTGCACTGTTTGAACAGGAGAGAATACACTTTTATAAAATATACTTTTAAGTGTGTTTTTGAATTTTTTTGATTAAAAAACGGAACCTTTAAAATATTAACATAAACTCTACGTTATATAAAAATGACAAATTATAACTCAAATGTTTCAAAAATCAGAACCCCCTCTGTCTCTCTCAACGGTTTTATCAAACTATGCTTTTCCACAATCCAACAACCTTTCAATTTCTTGATGAATAAAAAAATTCTTTTACTAATATAAAATAAATTTACTAAAATTGTTTTTAGTTTCTCAAGGTTACTTCATAATGACAGACCTCATTAAACATGGCCTAGTGGAAAAGGAAGAAAGGAAAAAATAGGCCAAGAATTTAAAGTGAAAAGAAAAAAAAGGGAGTGAAAAATGAAAATGAAATCTAACAATTTAAAGTATTTAGAAATATGTTATCAGCTAATTCACATTCCATTACTTGTTCATTAAGGACGCTTAAATTTAAGAACTTATTATTTTAACCTTGAGATTTCAATATAAAATGATACTTTTTTTAACATAATTCATTTATATAAAAGGTAATATAGTTAATTTTGTCTGTGATTTAAAACTAAATTACATAAATAATCTTGGAAACGAGGCTGGACTTCACTACATAATTGTTGATAAAAATGTTAGACTTCCTTATTAATGTCTGGGAATGCAGTTTATTTTCAAATTTAACAGCGTTCACACTATCCGTTATGAATTCGCAAGTGTGAATATGTGTATCAACATGGTAAAAATGCAGAGGTTAAATTGCAAACTTAAATGAAATTATTTCAAAACTAATTAGTTCTTTTTTTTCAAATGTACTAAAGTGGGCGTTGATCGAAGTCAGACGTGTTGTCATTATTATTTCCACGTCATTTTATTAGTGTCTATCGTTATAAAACCTGAAGAATGAAATTTGTCTAATGTGGAAAAAATTTTTTTGCTAGTCTATTGTGAAGAGCTTGTTTCAAAAGAAGAATATACTGAAGTTGCACGCAGTAAAGATTTTTATATCTACGTATGTTAAAGAGCTAAAAAAGAGTTTCATTAAGGAAATAAGCTATTCAAATGAATTTTTTTATTCTAATTGCTATAGTTTGTTTTCCAATTACATACACAGCATATGTAATATATAAAATTTATATAATGTAAACTCTCATATGATATAATATTTGTATGTTAGTAAGATACAAAACATATTTTAAAAAATATATAAAATTTATTAATATTTATTTGAAGCGTCAAGAAAAAAAATTAAATTTTTATTTATTGAAGTAGCGGTAAAAAAATAGTTTCTTACAAAATGAAGTCGTCGAAGTTTATGCTTGCGATCTTCGCTGGTATTTCAATAGCCATCTTGTACGCAGGAATGACCGTGTTGTTCGTTCAGCAACGAAACCTAGGATTCCAAGTTGACGACTTAGAGGCAAATCGTTTCAAAAATGCTGACCTACTAAGTGGTTTGGTCCCTGTAACATCATCTGCTAAAACTGTGTCTTTAACAACCAGCACAACCACAACCAGAATTACAACCCCAACCACAACAACAACCACAACAAGATCAGTTCCAAAAACCTACGGTATATAATTTTTTTATATAAACGATTTTTAGCATTTGTCAAGTAACACCAAGTAAGCTGCGTCATGATCAATAGAGCTTCCAAAAAAAGAAAAAAAAGTTAACAAAGCAACATATTGACAGCTGTTCTTCTGCAATGAACCTTTTCTATATTCTTGACAATGTTAGTTTTTAATCTGATCTAACTTAATATCCGCTTTTAAATCTAAGCCGTAAGTAACAAGCTAGCTTGAGTATCATTTGCATTAAAAAAATGACATTTTACAAAAGAATTATACAAGACCAGTTTATTAGGAACTCTCTGAACGTTGCATATGTAATTTTTGCCTTACGGGACGAGCGTTATTGAAACTTGCAACCAATAAGTTTTAATAACACTTCCACATTTTCACAAGAGAGCTCCTCCCCCCCTCCCCCCCCCTTCCCCAATCCTGTATATAAAACTCTGCTAAGCGCTAGAATAACTAAGTTTCTTTGTATTACAAATGTGAATAAAAATTTAAGATTTAAAATTTTACAATCCTCAATATTTACATATCATGCGTGTTTTTATCACTGTTTCACACTTTTATTATTCCTTTTCTTTTTTGATCACTTTAATGAAAAAACAATAACCATGTTGGACAAATATAAAAACTTAAAGAGTTTTCGTGTTTTTAGTATTTACCATAAAACTGCAAATAATATAGCACAAACATTTCCATAAGTTTTTTTTTTTAATAGAAAATGATAATTAATTTTTGTTTAGCAAAAGCAAAATTGAAAATAAACTGGCGCTTCTTTTGCTTATACTATTTTTCTATCATAAAGTAATTTTTATATATACTGATTTATGTTAGTTGATCATTTATGCTAATAAAATATAAAAATGTGAATAAAGAATTATATATATATATATACATATATATAGTAAATAATTTAATTTAGTTAATGCTACAAATTGTGATTCTTCACTATGCATACCACCAACTTGTCGATGTGCTGGAGCCAACACCCCAGGATCCTTGCCAAGCAGCAACACTCCGCAAATGATTTTATTTGCAATGGATGGTGGCATAAATGTGAATAATTATCAAATTTATAAAAGTATTACTGATGGAGCAAAAACTGTTAATGGTTGTCCTATCAAAATGACATTTTTTGTATCTGGTGAATATACTGATTACACTATGGTGCAAGAGCGATCAAAAGTTGGTATGGTACTTGTATATTAATAGTAAATTTATAAATTGATAAAAGAACAAATTGTTTAATAAATAAGTTCATCTTGTTATAAACATTAATCCAGAATTAAGATAAATCACAGTTAATTAGTCATAAAGTACTGTATAGGACATCTTTGTTATTTTCTGTTTTGATATGTAATAAGCTTGGTGAATGAAATTTTTTTTACTGCTTTTAAATTTAGCTTTATTCTTTTCTTAGGCCATGAGATCGGTGATTATTCAGTAACACATCAAAGTCCAAATACCTGGTGGAGAAATGTAAGTGGGCTCTGATAAGAAGCTTTAAAACTTTAATTTTTATAGCTACTTACTTAACCTCAAAATTTCCCATAGGCTAATCGACAACAGTTAGAACAAGAAATTCTTGGTCAGCAAGTTAATCTTAATTCAAAAGCTGGTGCTCCGGTTTATGGATGGCGTTCCCCGTTTCTTGAAGCAACTGAAACAACATATCAAATTCTGTATGAAAACAACTTTCTTTATGATAGTTCATTAGTGACACGTTTGACAGAAAGATGGTGGCCATACACTCTTGATTACTTGCCAAGTGCACCTTGTTACCTGACTAATTGTCCAAAGAGTATGATTTTACATTAAAATTTGAATAAAAAATTTTAAGTTTTGATTTTCATTTCAAGTTATTTGATATCTTTTTAAAAAAATTTAAAATAATGTATATAACAAGTACTTCAGCATATATAATGTCTGAAATATAGAATATGGTCAAACTTATTTGCAATACAAAAACATTTTAAAGCATTTTTAAAAAAATTGATTAGAGTCTTATCCTGGTCTTTGGGAGGTTCCTCTGCATGTGTGGTCAGATGGTTCAACAGGACAGACTTGTATCACCTTTGATCAGTGTCTCAGCAGTCTTATTGATGGAGATGAAAATAGTGTTTATAATTTGCTAATGCAAAATTTTAATATGAGTTATTATGGTGGTAAGCAACCTTTTATCATGTTTGGATCATCATTATGGTTTGATGAGCCTAAGGAAGACTACCGAAAAAAAGGTCAGTGGTTCTATTTCTGTTAAATATAATGGTTCTATTTTTATTCAACAGTATTATTCTGTTAGTGATTCTAAAACAAATACTTTGTTAGGTTTAATGAAGTTCATCAATGATATGATGAAACTTCCTGATGTTTATTTTGTAACTGCAAGTGAAGCAATTGAGTGGACAAGGAATCCGATTGGATTGGATAAAGGGGCATTTCCCTGCTCAAGTGTTCAAATTCTTCCAAATGTGCCAACATCAACAGGTATTTAAGATGTTTGGTTTTTAAAAGTGTTATAAAAACTCTTTCAGTTTTCTTGATTTTTTTCTAATATTACTTGTCTAAAATTTGTAAACTATTTTTGTTACAGCAATTCCTAAAGTTCGTAAAGTGTACAGTAAGTTGCTGAAAATCAATCATATTTTATTTTAGTAGTAATTATTTACAATAAAAATAAAAATTGTATTTACAAAAACTTTTTGAAAAAATGATTGAGTGTAATAAAACAAATTTGATCTTTAAAAAATGAAATTAATTTTTATGGTTTGTTAATAGAACCTGCTGAGCCATGTAACCCATCTCTATGCACACCACCTAATTGTCGTTGTACAAGTTCTGATACTCCTGGTGGTTTGATTCCCAGTAATACACCACAAATGTTGCTGTTTACAATGGATGATGGAATCAATGCAAATAATCATCAAATTTATAAAGATCTTTTTGATGGAGTTAAAAACTCAAATGGATGTCCAGTTAAGACAAGTTATTTTGTATCAGGAGACAATACTGACTACACCAGAGTAAAAGAAATTAAGGATAGAGGTAATGTTTATGAATTATATTTGTTTGTCGCTGTCTTGCTTTATCCATTTCTTTTTAGTAGCAGTTTATTTTCTTTCTTTTTTGCACCTCTATATGTTTTATTCCTTAATAGGACATGAAATTGCTGATCATTCAGTTACTCACAAGTATCCAATTTCATGGTGGTCAGATGGAGTAAGTAAAATAGTTACAATAGTTTGTTAAAAATTAACAACTATTTAGTTTAATAATATATTGTTTGCTAATGAGTTATCTATGATATGATGATATCATTTTTTTAATTTGTTACATTTTTTTTTTTTTATTCCCAGCCATCATATGAAGATTTAGAATTCGAAATTCTTACTCAAAAATCATCTTTAGAAACAAAATCCAGTGCTCAAATCTTTGGATGGCGAAATCCATTTTTAGCATCTACTGAAAATACTTTTAGAGTATTAGCAGATAATAATTTTTTTTACGACAGTTCCATTGCAACCCCAATCGGTGTCAGGTGGTGGCCCTATACTTTTGATTATTTACCAACATTACCTTGTCAGCTTAAAAACTGTCCCAACAGTAAGTTTTTAATTTAAGTCTGCTGATAAAAATTCTGGATTGGTTCTTAATTATATTATAAAAGCAATCTTGAAATTTAGACTCATACCCTGGTCTTTGGGAGATGCCTTTAAACACTTGGTTGTGTAATGATGCTGGTGCTGCAGGAGCAATGTTTGATGATTGTAACCCTTATCTTGTAGACCAAGATTCTGAGAGTGTATACAATTTATTTAAGAAAAACTTTTTATTGCATTACAATGACAAAAAAACACCTTTCACCATGTTCGCTCATTCGTTTTGGTTTGATGAACCTATAGAAAATTACCGAAAACAAGGTGGATATTTTTTTGAATACTTTTATTATATATTAAAGTTCAATCTTTTGATTGCACACTATGGATTAAAAATGTTTGCATTGCTTATTGTTTAGGTTTTATAAAATTTATGAATGAAGTCCGCTTACTTCCAGATGTATTTTTTGTATCTGTTAAAGATGCCATTCAGTGGACAATAAATCCTGTCGGCTTGGATAAGAAACCGTTTTCATGTTAATGATAAAGAAAACCACTTTGTAATGATGATCAGATAAAAGTAGCTGGATTACGATGATCACCTAAAAGTCACTAATTAAGAGAAGCTTAGGCTCAGTTTACTTTATGGAACAATTAACTATGTTTTAAAATTTTTAGAGAAATGTATGGTTATCAATGTGTTGTCGTAACATACTTTAATTTTTCCTGTTGATTGATTTAGAAAAGGTGATTTTTAAAAAGCTTGTTTTTCCCACAAATATCATTTATGTTTTGTCAGGTATATAAAACTCCAGAAAGCCGACCCAAGTTTTGTTTTTCTAGACTTTGAATCATTGACAAAATAAATATACAATGACTGGGGAAGTTAAAAAAAAAAAAGACATGATAATGAAAAGTTCATCCGGTTGCACATAATTTCTATACCTCATGGAATCCTCATTTTTTACCAATATAAAATGCATTTAATTGTATGTTATTCATGTATTAATTTTTTTTTTTTTTAATCTTAATTTTTCGTATGATAATAACTTTTTGATGTAATAAATTAGAGATTTTACTGTACTGTAGAATATTATAAAAAAGGGGGCTCAATTAATCTTGGGTTTTTTCCCCCTTTTACTTCGAAATTCCTTCTCATTGATTCATTAAGGGATTTTTTGAAATTTGTTTCGTATTTAATGACGTTAAAACTATTTTTTACCGAGATCATTTTTTTTCATATAAAAAGTTCTATAAAGATTTGTTAGTTAGACTGTAATTAAGAGGATGAAAATGAAACTCAACAATTTTTGCGTTTTCAAATAAAAATCTATAATTTTAAATGATCTTATGCTGAAGTTAGTTTAATGATACTCTCCATTATAGGAATTCTTGCTCAGATTCTACACGCTTTCGACGAGAGAAAATAATCTGCAATATAATTTATAGCGTGTATTTAAAATCATTTCAACTTATCAAGATTCTAATATGTAACATTCCCTATTTTTATTGTAAAAATTCTACATAACTCACTTCTCCAAAAAGGAGAGTCCGCTCAAAGTAAAAAGCGTTGCCAACTAAGTAAGACATTAAAATGCTACTCCCAATGAGAAACCTGAGAACTAAAGAGATATGAGAAATTTATACTTACGGGACAAATCTTAGATGATGTTGAGTTTTGAGATGTCATAAATATTTGCTGCAGTCGTAAATTATCATAAGTTATCAATATGATAATCAACATGTGTTGAGTTAACTGCTCGTTGTCATTTACTGGTATTAGCCTTTATTATTTACAAAAGTTAATATAAATGTATAACGTTATGACGATACACAACTCCTTTGACACTTTTTTCGAAAAATAAATATTAACACCAGCAAAGATTTTTCAAAAACTATAGTTAATCGAATGAACTAACGTTGAACGTAGAAAAAGAACGCAGTTAACGATTTGCGCGCCGAACAGCTCAGTTAATCCCTACATAATAGTAATTTATGACCACTGAACGTTAAAGGTGTCGGAGTTGTTTGTTTGTTTTTTTGGTAAGGTACGATTCCAAGTTCTGACCATCATAATTTCATTGGTCTTAATCTTGACCAGTGAAATTTTTTACCGTGATGTTAAGTTTTATGGCAAGAATAACGTCATAAACATGCTAATGTCAATTACAACACGGCATTGATTTTATTGTCTATGTATATGTCTATTTCAATTACCATGGATGCTTAAATTGGTTTTGTCATATACTAATTACTATTGCAATTTTTTTAAAACATCAAAATTCGCGCACCAAAATAATAATAAAATTAAATTTTTTATTCTCACACAAATTTCATCACAAATTTTTATTTTCAAACAATTCATATTAAATTAGAATACAAATTACAAATTGTTCATCACAGTACAATATTTGATATACAAATTACATAACTGAACAATTCTACATACAAAAGTTAAAAATATATATTTAAATACTTTTTCTCTCATCTGATTTATTATTGTTGACTTTTACTAATGACTTTCCTATATACTTTAAAAGGACTTAACTGACGAAGACAAATGGATACAAGTAAAAAGTTCAAATAATTAAGTTTCAAAGTTCAAAGTTCAAATAATTAAGTTTCAAAGTTCAAAGTTCAAATAATTAAGTTTCATTGACCAACAACTTCGTAGTTTTCCAAAAGAAACATTGATTTTTTTTTTGTTGTTAAGCTGTTCGAAGACAAACGGATACAAAATCAAAATCATATTTTTTACAAATCAGACATTAAAAGTAAATATTTTTTTACCATCAAGTCTTTTGAAGTACTTCCAAACAGGTGATGGCATTTTGAGATTTTAAAAAAGTCTTTTTACTTCAAAGTTTTTCTTACAACTAGCTTTTAAAATTATAAAGTTATTAAATATGTATTAAATGTCATTTTCATGCTCATGCCGGCGTCAATTCAAACTTGCAATACTTAAAAATTGATATTTCATTACCAAATGAATTGACAGTTTTGTGCCAAATTTATTTACGTCAAAGGTGACATAAATAAAAACTAAATGCCATGATATACGATAGACATGATGTTTAAATTTGGGCATGTCTGAGTCCAATTGATATAAAAAGACATGATCTGTATTATATGAGCATGTCTATAAACAATTTTTTAATTTTGGCATTAGTATATACTCGGCACATAAAATAGAAATGCTTGTAAAAATGCTAGTTTTAAGTCAAAACGCAAAAACGAGCATAGTATTGCCTGATGTTTAATCATAAATGCTAAAGGACAGTATCGAAACGGTTTGCGGATCAATTGCACTGATTACATTAAATCCAGGTCTACGAAACACATGTCGGGTTTCATTTTCAAAAACATTGGTGTTTTTACCTCTCGAAACGCTTCACAACCAATCATTAAATAAATGGCAGTACCACTCAATTCACATAAATACCCAAGGAAGGTTAAAACAAAACAGCAGGTGTCACAAAAACCATGAAAGATCTTCCAACAATTATAACTAATAGTCCTGGCAACTGAAGTTTCATGTCATTCAACTTATAGTATAACAAAACGAAATACTGCAATAGTTATTACTAGTACAGAAAGAGCAGAAAAGTGTCAAAGTTCTGAAAGAGCAGGAAAAAAGGCTGAAAAAATCCAACAGATTGAAACAAATTGAAAGATAAGTTGCATTTCACTCTCATAACAACTTTTAACCAGTTTTACAAGTTTTTAAACCAGCTTTACAAGTTTTTAAACCAGCTTTAACAAGTTTAACAAGTCTTTTATACTGTAGAAAATTGTAACTTTAAGAAAAAGAAATTAGATACAAAGGCTTTGAACACATAATGGACACATGAATCAAGTAAAAGTGTTGATAAAGGCTTTTTCTTGAACCTATAACCTGTAATCATAATTGAAAGAAATAATTTTTTAGGCTCGAATTAATTTTATGTTATGCGACAACATCAATCATGCATAACAAATAGAAAATAGCCATCAAAAGAAAAAAGAAAAAAAAAAAAGAATGAAAAATTTGGTACACGTAAAGGCTGCATTGTTGGTTAATAATTTTTAAGAAAATTTACCCAGGGCAGTTGTTTTAATAAAAAATGATATAATACAGCTAATCAAAATTCTAAGTGTCAACTTTGAAAAATTGTGTGAATATGAACAAGCAAAACATAAAATATAACACATTAAAATGGAAAGCATTTGTGATACTAAAAACAAAATATTTCAGAAATTAAAACCTAAAAGCTTGTCATTTTATTTAAAAAAACAGAATACAATATATTTAGTTTATTACCTTAAGTATAATATTTATATTTACTTAAAAAATGATTGTTAATTCTCATCTGAAACTACTTAAAAGTATTACATCAATATCAAGTTTTTAATATCAAGATTATTGACATCAACTATTTGTGAGTTTGGTCATAGGTATTCATTTCTTTATATCCCCCGACATACCCAGCACTGGCCTTCTCATCAAACTCTCGCCGCCCATCCAAACCTTTACCTTTGCCAGATTCATCAAATCTTTCTTTGTGACTGCCAGTATATTTAGAAGAGTCTGTGAGACGATCAACTGCATCAGATTTTGCAGGTTTCTAAAGTTTAATTTATTTAACAAACTATTTTTCTATATACACACAAATAATCAGGTTATTTTTAGGTCTTATATTTGTATTAACACATATATAAATAAAGTACAATACAAATATGAAAGAAGTTACAAATTAAGCTTGACATTTTCTTACTGTAGTATGGGATGCAGCAGGTCCATTCCCAGAGTTAATAAGCTCTTTTAATTTGCTATAACCATCTGCATCACCAGGATATTTTTTATCTGCCATTAACTTCACTGCATCTTCAAACTGGTGATATGTTATTTTCCGCTCTGTTTTACTAAAAGTGTATGTGTATATGCATACATACATACATACATACATACATACATACATACATACATACATACATACATACATACATACATATATACATAAATATATATATATATATATATATATATATATATATATATATATATATATATATATATATATATATATATATATATATATATATACATATTACATACTGCAAGCTGTTACCTTTTGACTTTATTAAAAATGATATCAACATCGGTACTAGTAAGTTTCTTGTCTAAAAGTTTCAAATCTCTGGCAAGCTTTGAAAATTTTGCGTTATCCATCAATTCGACATTCTCATCTTTTCTGGATCCGAATGCACAAAACGATTTAAAAGCGTTTTCCATTTCCTTAGTTTTAAAAACATCCGTCTTCTAGTCGCAACTTAAATTTCGAACTCCTTATCTTCTTTAAAAAAAAAAAACGAAAGGCGTGGCGTTGCTAAGAAGATATTTGATTTAAATTTTTTATGTCTCCATATTGTTATGAGATGAAAGCATTCTTTTTCTGCCATGTTTTCTTTTAGCGTAACTTTCTACGGTAACGGATTATTAATCGATTTACAGCTCCATTACCAGTACTAGGAGGAAAAAATTTTTCAGCTCAAAACTCACGAGTATACTTCATGCCAACACCTGATGAGTAGTTTTCATAGATTAAAAATCTAATTTCCAAATTCATGTTTTATTCTTATATATTTTTATTCTTATATATTTTTATACTTATATATTTTTATTCCATATATATTTTTATTCCATATATATTTTATTCTTACTGTTTTATTTTTTTACTCAAAAAAAAAAAAAAAGAAAGAAAAGAAAAAAGCGGGTTTGTTGAGTGCTAAAGAAAGCTAAACCCAAATTAGAACCCTTCTTCTGCATACCTTTTGTTTTCTTTGTTTTCATTTTATTATTTTTTTCATAGTAATGTCTGGTTTATACGAATAATTCAATATGTGAAACAAATAAATGTCCCATAAATTAAATTTTTTTAGTCGTAAAAGTTGAAGATATAATAATCAGTGAAAGAAAAGTTTAAAAGGTTAAAAAAAATTTTTCAAAAAAATAAATTGCACTGTGATAAGTGAGTTTGGGAACAAATTACGATAGATTTTGAAGTAGCGAATAAAAGCAACTTGGTTCTTAGCTTAAGAATACCATATATTTCTATATTCCTATCGCGCTGAAGGTGAAAAGAATACGTTTATCCTTACGGCCCATGAAAACTAATCAAAGGGCTGAATGTTCAAATTTTCAGCAATCAAATTTACTTTTATAAATTATTGTAAGATATTGACATTTAAATAGTATATTGCAAACGTAAAAGAAAAAAAAAGTAGTTCAAAGTTGCAAAGTGTTTTAAAAAGGTTTTGAATGAAACTAACTATGGACTCTCTTGTAGTTTTAAAATGATCCGGAATTTAAACATTTTTCGGAATTTAAACATTTTCCGGATTTTTAACATTTTCCGAAATTTTACCATTTTCCGAAATTTTAACATTTTCCGAAATTTTAACAGTTTCCGAAATTTTAACATTTTCCGGAATTTGGACTTTATGAAAAAATTTACATTAAAATATCCCAAAAATTAAAACCGTTTTCTTAGATTTAAATTTACCATCCAGCTTCACTTTTTTCAAGTTTCCACTTTAGCGGTTACATTGAGATAGTTGTCTTCACTAAGCAGACACTTTTAAAAATATTTTAGATTGAGTTGCAAGCTTTCATGAAGTTGCTTCATTAAGTAATAGAAATCTTGATAAACGAGACCTTAACAAAATCTAAATAATAGTAAATAAAAAGTGTGTTCTAAAATTTACACTAAGAAAGCCCTGTAGTTGTGTCGTATTAACAAAAAGATCAACTCTTACACTAAGGTGAGTCTCACCTAAAGTAGAACCTTCATACAGACACCAGAAAAAAAAGCCTACAGTTAAAAACTATAGCCAAATAACCCCTGTCTCATTCCGAAAAGATTTTCAAGTGACATTTATGAAAAGGCTAGCATTATTAGCTTTCAGTTAAAAGCTAATAACATGAACCTTTTCATAAATATTTTTTCATAAATATTTTTTCATAAATATCTTTTCATAAATAATTTATTAATCTTCTCGAAAGTATGGGTTTCCTTCTTTCTTGCCCTTTTTAGTTTATTTTTTGTTTCTTTGCTCAGCTATTTTTTTCGAGTTGCAGTTGGCTCATGTGCACTAAATACATTATTATTGCCTGAAAATGAAATATGGCAGTATGCATCTAAATCTTTTGAGCAATTAGTTACTAACTTCTGTGATATATTGTGCTTAAAGATTTATTTACAAACCGTTGAAGTACTAAAAAGATTTCGGTTTAGTTTTTTTTCTATTTATTAGATAAATACATACAAAATACAAAATTTTAAAAAAATTTACAAAAAAAATACAATTAAAAAAATAAGACAAAAAAAAATTATTCATAAATTTAAACACACGATACATTAGGAGGCAAATTTATGAACAAATCAATATTTTGTGTATCCGCCTTTTGCTTTAATACAACTAAGAACTCTTCTAGGCATAGGCTCAACAAGATTTTTGCACATCGCTTCTGGAACCCTATACCAGGTCTCCTTAAGGATGTCCTTCAGCTGGCCAAGTGTGGAAATTTGAACCTTTGCCAATTCACGGTCAATCCAAGCCTAAATGTTTTCAATTGGGTTCAAAATCTATTTTTCAGGTGAGTATGGAGGCCACGTTATTGTCTTGATATTTTTATCGTTGAACCACTCCTTTGTATCGCATGCAGTATGTGCAGTAGCGCCATCTTGTTGAAGTTTCCATGGTTTATCGTTGAGCATAAGCAGGTCAATTGATGGAATTAGGTTGTTTTCCAGTACTTCTTCGTATATTCTGGAATAGATTCTTCCGGTGTATGTTTGGCACATACCAACACCTTTGTAATTGAAGCATGACCAGATTCCTATTGAGCCTCCTCCATTTTGTACAGTCGGTCTAAAGTACCTGGCGTAATACTTTTTGTGAGCCATTCTTTTGACTGTTATGTTAGATTTGCGATTGATAAGCTCAAAGTTACTCTCCTCACTCCACGTAATGTTTTTCCATTGTTTTATTGTCCAATACCTTCTTTCACGACACCATTTTAGTCTCCTTTGTTTATCATATGGACGCAGGAGCGGTTTCTTCAAAACAGAGTAGACTCCAATCTTGTATTTGATAAGTATTCGGCGGACTGTGCTTTGAGAAATAGATGTATTTCGCGTTGTATTGAATTCTGTGGTCAATTCTTTGTAACAAATTTTTGGATTAGCTCTGACAGCTCTAAAAAGGGCACTATCATCTTTTCTGGTGGTTGACAAGGGTCTACCTGGCCTCGTTTTCTCGCTGGCACCACTAGTGTGAAAAAAGTTTCGCTTTGTTGTCCGAACGCATTTCTCAGAAACTCCAATTAACCTGGCAATTTCTCTATTACTTTTGGTTCCTTCTTTGATGTGACCAATAATTTGCCATCTTTCAGCTTAAGAGATACGTCTTTTGCCCATTTTTCGCGTCTTTTTAGTGCAAAACTAACTCAACTTTTGTTTATTAATTAAATAATTATTAACTAATTCCAGGTAAGTCATATTTATATAAGGTTTTTTGACAAAATCAGTTAATTTAGGCCTATAAATAAGAGATATGGGAAAAAAACTATTAATTAACTATCAATTAACAAGATATAAGACGAGGTATCCAAAACACAAAGGATATTGCGAGGAGGGAAAGCAAAAAAAATCATAAACATAATCTTTAATATTTTGCCGACTCAAACGTATAACGTTTGAGTCGGCAAAATATTAAAGATCGATGAAAAGTGCGAGACAGCCGAAACACCAGGTGGGCACACGTGTACAGTTCCATGAAAAATACAATTGCGCAATTAAAATTTAAAAAGTGTTTTCGCAATAACGACTAGAAACTCCATTATATTTACGCTGATAAATTGACAATAGTTCAACGAGTAAGGTTGGCGACAAATCTGTCATTATTTTATGATTTCTATTAATGGCGAGTTTTTTTTTATTTGCAATATTTTTATTTTATTTTGAAGTCAAAAGTTTTCCTTTTAATCGTTCTCACATTTTATAAAAGTTTTTTTAAAAAATTTTATTCCCTTTGAAATCTATTAGAAGAAAAGTGTTAATAAAATACAGTAACTGATGCGATTGATTTTTTAACTTTTACTTATACAAAAAAAGATTTTAAATTTTATTTATAGCATATTGAAGATGAGGTTTTGCATTTATCAGAGTTTTCTCCACACAAAAGGAAAAAAAACAAAAAAAAAAAAGCCAAATTCTGTTTACAGAAATCGAATGCATTCAAACGTTAACCATGTAGATGTAAAAAATATTTGTACCACCTCAGTGGCTTTCCCAACCGACTCCAGTTGGTATTTGCAATAAGTACTTTGAAGAGGACCTCTGTTGTAAGTCAGAGCAGTTTTTAAAGATGACTGTAAGTAATAAACACCTTTTGCTTACCGGCCACAAACTGATATTCATGGCAAAACTCCTCTCTTACAAAACGAATGATGCCATTTTGTAAGACATTTAAAAACATATTCAGAGCTTAGCTGCTTAACGAGATCTAATATATATATATATATAATGTTTATTGTTAATAATGGTTAACTTCAAATCACCCACTTTAATAAATGCGATGTGCTTGTTGCTAGAAAACCTTTTACAGATACAAAACCCAAAACACAGATACGGGAAGAGCATAACAAGCTAATGCAAAGTTGCTGCAAAGAGAAAATGCAAAGTTGCTGCAAAGATAAAGTGCAAAGTTCTGTAAACAGAAAGTGCTTGATTGCAGCTTTGGATTTGTATTCGATTCTAATTTAGAAAATAAAAACCAAAAACTTTTAAATTCTCAATGTACATAAAGTGTGATTTTTTTCCAAAAAAAAAAAAAGAAAAAAAAAAGAAAAAATAAAACAACCGTGAAGAACCACCACCCTCACAATTGAACATCCTCACGATTGAGTTATATCAACTGTAGTAATAAAAAAAATAAATTTATCGCCAGGAAATCCTTGGAATTTTTTTATTATCTCTGAAATCAAAATGAGCTTTAATGAATAAAACAATTATGACGACCAGATGTATGAAATGTAGGTTTGAGCTTCATGTGAAATGGAGGTAAACTAAAACGAGTGAGTTTTTTTTTAAGAAAGACTCAATAAAGAATTTGATTATATAAAGAAAAACTCGATCATGTATTCGACAATTTTTGGACCTTAGCAAAAATCTTGTTGTGATCCATTTGTCAATCTTAAAAGAATGTTCCGATTGACTGGTTTTTGATTTTATTTATATTATTTTTTTTTTTAATTAAGGGAGCTGTTTTTAAAATAATCTAGATTTCGCTTATCCACTCCTGAGAACCGTTTTGCAGTTTATTAGGAAGAATCACAGATAAGGAAATAATCTGATTAATCAAATTTTGGAAGCTTTGCACTAATTAGATTTGTAAAATTAAATAAAACAACATTCAAGTCAATAGCTTACAAAAAACCAACTTTGAAGGTTTTTTTTTTTACTTTAAATAAAACTGAATGTTCTATAGAAAAAAAAGAAAGAAGTGTTATATGCTTGAATAATGCTTAAACAATATCAAGAAGAGTTCTGGAAGTGATCCTCTTGTTAATCGTTTGATCCTCTTATTAATCGTATTAATCTTGTGTATCGTATTAATCTTGTTAATCGTAAATACGATAATCATAGTTTCTCTCATAACTCATCAAACTAAATTCAAAGCAAAAAGAATCTTTTATTGAAATCATATGAAAACTCAAAACAACCTGTAATTGCCAAAAAAAATCTTATTCCCTTTTTTTAGCCTAAAAAATAAAGTTAAACTTTAACTAAATTATAATAACTATATAAGTATAAGTTTTAATCATAAAAATGTAAAAATACATTTACATAAAAATATAAAAAAACAGATAACTTAGTTATAATGAGATTGGTGGCATCAACCATAAAACATTCAAAATGGTTCCACGATCGTCTCCTTTTAATAATGCAATCCAAAAGTTCATAATTCAATTTCACAATCAGACTTATAAATAGAATGTATGTAAAATTTTCATGAAAAAAAAATAATAATAATGGTAAAAACGCAAAAAAACATTAAAATGCAAAAAGCAGACTTTTTAACATTCAATATTAGAAATTAATCACATAATTCTTTTTTTAAAAATCAACTACATTTTACCATAACCATCATTACATCATCATTATATCATTCTTTACCCCATCATTACATCATCATTATATCATTCTTTACGCCATCTATAATGCTAATATAATCAGTCAAGCTTGTATAAATTTGAACCACAGATTTAATAAACTTATAAAATGTTGGTCAGTACTGAACTTATAGGAGGGGGAGGGGGGAAAGGGGGGGGGAGCGAGGTGGTGCTCCGTACAAGGGAAGCAAGTAAATTGTAAAAGGCAAATTTTGAAACCTTTCAAATGTTAACTTTTTATTTCTTATGTTTAAATTCTTTACATTGTAGTTATAATATTTTTATAATTATAAAATTGTAATTTTTTTTTGTACAAATATAAGGGTTTGAACCCAGAAAATTACTTAAAATTTTAAAAGTTAAGTAACAAATATTCTCCTCATAACAATCTTCAACTTACCTGTGATGTAACAGAAACTTTTTTTTTGTTTTGAACGAAACCAATAACTGCGTAACTGCGTAATATAAATCTTATGTAAACTATCTTACCATTAACAAATAATCATAACGTCTGATGAGAAAACGAAAGGCGAGAGCAGGCCTGTTTTTTGATCTTTTATTCCTAACTCTTTCGCTTTTAAGTTCTTCTTTGTTTCTCTATGGGTTGCTAAAACCATATACGAAAAACATTTTTTTAAAATTTTTTTAAAAGCTTATATAAATTGAATATTTTTACAATGTTTTATTTTAGGTGACATTCCTTAGGCTAACATGCGCCATATTTAAGGTAAGATAGCCCATGGGTTATCTTACCTTAAGTAAGATTTTGCTGCACGTGTAAAAAATAATTTTAATCAAAGTTTTAGAATTTTCAAGCCAATACACAACATCTTGGTACATTATTCAACTTGATATTTGCATAAAAGTGGTTTTTAAAAGACGTTGATACATAAAATTAATTTTTTTGTTCAGACTTGTTATATTTATTTCATTATTTATCTTACAATCACTTTAATAAGTCATTTGGTAATGGTTTTCCTAGATAATTTTTATGCTTTTCTAAAATTTTTTATTTATTTATTCCAACTCATCAATACATCCCCAGAACATACCAGAATTGGCAAAATTAGTTTACGTAATATGGAAGTACTATGCAGTAGCGGTTTGTGTACAATAGGAGGCATAACATATCAGCCATACAAACTCTCTATAAACTTAGCTGTTTCAGTGGCAGTATAAATCCAACTCATCGTTATTAATGAGATATCCACAAGGTATGGTATCAATATAAGAGATATCAAGTGCAGTTTTTTAGAATTCAACATTTCGATATTTTATACAAAATTACAAATAGTTTAAAGAAGCAAAATTGAGGAATTTTGTTGCTTGTCCGAAAAAATAATGCTATTACATCAATTTATTTATTTATTTTTATTGCACAGGCAAAAAATGTCAAAGAAAGTTGATGATTTTGTCTGCTGCATCCTTCGACTAATAGTTATTACTTAATAATATCTATTCCGTTCTGTTGAATTTCGTTTGTTTTCTATTTCACTGATTTTGAGCTGCAATGAGTTTATTGTTCGTTCAAAATTAATGATACTCTCTTTCATTGAACTTATTTCTTTTTCGTTGTCATTTACTTTGTTCTCAAGAGTGGACAACTTTGTCATTGCCAAAGAAAGATGATCACTTGTTGAAGAATTGTTGTGAGCAACTTGCTCTTTTCGCATTGCCTAAAAGTCATCCAAAGGGAAAAGAAACGTTAATTATAAATTTATTTGAAGAGCTGAAAAATCCAAATTATATTTTTAAGGAATCGCAAAAAATTGTCTTTCAAACTAATTAAAAAAACAACAAAAAAAACAAAGCAAAAAAACTAGGTTGATGTAAATCAATAAATTTGCGTCTGAGGCTTCATCCGAGAGGTGCGATGAAGTTATTCTGATTTTCAGATCGCATACAGCTACATATTTGCAGATAGATTTTGAAAAATATGTATAAACCACATTAAAAAAAAAAAAAGCTCAAATAATAGAGATACAACATATATATTATTTCTAACAGAGCAATGAAACCACGTGGACCAAAATTTAGTTTTTTAAAATATTTAGTACAAAGCCTTACTCTAATCCAGCTTTTTTCTCTAACAAATATTGTTTATCAATGCAATAATAACAATTATTCCATTTTGATAAAAATGATTAGTTTGCTCTTCACCAAGGGAGCAATTTAAATGAAATGTGTTGTCCCTTTAGACAAGTATTTTTTTTTTACATACGTCACTGCTTTAGGGTTGTAATTACACTTGTTATCAGGTGATTCTTTTTTAATTGTTTTGTTTTAAGTTACAAATAAATCCTTCAACTAAATATCTCTTTTAAAGCTTATTATTATCCAGTAAAAATAACTTTTGTGAGTTAATAAATATGCAGTAATAGACAAAGTATTGTTCCAGCAGGAATTAAATTTTGAATTAGATTTTCCATTTAACGAAATTTAATTTCAGTAAATTAAATCTCTGAACTTCAGCTGTTTTACGATAAAACTAACTTTTTCAGATTGTAATTTATAAAAAAATATTTCCAAATAATTTTTGGTTTTATTAAGTAGCTCACTACAAATTAAACTTCTGCATTACGAACAGCTTTCTTCATAAAACCTTTTTTTATTGGTTTTCTTTTGAAGAATATTCACTAAAACAATTCCGACAAACAACGATTCTTTAGGGATGTTATTCTAATATTATTAGGGATACCCAAGTAAATAGGAGTATCTCTAGGGTTGAAACGTCGGTTTCATCTCTTTTACATATGATACAGGTATTCCGCATATATAATTTTCTAATACATGTAATCCGCGAGTTTTCCCAATAAGCAGTGATTTATTGTTTTTATTATGACAAGTATTTTTCGACGCCCTCTTTGCAGTTTACCGAAATTAGATGCGAACAAAACACACACACACACACACACACACACACACACACACACACACACACACACACACGCACGCACGCACACACACACAGAGTCTGAAAAACATTGGACTATCTGCATCACTTCAACATCCAACTTTGTGTTACGATGATTTTATGTACGCAACTTTGTATGTAAACTTTAAAAAATTGATAATGATTTTTGTGCATTTTAACATTCTCACCTTGAAAGAGCATCCAGCGTTCAAGTAATCGCAAGGAACAACAGTATGTGCACAATCATCAGCAAGATGCATGGTCATCTTTGTTAAAATTTAATAAAATCGTTGTATACAGATCAATGTTAAAATTTTTAAAAATAACAATTGTTTATCAAATTATCTTTTTTTTTTCTTGATCAAATTTTAATCTAAAATTCTTTTTTTAAATATATTCTTCTAGTTACAAAGCTACCTTTTTTCGTAATATCCTTTTCGAGCCACATTTGTTCAAACATTCGAGTGGGAAATATTTGCAATTTTCTAAGTGAACCTAAATTAAAAATTCCAATCACTGAATTCAGAATTTGTGTAGTGAACGATATTCGATAAAAGAGACGTCATTTAACATCAGCTCAACTTGCAAGAATTAAGTTATAAGATGTAATTTAAAAAAATTGATTTTAAACAATTTGTTCTTACTTCTAGATCTTTATAAATAAGCTTCTGAATGCAATATTGACAAGTAATTTTGCGATACCAGCAATTTATTTCTAAGTGCTCAGGTAGATCTCTGCGCATGATTAAAGTCAGACACAATTCATTTGGGCATTCAACATTTTCATACGCGCAATTTTCGACATGGTCCTAATTCAATAAAAAAATCTATTGATCTAAAAACCAAAGGTGAGTTTTTAACAAGGTACGGAACAGAAAATGCGTATTTCGTTTATTTACCCTACCTGACTCAAAGCATTTTATTCCATTTCGTTTCAACCAATAAATAGGCATTGTTTAAATATTTTTCTGTTCCGTTTATTTTCTATAAAGTAGAAAGCCACTTCAATCTTGAAAAAGAATATCCAAACTATTTGTAATAAGTAAAAAAACAGGAATTAGTATCGTTGGGCTTAATACTTTCCAGTCGGATATAATTAGCAGTAACTCGAGAAATACTTAACGAATTGATTTCCAAATTTTTTTTATACTGAAGTTTATTGTAACATTTAAAGTTTTTAATCAGTTTGTACGGATTTCAAAAGACGCTCAGAAGGTAATCGAATTTTTTTGAGAGTAGACACCATCATGGCCTGGATCTTACTTTTAGTGACCTTTTTAGATGCTGCTATCCATTTTTGCTTATATTCTTCGTCATCTTTTGCTGATTTGTTGCTTTTCAAGATTCTTTTTACAAGTGCCCAGTAACTCCCGAATACGCGCTGCTCAGGGCAGTTCGGAGGATTCGCATCTTTCAGGATGATTTCAATGCTATTTTGATTGTACCAATAATTTGTCTTCTTAGAATATTGGATCATTGCCAAATACGGCCAAAATACAACTGCTTTGCTTTGTTTGTTAATAAATGGCAAAAGACGTTTCTGAAGATATTTGGTGATATAAAAATCGGAAGTCAAAGTCTTTGGAATGACGAATAGAGAACTCTTAAGGCCACAAGATTAAATTACTTGCCAAACGAGGATCTTCGAAGCAAATTTTTCTGTCTGAATATATTTAAATTTGTTGCTGACATAGACACCATTTGAGTGATAACAATATTGATGGCAGGGCAACTGTGAGAGATCTTTTTTGCAGTTTTGTCATCCTCAATAATGCATGAATTCTCTCGGTTGAAAAGTTTGACAAACTTCTTTGCGCAGCCAAATGCTTTTAAATCTCCATCAATTAATTGCTTCGGAATTTCTTTCTCGGTGTAAGCCTTCAAACCCTTGTTCTTGCGTGCTTTTGTGACAAGGAAACGACTGGACTCGAATTTTTGGACAATCAAAAAATAAATTAGCAGGATAGAAAGCATAGAAAAAAAAAAACTTAGAATTTTTTTTCCAACTTAAGTCTTGAATTTTGAAAAAAAATTGCGGAGATCGCTGATATGTATTTACAGATCAAAGAGGACAGAGTACAACGGAATAAGGGTCTAGAAACTAATATAATTATTTAACTACTCTTTAGTGAAACAATATGATATACGTCAAGACGAGACCCCCCCCCCCCCGAGACAATATGTGACGGAACCAGGGCTGTGGAATCGGAGTTTGAGTTGTGGAGTCGGAGTCGGAAAAATTGTACCAACCCCGATTCCAGCTTAAAAAAAATCTTTAAAAGTTTCATAATTTTTGTATGGATTTTATAGATGTTACTCATTAAAATATTTTATGTTCTGTCAGTCTAAAGCACAAGTATCAAACTCTAGCCCTCCAGTTGTTACAAAACTACAAGTCCCAGGATGCTCTGATAGCTGTAGGATATCCAGACATAATAGGAATTGTAGTTTGCATTAACTGGAGGGTAAGGAGTTTGACATGTTAGTTTAAGGCCTTTAAAACAGTGATAAGCAATAGGGTATTTTGCTGCTTATCACTGAGAATCATAAATCACCTTCCCTGAGCTCTCCTCTACCATCCCTTAAAATAGATAACTTCATGATACCCCAACCCCCAACTTAAACTGTCTAACACTGTGCTGTATATTCTTAGTAGAAAGCTAGGCGTGCCACCACCAAGCACAAAAGAGCTGCTTCACAAAACAGAAAGACTGTAAGTATTCAATTAACTTTGCATTAGAAAAACTGTAAGTATTCAATTAACTTTGTTTCGAGAGAGAGAGAGAGAGAGAGAGAGAGAATTAGTGATTGAAGAACTGTTAAACAAAAAGAAAAACTTAAATAATATCTTAAGGGACGCTTTGTGTTTCTTAACAGAGTGAACTATTTTGCAATCAATGTCCAATTTGTTTTTAAAAAAACTGAAGTAGTTACCTTGACCTTGGCAGTAAAAGACAACAAAGCTAATCACACCAGCAAATTTCTCCAGGTCTTGGTGCAAAAGATTCTTCAAGAATACGAAGTTAAAGAAGAACAAATTCTTTCTGTCCAACTGACAATGCTTCAAGTATGATTTTGAAAAACTCATAATTTTATTAGTGACTGCATAAGAGTTTATTGCATAACAAGAGTTCAGAAAAGTTGTTTTTTTCAGAAATTGTTTTCTAAAAAATATTGTTTAAAGCACTAAATTGTTAGATTATTTGTATCATAACGATGAAATAGCCAATTATTTATGAAAGAGTCGGAGTCAGGAGTCAGTTCATGACAAAATCAAGGAGTCGGAGTTGGAACAGTGACTTACTGGCTCCATAGCCCTAGGCGGAACTGGTCTCCACTTGTACTGTTTAATTGCAAATGAGACTAAACTCATAAAATTACAATTTCTATATGAAATAACGAGACTTATCTTGGAATGCTTTAAGATGAGAGTAACCTCGTTTGGTGAATGATATTTAAAGATTACTATTGCTATCATAGATATTTGTTGTTGTATTAAGAAATTTAGATAAAAAAACTTTTGTCTGTTTTAATTTTAAAATTTATCATTTTTATTTTCTTCATTTTATTTTAAAGTGAAACTACGAAAATTATTTGAATAAGATCCATTTGAATATCTCTTACTTTGTTGAAAAATAAAGTTTTATAGCTTGCCATCACTTAAGATATACTCGAATTCAATTCAACCCCCTCCTATCCCGCAAAACATACACTTTCTATTTTCCCCACAATTTTGAAGAAATTTGGCATTTGGATTGCAAAAAGGAATTTGGCATTTGGATTGCAAAAAGGAATAGTGCTGATTTACCTGTTGTACCGATTAAAATTAATTCATTAACTTGATTAAAAATTTTATTTTATGAACATTTTAAGCAAGTTTCTAAACAAACGTCTATTAAACAGAAGACACTAAATAAAAACAACAACAAACGTTTAGTATTAGTTTATAATCCTTACTTTTACTGCTCTAAGTTGTCCGGTCCATTGGCAATTTCGTGAGAAGTTGTGGCATTTTATCGTAAAATTCAGTATAACTCTTTCCACAGCTTTGTCGGGAAATATCTACTAACAAAAATAGTCGGTGTTATTCCGGTTGATTTTGAGGATTTCAAGATCACAGCTCTACTTTGCATAATTGAATTTATGGTTTATCACAATTCAAAGTTGATAAAACAAACAAACAAAAATAAGTATTCCAATAGTGATAGTAATGTCACTTTAAAACAGCTTTGTAACGTAAAACCGGAGTGACTTTACAGTTAATGGGTAACTTTACACTTAAGAATTGACGTTACACATATGAGAGGTGACTATTAATTTAATCACAGAAATTACATGTGCTGCTTTTATGTTGGTATAGTTTTTTTAATTTCCTATTTATCAATAATTAGTCTAAAATAAACAAGTATGAATATGTTGGTTTCAAGAATTAGGCATCTCTCAAACAATTGATTTAAAAAGTCTAAGAAAACAAGTGTACTGACATGCTTTCAAACCTACATTAGCTTCCATTATAAACGCATCTTTTTTATGTAATCTGTTAAAATAGACAGCTTTTAATGGTCCTAAATGTGACATTTTAGGCAAAAATTACATCTCCATCATTTTTTGAAAAAAAATCATGTGGTAACATTGTGTGACATGTTTCAAACCCCTATTTTTTTAAAGAAAAAAATTTTTTTATTGATTTAAAATAGCCTCCAGAGCATTTGGTGCATATAGGACCCCCTGGTGGACGGCAACAACTTCAACTATAAGTAGCAGACCAAGAACACATAATAGAATAATAAATGAGGTGTGACACGTGTTTTAAACCTAAGACATATTTAAGCCTAAGAGAGAATATGGTAAATGTAGGACCCCTATATCAATAACATTTAGGACACATAATTAAGGTCTGGTTCTTTCTTGACCCGTATCTTCCCCAGATTGAAGTGGAAAATGAATCTAAGGTGCAAAGCAATCTTTTTATGACCTCTTCCTTTGTCAGCTTCCTTGAAATTTTTTCCTATAAAATTTTCCCTCTAGTTTTTAACATCTTTGTTGAATGAAGAATCTTCTCATGAACACCAGTAGACATGGGATATCATTCATAATATGTTGCATGTCTTGGAAATATCCTTACAATATTGATTATCTAGGTCTGGTGTGCTCTTCCAGGACAAGATACTGTAAAATTGTTTGATAAGATCTTTATCAACTCCAACTTCCTCAGTAAAACTGTTATGGCTTGTAAATACTTGTCATGCAGTATTTCCATCATTTGATGAGCCAGAGTCTCCACTTTTGGGAATATCAACTGCATATCCAAGCAAAACTTTGACTTTTTCCTGAATTTCTTTTTTTTACTTACTAGTAACTCTCTCTCTCTCTCTCATCTTTCTTTCCCCAGTTGTCTGTTTATAAAACTGTCCAGTTAAACCATCAAATCCAACCTTAATTGTTAGAAGTTTATTGACTATTGCCAACTTCAATATTCCATGAAGATTAATAGAAGCACTGAAAAATCTTGGCCTCTTTTGCTTCTTCCTTTTTGAGATTTAAAAAAAAGGAAGAGACAGGCTCTTTGTAATAATTCCTATGGTTTTAGTTATCTCAGCAGATCATCCTTTCTTAGGCCACACTGAGAGACCTTCAAATGTACATAAAACAACTACTCAAACAAATGCCTAGCAAGTATTAAAAAATGCAAATTATGATGGAGAAGAAAAATTCATTGTGAATACCCAGGAATGCTAGATTTTATTCATGCAAACCAGTCCACCAGATGTAAGATTTAAATGTAAGAAGTTTACACTAAAGGTCTTTGTAAGGTTATCCAGTAAAGGTGTTTCTGTGCCATTCTTGGTCCATTTTGGGTGGTATGGTTTATAAGCAAGGTTGAGCAGTAACAAATGCAAAACAGCTGGCAAACAGAATCAAAAGTGAATTAAAATAGATCAATATGAAAGTTGTCAAAGCCAATTATTACTTGTTATGAAAAAAGTAATTATTACTTGGAATGAGTATTAACTGCTGTTCACAAATTAGGGAACCTTTCCCTAATTTGTGAACAGCAAGAAGTTTTTATCCCTTTTTTATGTTGTTTTGATAAAATAATCAGAAAATAAAAATGAGAAACAATTATTTTAATTTTCTCTCAAAATATTCAGTCCACCCATCATATTTATACTGTTTAAAATGTGGTAAATCTATGAAAAGTATAGCAATCTACAGTTCTAAAAACGTTCAGATTTTTGCATCATAAAATCATATTTTCCCCATTTCTTGAGTTTGAAAGACCTAAGTTTCAATGTTTTTTTTTTCATCAACAAATATATTTTTAGTCCAGATTTTAGAGTCAAACAAAGTCAATTTCTGTATGGAAATGTTCCTGGACCATGTGGACCATGTGCAATGCTGTTTTTATATTAGAATTAAAGCAATTGGGAAGAAAGAAATAGAATATATATATTTACAACTCAAAAATGTTTAAACGGAATATTTCCTATCCCCAGTTGTGTTTATACCTGATGCAATTTTAAAAATATGATTTTAAAATTAGAAATGAACATTAACAAGAAAAAAAAAAAACACATTTTTTTCCCGTGTTCACTGCTGTGATAACACGATAAAGAATTTTGTCAAAGTACAACTAAAGTTAGGACTAAAAAATTCTAAGCAAAGTCACCTCATTTTATGGTACCACACAATCATAGACTTATAATCAAGAAAATTGTCAATGTTTTAATAACAGAAACGAACTATGCAGACAACTCCACTATACCACAAAACAACTTACCTTGTTTGGGTTTATAGTATTATTGTCTAATGGACAAAATACCCTTTTGTTTCTAAAAATTTAAGTAATTTTTGTAACTAAATCATCAAAACATTAGACAAAAAAAAAAAAAAAACATTAACTTTAAACAACCACTTTATTGGATTACTTGATAAACAATTTCTCTCGAAAATGTTGCAACAATATACACACACAGAGACACACACAGATTTTATATATATATATATATATATATATATATATATATATATATATATATATATATATATAAAAACTATTTTTGAAAATGATTTTGTTTTTAATTGCTTTCTCCATTTTTTTCACATATCTCCAATCAAAAATTCTCACCTATCTTTTGTTTTTTCTAGACATGATAAACAAAATCGGTGTCCACATTCTGTTTGAACGGGTTCGCGTATTGCTAAAATACAGATAGGACATACAAATTCCTCTGGAAGTTGATTCAAAAAATACTCATCAAACCCTCCATATTCCAGTTGACAATCCATTCAAAATTTGATAGTTGCTAAAATCTTTAAAAGACTTTTTAAAATGATCAAACATTGTTAAATACAACAAAAAGGGTAAAAGAAAAAATATTTTTGAAAGTAGGGGAGACTGGGTCATAATGGGGTATTTAAGGAAAAGCTGTCAAAAAACTAACAAAAGTAATTTAAATTGAAGCAATTTTTTTCTGAAAAAATACAATACAAACTACTATCTGACAAAAAAAGAAACCAATAGCATTAAATAAAAAAGGAAGCATTCGAAATTTAAAAATCCTTGAAAAAAATATTCTACCCCATGCTAAGAGCAAAATGGGGTAAACATTGAAACAATAAAATAGGTTGTAAACTTTATTTACAGTTTATGCATAGGTCACAAATAACACTTGGTCTTTATCTTTTTCTTCTGAACAACCATGCAAGTAATGTGCCCACCTGTGGCAATCACTACAAGAAACTTTCAAAACTAATTGAGCAATTTTCTTAATAGACAGGAAGTGTCTTCCTCTTACTTTTTCATCATTTTCCTCTTTTACCTTGCAGAAGTGTTTTGTCCATCTTCTTCAGCATTTTCTCTCTTTTTTTTTTAATGCAAAACCATTTTTGTTTGTCATTTGAGTCTTTTCCCTTTTTTCTTAATGCAGTTGGCACATTTTTACTCAGGGTGACTAACAATGATGTTTGATATGGAAAAGAGATTAGGATTGCAGTTTTTCCTCTTCACCTTGATAGTCTCCTTTGCAATTTCTGCTTTGGTACTGGGATAGTAAACCTTGGAGATACTTTTTGAAATGATGTAGTTTTAGGATTGCCAATAGAAGCAGTTAAAAAGCTGGAGGAAGTAGAATTTGTGCCAGTACAACCAGGTGATTGGATTGTAGAAGTCATTGTATTCCTGTTGGAAGTGCTAAGATTGCAACTAAAAGCAGGTTTTTGGGTGTTAGCAGCCAGTGGATGACTGGTAATTACAGATAGAAAGCTAGCAGATACACAGAGGTGGCTGGTAATAGTCATGTCACAAGTATCAGCAAATACTGATCACTTAGTATACTTTAGCAAACTACTGGTATTAACTTCATTTTCACTGAAATTAATATCAGTAGCTTTGCTGTCAGAAAAACTGCTTTGAAAAAATATTTCTATTCACTAGCCATATGCCTGCTTTTAGAAAGCTATTTATGGCATTTGTCATTGTAGCATGAAATCTGAGCAAAACCTGAGGCTGCAACAGCATGCGTGGCTGATGTAGCCTCAGGTTTACAAAGAGACAAATGTTTGAAATATCTCTCCATAAAACCTTCATAACTGTTCATAACTGACAACCCCAAGATTTTTATTAAAACTGTGTTTCTTATTGTTTCTAACTGCTAGCTCATACCCTAACTTTCTGAACTCAATTGAGCTGAGCCTAAAAAGTGTCTTTTTCATCAGCTGAACATGCATAGCGAGTTCATTTAGAGCTAAAATACAAAAACATTAACATTTTATACGTTTATTAATACTTTAAGTTGGTCTATAACATATATATATATATATATATATATATATATATATATATATATATATATATATATATATATATATATATATATATATATATATGTATTTATATATATATACATACAGCTTGACAAAGAGTGTTAATATCAATTATTTAAAAATATATTGTATCTATACTGTAAATAAATAATCATTTGAACATACTCTTTTCATACATTTTTTTAATATCAGGATTTTTTTTGAGAGATTTTCACTCTTTCTTCAAGGGTAGTTTGTTGTACACTATATACTTTGGCAGCTTTTTTACATCCTTCAACAATATTTTTTTTACATCCTTCATCACAGAGAGAATTGTACGTTGCGTGGCACTTTCACTCTATACATATGGATTTGATGTTTATTCATAATTTCTCATTTTATGTAACTTGAAAAACAATTATTATTAGTAATGATAGCTTATCATTTTTAAAGAGTGACTGACTGATTTTATGTTAGCATTCTTTCTGTTTACCATAAGCTACAAAGGTTTTCTAGTATAAATTCTTCTTCATATTATTATCCTATTAATCAGTGTAAAAGAGTAATATATATGTATACAAACAAACATTCAGTACAAAAATTTATTTTATGTTCATAAAAATTTCATAAATAATAAATCTAAAATTCATTAAAAAAGACTGAAATATTTGGGATAAAATGGGGAATGCCCCATTTTTCCCCACATCTCCTACCCCATTATACCTCATTGGTGGGGATGATGCTAAAAACAGTTCCACATCTAGGAAAATTTCACACACTCCAAAATTCACACATTTTAATAATACTCTGTTCTATATTAATTGAATTGAATATGAGCTTCAACTTATCACATGAATTTTTTGCACCATATGACATAATTCATCATAAATCATAATAAAACATAATTAACATAATTAACATAATAATTACATCAAAGTTCATTGAAAGCCAAAGTTACTTGAACTACTTTGGGGTCATTCCATCCCAAATGGACCAAAATTTTAGGATTTCAACATGGACCCCCTCAGATTTTAATGAAACTTAGTGGGTTTGTTAATATCAATGAGAAAAGCAATTCCTGAAAATTTCAGCATAAAATCTTTTGTGGTTCATAAGGTACAGTCGTTTGAAATTTCTGATTTTTCCAAAAATAAAAACTTCAGTAGCAAAAACATGTTTTCTTTATACTTTGAAGCTCTATATTTTAAAAACAAAATTTCAGAAAACCTTCTAGTTTTTTTTATTGTATACAACTCTTGACTTACTTTAATAAAACTTTGACATTGAATTCTCAAATGTCACATTTTTTCCATAATGGCTACCTAAAAAAAGCTTAAAAAAATTGTTTGCAAATATAAAAAGTTGATTTTTGACGAGTCAATATACAAAATCTGCAATTTAAGAAGTGAAAAGACATATTTTTTTAGTTTCTATATATTATAGGCTTCCAAATTTTTTAAAATTTACTAATAAGATACAAATCAGTAAAAAATTATAGACTTCTAAAAATGGCTGCGGCTAAATCTTAGGAACATGTGCCTCCGCTTCAAACCACTGGTAACCAAGGACCAACACTGGTTTTAATAATTTTTTTTTTTCTTCTAATTTAATAGACTTTATTATAGTGATTTCAGAAAAAAAATAGTGGGTACTCATGGGGAAGTCACAAATCAGAACAATGAAAATTGCCCAAAATGCATTAAAAACAATAAAAATAAAGTTATTGTTGTACTTTAGTTTGTGTTATATATTCTAATACAAAGTATATATGAATTTAAAAGTATTTCACAATAAGTACTAGAAATAAGTTTTTAATTAAGCTTGAATTAAACTCAGTTTTTAAATAGCCCTAGCTCTTACCTGCCCCCTCCCCCCTATCCCAAGCATTTACTTTTTAACATGCACATTTTTGCCTAGAACTTAGAAAGAAATATGTCTGATGTATGAAGTGTCTATATACACAAACAAAGAATTCAACATACAAATTTAAAAGCTGTGACATAAAAAACAAGCAAATTATTGAGTTTCCTTTTTATATCTTTTTTTTTTTTATTTGCAAATTTTGTCAATTCCTATTTATTTGTTGTGCCAAAACTTATGGAAACCTTAGTTTCAAAACTTGTTTTTAAATAAATCTTTTTAGGTAGTAATAAAAAATAAATGGCAAGTGCATCGCTAGATCTAACTCAATGTTCCATTTGAAAAGCATTAAATTATAATTGCCATGAAGTAAAATTTACCAAAATCAAAAAAATTAAAGGTTTTGAGGAATCAACAAAAAAAGATCAAGAACTTGTACACTTGCAGAGTAAAGTAAATCATATTCAAACTATTTGTAATCACCATCAAAAGGTCTACTTGGATAGATTTGAGACTTCATATGATGGAAGCTTTTGTTGCGATCCATTCAACAAACACAAAATTAAATTAAAAAGTATTAAAAAAAAAATTTGACATATATAAATTATCTAACTAATTTTTTAAAAGATAATGGCTTCTTTAATGTTTTATCATTGTGTTACCTTTTAGAATCTATCAGAGTAAACAGTTTGGATGTTGCGAAGGAGTTTGACTTAATACCTGGTCATAAGCTTTGTACAGAATGTCAAAAAATGCTGTATTTAAGAAATAACAAAAAAAGATTATGGAAGCGACTCATGTCAACATAAAGATAATGATTTTAATGAGACTAACATTTTAAAAGAAAACTTTAATTCAAGCATTAATATCCTTGGTTTTTCATAAAGACAGGGTCAGCTATGCAAAAAGAAAAATGAACAAAATCCATACTGCAACCCAAAAGAAAATAGCAACTGTTTTGGGAGTTTCTCCAGATTTAAGGATGAACCAAAAACAAAAGAGCTGTGTTGCAAAAGTAAACAAGACTTGGATTCATTAATGGAATTAATTAAAACAAAGTTTGATGTTTCTTCGAAATCAGAAAAACATAAATTACTGACTTTGGTTCCTGAGAGTTGGAACTATTTTTCTGCTTACCTTAGAATGATAAAAGCTGCAAGGAATTTGAAACAAATGTGTGGCATAATGGCAGAACCATCTAAAAAAGAAGGAAGATCTATTAGTGATAAATTAAAAAATCAAGTTCATGAATTTTACCAATCAGATGAATACTTTCGAATGTGTCCAGGTATGAAACAGTATGTCTTAATCCAAGTTAATGGTAAAATACAACATTTTCAAAAAAGACTTCTAGTTAACATAAAAGAACTTTATTTAGAGTTCATTAAAATTTCCATCAATGTCAAGATTGGGTTTTCTAAGTTTTGTGAACTTAGACCTAAGTAGATTATTCCTATTGGAGGTGCTTCAGGTCTCCATTCATTATGTGTTTGTGAGTACCACCAAAATGCAAAACTTTTAGGATTAAAAATACCAGATATTTTAGACTATAAAGACCTCTTGACATTAGTTGCATGTGACTTAACAAATCGAGATTGCATGCTGCACAGCTGCGATAACTGCCCAGATAACAACACACTTAAAGTGTATCTTACTGCTTTATTTGATAAACACAGCTTGGAAGAAATCACCTTTAATCAGTGGCAAAAAGCCAACAAAAAACATGACACAGTTGCACTAACTCTTCCAGTGGATGGTTTTATTGAAAAAGCTTGTCAACAAATAGACCAATTAAGAGATCATCATTATATAGCCAAAAATCAAGCAGCATATTTGCAGCATCTAAAAATAACATTACCAAGTAATCATACTTTAGTATTACTAGACTTTGCTGAAAATTACAGTTTTTTAATTCAAGATACAGTACAAGGTTTCCATTGGAACAACAGTCAAGCAACATTGCATCCTTTTGTCATTTACTATATGGAAGAAAATATGATAAAATGTAAAAGTGTTTGTATTTTTTAGATCATTTGCAACACAATACAAACTCAGTTCATTGTTTCATTTATGAAGTAATAAAACATTTAAAAGAGCTGATGCCTTCCTTTAACCACTGCATTTATTTTAGTGATGGTGCAGGTTCACAATATAAAAATTATATGGTGAACCTGCACCATTATATTGATAATATGTATACTAATGTAAATGATTCTAAAATGCATCATATGGTTCCACTTGCTTCTCTTTCACCAGAAATCAATATAGCATGTGTTTATGATGCAAAGTGGTTTTTAGGCAATATTGTGGAAATATCTGAAGAAAATCAAGATGTTCTTATCAAGTTCATGAAGCAGTATATTTTGTTAAACACTTTTACTTGGCTACATAAAGAAGATATTTGCTGGGTTCCAATAACGCATGTTTTATGCAAAATTTCATCTTTAAAAGTTCAATCAACAACTGGTAGGTGCTATGAAATATTACATTTGTACAATAGCATAAGTAACATAGTTAAATAAAAATTTAGCAAAATTATTATAAATTAGATTTATTTGTTTTAAACATAGTTTTTTAGCAAATATTTATTTGAAAGATTCAATGTTTATATTGATTGTTTATTAGATAATATTTTTTATTACATAATCAACTTGTACATTGTGTTGACAAATCAAATAACTTATATCAGTTATTATATTAACTTTGTAAAAGTTGTAATCTAAATTTCAACATGATAATCATATAAGTCAAATTAATGTGGAGGGTGGAATAATGAGTGTATTGGAAGAATATTACAAAACTTAAGGTCATGGTATTAAATATTGGGTAAATTAGACTAGAAAGTCTTTTTTTTCATTTTAACCTAATAGGCTACCTATAAGTTTTATATGTAGTCTTTTTACAGTCTGACACTTAAAACTAAATTTCACAGTTTTTTATATGAGTATATTTAGTGGTGCGTTTGAAATAAAGTCTATTAAATTAGAAGAAAAAAAAATTTATTAAAACCAGTGTTGGTCCTTGGTTACCGGTGGTTTGAAGTGGAGGCACATGTTCCTAAGATTTAGCCGCAGCCATTTTTAGAAGTCTATAATTTTTTACTGATTTGTATCTTATTAGTAAATTTTAAAAAATTTGGAAGCCTACCATATATAGAAACTAAAAAAATATGTCTTTTCACTTCTTAAATTGCAGATTTTGTATATTGACTCGTCAAAAATCAACTTTTTATATTTGCAAACAATTTTTTTAAGCTTTTTTTAGGTAGCCATTATGGAAAAAATGTGACATTTGAGAATTCAATGTCAAAGTTTTATTAAAGTAAGTCAAGAGTTGTATACAATAAAAAAAACTAGAAGGTTTTCTGAAATTTTGTTTTTAAAATATAGAGCTTCAAAGTATAAAGAAAACATGTTTTTGCTACTGAAGTTTTTATTTTTGGAAAAATCAGAAATTTCAAACGACTGTACCTTATGAACCACAAAAGATTTTATGCTGAAATTTTCAGGAATTGCTTTTCTCATTGATATTAACAAACCCACTAAGTTTCATTAAAATCTGAGGGGGTCCATGTTGAACCTTGGTCCAGTTGGCATGGAATGACTCTGGCAAAAATTTTAAACTAATGAAAAACTGATCTTCAAAGCTAATAACTATATTTTTGTTTCCATACTCATATCAAGGTTTATTTACTCCTATCTAAAAAAAACCATTTTGTCCCATTACCCCATTTTATATCATTTTTAAATGAATTTTTAAATCTAAATTAATGTCAACGGATGTTTTACAATTATATGGATTATCTTTTGTAGAGATTTTATCATCATTCGTTTTTCAAGTTAAGGGTAAGACGTTGGGAATCTTGTGACAAATGTCAACTTTTTATTAGATAAGAGACTAACAATTGCGATTAAACGAAGTTGCGTCAGTTTAATCGCGAAAGAGGGAAATTTTGATCTTCCGAAATTCGATGAAATTAGTTGCGTTTGTCGTAAAAAAACGTCATTATTTGATACGTAATTTGCGTTCATATTCTAGTGAACGGAATTAATAGTAGATTTAATTGTAATAATTTGTATCTTACGTGAGTTACAAAACTTGTAATAATTTGTAATAATTGTAATAATAAATTGTAATAATTTGTATCTTACATGAGTTACAAAATTTCCGTTAACAATTCGTAAAGTTCGTAAATAACGGTATGGGACTTAATATCGATAAAGGTCTTATGCTCTTATGGGTCTTGATAACGATACTGGTCTATAAATGTTACTTTTTATATAATTTTATTTGTTTAAAAATTGTGCTTCATATACTAGATCAGTTTTCATTTTAAAAAAAGAGTTTTTAAAGTCTTATTTGTGCTGGTTTTTTTGTATTCGTATTGTTAAGTTTACTGATTTTTTTAAAAGTTTTTTGTTATTTGTATTTTTATTTGCGATTCGTAAACGTAAATATTCGTCAGTTACGAAATTTACCTACATTTTTTTCAACTAAATTTCTACTTGTCCTGGGGCCAATGCTATAAACATAAAAAACGAAGTTTTTTCCGTAAAACACGAAGTTTTTACCGTAAAAAGCGAAGAAAAAAAAAATCCATTGCTATAAACATTCAAAAAACTCCGTTTTTAAGATAAAAACTTCGCTATTAAATCCAATGCTATAAACGAACAAGGGAATCGCCTTTTCAGATAAAAAATGCGTTTTTTCGAAAAAAAACTTCAGATAGATTTTTGATCTCAATTTTAGATATTTTCTTCGTGATTTTTGGCGGCCATTGTTGGAACAACGTTAGCGCTTCAAAATCATTGAACATTCTTTGTTTGTGTTTTTATGCAGATATTTTATAGATAAAGCTTAAAAGGATTTTGGTAACTTCATAATAAACTAATTACTTAAAATCTGCATTTAATCGATTATTCAGTTCCTTGTTGTGCTTCGTTAACAATGCATGCATGAATTTAAAATTCCATACTTATTTATGAAGGTTTTCGATAGTAATTCTGGTTAAACAAATTTTTCATAATGTTTGACTAAAGAAAAGTATAAGGAGTTGATAAATATGCCATATAATACACAAATACACAACAAAATAATACACAAATACACAACAAAATAAAATGCTGTCTAAAGAACTTAAAATGTTACTAGCAATAAAGATCAGAGAAAACAAAGAGGTTCTTCTTGGGAAGCTTAGTATGTTTTAATTAGCAAACTATTTAAATAAAAATATGTATTGCTACATTATATTTTATATATATGTATATATATGTATGTATGTATGTACATATATATATATATATATATATATATATATATATATATATATATATATATATATATATATATATATATATATATATATATATATATATATACAGTGCTCGAAGTGGGAAAAAAAAGGTAGCGGGATGGTTTTTAATATTTTCTAATCACCATCCCACCTATCCTAAAATTATAGATTTCGTATTTTGTGTAGATTAAATAAAGGAATTATAAATCCCTAGAGTATCCCTATAGTAAAAAACCTATATTAAAAAAACAACTTGAGGTCCGTTATATTCTTAAGAGACTGTCACCGTAAAATATTGAGTTGAGTTTCACATCAAACGTCATTAAGCAATCAAAAAACAATGATATATTTAAACATTTTATTTTTAAACAAGTCTTATTTTTTTGTATTTACCAATTTTTAAATAATTGAAAAAAAATACCATCACATTGAGGAAAGGATTAGCAAGTTTCAATACTCGAAAAATCTGTCACTTCTTTATTTATTTCAGTGTCATTTTCCAAATTACTTTTAGAACTATCACTGCTTAACTTTCTTTTCCTTCCGCTTGCTAGCCATTTACCCATATTTAAAATAAGTAAATTTTTTTTAAATCATAACATTTAATGTTGAGTAAATCTACTGTGTACTATATTTTATTTCACCAAAAAAAACTCTAATGATACTTTATCGAAAAAAAAAAACCAATGTCGCTTTTTGTTGCTTGGTAACTTTTTATTTAAAATACAAAAGAAAAGACACAATGTTTTATAATTATCGATTTAGTTTTTGAAATTTCTACCGCAAATTTTTAAATAACAGCTGAGACTTTAGTTCATTTAAATTCTTTAAAATTGTTTTTACAAGTTTATTTATAGGAGGAAAATAAAATAAAATTTCCATTAATTTATTATGTACCGGGATGGCATCCCACCCCAAAATATGCATAAAAAAAAGAGGTGGGATGGTCTTCAAAATTTAAAAAGGTAACGGGATGGCATCCCGCCCCATCCCGCCTCACTTCGAGCACTGTATATATATATATATATATATATATATATATATATATATATATATATATATATATATATATTTACAAATGTTATAGTATAAGTATGTAATATATAGTATATATTAACATAATATAAGTATGTAATCAATCAATTATATTTCTAAATAAAGATTTTACATTCAAGTTTATATACAAATAGTTATAAACTAATGTAAAGTAACAGTGCTAATGATATATAACAAGGGTAATAATAATGGCAATTTAATCATTATATTCAAAAACAGCAGAGATATATTACAGTATATAAAATTAACAATGATAACATGATGTAATGTATAGTATATATCAATTTTATATATATATATATATATATATATATATATATATATATATATATATATATATATATATATATATATATATATATATATATATATATATATATATATATATATATATATACTTCCAATAGTTTTATTAACTTAATACACTAACATTGAAAATAGCTTCTCCTACACTGTATAATACGATAAATTGTGTTGGTAGAGATTCCATGACAGTCTCTGAGAACATGAAAAAAAACATGTGCCAATAAAATGAAGAAATACCATTATTTGGAAAAGTACTGAAATACTTTTATTTCGCTTAGTGTAATGTTGCAAATTATCTTTAAGCCTAGTTTCTAAAAAATCTAATACAGCTCTTGGGACTCGATACTGCTCTCGAAAAACGTTGTCAGAAACATCTTCGTTAAAAAAGCGACCATTAAACTAAAATGATATTGAAAAACAAAACAAAAATATAATTTCTGCGCCTATTTAGTATGATTTCTGATTTTGTTCGATAAAAAATCATTAAATATATATATATATATATATATATATATATATATATATATATATATATATATATATATATATATATATATATATATATATATATATATATATATATATATATATATATATATATATATATATATATATATATATATATATATATATATATATAGTAATTTTAAGTAATGTTTTAAACACCAACCTCTCGAGGCAATCGGTGGCGAAGCTCATTTTCTGCAACTTCGAAATCTAAGTCTTCAATCCGAAAAAATTAAATCCATGTTCCTACTTTAATTTTACACAGTTTTTTTAAACACCAAATACTAGAATGTAAAAATATTCATAAAAACAGAACAGACAGCACAGCATACTTAATGACTAATAAAATTTATTAAGTAGGCCTACTAAATAAAAATTACAATAAAAATTACTATTATATTACTACTATATATTACGGATAAAAAAAGTTCGTAAATTTTAGTGACGTATACGTTTTATGCTTTGTAGCAATGGCCGAAAAAAATACAAACAGCGATAAATTCTTCGAGATTACGAACTTTTTTTCGTACGTGAAAAATTGCGTTTTTACGAAAGATTTTTTTTCTCGAAAAAAACTTAGAATTGTTTATAGCATTGGCCCCTTGTGATTATTGTTAGAAAATATATGTGCAAACAAGTTTAACATTTTTTGCATAGTTTTAACGGAAATTTCAAGCAAATTAATTGGTTTACGTAAGCTATAACGAACCTTTCGAGCAAATTACTCGAAGCTACGAATTAATTGAATCAATTACTCGTCGTAATTTCAATGTTACTATTTAACGTTCGGTTAATTTTCCCGCATTAGACATCTAGACATCTATATATAGGTATGTGTGCAAAATTTTTAAACTATTCAGCTATTTAATTATTTTACACCATTGTAAAGAGCTTTAACGATGGTGAAAATTTCATAAAAAGTTAATGATTCTACTAAAAGTTATGCCCATTTAAGTGACAAAAATTCATTATAAGGAATGCTTAAGAAAACTGCAACCAACTTAAAAAATTAGCGTTCGGATTACGGTGGTTTTATAATAGAACTTCATTGTTTTGTTTTTAGCGCATTACTTTGCCTCGGCTATATTTTTATTGAACTAATAACAGAATATGGTTTTTTGTGTGTGTTTGTGTGTAAATCATGTTTTAAAAAAATCACCAATATTTTAAATAAAGTTTCATTTTTCTTGAAAAACAATTTTTTAATGAATAAAAAAAGTCAAATATACAAAATGTTCATAATATTGAATCCCCCCCCCCCCAACCTCTACAACAGAAGAATATTTAGTACTTTTACTGCGTGCAAAAATAGAATATGAGCGTGTCATTATTTTTTAATGAAATTTGGCAGGTACATAGAAAATTGATATATAAAATTGATTCAAAAGTTAGAAAAAAAACCCATCATCCCTTCAATGTCAATTCACTTCCAGAACAGGAATGAAGTTTTCAATAGCAATGAAATCACTAAAAACGTTTGTAACTGCAAAAAAAAAAACAAATTGCAATAAACTTACAACACTCTACTTTTAAAATATTATCTAAGTCAATACAAAATTCTAAAAAAAAGACGAGAAAAATCCATCCTTACGACACCTACCTCGAGCACGCGGTGAAAAAATGGTCACAGATTTTAACTTTAAAATCGGTGCCGTAAATCGTAGATACACACATAACTATTATATATATATATATATATATATATATATATATATATATATATATATATATACTAGATGTCTAATTTGCGGGATTTTTTTGGACGAAAAGTGAAGCTGCTATTTTTGTTTACAAATTTAATCCGCCATTTGTAATAAGGGCAAGAGCTATTTCCGACGTGCGAAATACAGTGGGTTGCATAAATATAGAGTCACTACTTAGTTTGTGTGAAATTTTCGTTTTTTTCACAATTATCTTTGAAACCAACTAATTAATACGATTAAAAGTGTATTAAATGTCTTAATTAATTGATTCTCTATCGAATGGTATATAATTCGAACTCGTTAGGTTAACCAGTCTTGAGTAATTATTAATTCAATTAGAACATACCTCTATTTCTTATGTAGCAAAAATATAGAGTCAACTAAAGTTTAACGACTTAAGTTGAAATATCTCAACGAAATGTTTTCCGAGCGATCTAAAACTTGGTGGTTGATTTCTTTCGAACTATATAAACGTACTTGCGAAGATAAAATTAAGTTATCATTTTTATATCTTGAGTTATTTGCATTGATAATTATTTGGTAAAGTAAAAAGACAAAAATGGGCAGAAAAGCTGTTTCAGATAACGTACGATGGAAAATTGTTGGTCTGCTAAAAGATAAAACAAAAAGCCAAAGAGAAATAGCTCGAATGTGCAATGTTTCGCTTAAATGTGTACAAACAACGTTGAAAAACCACGAGCTACATAATGATGTCAAAGATTTACCAAGGCTTGGTAGGCCTTTAAAGCTAACTTCAAGAGACCAAAGTTATCTCTATCGAAAGGTTAGACAAGACCCTAAAATTTCTTACCGCGAACTTGCTGAAGGGTTCACAAATGCGCCTGGTAACGTTGGTGTTAGTAAATGGACTGTACGAAGATGCTTAAATAAGAAAGGCTTAGATTGCTATGTCGCTGCTCGAAAACCACTTTTGCGTGTCTCAGATCGCCTATAAAGATTAAAGTGGTGTAGAGAAAGACTTCACTAGTCTGTAGAAGACTGGGCCAAAGTCATTTTCAGCGACGAATCCAATTTTGAGGTGATAAATCGCAAGTCAAGATTAATCATCAAGAGGCTGGCTGGTGAAAAGTTCAAAGAGCGTTTTTGTGTACCAAGGATACAAGGTGGAGGAGGATCAATTGGAATATGGGGATGCTTTTCCCATAAAGGAACAGGGTCATACAACATTTATAACGGCAGAATTAACCAGTACAACTACAAAGAGACCCTCGAAAGTAAACTTTTGCCAACAGCCAGAGCTTTTTACGGAAGACGAGAACAATGGGTTTTTCAGCACGATGGCGCAACGGCTCACACTGCAATCTCGGTTAAAGAGTGGCTTGATCGGAAAAACATTACGGTCATGCCTTGACCAGCTCGTTCTCCAGATCTCAATCCCATCGAGAACATTTGGGCTTGGATAAACAAAAGATTGGTCAACGAGAGCATAGCCAGTGTTGCGCAATTACAGAAGGCCTTAGAAAAGCTTTGGAAAGAATTTCCAAGAGAATTATGCATCCGACTAGTTGAATCTATGCCTAGACGTGTTCGTGCTTGTGTGAAAGTTCGTGGTGCGCATACAAAATACTAAAATGCACCCTGACTCTATATTTTTGCTCTGTTTTTTTGTTTGTTTTTTTTAACAGCTGTATATATTTCTCATAAGAAAGTATCTTAAATTTTTTTTTTTGAAAGAGTTTTTTTTCTTATTTTTTTTATAAAACCACTCTTAATAAAATTTAAAACAATTTATATTATGAATTTTTTTGTGTGCTTTAAATTTTAAAAAAACATAAAAAAAATCATATTAAAAATCAAGTGATTCTATATTTATGCAACCCACTGTAAAAGTAAAAGTGAATGTTGAGAGCATCTAAAGTTCTCAATAAATTAAAGATCATTCAAGAACTAGTTTTGATAACGACTTAAATAAGTAAAAAATGATTGCTGCAAAGAACCGAGTGCTTTGATGTAGTAAACTTCTCACGTTTTATTGCGATTGTCCACTTTTTGCAAAATTCTTGGTTATGAACTGGAAATCTGTTAAAAGATGTCACTTCCTTTCATCTATCTATTAGAACAACCATAGTTGTTCTAATAGATAGATGAAAGTTAAAATAGAAAATTAAAATAGAAACTCCTGAGCTGCGTTTGGCCAAACGCAGCTCAGGAATTCACTATTTAAATGTTAATTTTTAAAATATAGGTAGATAAGCTTTTTGTCCGAATTAGAAATGGCTTCCACGGCTTCACTTTTCGGATCGAAGTTACATCTAGTGTATGCAGTATATCATTGTTCCTCTACTTTTTAAAAAGCATTTCTTGAACGGAATTAAATTTTTAAAAATCTTTCAAGCGTCCGGCGAATGTTATATAAAAAGCAACTTGTATTTTTAAAAATTGCTTAAGGTAAATGTACCAGTAATTGACCTCTTAATATAAAAAATTCCATATGACTGCCATATCTTTACGATTGTTTACCAATTACATAACTTACCATAACAACTTACCATACTATTAAGCATACTGTTAAGCAATATTTTACAAAGTACTATCTTTTCATGTTTGGTAGCTGTTTTTTTTTAAAAGATGATTTAATGTTAGTAATTTACCGTCTTAAAAAACTTTTTTTAAGATTTGACCGTCCTTTTTTTTTTGTAGTTGATCATATGTTCAATGAGAGAAAATTAAAAGCAGTGATAATATTTTTTATTTTATTTCAGAGAATATAAGATTACAAAGATATATTGAATAGCTTCGAAGTGATGCAACACAAATACAACATTTTGTTACAAATGAAATGATGAATAACTGTTTATTTCAGGTATAAGCTACGACCCACGTCAAGAACACAAGTTTGGATAGCGGATTTTCTTTTGTATTTGTTCACTTATATACACAAGCCTATCTTCCTCATCTGGCCACCGCACAGTGGGCCAGAATTGTCCAAAATTGGCAAAGCTGTTTATAGCTTGAATATAGGCATATGATACATGCTTATAGGGGTTTTTGGGGCAAAGGGATTCATTTCCGGGTTAATTTTTAAGTTTGAAGTGGTCATGACTACACATGTGGTTAATTTATGGGTGGTCAAGGGTGATCTTATTATGTCCCGATGGTTTTTCAATTAGATGAGACATGTTAAATATCTAAGTATTAGTAATTGAGGTCGAGGAATTCAAATCTGGGCATACTTGGTCTCTAGGAGTGGTTATTACCGCACTGGTGGTTATTTCGGGGTTGGTCATGGGATGTCTTGACAGTTTTATAATAAAAAGAGACATTTTGTATGTTTAAATATAGTTAAATGAGGTATGGAAATTAAAACCTGGGCTTATTTTGCCTCTAGGAGTGGTTAAGACCGCACAGGTGGTCAGGGGTTGTCAAGACGGTTAATTCTTCATTTTTATGTATTTTATGAATTAAATTTCCTTGATATTGTGAATATAAACATAAAATGTACAGTAACATTTAACTTTATTAACATAAAAAAATACAGATAGTTACATAATTAAGAATCTAGCTATTGATATACATAAAGTAGTTCATCAAGAGCTTCTTTGCCTCCTCAGGTAGAATGGAGTCTTTGCCCTTTTCCTTATTTCTCCTTTTTGAGACCTTAGGATCTGAGCTGCTAAGCATCTTCATTATGAGGTCATAGTTTACTTGGGGCTTGGAGAACTTCTTTGTGTGATGCCCCATGCTTTGCTTAAACACCTTGTTAGAGGACTCTAGTGGCTCCTCTGATCCAACTGGAATGACCTTCGTTCTTGCAACCTAATGACTGTGTAGCAACATCTTGTGCTCAGCCTGGGGCATATGATATCAGTTGTACAGGCTAGTGTACAGTCGTGCAGTCTCAAGGTTATAGTGATGCAGCTTGTTAGGGTCCACTTCCTCATTGCCGGAGAGGATACAAAGGGTAATATAAAACTTCTTCATCAGCTCTTCATCAACACCTAGAATCTATGCAGACTTTTGGTACCCTCAAAAAAACCTCCCGGCAGTATTGCCATTATTGAAGTTTGTAATTCCGTTGCGGAAAGTTCTAGAACATTTAAAGACGCTATGGACTCAATAGTTTTAATAGTTTTTGCTTGTGAAAACCAAAGAATTGTAAATATTGTATTGTAAATATTGTATTGAATTGTAAATATGTGTTCGCAGTTATTTGTGACGGTTTATGAATGCTATTTTAATAAAAGTATACGGTGTAAATGGAGGAGAAAATTTGTAAAAGGGAGTTTTCGTTAGGAGAGAAAATTATTGTGATCTGGAAACTCTATAGTTTTTTCACAAACACACAAATATTGATTTGTTATATTATAATATGTTATGTTATATTAATATTGAAATAGGTCAACATTTTTAAGACTAAACTCTTTTCAAAATTACCCCTAGCGAAACTACCCCTCAAAAAAATTACCCTTCAAAAAAAAACAAATGTCTAAAGATCTTCAAAGTGAAAAAAATCTTCAAAGTGAAGAAAATTCGAACATTCGAACGTTTTAAATTCGAAAGGTCTACTGTGAAAAAAAAAAAAAAAAAAAAAAAAGAAACTTTGAGTTTTAACTTCAAATAGAAAAAAAAAAATACCTAAGATTTTTAACTTCATTACTTTAATATTAAATCTTAACGTGAGATAGTGAATAAATGTCGTTCATCAACTGAAAGCTTCCACGTGGAAAGACATTTTTAAAAGGATTACGTTATACTTAAATTTACATTTCGTTGGCTCACAATTAACTGGTTTTACATTACTTTTGAAATTTACTTATATTTAAAATCAGGTATGCATTACATTGAATATAAGATATCTATTTACTTTTTAATATCTAGCATGACTTTTTATTAATCTATGTTCGTTAGTTTCTGTAAATATTGACAAACAAAAGTTAATGTAGTTATCATAAATTTCTTTTTAAAAAAAAATCATTTTGCGATAGAACAATGAGATTTATATTTTTAACTACACAGGAATTAAAGAGCAAAGGTAGTCAGTAAAGCAAAACCGGATAAAAGGATTTTGTCGCCTTATTGTAAAAATCAAAAAGAAATATAAAACGTCCTCTATTTAACACTTATTTTTTACTCAGGTTACAGGTATGTACATAAAATTATACTTTCATTAATGGCACACTTTTTAACTTTAACTTCTACAAAAACATTTATTTAAGACCTTACAATCCAAAGATTTCGCGACGACAGTTTTCAAAGATAAACCCACTATTCTTTCCTATCTCATTGATGAGCTTGGAGTTATTTTAAATTACTTTATATTACTTTTGATAAGGTTTTTCAGAAGCCAGTGATACAGGTAGAGTGAGCATGATCTTTAGAAAAATACATAAATACAAAAAAATAGTAGCTTGGTTGTTCTTGAATGATTAAGTTTCTCTATTGGGTACATGTAGTAATAAGATATTCGACGGGTACGGGTATTTGTTACAATCAATTACTTTTAACCATACATCGTGCATATATATTCGATTATTTAACGTAAGCACTCGTAACGAGTATTTACGGGTATTTATTGTACTTCCCCGTATAATAATTTTTTTTTCCTATTATTTTGCTTATTTCAGTTGTGTACACTATTTTTTTTTTTTTTTATTATTTGAATTTTTACTTAGCGTTGTTCCCCCCTACATGGGAATTCTCATCGAGAGTTTAGTAAAACCATGGACCTATAAGAGATGGACGTGCAACCTATTGTTTTTTTTACATACCATGCTCGTTGCGCATTGTTACAAATCTTTTGTTTTAAATAATAGAAATTAAATTATATTAAAGTCTGTTATATTCGTCAAAAATTTTTGGTCTCGTCTAACCAGTCGCATCAACTTCTTTTTAGTAATTCAAGATAATAGCAATAGAATCAGGTTTTAAACTTAATTTTAAATAGCTAGATATTATCAATATTTTAAGAAATAACGCTGATGATAATATGGAAATTAAGATCATTTACTTAACTACTTTAGTACATGTATAACTAGAGATATAATAAATAATACAAAATATCAACTAATTTTGTAGCAACCTAGAGCATATTGGTTTCATGTCCAGGGAATTTCTCCATCTGCTATATTACTGTAAACTTCTAGTTTATGAATATTATAGAATTTTTTATTTTTATGTTTAACAACAGAAATATATACAGTAAAGAATAAATAACTTATACTTAAAATGAATATAAATGCAATAACGAAAAAAATTGTTTGTCACAGTTTTAAAGAATTTAGCAAAGCCAATTTATGGCAAACCGCAAGAATAACTAAGTATTAACATAACATGATTTAGCAAAATTAAGCCTGGTGAATGAAGGACCACACGGTAGTTTCGCAATGGACATTTATTATGCGCAAGCGCATTACGTAAAAATAAATTGTGCATTTAAAACTGTTTTTCCACTAGCCTCGAAAACGGAGAATTTAAAGGTATTTTCAATCTTTCATATATAGGATACTTAAGTATTAAATCTCACTAATGAACTTTTTTTTTTATTAACATACGTTTTTGTAATTAGAAAAAATCAAAAGTAACAAAAAATATGTCACGCCTGAAGCTTTAATTTACCTGTAAAGTTGACCGAGATTTCATCGCGGATTTTACAACCATTTTTATTCCTTAATAAAACCTACGAAGATCGATTTTTGAAATATAGTATTATATATCATTGGAAAGAATAAAAGTTAAGCTATAATATCTAACACAGCATTTTTACCAGTCATTTTTTTACATAAAGATGTGCAGCTAAGAAGATGAATAATATTTCGATATTTTTTCACTAATCGTAAAACAATATGGCTGACTTATTTCGACAATATCTTAAAGTAACTTTACACAAACATATTAAATATATATATTTGTCATAAACTTTACAACTTTGTTATGCAAAATCATTTTATTATACATAAAACATAAAATTTATTATGCAGTTTTCTTTCTTCGAGGGATGATGGGCGGTTTTAATGACTTAGCCATTATGTTATTTCTTATGAAATGGTCTCTCATAATACTTTCTAGTTTTCGTATACCAGACATGCTCGAGTATATTCTTTCGATATTATTAAATTCTGCATGTATACTCTCACCACCTTGCTCTCCATATAATCCAAGACCTACTCCCCATGTGCTCAAAAATACTCCCATGTGATTCTCTAACATATGCATTTTGGGAGTTATTGATTCTTTTGGCCAAGTGCTTCGAAAAAACTTCATTAATTCACATACTGCTATTTCTACAAAAAAAACTTAACTAGTAAATGTAAATAAATAATGGAAAAATTTGTCTTTAAACAATAATTTATTAAATACTTCTTATAATAGTCAATAAACTTACCAAAACTCTTGATTTTTTCTTCGCTGAATAAATGACATGAGTTCATTTCATTGTGACACTTAGAATAGTTGTTAAACAAAATATTGAATTTTCGTTGTATGTTAATCGCCTCTACATGAATTGGATGTTCTTGATATTTTATATGATTGAAAACTACTAGGGGAATAGAGTCACATAACTTTTTTATGTTATCAACCTGAAAAACAAAACAAAAATCATTTGTGTGACAAAAGTTTTTATTATATGCATAGGCTTTATATGCATAAATACGTATATGGATTGCAATATATTTGATCAGGAATGTTAATTGGAATTTATAATTTAATGTAGAGATTGTAAAAACCTGCATAACATGCATAACAAATTTTAACAGACTTTATTTCATGAAAATACAGATTTATATTTTCATACCATACCTTCAACATTTTATGAACATGATTTCCTATGAATGAGCAACTATGATATGCTTGACGTTGCACTCCACACGACTGTAAAACAGATTCAATTCCTTTTCTTATTGGCCCAATTCCTTCTAATAATTCAACTTTACAGCATTCTGCAATTTGTGCCTCCTTAAAAATTAAATATAAATATTGTACAAAAAATCCAGATAATACACTCCATAAATTAAAAAAACAATGCTCTAAAAATAAATAATTATTTCCAGTACTATTTAATAAATACTTTTTCTATTCTCTTTGATCTTAACAGTGCAATTCTCTCTGTGTACATTAACTGCAAGTAATCTGAATTTTCAGGGTTACGAAGTACTTCAATGACACTTGTATCTTGAATAAGAAGAATTTTATTATTTATATCATCAATCGCATATTTTAACTGGTTTATCTCTACTTGCTTTTCAACATATTTGTCAAATTCACTTGAGTCAAGGCGTTTATCATTTATTGCAAGAAATCCAGCTAGTTTGATATCAAGAAGATGACATTCAGTTTCTAACATGTGAAAAAATTTTAGAAATATTCCCAATGAGATGTGGAGAGCTGGTATTGCTATCTGTAAAATGATTTAAACAATCCCATATTAGTTAGGTGTGTTATAAAAGATATATATATATATATATATTATATGCATTTAAAGTTCGACAACAATTTATACACACCTGTTCAATTGGTACATCAAACAATGGCTCATCAATTACATTATTGAATTTTTTTGCATTTTTAATGTTGCCTCCATCATTTTTAAATCGTTTATAATCTGATTTCAAAGTTTGAAGCGTTCTTAAATTGATTTGTCGATGCCGATCTTCAGTATTCAATTGCATTTCACTTGATGTAATCTCACAGAATAAGCAGCAATCACGACCTGTTAAATAAAATTACATAACTTTTATGTTCTTTTTACAAATAAGTTATTTAATTTTTATAATTTTTGCAATTTCATTTTTAGTAATTTAATCTAGAATACAAGCTTAGTGAATACAAAACTTAAGACTGACCAGTTGCTCCTGTGATGCCATAGATAGCACACAGAAATACATAATCACCAAACATAAACACTCGCAAATTCTTATCCCTAAAATTACAATTTTTAAAATTGATTTAAAATTTTTTTTTATTTCAAACAATATTTTTATAAATCGAAGAGCAAATAAATTTTGGAAATATTTAATTATTAACCTCCATTTCATTGTTTGAAGCTGTCTAATTTCATCTATGTGTCTTGAGAGCCCAATTTTAAGGTTTGCTCTATAGTCTTTGGCCTCAAATATATTGAAAACTGTTGTATTATTCTTAGAATTAGGTTTAGAAACATTAGCTATCTGATAGCTCATTTTAAATGAACCACCTCCATGGTCGCCACCAACCTTTACATGTATTTCACTAGGATTTATCTTTTCATACGTTAGTTGGTTATATCTACGATAATAAAGAAGAAATTGTTTATTTATAAAACAAAGAATAGAATTTATACAAATTATTTACAAAAAACTTAAACATATTTTGAACTTACTTTTCTAATTCATCCAGTAACTTGATTAAATGGGATGGTAAATCATTAATATATGCTGTAGGAGTATCTTTTATTTCAAAAGTTCCTTTTTCATTTTTGAATTCAAACAGAAATTCTTTGTTTTCAACAATCAAATCATCACCTGACCAATATTTTGAAACTTTTTGCTGATTAGAAAGTGACGGTAGTTTGACATTTTTTGTGTGGAAAAATCTGAAATAAAGATATTTATAAATAAATATATATGTGTGTGCAGAGCCGGATTAACATCCTCGGGTCTCGAAGTACTTACCTAATCATTTTTTTCATCTTTTCCCAAGGTAAACCACAATCTGTCTTTAGTGATACAATATCTTCTGACCCTATCTGAACTTGGGGGATGTTTGCTTTTTTCAGTATATCAATTTTATCATTTTTACTAAAAGAATTAAGCATAATTGCTGCTTGATTTATTCTTGCTTTTTTTGCTGGTCCTGCATTTTCAATAAGTGATTGGTGTATTTGATTTTGACGCCTTCTAATAGTTTTCTGGCTTATACTATTTGAAGTTTTATAGATCTTTGAAGTCACTTTAAACTGTATAGCCTGTTAAAGACCAATTATCCAACTATAAACTATTCTTTAAACTATTATTTTTTTATATTGAATATTTTAATTTAAAAGTAAAAATAGCTTACCCGCGGACCACCTGAAGGGAGTTCAAAGGAATGTGATTTGTTTTTTGCCATTTTCAATTTTGCAAAGTGAGCAAATGCATAGCCTAACTCTTTAGGGATTTCACAATTCTCATTTATTTTATATATCTCTGTAACTGTCAATGAAGAGCTAGACAATGGGGAACTATATTGTGATTTGTTTCTAATTTTGCATGTTTGTTCATGTTCTTCTTTATAGCTTATATTTTTTGCAGTAAATTTTTCTTTGCATGTATTATTACAACATTTTATAATTAAATTCTCAAGTATAGTTTGCATTGATGTTGCCTTTAAGATACTACCAAGAGTTATATTAGAGGAACATATTGTGCATTTAGTTTCTGTTTCTAATTTTCCAATTATGTTTGGAAAAATGCATGTTGCACAAAACAAATGTTGACAATTATTAAGTAATACAGGCTTATGTAACAATCTTTTACAAATGTTGCATAAACATAAATCTTTGTGTGGATTATCAGCTACATCGATAGAATCATGAAATAAACGAGGCAGTCCAGAAAAACTTTCCATTATTTTAAAAATTGACTCTCTTGTCCAAACAACTTTGTCATTTAATGGTGGTCTTCCACACTGCTTTTTTTTCTTCCTACCAGATTTTTTCAAAAAGCATATGCATCTTTCAACGAAACAAGTTTGTGACCATTGACTTAAACTGAAATTAGAGGTTGTTCCTCGCTGTTCGATATTTCTCAAGTGTGTGTAGCATTTCATGCAAATTTTAGGTGGGTGGGTGTCCATTCTGTCTTCTTCTAACTCAGTGAAAAATGCCCGATCAATTCTAATATTTATATTTTTTGTGTTAATTGGATCATTGCCGATATAGTTTCCACATAGTCTGCACAGTTTCATAAGACATGATATGTGTTTAGTAGCAACAACAGTAGACATTTTTAGATTGGATACCGTACTTCTTTAATCCAATTATTTGATAACTTAAAAAAATGACTGGTTAATAAGATTAGTGTTTTCTAATAGAATTTAGATGAGAGTTTTAGAAACCGTTTAGTTCTTGCTTTCAAAAATTGAATTAAAAAAGTTAAAGAGTTTAGAAAAAACATAAAATTTAAAAAATAATACTCTTTATTACAGCTCCTGAAAGTTTGTTAAAAAGCAATCGAATCAAACTTTTTTTTAATTATCCATAATATTTTGTCATTTGACTATCTTATGTAACTTTGCAACACTAAAAAAAACAAAATATAATAGTTTAAAAACGTGTTCCTATTTTCGGTATCTCAAAGTACAAATCAAAATAATTGTAAATATCGAGAGGAAAACAAAAAATCTCCGGAGACGCATGCGCACTATAAATGTCTGTTTGGTATCAAGATTAAAACGACCGTGACCAAGGAATTGAATAAAACCAGATCTTGACAAAAAATTTTATTTATGCTTTTTTATATTTCGCTATACTTTTTTTAGTCATTTTAAAATCATCCTTACAGGTCTATTTTATTATTGACGGAACTTTGTTTATTTGAAAAAAGTTTCCAAATTTACAAATGTTTATTTTGAAAAAATGATGAAAATCTATCTGTTCGTGCCGACAACTAATTTCCTTTACCTTGGTGTAGTTTGTTTAGTAATTTGTCAACGCGTGAAGTAGTTACTTTACATCCTAAACAGTCTTATTAAACAAATCATGAATTCCATCGTGACTGAATCACCGGTTTGAGCTTATTTTCCACATTTATGTTATAAAAATAAAAAAACTGTAATGTGCATATTGTTATTCTATATTCATATAGAAAAACAATATGCACATTACAGTTTTTTTATTTTTATAACATAAATGTGGAAAATAAGCTCAAATCGGTGATTCCGTCACGATGGAATTCACCAAATGCTATAAAAGTTTAAACTAATACCACGTGATCAGAGTTTTTGTTTTAATTCTGTGGGCGGCCGTTTTAGTAGTTTTTTTTGTTGACGGGTGAAAATTTAGAGTTTGTCAGAAACTCGCATGGCTCGCTGATTTCTGCGGCCTCTTTGATGTAAAACAATAGGTTGCACGTCCATCTCTTCTAGGTCCATGGTAAAACTTATTAACAATAATCAAATTTTGAAAGGCCAATAAAGTTTTTGTTTTCAAACATTCAACAACTACTTTGCTCTCTCTAAATTTTCATCATGCCTTTTGTTTCTGGTATTTGAAATAACTTCTTAAAGCAAGGAGAAAATAAGTCCATGTGCAACTTTTGTTGTGTGTTCAATTGAATGTGTTCAATTAAATACTTCATTCATGAGGTACTTCAATCACTTAAGAGGTATGCATTCAATACCATTTAACGGGTAGACACATCATTATTGAGTGTATATGGGTAGATGCATTGATGCATGAGTATATTCGGGTAGACACATCATTAATGGGCATATTGGGGTTAAAGCATTAAAATACCACTTTAAAAATAATGTTAATAATAATTGAGTTTATTTTTAAGTAATATTAGAAATTAGTGATGAACTGTTAATTTTCTTAACATATTTTAAAAAAACAAATCAAATATTCAACGCCATTTAACGGCTACGTTCGAGTGATATGCTCGAGGGAGCTTGTTTGTGGTGGATCGCTAAACTATTACTAATTGTATATTTAAAATGGTAAATAATTCAAAATAGTTGGAATAATTTAAAAGAGTAATAACGGTGTTCATTCAACTTTCGAAATTGAGAACTTAGAGTTTGTTTTACTTTAATCTCAAAACTTTCGTTATCTTTATTTGTTATTTTTATTTGTCATTCCTATTTGCTTCTCATACTTTGTTCTTATAATTTATTTCATTTTAAACAATTAAAGAAACTTCATTAGTTACGCATGGCTGAAACGGGTGGTAGCAATCTTTGTAAAAAGTTACGAAAAAATGAGTAGTTTTTAAAAATAATAACAAATTCTGTCCCCTTTAAATTTTGGTACAAAATTTCATTTAAAATTTAAACACATGTTTTAAAAGTCAGAAGTGGAAGTTTGAAACTTTCAGTTTCTCCGCAATCCCCAAAGGTTTTATGGAAAGTAAACCATATATTATATATGGCTACTTTCCATAAAACCATATATATATATATATATATATATATATATATATATATATATATATATATATAGATTGGAATTTTATTTTCATTTTCTGGAAATGAAGAAATATTTATGCTCCCTTCAGAGTTTTTTAATCTTTTTTTTTAATCAACCAAGCATAAACAGTTTCTATTGGTTATCTTAAAGCTAGGTTGGTAGACTTGTTTTAAAAATAAACGATTCAAATGTTGATTAATTTAACGCAAATGTCTTCTTGAACTTAAATAACCATTCATTTAAGAACGTGCGACAAGTCCCAACACGATTTACCATTAATGAGTTTTAGCCACAGGATTTATCGCGTTATTCACCAAAAATAATTTTTGTTTCCTTAGTGCTTATTTTCGCTGAATTGGTTTCTTCGACATAAGTTAAATTGAAATGAAATTAGAGAGATATATTTACTTATTTGTTCTAGTTCGGGGGTACAAAAACTGAAACTCGTTAAGTTATTTAAAATAGAAAAGGTTCTTGTCAAAATTATTTTAGATATGTTGTCGAAAAAGCATCATTTAGCCATTCTCATCATCTTTTAATATAAACAAAATATTCAACATAAAGGTTTCTGAGTGCATAACTTATTTATCAATAAAGTTCTCCGACCGGCATTCAACATACAATTGAACTTTTCTATCACATTCCAACAGACAATCGTTTAAAAGTTTATTTTGATACTTCGAACACTTTAGCGTGACTCATCACAACATCTAAATGTCATTTGAAACTCAAAGTTTAAGTCTGATCTTAAGTCTGTTCCTTTCCCTGATTTGATGGATTATTAATATCTACCGAACGAAATAAAAAAAAAAAAAAACTTTATTGATAGAACGATATCTCCATAAAAGTAATGGGCGAGGCACTTCAGCTAGTATTAAATAATTTAAAATCCATATATCTCATATGGAATCCATACATAAAGATTTTAAGAACCAGCGTAAATAGAAATCATTAATTTTTCATTTGTGACGAAACTTTTGAACAGGGGGTAAATACTTGAATCCGTAACTACTCTCGAGCAAAGATTTTGATCTGGAAGCATTTCAGACGAAGAGGAAGCAAACTGTTGTAAATAGACCTAAAAATGGCGAGGTAAGTTTAAAAAACATATTCCACAACATAAAATATCTCGTCTTGAAATACAATTAAAAAAAACAAAAAAAAAAACCGTACTTTTAATAAGGCATCGTCGAATATTCCTTAAACGAATATTTTTCGAATAATTTTCGTTATAAATAATTAAATAATTATTCATTTAATGATTAACATTTGTTCCGTATTCTTACTACGAATACTTCGTTCCATTAATAAATACTCAATTCAGGAATCCTTGTTCATATTCATATAACAATATTCGTACGAATATTCGTTTAGCAAAATACATATTCGTTAAACGAATACCTTTTACAAATATATTGGTTAGGCTGCTGATTATAATATCGGCTACACTTACTCTTTTGGCTAAATTTCTTGTTACTTTTTTCTTTTTTTTCCCCGCTTTGTATAATACTTTTTGGATTTAAATTTTCTTGCTGAAATATAAGATTTAGCTGAATATTAGTAAATTATTTATTAAATTTGGTAATTTTAGCCAAGTTCCATCGCCATCATCAGGGCAATCCTAAATTCTAGTAGTAAAAATGATTAGTTATTAGAAGATTTACTGTGCGATACTTTTAAACGCTAGAAATAACTCCCTCGACATGATTAAGTTATTCATAAGTTAACTGTGTCGAGGGAATTTGAATTAGTCGATCTGATTGTCTTTACAGAAGTTATTTTCGAATCATTTATCAGATTAGAATTGCTATATACAATATTTATATTTAAATGAATATATTCGTCAAGACTATTTTTTCTTTCAAATGAATAATATTCATTCAAACCAATATTCATTCGAAAAATATTCAAACGGACGAACATTTTTTTTTCAAATCTTCTTTAACGAATATTTTTAAGCCCATATTTAAACCCATAAACGAATATTCGTTCCTGCCTATTTTTAATGTCTTTTATATACTTATATGAAAATTACTATAATATTAAATAATAAGTTTGTAGTATAAAGCTCATACTTTTACATTATAATGATAATTATGAATAAATAATTATGATAAGTTTGCATTATCACAATGTAAAAGTGTACATCATAAGATGTTTCAAGTTTCAGTTATAAGCAATGCTGCGTAAGTTTATTAAAATTGGTAAACTTGAAGTACCCTAAGATTTGGTCAAACATTATTTAGTTACAACCGGTATAGTTTTTATGTCAAAACAGGAATAGATATCCAGATTATTAATGACTGAGGCCAGCAATAGGCTCAATTCTTTCTTCAAAATATTGAATAGCTACCCAACGAATGGGTGACTTACTCGATGGTTTAATGAAAACTGATAATATTGTTCGGATGGACAAGAAAAAAAGTTTACAACGCTTCTCTTTTTTGTAATATATTTTTTTTTAAAGCCAGGAAATTTGCATTCAATCATTCTTGATCGTTCACGAGATTTTTATTCTTTTGAGAAATCAGAATTTAAACTAAACTTAAGAAAAAATGTTAACAAAGTACAAAAGTTGATGCAATTCCTATGAAGGTTTTTATTGACACGAAGAAGATGATACTTTTATTTTTATTTATAGAATAATGAAGATGAGCTGCTTTATCTTGGCTTTTTTGTTGATTGTTAATTTTGAAGTAATCTCAGGGGGTAAATTTAAAGTTTTTAAATGCTAAAATCTATTTGTTTTAAACTGAGCGTCAGCGTTTAGATTTTCCCTTAATTACGAATAATAACGAATAAAGTAAAAACATTTATATCAGTTATTTAAAGCAAATCGAATTTAAAATAACTTTTACAATTTAAACATACGAAATCATAAGGTTCGAAATGAATATTGCAACCCCTCACATTTTTTTAAAATTTTGTTTCAACACTTCGAGACGTCGAGCAAGGTTGAAATTCGATTTAATCCGTTTAACTTATTTTTCAAAAATAGCAGTTTCTGTTCGAAAAAAACTTCTCAAACAAACCTTTGGCTATTTAAAAAGCATTAGAACATCCGTTTTAATAAACTTCAGAAAAATTGACTTTAATAGACTTATTTAGAAGTTTTTACTTTATTCATTATTATAAGTTATTAAAACAGAAACCAAACGCCAATAAGTAATTTGTATAATATTTTTTTCAGAAAATCTTATCATTAAGTTTTTCAAAATTAAATTGATCATAAAAGTCATACCTTTAAACCAAAAACGAATCTTTTCATTTTTAGAATCAAAACCTACTCAATCAGTGAAATCGACGAAATCCAGTTAGTCAAATTATTTGCTTTCTAAAGTTAACTAGATTGAAAACGGAAATATTATTTTACACTAAACTTTTGATTGCAAAAAATGCTTTATTTGTTATCTTTAAATTTTTCAAGAATGTCTAATCGGAATGTTCCTTTTTTTTAGTTGAGGGGAAAACATCAAGTTCTATAAGACCATCGAAATCTGGTAAGCATTTTTTTTTTTAACCAGATATCTTTCTGTTGTGGGTCAGACATCAGTTGCCAAAAGTAATTTTACAATAACTTAACTACTTCTAAATATATTAGTTATTGAGAAACCTTAATACGAATTAAAAGCAAATGAAATCTAAAAAGTTTAAACTTAAAATTGAACCAGGATTAAGGTGTTCTAATAAAAGGTCTTATTCAAAACACTTATTTGACATTAAACTACATTTTGACAGTCATCATTTCAACAGTCATCATTAAGAAGGAACTGGTCTTCAAGAACACAATAGTTATTAGGCTTGCATTTCTTTTTTTCCTTTTTTTTTGTATTTCTTATGCATTAATCAAATAATATTTATTCACATGTTATATGTAAATGCTAAATATTTATCAATAATAAAATTGTACACCCAAATGAAAATGCAGATTGTTATCTCTAAAAAAACCAAATCAGAAAATTTAAACCTAAAAAAAAATCTTTGAACTTCAAACAAACACATTCAACAATTAAATTAGTTCTTTGCTGGTAATCATCAGGGTACCCACTGTAGATTCTGATTGTGATAAAAAGTTACAATTAATAATTTATGATGCCTCACAAGAATTAAATCTCTTTTTTTGAAATATATTTTTTCAAAACTATGTGCATTTTATTATTTTTGCTTTTAACAAAACCTCATCATCAGGTTTTTCAAAATTATAATGATGATAAAAGTCACACTTTTAAACCAATATGAACCATTTTGTTTTTAGAATCAAATCCTGCTCAATCACTAAAACCTACAAAATCCAGTGAGTCAAGTTGATATCTTTTAAACATTTAAAGGAAAGAAAACAAAATATTATTTCACACTTTTGATTGCAAAAATTATTTTTTTTGTTTCTTTAAATTTTCAAAAAAAAAATTGCTCAATCAGAATGTTCCTCTTTTTTTAGGTGCATGGAAAACATCTAATTCTATTAGACCATCGAAATCTGGTAAGCAGTTTTGTTAATCAGATGTTATTGTTTTTACTGTTTGCGATGTTTTTTTTTAGTTTTTTTTCTATAATAACATTGCAAAAAAAAAAAAAAAAATTGAGAAATTCTTTTCAAATACTCTTTTGTTAATCAGATGAGTGTTTTGTTATTAGCTTTAACAAAATGGCAACTTATTTTAATATTTAGCCATGGTTCAAGCCTCATTTATCAAATTTACTTTTAAGTATGGTTAACTTGTTAGATACCTAAACATAAATATATTTTGATTGAAAGTTAGAAAGCTCAATGTTTAAGTATAAATCAGGAAAAGATTATCAAATTAGAGAGGATTATATATATATTTTTAGATTGTAAACAGTAGCCATTAAGACATCTATCATGAAGACAGTCATCTTTTAATAAGAGAGTCCTTTATTAAGAGTCATCCTTTAGACAGTTATCATTAGGATAGTTTTCTCTAAGACTGTTAACTCATTAAGAGTGTTAACTCATTAAGAGTCTTAACTATCAAACTGCCATTTTAATACAGCTATCATTAAGATAATCCTCATGAAGACATCTGTCATTAAGTCAGTCATCATTAAGAAGAAAGAAATCATTAAGAATAAAAAAATTGCTAGACCTGCGTTTCATTATTTGTATTACTTACACATTTATTCTTTACAAATGATTCGCACCTGATATGTAAATACTGAATATCAATAGCAAAATTGTAAAAATGAATGGAAATGAGGAATGTTTAATCTGAAAAGGTAAAGTCAGAGTTTTATAAAACAAAACAAAAAAAAAATATTGACTGTCAAACAATAATTTGCAACGCAAAAATCATATAGTCTGTTGGTGGTATTTCTAATGGTATCCATATGATGTTCTGGTTGTGATAGTAAATTACAATTAATAAGTTACAATTGCCTAATAAGAATGAAATCTCCTCTTTTTGAAGTATTTTTTTTTTCAAATCTACTTTTTTTAAAGTTGTTTTACTTTTCATCAAACCTTATCATCAAGTTTTTCAAAATTAAAATGATGATATAAGTCAAACCAAAACAAACCATTTTATTTTTAGAATCAAGTCCTGCTCAATCAATTAAACCTTCAAAATCCAGTGAGTTGATTTCTTTTAAACATTCAAAAGAAAGAAAACAAAAACGTTGTTTCACACTAGACTTTTAATTGCCAAAGATGCTTTTTTTGTTATCTTTAAGTTTTTCAAGAATGTTCAATCGGAATGTTTCTCGTTTTTTTAGTTGAGGGGAAACTGTCTAGTTCAGTTAAACCATTGAAATCTGGTAAGCAGTTTTTTTTTTACTAAGAAACCTAAACATGAACAAATATTGATAAAAAATTGGAAAACTCAAATTTAAATTTGAACCAGGAAAAGCAAATCTTAGTTAAATAGGATAATATTCAAATGCACTTTTATTTTCTAGATTGTACACAGTAGCCATTAAGATAGCCATCAGTAATACAACCATTATTAAGACAGACAACATTAAGACAATGATCGTTAGAAAAACAATAGTTATTAGACTTGCATATCATCATTTTTATTTCTTAGGCATTGTAGTTGCACTGCGCAGAAGCAATTTTATAAAGTGAAAATTGACGAAGTATTCTTGAAATCTTGCAAATATAGTCTGAGCGGCTTTTTTTATGAACGTAAATAATGAGGAATGAGTGAATGCCTTTTGGCGGTTGTAAAATGCTTGGCATGCCTAGCAAGGTTGCCAAACGAGGCGGTGCGATTAGTGTTTTTTGTTGGATTCCCGGAAGCAGTTTCTTTAAGATTTAGGGCTGTAAAAGGAAATAAATTGGCGTGATATTGCCGAGAGTAAGGGCCACATTGAATTGAACTAGTTTGATGCTGAAAATATGAAAGAAACCACAGCGACAAGCAAGGATGCAAATCATCTGGAAAATGGTGTCAAGGTATGGGAAACCAAAGTACCCCTGCATAGGAGCAATCGGGAACAACAGATGCCCCTTAAAACTCCAAATGTTGTTGCTTATGATTGTAATTCCTAAGGATCTAGAAAAAATATAATTACACTGTGCATAAGCAATTGTGTAAAGTAAATATTGGGCTGGTTTCCTAAAATTAAGAATGAATTTGAGATTTAAGGTATTTTTTAAAATCTATTGGTGGTATCTTTAAGGGTATATTACCCTTAATTCCTTTTAAAGGTATTACCCTTAAGTTCTGGTTGTGATAATAAGTCATGAATGATAAGGAACCATTTTGTCACAAGAGTGAAAACTCCTTTTTTTCAAACCTGTTTTTTCAAATCTATATGTTTTTTTAATACTTTCATTTTTCACAAAACCATGTCATCAAGTTTTTATAAACTAAATAGATTATAAAATTCTCACTTTTAAACAAAAACCAACAATTTCGTTTTTAGAATCAAATCCCGCTCAAACAATAAAGTCAACGAAATCTGGTGAGACAAGTTGATTTTTTTAAAAATTTCAAAGGAAGGAAAGCAAAAGTATTACTTTACACTAGACTTTTGATTGCTTAAAATGTTTTGTTTGTTTCTTTAAATTTTTTAAGAATGCTCAATTGAAATGTTTTTTTTTTTTTTAGTTGAAGAGAAAGCATCTAATTCTATTAGACCATCGAAATCTGGTAAGCAATTTTATTAATCAGATTCATGTTTTTAGTCATGGTTCATGCGTCAGTTGCCAAAAATAATTATAAGTTAAGGTATTGAGAATTGTAAACATTAGAATTCTCAAATTTTGAATTTGAATGAGGAAAAAGAAATTTAAATGAATGAGGATAATATTCAAATGCACTTTTGTTTTCTAGATCATAAGCAATAGCCTTTAAGACTTTTGTCAGTAAAACAATCAGAAATGAGATCATTGAAAGATTTATCAATAAGACAGGCATGAGGAATGCTGTCATAAAGTCAGTCGTCATTATGACAGTCATCATTAAGAATAAAATAGTTAATAGGAATGCATCTCTTCATTTTAATATATTTTCTTTTACTATTTAATATTAACTCGCACCTGATATGTAAACGCTGAATATTGGTTAATAACAAAATCCTAAAAATTAGCGAAAATGTAGCATGCTTAATCTGAAATGGTGAAATCAGCGTTTTACAAACCAAAGAAAAAAAACAACAATAAAACAAATGTTGACTGTAAAACAATATTTTACAACCCAATAATCAATAAGTCTGTTGATGGTATCTCTAAGGGTATCACCCTTAAGTTCTGGTTGTGATAATAAGTTATAGTGAGAAAGTTGCAATTGTCTCACAAGAGTGAAATCTCCTTTTTTTAAATCTCTTTTTTTAAATCGATTTTTTTTTTGTTTTATTTTTCATAAAAACCTGTTATCATGTTTTTCAAAACTAAACAGATGATAAAAGTCACACTTTTTAGCAAAAATGAACTTTTTTGTTTTTAGAAAAAAGTCCTGATCAATCAGTAAAACCTACAAAATCCGGTGAGACAAGTTGTTTTCTTTTAAAAAATCAAAGTAAGAAAAAAGAAAATATTATTTTACACTAGACTTTTGATTTCAAAAATAGCTACTTTTGATACCTTTAAATGTTTCAAGAATGTTCAATCAGAATGTTCCTCTTTTTTTAGTTGAAGAGAAATCATCTAACTCGATTAGACCATCGAAATCTGGTAAGCAGTTTTATTAATCATATGTTGTTGCTTGAGTTGTTTGTAATGTGTTTTTGTACCTTTTTTTTTTGATAATAACATTGCAAAAACAAATCTGAGAGAAGCTTCTTTTAGATTTCTCTTTTGTTAAATCAGATGAGTGCTTTGTTATTTTCTTTTTAACTAAGTAGAAACTTATTTATGTTCTTAGTTGTGGTTCAAGCGTCAGTTGCCAAAAATAATTATAAGTTTAGCTATTGAGAAATGTAAAGATGAATAAGTATTGATTGAAAATTAGAATTCTCAGAGCTTGAATTTTAATCAGGAAAAAGAAATTTTAATGAAGAAGGATAATATTCAAATGACTTTTATTTTGTAGGTCATAAGAACTTGTCTTTAAGACTGTTGTCAGTAATACAACCAATAAAAAGATAGTCATCGTTAAAAAATTTATCATTAGGACAGGCATGAGGAATGCCATCATAAAGTCAGTCATCATTATGGCAGTCATCATTTAGAAATGTTAGGAATGCATCTCTTCATTTTTATTTTTCTCTCCTGATATATAAATGCTGACTATTTGTCAGTAACAAAATCCTAAAAAATTAATGAAAATGTAGGATGTTTAATCTGAAAAGGTAAAACCAGAGTTTCTCAAATCTACTTTTTTTTTATAAGTTTTACTTTTCACAAAAAACCTTGTTATTATTGTAATATCCGTGTTCGGCATAATAGACACATGCCTTGTATTGTTAGCATTTTTACTGTGAATAAAAACATGGCGGTTAGCACGCTTTAGCTTATGTTGTATTCAGTTCGTGATTCAACACAAACATCAAATATTACATGGTACCAGAAGTAAACCTGTGTTTAAAATAAAATGGAACAACTTAGACCATTAGAGGCAATGAATTTAAATGGCAATGTTTCAGAAAACTGGAGAAAATGGAAGCAGAGATGGAATCTTTATAAAATAGCTTCAGGAGTCAATGACAAAAATGAAGATATTCAATGTGCCATTTTCCTTCACATGATTGGCAAAGACGCTTTAAGAGTATATGATACATTCATCTTCACAATTGAAGAAAAAGACAAATTAACACCTTTAGTTCAAAAGTTTGAATGTTATTTCAACCCAAAAAAAAACATAACTTATGAACGATATTTATTTAATACATGTATCCAAGATAGCAGACTATTTACTGACTTCTTGATTGATTTACAAAATAAAGCTAAAACATGCGAGTTTGGAACCCTTGAGGAAAGCCTTATACGAGACAGAGTAGTCTGTGGTATCGACTCTAAAGCTGCCAGAGAAAGACTACTTCAAGACACTGAGCTCACTCTAGAAAAAACAATCAGTTTTATGAGAGCATATGAAACATCAAAAATACAACTAAAAGCCCTTGAAAATACAATCCAGGCAGATTCCATAAACAAACATGGAAACAGAACTAAATTCAACTCACTAAAGATTGATAAACCCTTACAAAAACCTTGCTATTACTGTGGATCACAACATACTTCCTCGTTTTGCCCAGCATATGGCCTAAAGTGCACAGCATGTGGAAAACTTAACCATTTTGCCAAAGTATGTAGATCCAAAACCAATCGCTTTAATACTAATACTGTAGACCAAGTTGATCAAAAGGAAGTTAACATTGCAGAGCTATATATTTATCATGTTGCAGCATCGATGGAATGTGCTGACGATTTAACAGCAAATATTACAGTTAACAACAAAAATATAACATTTAAATTAGATACTGGAGCCCAATGTAATGTCATTCCATACAACGTCTACAACTCTATTCCTAGAAGACCTCCTCTCAAAAAAACAATAACCAGACTAAAATCATATGGAGGAAACAATATTCCTGTACTAGGAACTTGCAATCTAACTGTTGAAAATAATAACATTTCACGAGTGTGCCATTTTTTTGTTGTATCTCTATCCAATGTAAAACCACTTCTTGGTCTAAGTTCCTGCAAATCTCTTGAAATACTAAACATTAGCAATGTTGAAATTGATAAAGCTAACATTTTAAAACATTATGGTGACGTTTTCACAGGTCTTGGTTTAGTTAAAGGAAACTATCACATCGCAGTTGCTGAAAATGCAATCCCAGTCATTCATGCACCAAGGAAAGTACCAATGACTATCCTTCCTAAACTTAAAAGCACACTTGACCGTTTAGTTAAAGCCACAGTGATCTCAAAAATTTCTAAACCGACACCTTGGGTACACTCATTGGTCATCATAGAAAAAAAAGATGGATCTTTAAGATTATGCATTGATCCGAAAGAACTAAACAAGTCTGTTTTAAGACAATACAAAACCACTCCATCTACAGAAGAAATCTCTAGCAAACTTTGCGGCAACAAAGTTTTCACTGTTATAGACATGGCTGATTGCTATTGGCATATAAAACTAGATGAACCTTCTTCAGAGCTATGCACATTTAACACTCCATATGGCAGATACAAATTCAACCGCATGCCATTCGGCATATCATGCGCATCTGATGCTGCACAGGAGATGATTGAACTTAATTTTGGTGATATCCCAAATGTTTTGGCTATCCACGATGATTTGATTATTGCAGCTAAAACAGATACAGAGCATGATACAATTTTCCAAGAAATCCTACAACGAGCTCATGAGAGAAACATCAGATTCAACCTAAAGAAAATACAATTTCGAGTATCTGAGGTCAAGTATCTTGGCAACATAATCAGCCATGAAGGCATAAGAATTGATCCTGAAAAAACTAAAGTTAGACAGTTACAAACAGTTAAAACTGATAAAACGTAAAAGTAAACAATGACATATAGCAACTATTATAATGAAAAATAATTAATGAAAATAAGAATAACGAATATTAAAATAAATTTGAATTTGAATACACGACGGAAAATACAAACAATAGACAAACATACAAGACAATATACAAAAACGCACAGAAAATTAATAAAATTAAAAAAAAAAATTCTTTGCTTTCAAGCAAGCCATTATTATATTTTTTTATTATTTTCTTTTTTCGAATGATTGTTTCTTTCAATGAATGTTTTTCGATTCGTTATTGTTTTACTTTTTCCATTTTTATTGTGGTTAAATTGTATTTGCAATTTTTTCTTTTGATTTTTACATATATTTTTTTCTACGTTTTTTCTTTTAATCTTGTACTTTGTTTACATTTCTTTTCTTTTTTTCTTTCTCTATGCTCTTTACTTTCTCTTTAATATTAACAAACTTTAATTAAAAACTCTTTTTTTTTTTTTTTTTTTTTTACCGTTATTGAAAGGCGACCGCCATTCCGGAAACCACTGCAAAGACCCCGGAATAAAGTGATATATATGTTTGCGGGCCTGTAAAATTTGGCGTTTTTTTTTCAAACGCAAAAATTGAGAACAAAGTGAATATTTGAAAATCAAATCCAAATCCTCCAGATATTTGTCAAGTCAAATTCAAATCTATCCCCTCAAAGAACAGTTCAAATTCAAATCTTTAAAGGTTTGACGTATATTTGATTTTGCCGAACACTATTTGGAACATTCTTACGGCTTTAATGCGCTTTTTGTAAAGAGAAAAAAAGATTACGAAAACTCCACTGCAACTTAGAAAACGTGAGCGAGTGACATGCGGTTTATCTAGTTTTTGACTCCGTTGATAAAAATCCCAATCAAAATTAACGCATGGGTTTTAAATCAAGTAAAGGTTCCGAAATTTAAAAAAACCAATCAGCTGCGAGAGTAAAATTTCTTTCATTTAAATTTCGTTCGGTAGATGTTAATCTATCACGTTCGAGAAACGAATAAACAAATGGGCAACAAAAGGAACTTTATAAAATATAATCAGGTGTAAATTTAAAATGAAGTTCAAATGTTTTGATGAGTCATGCTGCAGTGTTCAAAATATCAAATAAGTTTTTTAAACAATTGTCAGCTGGAATGTGACGTAGAGAAATGCCAAAATTATATATGCTGAATTCTTATTGGAAAACTTTGTTGATAAATACAATGCACATAAAAACCTTTAACAAGTTATATGTGTTGTTTTTGTTAAAAAGGTGATGAAGGTGGTTGTGTGATGCTGAAGACGTTTGGTTGAATAAAATGTTTTATTCGACAACTCGTCTGATTTTTGACAAAAAAACTTTTCTATTTTAAATAATTTAACAACTTATGTGCCCCTCGAACCAAATACCTCTCTCATTCCATTTAAACTATAACAACGTCATAGAAACCAGTGGAGCTAAAACAAGCACCAAGGAAAGATTTTTGCTGAATAGCAGGCTAAACCTTGTGGCTAAATCTTTACAATGGTAATTCATGTTGAAACTTGTCGCGCGCTCTTTAATGAATGGATATTTAAGTTCAAGAAGACATTTAATGAATGGTTATTTCAGTTCAAGAAGACATCTGCGTTAAATTAATTAAACATTTGAATCGTTTATTTGAAAAAAAGCCAGCACAACCTAGCTATAAGATAGCCAATAGAAACTGTTTAATGTATGTTGATAAAAAAATAATAATAATTCGTTATATATATATATATATATATATATATATATATATATATATATATATATATATATATATATATATATATATATATATATATATATATATATATATATATATATATATATATATGGTAAGTATGGGTATTAAGGCCCACCTTTGTCGAATGCGCGGTAAAGAAATGCTGATTTTTTTTTGCTGCCAGTGATAAATCCAGATAACTCTAATATTTTAATGTCGAAAAAAAGTTTCACAATTTATTTTTTCCCTAACTTTGGATTAGTGGGCCTTATTACCCGCCGGGCCTTAATACCTATACTTACCTTATATATATATATATATATATATATATATATATATATATATATATATATATATATATATATATATATATATATATATATATATATATATATATATATATATATATATATATATATGTATATGTATATATATATATATGTATATATATATATATTTAATATATGAACTTCAATAAATACGAATTCTCTCAATACTAATTTTTTATTTTATCTAAGAAATTTTCGCTAGATTATTGATACTAGCATCTTCAGCTTTAATTACAAATATTATTAAATTAAATTACAAACAAACATTAACGGTAATGTCACGTTTTAATGGCTTCTTTAAACTTCGCTTTAGTTGGGCTTCTTTAATATTTCGTAGGTATAAAAAGTATGGCGTCCAGAATTGCGTTTTTACATATTGACCGTCATCTAAATTCATACCTCCATTTTTAGGTCCGCATTTGTTGAACTGAATTTCGATTGCCTCTCGAACTTTTCTTTCAAATTTTTTGGGTTCTACTTTTAGCGTCTTTACTTGATCCCATTTTATATTACCTGAACATTTAATTTTATGATGGCCAATTGCATATTGTTCTAATTTTTCTTCAAAAACATTTTTTTGGTGTTGTTTTGTTCTTGTTGCTATTTTCATTTTTGTTTCACCGATGTATTTTTGTTTACACTCGCATTCTATTAGGTATACTCCGGGATGGCTATTTGATGGTAGTTTTGTTTTGTTGCGCGAAGTTAGTAAAGATTTAAGATTTGCACTGGATTTAAAGACTGCCCTGTAACCTGCTTTCCTAAAGATTTTTCGAAGTTTTGGTGATAATACTGGGATCCACGGTAGTGATATAGTTGGCATAGTTGCTTTGTTGTTAGATAAAACTATTTCATTATTTGAGTGTCGTTTTTTTATAACAATATTTGCAAGGTCTTGTAATTTCTTCTTTTCGTATCCATTTTCAGCAAACACATTTATTAGGAAATCGATTTCTTTATTTAAAAATTTTTCAGAGCAAATTGATAAAGCTTTATGAATAAATCCTTTAAATATTCCTTCCAAGATTTTTGGATCGTGGTTTGAATTGGGCTTAACCTGAATATTTGTTATTGCTTTTTTTCGATGTATGTTAAAATCATATTTACCTTTTTGATTATTCGTTATTTGGATGTCTAAAAAATTTAATCTTTTATTTTCATCTTCCAATTCAATTGTGTATTTGATGGCATGATGTTGACTGTTTAATATTTGTTGAAAACGGATGGCATTATCTTTATTTGTAAATCTTGCGTGGCTATCATCTACGTACCTGAAAAACGATTTTATTTCTAACGGTGGATTAGAATGAAGCGCAATATTGATTGCTTTATTTTCAAAAAATTGCAGGAAACCTTCCGCAAGTACTACCATGAGTGAAATTCCTATTGGACCTGAATCTACAAGTTCATGAATTTCTTCATTCCATAAAAAATAACATTTATATAAACACAGTTCTATTAGTGATTTTATTTCTGAAACGCTTAGTTTTGTTAGTTTATTTAAATTTGAGAAGTGCTCTAACATATCAAGAAGAATTTTTGTAGCCTCTCCCAGAGGAATTGATGGATATAAATTGACAACGTCATAAGATACTTGTATTTCATCATTTGATATATTCCAAAGTTTAGCTGTTTTTACAAAAGTTGACGAATTTTTTAACTTTGTTATGTTTTTATCTAAGATTGGTAAAAATATATTTACTAGATATTGTGATATTCCATAACTTGGTGTCCCGATGGTTGAAACTACTAATCGCATAGGGTATGATTTTTCCGGTTTGTGCGCTTTGATTACACCATACATACGTGGCGGTACTGGGTCGCTTGGGTAAAGACTTTCATATTCTTTTTTGGTAAATCGCCCTTTTTTATTCAATTTTGATAGGTAAGTTCTAATTTTAGTAGCAAATGAAATGGTAGGGTCCTCTTTAATTATCTTTGTTTTGCCAATCTCTTGACGAATTTTGTCAATGGCTTTGTTGTGTTCTATTCTAACAAAGCCTGCTCCTTTATCAAAAGAGTATATATCAATGTTTCTGTCTTCTTTTATTTGTTTTAATGCTTCCCTCTGTTTAAAATTTAAGTTATTGTTTTTTTGCGGTTTAAGCATTTTAAGTTGCCTCAACAAGTTTCTGCGTAAGTCTTGTGAACTCTCAATTTTGTTGCAATACTCTAGTTTTAACGCAGTGGATTCTGTTATTGAAATAATGTCTAAATAGGGTATATTTTGTATAGTTGGAACAAATTTTGGTCCTAGTTCTAAAAGATTCCTGTGGTTTTCAGGTATTTCCGTTTCACATAGGTTTAATACAACATCTTTAAGAATTGAAGGAGTCTCAGCTTTTTCTTTTAAATTTATATTTTTCAAGATATTAAATTTTTTGATCAGACGATATTTAGATTTAACAAACATTTTTTCTCGGGATTTTTCGGTAACATTTTCGACAGATTCATAATCATCTTGAGTTAATTTTTTATATAAATAGTTTTGGATATCTTTTACAAATTTTATATGATTAAAATAACGAGTTCTAGAATCGTTTTTGATGCATATTAGTAATTCAAAACGGTACCTTTTAGTCATGTCTCTTCCTCTTTTGTTATTTATTGGACATACAACTCGAAGCGATTTTGGTATTAATTTATGTTTTACACACTTTTGAAGAAAGATATATTGATTCTTCAATTTTGCCATATTTGTTTTTGCTTGTTGTAATTTTTTTGTTTCTTTATAAAGTTCAGCTCCGTATTTAGCTGTGAAATAAATTTTAAATGACGACATCTTGTATGAGAGTTGAATAAATTTAATATATGAACTTCAATAAATACGAATTCTCTCAATACTAATTTTTTATTTTATCTAAGAAATTTTCGCTAGATTATTGATACTAGCATCTTCAGCTTTAATTACAAATATTATTAAATTCAAACCACGATCCAAAAATCTTGGAAGGAATATTTAAAGGATTTATTCATAAAGCTTTATCAATTTGCTCTGAAAAATTTTTAAATAAAGAAATCGATTTCCTAATAAATGTGTTTGCTGAAAATGGATACGAAAAGAAGAAATTACAAGACCTTGCAAATATTGTTATAAAAAAACGACACTCAAATAATGAAATAGTTTTATCTAACAACAAAGCAACTATGCCAACTATATCACTACCGTGGATCCCAGTATTATCACCAAAACTTCGAAAAATCTTTAGGAAAGCAGGTTACAGGGCAGTCTTTAAATCCAGTGCAAATCTTAAATCTTTACTAACTTCGCGCAACAAAACAAAACTACCATCAAATAGCCATCCCGGAGTATACCTAATAGAATGCGAGTGTAAACAAAAATACATCGGTGAAACAAAAATGAAAATAGCAACAAGAACAAAACAACACCAAAAAAATGTTTTTGAAGAAAAATTAGAACAATATGCAATTGGCCATCATAAAATTAAATGTTCAGGTAATATAAAATGGGATCAAGTAAAGACGCTAAAAGTAGAACCCAAAAAATTTGAAAGAAAAGTTCGAGAGGCAATCGAAATTCAGTTCAACAAATGCGGACCTAAAAATGGAGGTATGAATTTAGATGACGGTCAATATGTAAAAACGCAATTCTGGACGCCATACTTTTTATACCTACGAAATATTAAAGAAGCCCAACTAAAGCGAAGTTTAAAGAAGCCATTAAAACGTGACATTACCGTTAATGTTTGTTTGTAATTTAATTTAATAATATTTGTAATTAAAGCTGAAGATGCTAGTATCAATAATCTAGCGAAAATTTCTTAGATAAAATAAAAAATTAGTATTGAGAGAATTCGTATTTATTGAAGTTCATATATTAAATATATATATATATACATATATATATATATACATATATATATATATATATATATATATATATATATATATATATATATATATATATATATATATATATATATATATATATATATATATATATATATATATATATATATATATATAAGGTAAGTATAGGTATTAAGGCCCGGCGGGTAATAAGGCCCACTAATCCAAAGTTAGGGAAAAAATAAATTGTGAAACTTTTTTTCGACATTAAAATATTAGAGTTATCTGGATTTATCACTGGCAGCAAAAAAAAATCAGCATTTCTTTACCGCGCATTCGACAAAGGTGGGCCTTAATACCCATACTTACCATATATATATATATATATATATATATATATATATATATATATATATATATATATATATATATATATATATATATATATATATATATATATATATATATATATATATATATATATATATATATATATATATTTAATATATGAACTTCAATAAATACGAATTCTCTCAATACTAATTTTTTATTTTATCTAAGAAATTTTCGCTAGATTATTGATAATAGCATCTTCAGCTTTAATTACAAATATTATTAAATTAAATTACAAACAAACATTAACGGTAATGTCACGTTTTAATGGCTTCTTTAAACTTCGCTTTAGTTGGGCTTCTTTAATATTTCGTAGGTATAAAAAGTATGGCGTCCAGAATTGCGTTTTTACATATTGACCGTCATCTAAATTCATAAAAATAATAATAATTCGTTATATATATATATATATATATATATATATAACGAATTATTATTATTTTTTTATCAACATACATTAAACAGTTTCTATTGGCTATCTTATAGCTAGGTTGTGCTGGCTTTTTTTCAAATAAACGATTCAAATGTTTAATTAATTTAACGCAGATGTCTTCTTGAACTGAAATAACCATTCATTAAATGTCTTCTTGAACTTAAATATCCATTCATTAAAGAGCGCGCGACAAGTTTCAACATGAATTACCATTGTAAAGATTTAGCCACAAGGTTTAGCCTGCTATTCAGCAAAAATCTTTCCTTGGTGCTTGTTTTAGCTCCACTGGTTTCTATGACGTTGTTATAGTTTAAATGGAATGAGAGAGGTATTTGGTTCGAGGGGCACATAAGTTGTTAAATTATTTAAAATAGAAAAGTTTTTTTGTCAAAAATCAGACGAGTTGTCGAATAAAACATTTTATTCAACCAAACGTCTTCAGCATCACACAACCACCTTCATCACCTTTTTAACAAAAACAACACATATAACTTGTTAAAGGTTTTTATGTGCATTGTATTTATCAACAAAGTTTTCCAATAAGAATTCAGCATATATAATTTTGGCATTTCTCTACGTCACATTCCAGCTGACAATTGTTTAAAAAACTTATTTGATATTTTGAACACTGCAGCATGACTCATCAAAACATTTGAACTTCATTTTAAATTTACACCTGATTATATTTTATAAAGTTCCTTTTGTTGCCCATTTGTTTATTCGTTTCTCGAACGTGATAGATTAACATCTACCGAACGAAATTTAAATGAAAGAAATTTTACTCTCGCAGCTGATTGGTTTTTTTAAATTTCGGAACCTTTACTTGATTTAAAACCCATGCGTTAATTTTGATTGGGATTTTTATCAACGGAGTCAAAAACTAGATAAACCGCATGTCACTCGCTCACGTTTTCTAAGTTGCAGTGGAGTTTTCGTAATCTTTTTTTCTCTTTACAAAAAGCGCATTAAAGCCGTAAGAATGTTCCAAATAGTGTTCGGCAAAATCAAATATACGTCAAACCTTTAAAGATTTGAATTTGAACTGTTCTTTGAGGGGATAGATTTGAATTTGATTTGACAAATATCTGGAGGATTTGGATTTGATTTTCAAATATTCACTTTGTTCTCAATTTTTGCGTTTGAAAAAAAAACGCCAAATTTTACAGGCCCGCAAACATATATATCACTTTATTCCGGGGTCTTTGCAGTGGTTTCCGGAATGGCGGTCGCCTTTCAATAACGGTAAAAAAAAAAAAAAAAAAAAAAGAGTTTTTAATTAAAGTTTGTTAATATTAAAGAGAAAGTAAAGAGCATAGAGAAAGAAAAAAAGAAAAGAAATGTAAACAAAGTACAAGATTAAAAGAAAAAACGTAGAAAAAAATATATGTAAAAATCAAAAGAAAAAATTGCAAATACAATTTAACCACAATAAAAATGGAAAAAGTAAAACAATAACGAATCGAAAAACATTCATTGAAAGAAACAATCATTCGAAAAAAGAAAATAATAAAAAAATATAATAATGGCTTGCTTGAAAGCAAAGAATTTTTTTTTTTAATTTTATTAATTTTCTGTGCGTTTTTGTATATTGTCTTGTATGTTTGTCTATTGTTTGTATTTTCCGTCGTGTATTCAAATTCAAATTTATTTTAATATTCGTTATTCTTATTTTCATTAATTATTTTTCATTATAATAGTTGCTATATGTCATTGTTTACTTTTACGTTTTATCAGTTTTAACTGTTTGTAACTGTCTAACTTTGTTTATGTAGCTATTGTATTTATAAAGACAAGTGACTTATATATAAATATTATTATTGTTATCATTATTATTAATATTATTTTTATTATTTAAACCATTATTATTTTAATCATTTTCATTAGGTGTTTACTTAATATTAGTATATTTACTATTTGTAAACAACCTTGAAATGTATCTATTTCAGAAATATATATTACATTCCTAATTATGTCGGATAATCCAGAACCCGAATCTTTTTCTGTTACAAAAACCACCAAATGTTCACAATCAATTGTATGGGATCATTTCACAGTTGATGAGCATGACAAAACCAAGGCCATATGCCAGCATTGTCCAAAGCACAAGAACAAGTATGCTTACAATAAAGGTGGGACAACAAATCTAATGAACCATTTAAGTTCTCAACACAAAAGCAAATTACTTGGGGACAGAGAACCAAAGCAACGACGTTTAGATGACATGATAATGACACCAATCGTTTATTCTCCAGATCTATTCAATGAATACTTAGTTAGCTGGATTGTCAAGAATGATCAATCATTTAATGAGGTAGAGTCCAGCCACTTTCGTAAACTATTCACTCTACTGAAACCAAATTTGTCAATCATGAGTGCGCGCCAATTAAAAAGCCAGATAATGGACACTTACAACACCAAAAAACAATTGCTAAAGACCCTTTTTTTGAATCTTGACTCAAAGGTTTCATTCACCACTGACTGCTGGACATCACCCAACAACATTGCTTTTATGGGCATAACGGCTCATTACATTGACAAAGACTGGAACCTACATGCCAAAACTCTTGATTTCAAATCCTTGCCTGATTCCCATTCAGGTTCAAATTTATCTAATGCATTCTTGTCAGTTTTGATTGAATTCGGTCTTACAAGCAAAGGAATGGGCATTACCTTAGATAATGCTTCCAATAATAATTCATTTATGGATATTTTAAATTCCAAGTACGAAATTAAAACCACCTTTGAGCATATCCGGTGTTTTGCTCATGTGCTGAATTTGGGCGCGCAAGCAGGTTTGGATGTTTTGAAAGATGATCTTGTAAAACTTAGAACAGGAATTAAAAAAATCCGATCCAGTCCTCAATCATATTCTAGGTTCAAAGGTTTCCAGCAATCAAATTGCACCTTAAAACCAATACTTGATGTCCCTACAAGATGGAACTCAACAGCTGATATGCTTAAACGAGCAATGGAATTAAAAGTTGGTTTCATTGCGTATTTTTGCGATTTTGACTCAACTGCAAACAATCCAGACTGTTGTCTATCAATTTCAGCAGATGTTTGGAACAGGTTTGAAACAATTGTTTTGTATCTTGAACCATTCAAGGAATTTACCCAGCTCATTAGTGGTGATTCATATTCCACATTGTCTTTGGTGGTTCCTCTCTTCAATATTCTTTTGGATCACATTACTGAATGGATGACCACAAAAACCAACCCTGAAGATAATCTACACCGCTCTACAGTTGCAGCGCTCGCAAAAATGTCAAAATATTATAATTTGACTAGTGACTGCTTTACTATCTGCACTGTCCTGGACCCAAGATTTGGTATTGAATATTACAAAAATGATAAGGGCGCAAACAGCGAGTCGCAGATGCTTAATATTTAGCATATATATTGATATGATATTTAAAAGAAACTGTTCAATTCTATGTTTGAGTTCTGAACAGAAAAACCAAACGTCAATACTTTTTTAAATCACATTTTTTTCACAAAAACTCGTCATTGAACTTTTCAAAATTAAATAGCCGAGCAAAGTTATACTTTTACACCGAAAGAATGATTTATTTTTAGAATCGAGTCCAACTCAATCAATTAAACCTTCGAAATCCAGTGAGTCAAGATACTTTTTTTTTTTTAATTCAAAGAAATGAAAACGAAAATATTACTTTACGAAAATAATATTTTTTATCTTAAGTTTTTCAAGAAAGTTCAATTGAAAGGTCTTCTTTTTTTAGTTGAGGGAAAAACATCAACCTCAATTAAACCAACAAAATCTGGTAAGCAATTTTATCAATCCGATTTTTTACTCTTTGAATTGTTTTTGATGTGTTTTTTGTACATTTTTTCGATAATAGCATCGCAGAAGCAAAATCGAGACAATTTTTTTTTTAGATAAATCAACACGAATAAACAATGAATGAAATCTAAAAAGTTCAAACTTAGATTTAAATCAAAATTAGGCAGTTTTAATAAAAGAGTATATCAGTCAAATGCAAATTTGTTTTCGAGATCATAAACAGTAGTCACTGAAACAGTCATCATCAAGTCATTCATCGTTAAGTCATTCATCATTCAGTCATCATTAAAAAGACAGTGATCATTACAAAGACTAAAGTTATTAGGCATACGTTCCATCCTCCGAATTTCTTACGCATTTCTTCGCATGTTTTATGTAAATGTTGAATATTTTTGTATAACGAAATCGTAAAAACGAATGAAAACGTAAAATGAAAAATCTTAAAAAATAAAATCAGAGTTTTATAAATCAAAAAAAAAAAAAAGATAAAGAATAAATAAATAAAATATGAAAGAAGAACAGTTTAACATTCAAACAAAACCTTGCAACAAAGGTTTGGAGAGTCTTTTATTGTTACTCTTAAAGGTGACCCCCGTAGATTCTGATTGTGCTAAAAAGTTACAATTAATAAGTTACGATTGCCTCATAAAAGTGAAATTTTTTTTTCTTGTCTATTTTTATTAAACTATTTTTTAAAATGATTTTTCATTTTTCACAAAAATTCGTCATCAATTTTCTCTGATTTGATGACTGATGAGAAAAATTAACAGTTTTATACCAAAACGAAGCATTTCGTTTTTAGAATCTAGCCATGCTCGACCGATAAACCTTCGAAATCCGAAGAGTCAAGTTATTTTCTTTTTAAAATTTAAATAAATAAAATTGAAAATATTACATAACATTAGAATTTTGATAGGACAGAATACTATTTTTTCATCTTTTCAAAGAGTTTTTTAAATTTTTTAAATTTTTTAAAAAGAAGTTTCAATTGTAAAGTTCTTTTTTTTTTAGTTGATGGAAAAACACCCAGTCCAATTAAACCATCAAAATCTGGTAAGCAGTTTTATTAATCCAATTTTGTTGTTTGAATTGTTTGTTCGATCCGCCATTTTTCGGTGACATGACTTGAAAAAATGTCATGACGACAAAAAATATACATTTTACAATAAAGAGCAACTATTGACAAAAAAAAGGAGCCAGGTTTGAAGTATAATGGATTAGTATATTTCAAACTATAAGAGTTTGGTTAAACAGAGTCAAAAACACCTCATTTTGCTCAGGATATTTATGTAAATGTTGAATATTAATAAATAATAAAATCGTGAAAGAAAATGAACATGTAGAATGTTAAATTTGAAAAAATAAAACCAGAATATTGTAAATCAAAAAGAAAAAAGAACAGTTTGAAAATCAAATAAAATGTTGCAACTAAAAATTTGGAGAGTTTTTTTGTTATTCTTAAGGGTAACCACCCCCCTCTCCCCCATAGATTCTGAATCTTGTAATAAGTGATGATTGACTTACAAGATTGAATTTTTTTTTTCATATCTATCTTTATGAAACCCACTTTTTTATTTTCAATAACTTTTCATTTTTCACAAATCTTTATTTTTTCAAACTTTTCAAAATTAAATAGCTGAGAAAAGTTACACTTTTACACCAAAACAAACCATTTTATTTTTAGAGTCTAGCCATTCTCAACCGATAAAACCTTCAAAATCCAGTGAGTCAAGTTATCTTTTTTTTTAAATTTAAACTAATAAAATATTACATGACATTAGAATATTGAAAGCACAAAATACTATTTTTTCATATTTAAGTTTTTCAAGGAGTTTCAATCGGAACTTTCTTTTTTCTTTTAGCTGAGGGAAAAACACCCAGTCCAATTAAACCTACAAAATCTGGTATGCAGTTTATTAATCAGTTTTATTGTTTGAATTGCTTGTTTAATCTGCCACTTTTGGTGACATGACTTGAAAAAATGTCATGTCGACAAAAAATTTACATTTATAATAATGATCAACTATTGACGAAAAAAGGAGCCAGGTTTGAAGTACAACATATTAATATTTAAACTATAGCAATTTGATTGAACAGTCAAAAACACCTCATTTGTACTCGGGAAGTTGGGGAGTTTTATTTGTTACTGAGGAGATTAAAATATTCAACAAAGTTCAATTGGTATGTTCTTCTTTTTTTAGTTGAGTGGAAAACACCTTCAATTAAACCATCAAAAAACCATTCCAATGTGTTTTTTGTAATTTTTTTTCGATAATAGCATCAAAAAAGCAAAATTGAGACATATTTTTAGATGAATTTTTTGTCAATCAGATGAATGTTCTATTCTCTTTCTTTTTAACAAGCACAAACTTATTTTAATATTTAGTTGTGGCTCAAGCATCAGTTAGCTAAAGTAGTTTTGCAATATTGTTTATTTATTAAGAAACATAAGCATGAGTAAATAACGAATAAAGTTTAAAAAGTTCAAACTTAGATTTAGATCAATATTAGACAGTTTTAATGAAAGAGGATATTTGTCAAATACACTTTTGTTTTCTAGATTGTAAACAGTAGTCATTTAAGCAGTCATTATTAAGTCAGTCATCATTAAGTCAGTCATCATTAAGTCAGCCATCACTAGCATTAGTTTTTATTTATTATTGTAAATTGTTATTCATTTTTATTAGTGTTATTATCAGTTATTACTTGGTTATTTTCTGTAGCGATTTTGTTTGTTTCATTTTTAAATATAAAAAAAATATCCTTTTTTTAGAATTTAACATTGAAGAAAAATAATTATTACTTTAGGTCAGTCATCATTCAGTCATTCATCATTCAGTCAGTCATCATTCAGTCAGTCATCATTCAGTCAGTCATCATTCAGTCGGTCATCATTCAGTCAGTTATCATTATTGTTTGAACATGATGAAGTTCAGTGCCCTTTAATTGTTAACTACTCAAAAACTGCTTAACATTTTTTTCTAATTTTTTTTTTTGCAGAAGGAAGCTTATGTGTTGTTGTTCGATTGTATTGGTGTTACGTATTTTTAATTATTGTTGTAGGGTTAAAATGAGTAAACAAATATAAAATTTAAAAAAAGTTTTGGAAAATTTTTCTTTAAAAGCCTTTGTTACAAGTAGACATTTAAAAATCGACTTTTAAGTAGTTTTTGAGTAATTGATAGCTAAAGGATGCTGATTTTTATCATGTTCAACTAAATAAGTAAATGTTGAATATTAATAGATAATAAAATTGTGAAAGCAAATGAAAATTTTTTTTTTATATTTATCTTTATGAAACCCACTTTTTTATTTTTAATAACTTTTCATTTTTCACAAATCTTTATATTTTCAAACTTTTCAAAATTAAATAGCTGAGAAAAGTTACACTTTTATACAAAAACAAACCATTTTATTTTTAGAGTCTAGCCATTCTCAACCGATAAAACCTTCAAAATCCAGTGAGTCAAGTTATCTTTTTTTTTAAATTTAAACTAATAAAATATTACATGACATTAGAATATTGAAAGCACAAAATTCTTTTTTTTCATATTTAAATTTTTCAAGGACTTTCAATCGGAACTTTCTTTTTTCTTTAAGCTGAGAGGAAAACACCCAGTCCAATTAAACCTACAAAATCTGGTATGCAGTTTTATTAATCAGTTTTATTGTTTGAATTGTTTGTTCAATCTGCCATTTTTGGTGACATGACTTGAAAAAATGTCATGTCGACAAAAAATTTACATTTTATAATCAACTATTGATGAAACAATCAACTATTGATGAAAAAAGGAGCCAGGTCTGAAGTGCAACGTATTAGTATTTTTTAAACTATAGCAATTTGATTGAACAGTCAAAAAACACCTCATTTGTACTCGGGAAATTACGGAGTTTTATTTGTTATTGAGGAGATTAAAATATTCAACAAAGTTTAATTGGTATGTTCTTCTTTTTTTAGTTGAGTGGAAAACACCTTCAATTAAACCATCAAAACCTGGTATGCAATATTTTAAATCTGTCGTTATTGTTTGAATTGTTTGGGATGTGTTTTTTGTAATTTTTTTTAACAATAGCATCAAAGAAGCAAAACTGAGACAAATATTTTTAGATGAATCTTTTGTCAATCAGATGAATGTTCTATTCTCTTTCTTTTTAACAAGCACAAACTTATTTTAATATTTAGTTGTGGCTCAAGCATCAGTTAACTAAAGTAGTTTTACAATACCGTTTACTTATTAAGAAACATAAGCACAAATAGATAATGTATGAATTTTAAAAAGTTCAAACTTAGATTTAAATCAAAATTAGACAGTTTTAATGAGAGAAGATATTAGTCAAATACACTTTTGTTTTCTAGATTATAAACAGTAGTCATTTAAGCAGTCATTATTAAGTCAGTCATCATTAAGTCAGTCATCATTAAGTCAGTCATCATTAAGTCAGTCATCATTAAGTCAGCCATCACTAGCATTAGTTTTTATTTATTATTGTAAATTGTTATTCATTTTTATTAGTATTATTATCAGTTATTACTTGGTTATTTTCTGTAGCGATTTTGTTTGTTTCATTTTTAAATATAAAAAAAAAATATCCTTTTTTTTAGAATTTAACATTGAAGAAAAAAAATTATTACTTTAGGTCAGTCATCATTCAGTCATTCATCATTCAGTCAGTCATCATTCAGTCAGTCATCATTCAGTCAGTCATCATTCAGTCGGTCATCATTCAGTCAGTCATCATTATTGTTTGAACATGATGAAGTTCAGTGCCCTTTAATTGTTAACTACTTAAAAACTACTTAACATTTTTTTCTAATTTTTTTTTTGCAGAAGGAAGTTTATGTGTTGTTGTTCGATTGTATTGGTGCTACATATTTTTAATTATTGTTGTAGGGTTAAAATGAGTAAACAAATATAAAATTTAGAAAAAGTTTTGGAAAATTTTTCTTCAAAAGCCTTTGTTACAAGTAGACATTTAAAAATCGACTTTTAAGTAGTTTTTGAGTAATTGATAGCTAAAGGATGCTGATTTTTATCATGTTCAACTAATAAGTCAGTCGTCATTATGTCAGTCATCTTTAAGTCATTCATCATTAAGAAGACGGTGATCATTAAGAAGACAATAGTTTTTTGTAACGGGTTAATCAATTGTATTTCTTACGCATTTATTACCTAAATATTATTTACATGTTATATGCAAATGCTGAATATTTATGAATAATAAAATTTTGAAAATGAATGAAAATAACCAGTAAGTCAAGTTAATTTCTTTTTAAAATTCAAAGAAATGAAACCTAGAATATTGTTTTTCATTAGATTTTTGTATACAGAGTAGGAAACTTTCTGGCGTACGCACTCTCCTTATTGGCTGGCTAGGAAAGCTTCCTAAACTGTATACAATATCATCAAGCACAAAATACTATTTTTTCATCTTTGAATTTTTCAAAGAGTTTATATCAGGAAGTTCCTTTTTCTTTTAGCTGAGGGGAAAACACCCAGTCTAATTAAACCATCAAAATCTGGTAAGCAGTTTTACTAATTCAATATTGTTGTTTAAATTGTTTGTTTAATCTGCCATTTTCAGTGACATGACTTGAAAAAATGTCATGACGACAAAAAATATACATTTTATAATAAAGAGCAACTATTGACAAAAAAAGGAGCCAGGTTTGAAGTATAATGGATTTGTATATTTCAAACTTTAGCAATTTGATTAAACAAAGTCAAAAACACCTCATTTTGCTCAGGATATTTATGTAAATGTTGAATATTAATAGATAATAAAATTGTGAAAGCAAATGAAAATGTAGAATGTTAAATCTGAAAAAATAAAACCAGAATATTGTAAATCAAAAAGAAAAAAGAACAGTTTGAAAATCAAATAGAATGTTGCAACTATAAATTTGGAGAGTTTTTTTGTTTTTCTTAAGGGTTAACCCCTCCCCCCCCTCCCCCATAGATTCTGATTCTGGTAATAAGTCATGATTGACTCATAAGAAGGAATTTTTTTTTTTTATATTTATCTTTATGAAACCCACTTTTTTATTTTTAATAACTTTTCATTTTTCACAAATCTTTATATTTTCAAACTTTTCAAAATTAAATAGCTGAGAAAAGTTACACTTTTACACCAAAACAAACCATTTTATTTTTAGAGTCTAGCCATTCTCAACCGATAAAACCTTCAAAATCCAGTGAGTCAAGTTATCTTTTTTTTTAAATTTAAACTAATAAAATATTACATGACATTAGAATATTGAAAGCACAAAATACTATTTTTTCATATTTAAATTTTTCAAGGAGTTTCAATCGGAACTTTCTTTTTTCTTTTAGCTGAGAGGAAAACACCCAGTCCAATTAAACCTACAAAATCTGGTATGCAGTTTTATTAATCAGTTTTATTGTTTGAATTGTTTGTTCAATCTGCCATTTTTGGTGACATGACTTGAGAAAATGTCATGTCGACAAAAAATTTACATTTTACAATAACAATCAACTATTGACGAAAAAAGGAGCCAGGTTTGAAGTACAACACATTAATATTTTTTAAACTATTGCAATTTGATTGAACAGTCAAAAACAACTCATTTGTACTTGGAAAATTGGGGAGTTTTTTTTGTTACTGAAGAGATTAAAATAATCAACAAAGTTTAATTGGTATGTTCTTCTTTTTTTAGTTGAGTGGAAAACACCTTCAATTAAACCATCAAAATCTGGTATGCAATATTTTAAATCTGTTGTTATTGTTTGAATTATTTCCAATGTGTTTTTTGTAATTTTTTTTCGATAATAGCATCACAGAAGCAAGTCCGGGGCAATTTTTTTTAGATAAATCTTATTTTTAATCAGATGAATGTTTTATTTTGTTTTTTTTCTTTTTTAATAAAACTTATTCCATTATTTAGTCGTGGTTCAAGCGTCAGTTGGCAAAGGTACATTTACAATACCTGTTCTTATTAAGAAACCTAAATATGAATAAATAATGAAGTTTAAAAAGTTTGAATTTAGATTTAAATCAGAATTAAGCAATTTTAATAAAAAAGGGTATTAGTCAAATACTCTATTGTTTTCTAGATCGTAAACAGTAGCCATTTGAACAGTCATCATTAAGTCAGTCATCAATAAGAAGACAGTGATCATTAAGAAGACAATAGTTATATGACTTGCATTTCATCATTTTTATTTCTGAAATATTTATCATGTGATACCTATTTAATATTTATTTGCACAGTATATATAATTATACATAATATTATAGTTATATAAATATATATAATTGTTGATAATTATTGAATAATAAATCTAGCAGAACAACTTTCTGTGTTCTTTCTTTCTTCCAGGAACTATATATATTGCAACTTAACACAAGATCCTAATTATAAACAAAGTATATATTTTTAAAATTACATTTTCTCCCTCTCATGCTCTTTTCCTTCCACTCCCACTGCTCCCAACTCTTTCGTTTTCTAGATTGGTTGGAATAATTTGTGCGGTTTACAGCCTGCTTTCTCGCGTTGAGATTATAACGTTGACGTGATTAAGAAACTATAAGAATTATAAAATTAATTACTTATAATGTAATAGTTAAAATAAATTATAGATATAAAACTTTATGAATAAACATTACTTTTGAAAATAACATACAAGAAACCAATAAACTTATTGAGATCATCGGCATCATTAAAATTTGTTTAATGAAATCAATACTATGCAAGTGAACCAAACAAGTTATAAATTAAAAAGATTTTTTATTGTTAAGAATACTTTTTTTTTATTTATCTGGGAAGAAGATTGTGGTTGATGATACTATAGACTCCTACTTTGTCCTGGCAATGAGGGAAAAGAACTTTGTTGCTGCAATTATGAATGTGGCAAATTTGTCGATAAAACTGGAAATTGATACTTTAAGGGTCGATTTTTTCCATTGCTAAAAACAACATTTTTGCGTGCAGAAGTTTATTGAGAATGATTTAATATTCATTTTTCCATCAAACATTTAATTTGTATTTGCATAGACTGGTCAAGACCGAGCAGTGAATGCCTCAAGGAAAAAACAGCCCTAAGATTAGGAGTAGTACTAATATTTTTGGACAAATTTCCAGAGCACATGGAATACTCACACACATGAAGAAGTTAAAGACTCAGTAGATAAAGAAATTAAAGACTTATGTAGATGAAGAAATTAAAGACTCACTTAAATGAAGAAATTAAAAACTCACGTAAATGAAAAAGTTTTAACGCCCCAATGATGCATATGTACCATATCGTTTTACAGTCCATCATCACATGTTACCTAATTCATCTGAGTGATAAATGTTATCCCTGTAAAACTTTACTTTCTTTTAATCAGGTTCAACAAATTTATATATATAATATTAAATACATGTAGTATAATAATACTACTAATAATACTAATAATATTATTATACTAATAATATTATTGGATTAAGTTACTGTTCGGTGTATTTCTAGCTTAATATTCCAGCTCGTTGCTTTGTGTCAATGATCGTTCTAAAATGGATTAGATACTTTCTCAGTGTAATTCCAGCCTAGTTATAAAGTTTCTAGTCTAGTGCCCCTATTCACCTTAAAGCTGCAATTCCTAATTGGAGAAGGTTCCCGCTCGGTGTAAATCTAACCTAATTCTCCAATTTCTAGCCTAGTGTCAAAACTCGTTTTCAAGTTGACACTTCCAAATGGATTTAGTGCTTGCTCGGTGTAATTCTAGCCTAATTTTCCAAGTTTTAGCATAGTTTCAATATTCGTTTTAAACCATGGCTTACTATATAACGTTATGGTTTGGTTCAGTTGTCAAAATATCTTTTAGATACAACTCATCAGTATGTATTATTAGGCAACTTTACAACAGATCCATTAGAAAGGCTTTTTTGAAAATTAAAACAAGGCTCAGGAGGAACTTATTTTATTTTCGTTCAACAAGTTCTTGAAAAAGTAACTATATACCGTACAAAGTTGCTATTAAAGTTTGAGAAAAGTTCAGATGTTTTAGCCAATCTAGGTTCAGATCACTCTTGTCCAAAATGTAAATTTTTACCAAGCGAGGGTATTTGCAACGTTATTGACAATTTACCTGCTCTGTGTGATTCATTGACTGTTGTTATTAAAATGTCATTAGTTTATATTGCTGGGTATATTATTCGCGAAGATGAAAATCCAGATGACACCTTTTATTTCTTTGAAGCGTATGGAAATTTTGTAAAGAACATAAATCGAGGAGGTTTAACAATTCCTGGTGACAAAGTTTGTCAATGGGCAACTTACTGTTACATTCTTTTTTATGAAGTATATAATGACACTTGTCGGTCATCACTGTGTAACCTCCTTATGATGCTATCAGAATTTTATTCATTAGGTATGCTAAGACATCATGGATTAACAATGACAAATCTTTTATTTAACAATTATTGTCGACTCTATTCACCTCGTTCACACGCCAAAGCAGAAGTTGATAAAACTCAGCACAAAGTAAAATTTTTTTAATGTTTTTAACAAAAACTGTAAAGTAGTGTTTAGTAAAAATATCTAGAAAGCTTGTATTTACTTTTTATTCTCTAAAGATTTTATCTCTTTTTTCTCAAAAACTTATTTTTAATACATAAAAAACCCATTAATAAATTTTGTGGTAAATGCTAATATTAAATTATAGCAAAATATAAATCTATATATACTAACGAAATTGTTTAAACATAATTAGTTTTAGATACGTTTAAGTTAATTTAAAATTGTTATAAATGTGATTTGTTAGTTATATTACAATGTTAGTTATAAACAAAATTAAAAAAAGAATAATAAATTCATCTTTTCACTTTTTATAAGTTACTATTAGTAGATATATCATACAAATATTATATTCATGCGAAAATCACCTCACTGAGAATGTAAATTACTGCGAATTAATATTTTTAATGTTGCCTCCAGTTTTTTACGCAAGCCGCGCGTTGACAAGGCCTGTTATATAGTAAGCCATGTTTTAAAGACTTTTCTAATAAGTTTTAGCTCGGTGTGATTATAGTCTAGTTTTCTATTTTCTAGTCTAGTGTCAATATTTTGCCTTTAAATATTTTTCAAACGTTCAAGGAAATTGTTCAATTTTCTTCAGTCAAAAGAATTAACATCGGTAACGGTGTTACTTTTAATAATTTACATTTCAAGTTGATATAATATCAAATATAATTTTTAAAATCAATTATTCAGTCCATTCCTTCATTCTGTAAAGCTGACATAAGCGAAAGGAAAATTTTATGGATTTTATTATATGACATTTTGATCGATCAGGCTGTCGATGAATTCTTTCTTACACTTTGACCAAACGTAAAGGACGTTTCACTTTATACTCTAAGAATATCAAAAATGAAACAAATGGCGAACAAAAAGTTATTTAATATATTAAAAAGTATTTAAATTCATTTATTTAAATAGTTCCATGGCCGAACGGAAATGAATCGAAAAACCTCTTTGAAAAAAGAAATCCATTTTGATTTCTAAGAAATTGAAGCAAACAAAGGTAAATAAAGATTCCGAAAAGGGTTTAACTTTCAATCATAATTTAGTTAAACATCCCTCTAGTTTTACTAAAAGCCTCGAAAGTTTGCGACAGGATGAAATTCAGTCACCATATTTGAATAAGAAGAAGAAAAAAAGAGAGAAATTCAATAGCTCTTTTTATTGATAAGGCTTCTTCGAAACGTAACAACGCCATCATTTGCACATTGCTTTAAACAACATCCGGATTATTTAGCTATAATTGTTGGGTAACATCAAATCACCCTGTCCATTTAACCATACTTTTCAGACTGCTAATTTAATTTTGAAAGCGAATATAAAATTATCGTGTGTGAATCTGGCCTGACCTCCATAAAAGACCAGCATCTTTATTTTAAGTTTCCTTTCTAAAAATAAATTTTAAAATTTCAGCGAAGCATAAAGTTGTTGGATGAACGAAGCAATAATTTTGTTGAAAAAATAAATCAAAATTTTGCTAAAAAAAAAAAAATTATGATGGGATTTTGACGCTGATACCTTAAGACATCCATTTTTAGAAAATTAGTCTTGAACTGGGCTTGCTGTTCAACTGCATGGCGATAATCTTGCATATGTAATAAATCTAAGCAGCAAAACATCATGATCCTAATGTCACTTTAAAAGCCATCTTGCATGTTTTTTACTAATTTTAAATATTTTTAAATATTTTTACTGGCTTTATTTTGTTAAAAATCAAAAGGTTTTTTTTCATAATTTTGATAAATTCAAAAAAAATCTTACATCCCGTTTTAAAAGACATTTTCGAAGTAGACCCACGGTTAATCAGTCTGAATGGAAGAATGAATGAATGTGTTCATTTGTTAGTAAAAATATTTTGTTAGTATTAATATCGGTATTAGCATTAACCATATATACTATATACTAAGCGTTAATTTTAAATTTTTTAATTCACATTTGAAGTTTGGATTATTTAATTGAGAATCTTAATTAATGAGAAACTTGATTGTTAATCGCTTTGATGTAAATTTATAAAGATTGTGCAACTACGATGGTTGTCACAGTTTGGCAATAATTTCACTTTTTTTCGTTGAATGTAGATTCTTTAGAAAAATTTTAAAAACTTTTTTATTTTCAGATTTAACTTTTTAATTACTATTATCTTTCTATTGCCCAAACCTCCTGCAGGTCCTCAGGAAATGTTGTTTTTTTTTTTTTTTTTTTAAAAAATTTGGTTATACATCTAATATTATTCAAAATAAAATTATATCAAAAAAAACTTTCTCATGTCTGTAATTCAAAATCTTCTTAAGTTTTTTTTTTTATTTTTATTTTCATAATCACAACATGCAAATAAAAATATGTGACAACCAACCCCGTTTTTCATAAATAATTATAACCACAACTTGCGTGACAACCTTGGTTACGCATCAAAATTGTAATCGGGATAGATTTATTAGCTCCACTCTGAAATCGGGGGTGATTGAATTTAGGTGCAAGAGACAGTATAAAGCCTAACCCAGCTAACACAAAACGTTCGAGTACGTTCGAAGAACGTTAGAAACGTTTTTAGAACCTGCCCGACCATTTCTAACGTTCTACGAACGTTTCTCGAACGTTTTGTGTTAGCTGGGGAAGGAGCTAACAAAACACCATTTTCGTATTTTTAATTTTTGAATTTTTTACTTCTTAATTCTTATATATAACAATATGCGAGTGCATAACAATTCTGCTTTACGTTTAACATCTCTAAAACATCATTGAAACATCACTAAAACATCTAATTTACGTTTAACAAATGTGTATTAAATAATGAAAAAAATCAGTGAATTTGTTGATTCTTTGGGTGATTTCAGGCTTCTTGCCAAACACAGAACATTTTGCCCGTGGAGAGTCAAATCTCGCGCAGTATTTAACCATTTGTAGGTGCAACTTTCGCACTTTACCGTTAAGTGTTGTGACATTTGAAAAAACTTGCAAAAATAATTTTGACTACTTTTCTAAATTTTTGAAATTTCACGTTCCTTGCCAGAACAGAAGACTTTATCCTAGGGTGTGGAAACTTTGAACAGAAACTATTTATGTATAGAGGCAACTTTTTCGCTCTACCTCAAAGGCATCATTTAGAACTTGCTTTTTTCGATCCCCCCTAATACAAGCATTGGTGTCCGTTCTGAATGCAGTATTCATATCATAGTTGTTAGCTGCATCTTCTGCTATAAAGCTGCAATTTGCTGTTTTGTAATGCATCAAAACGATTGTAAACTGTTTGCATAAAATAGGAATCTCCAATGTAAATCAAGAGACAGCTGACGATGCTGATTCATTTAAAGATAAGCATGATAAGATTTTTAGGCTTTGTGAAACGTTAAAGCAGATCTTATACCAGAGGGATATTGACGCAGCTTCATCTGTTGATTTTGACACTGACGAATCCGCAGTGGAAGCACCACTTTCAGATTCTGAAATTTTGGCAGAGATTTTTTGACAGCGAAAACATTAGAGAAAAAGATGAAGAAGTAATCATTTTTTACGATGGTTTGGAAGAAAAACGTTGGAACGTTGGAAAAACGTTTGGAAGAAAAACGTCGGAATGTTTAGGAAAAATCCAGCTGCTGATTACATTAGAGCTGCTAAAAATATTTTCTTTGTTTGCAATAAATGGTGAGAAGATTAGGGGAGAAAAATTTCTAAAATAAACCACACAATATAAATCAATCTTTTCCGATACCACAATCCCCAGACAATTTATTTGTGACCAATTATCTTTAGCCCAGAACACAAATTTTGCAGCGCAGTGCTTTACCAGTTTAAAAGTTGCCGGAGAGAACACAATCAAAATCTAAATTTAAGTTATGGCATTTACTATGTTTTCCTACGAAGTGTTAAACACTTTCGGTCTGTAAACTAAATGATTAAAGACAGCCTTCATTGCAAACGACGAAGTTAAAACTTGACATAAATTTTTTTAAATTTATGTTAATGATAAATTAATTAACTATTAATTTATTAGCAAGTTAAGTTAAATGCTTTATAAATCTTTGATTTTGAATAGGGGAGGGGGGGCCTAAAACTGCAGAGCTCGGAAATATACCCTCCCTTAGCCAACCTTTTATTCAAATACCAGCTGTGAATACATCATTTATTGAGCATTCTAAACATAGAAACAAGAATGATTTAAAGAGATCCCTTATACGATTTTTTTTTTCAAACAATTGAAGGATTATGTTGCTTGTCAACAAATAATACTACTATATCAATTTATTTGTCTACTTTTTATTGCACAGGCAAAAAATGTCGAAGGAAGTTGATGTTTTCTTCAACCAAAGAATATTATTTTAAAATTTTCCATTCAGTTGAATTTCGTTTGTTTTCTATTTCACTGATTTTGAGCTGCAATGAGTTTATTGTTCGTTCAAAATGAGTGATACTCTCTTTCATTGAACTTATTTCTTTTTCGTTTTCATTTACTTTGTTCTCAAGAGTGGACAACTTTGTCATTGCCAAAGAAAGATGATCATTTATTGAAGATTTGTTGTGAGCAACTTGCTCTTTTCGCATTGCCTAAAAGTCATCCAAAGGGAAAAGAAACGTTAATTATAAATTTATTTAAAGAACTAAATAATTTTTCATTAGTTTTTATGAGGAGTCGCAAAAAATTGTCTTTCAAATTAAATGAAACCTTTTTGATTCAACATTGGAAAGATGTTAAAAGAGGGGATACGTTTCAATATCAAAAATTAATGATTAAAAAGAAAAAGGTGAAAAATATTTCGATGTTCCTTATAAACTTTTATTTAAACTTTACCATCAAATTTACTATCAAAAAGATTTCACTTTGAAAAATAAAACTGTAAAATTCACTGAAATGAAACTTTGAATGAGATAAAAAAATTTTGTTTTTTTTTTACACAATGTAGAATAAAAAATTGGTCGATAAAGTAAATTAATCAGTTTGCGTTTGAGGCTTCATTCATTCACCATGCAACGACACTGTTGTAAAAAATGACCAAAAACTACTTTGAGCTGACCCGAGAAAACCGCTTTGACAGGGTGAAACTACAATGTTTCCTGACTCCAAAAATGTAAAATTTGAAATCTAACTATTTCGTCCAAGAAAATAATTTTGATTTTTAGTTTTTAGTACTTTGCACAATAGGGCAAAATGACAGCTTTTCAAATTTTGCATTTTTACAGCATTCAAAAACTTTCCAAAATTAGCATTTATTACTCTAAAACATAACAGTCTATATAGCAAGTATAATTTGTATTTATTTTAATTCAGAAGATAAAATTTTACCTACAATTTCATGGTTGAACTATATTATAAACATTTTGTTGCATCAAAATTGTAAATAAGCTAAAAATTCCGGGAATAGGCAGTGAACATGTTTATTTTAAGTTTTGCATCAAAATTGTAAACAAGCCGAAAATTCCGGGAATAGGCAGTGAACATGTTTATTTAAAGTGTTTCACTTATCAGTTGTGTGAGAAAAATTTCAAAATGCCAAATTTTTCAAAAAATCATGAAGATTGTCGGAAATCTGTCTGTGTCTTGTGTCTGAAGAAGTGCTCTCGAGAGTTGACACAGTTCCTTGTTGAAATGATCCTCAAGCATTACCATACAAGTCTTGATTTTACTGATACCAGAGTGCCAAGAGGCATTTGTAACTCATGTCGAACAATTCTTCGGAGAAAAGATGAAGGAAAAGATGTTAACCTGCCACCTTTATTTCCTTTCTCATCTATAAAAGTTAGACCACCAACAAGAGATCAAGGTTGCAACTGTCTTATTTGTCAAGTTGGACATTTGAAGTTGAATGAGAAGAGCCCAGTGGACTATTCTAAACCTGTGGAAGATTGTACCCCTCAAAGATGTGGTGATTGTTTGAGTCTAGTTGGAAGAGGTCTGCCACATCAGTGCACTCCATTCACTTTTAGAGAGAATCTCAAGCAGCTAGCTACAGCTGATCCATTCGCTGCAGAGCAAATAGCTACTCAAGTCATCTCTACTAAATTTTCCACACCTGGTGGTACTGTCAAAATATCGCATCCTAAAGGCGGCCCACCACTTAGAGTTAAAACAGGTGATACTTTTATATATACATATAAAGATGGCAGGTTCAGAGGGAATACCTTTAATTTTAAAACTTAAAATTACAAAAAGTGTTAATATAATTTCATTTTTAGGAAGCTCAAGTGCAAGAGCTCTTTTTCCTGAACCCAGCATCAAAACTGAAGATCTTGTACAAGTTCAGCTAAACACAGGACTGTCCAACCTTGGCATGAAGAAATTGGCATCAACCATCAACAGAGTCAGTGACACCAAGATTGTGGAGACTAGTTTTCTTGCTAAGTTTGAAGCCATTGGCAAACAGTTGTCTGAGTTTTTTACTCAAACCAGCATCCAAGTTTTATCAGAGAGTAACTCCACTGACTTTGTGGTTGTGCATTGCAAGGATCTTGCCGAGCTTTTGAATGAAGTCCTGCTTTCTCGAAGAGTTTTCCAGAATCATATTGTCAAGTTGGGAATTGATGGAGGTGGAGGATTTCTGAAAGTTTCTCTTGGCATCATGGAGTTGGATTCTCACTGTGATTCAAGGTCACCACCACGGAAAAAACTTTTAACTCAGAGGACTGCCAAAGACAGTAGTGTAAAGCGTCAAATGCTTGTGGCTTTATCAGAAGGACTACCAGAAAATTTTGAAAATGTGAGGCAGATCTTGTCTTTAATCAAGTTAGACAAAGTCAACTTTGTTATCTCATGCAACATGAAACTTGCCAACATCTTTTGTGGCCTTCAGAGCCATGCAAGTACTCACCCTTGCTCTTGGTGCAACACAGAATCAAAGCATCTTTCTCAATCAGGATCTTTGAGGACACTAGGCTCACTTGTTGCCTGTTATCAAGAGTTTGCTAAGTCTGGTGGTGATATCAAAAAGGCAAGTTCTTTTGGCAATGTAGTGCATGAGCCTTTGCTATCTGGTTCTGAAAACAAACTCATCTTGGAGCTCATACCACCAATGGAACTCCATCTTCTCCTTGGTGTGGTCAATCACATGTACAAAGCCATGACAGAAGTTTGGCCCAATGTTGTGAAGTGGCCCTCAGCTCTCCACATTCAACAAGAACCATACCATGGTGGGCAGTTTGCAGGGAATGCCTGTCACAAGCTTCTCAGCAATCTTGACCTCCTTCAAAGAATTGCAGAGACTGAGTCTGCTTTTCAAGTCTTTGGAATCATTGATGCCCTTCGAAAGTTTAAGTCTGTGGTGACAGCATGTTTTGGTATGGTTCTGGAGGATGACTTTTCTGAAAAAATTGATCGCTTCAGAGACTCATATTTGGCAATCATGAACATCAGTGTGACTCCAAAAGTTCATGCTGTTTTCTTCCATGTGAAGCAATTCATTGAGATCAAAAGAGCTCCCTTGGGGATCTTTAGTGAGCAGGCAACAGAATCAATGCATCATAATTTCAGCTCACATTGGCAGAGATACAAAAGAGACCGCAATCATCCTGAGTATGCAAAGAGGCTTCTTTCATGTGTTGTGGACTACAACAGCAAGCATTTGTGAAGAATCAAATATTGAGAAGAATTTATTTTATGTACCATTTGCTCTTTATGTGTTTAGAATCAAGAGGTTGTTTTTGTGTTTTGGCTTAGAATAACTAAAAGAATTATTTAAGAAAGTGTTTATTATTTCCATCTTGTTAATGAAAAACTATATCAGTTGTGTCAGAATAAACTATTATTCAAGTGAATTTTAGACAGTTATGTTTTGGAGTAATAAATGCTTATTTTGAAGAGTTTTTGAATGCTGTAAAAATGCAAAATTTGAAAAGCTGTCATTTCGCCCTATTGTGCAAAGTACTAAAAACTAAAAATCAAAATTATTTTCTCGGACAAAATAGTTAGATTTCAAATTTTACATTTTTGGAGTCAGGAAACATTGTAGTTTCACCCTGTCAAAGCAGTTTTCTCGGGTCAGCTCAAAGTAGTTTTTGGTCATTTTTTACAACAGTGACGACGTAATTACGTTATTTTAATTTTTAGATCACTTAAAGCTTCACATTTGTAAAGTGATTTTGAAAAAAATTTTATTTATAAACACATTCGGAAATCCAATAATAATTATTGGTTATTTTCTCTCGTTATTTTATAAGTAACTGCTTGCTAAATACGTTTATTACATTATCTAAGCTTTTTTATTTATTTTTTATTATTATTTTTATTATTATTTTTATTATTATTTTTATTATTATTTTTATTACTATTTTTATTATTATTTTTATTATTATTTTTATTATTATTTTTATTATTATTTTTATTATTATTTTTATTATTATTTTTATTATTATTTTTATTATTATTACTATTTTTTTTATTATTTTTATTATTATTTTTATTATTATTATTATTATTATTATTTTTATTATTATTTTTATTATTATTATTATTATTATTTTTATTATTATTTTTATTATTATTTTTATTATTATTATTATTATTATTATTATTTTTATTATTATTTTTATTATTATTTTTATTATTATTTTTATTATTATTTTTATTATTATTTTTATTATTATTTTTATTATTATTTTTATTATTATTTTTATTATTATTTTTATTATTATTTTTATTATTATTTTTATTATTATTTTTATTATTATTTTTATTATTATTTTTATTATTATTTTTATTATTATTTTTATTATTATTTTTATTATTATTTTTATTATTATTTTTATTATTATTTTTATTATTATTTTTATTATTATTTTTATTATTATTTTTATTATTATTTTTATTATTATTTTTATTATTATTTTTATTATTATTTTTATTATTATTTTTATTATTATTTTTATTATTATTTTTATTCCATTATCTGAACTTCAGCATTTTTATAGGGTTTTATTCGCCTAAACAAAATTTTTTTTGAAGAAATACAAAATATTTCTTGATATTTGTTAAGTTAAGTAAGTTACAGTTTGTCTAAAGTTTTTCAAACACACAAACTGTTTGAAAATCTTTGGACTATCTGCATAACTTAAACATCTAATTTTGTGTTACAATGATTTAATGTACTCAACATTGTCTATTATTTTTACTTTTAATTAATCAAGAGTTAAAATATAATAAATAGAACGAAAACACTTTTTGAAGTAAGAAAATTGATTTTTGAATTGAAAAAAAAAATCTATCCATGAAGTGAAATCTTTTGAAGAACATTCGCTAAAACAAACTCGACAAACAACGATTCTTTAGGGAAGTTATTCTAATATTATTTAGGGATACCCAAGTAAATTGGAGTATCTCTAGGGTTGAAACGTCGGTTTCATCACTTTTACAAGTTAATCTTCACATGTAATCTTCATTTACTTATGTAATCTTCATGTAATCACATTTAATCTTCACATGTAATCATGTAATCCACACATTTTTTCAATGAACCAAAATTAGATGCGTGCAACACACACATATACAACTGTCTGAAACAATTTTTTGTTACGATGATTTTATGAACGCAACTTTGTATATCTTTTTTACTCATCTTTTAACTAATCGAGACTTTAAAAAATTGATAATGATTGTTGTGCATTTTAAAACTCTTACCTTGAAAGAGCATCCAGCGTTCAAGTAATCGCAAGAAACAACAGTATGTGCACAATCATCAGCAAGATGCATGGTCATCTTTGTTAAAATTTAATAAAAATCAGTACACACAGATCAATGTTGTTTTTTAAATATTCTTCTAGTTACAAAGCTACCTTTTTTCGCAATATCTTTTTCGAGCCACATTTGTTCAAACATTCGAGTGGGAAATATTGGCAATTTTCTAAGTGAACCTAAATTTAAAATTCCAATCACTGAATTCAGAATTTGTGTAGTGAACGATATTCGATAAAGGAGACGTCATTTAACATCAGCTCAACTTGCAAGAATTAAGTTATAAGATGTAATTTTAAAAAAAAAGATTTTAATTGATTAGTCCTTACTTCTAGATCTTTACAAATAAGCTTCTGTATGCAATATTGACAAGTAACTTTGCGATACCAGCAATTTATTTCTAAGTGCTCAGGTAGATCTCTGCGCATGATTAAAGTCAGACACAATTCATTAGGACACTCGACGATTTCATACTGGCAGTTTTCCAAATGGTCCTAAATCAACAAAATGTCTACTGATTCAGAAACAAAAAGTAACTTTTACTCAATAGGGAACGGAACAGAAAATGCGTATTTTGTTTATTTACCCTACCTGATTCAAAGCATTTCATTCCGTTCCCTTTCAACCAACAAATACGCATTTTCAAATTTTTCCTGTTCCGTTTATTATCTACAAAGTAGAAGTATAATCAAACTATAATGTAATCATTAATTTATCTGTTAAAAGTAGTTCTAAGTTTCTACTTCAAAAACCTCGATATGTAAACAACTAAATTCGAAACCAGTTCTCTTCACAACTTTTTGCATTGCGCTTAGAAAATCAAAGCATAAATTATCAGTTAAAGCATAAATTATATATTATGTTGAAAGTATAGAAAAACAACAAATACAAAAAAAATTATTGTACTAAAGCCTCGGATTTTGAAAAAATTTTGCGGAGATCGCAGGTATGCACAGATCGAAGAGGAATATGTACAGCGAAGTAAAGGTCTGGAAACTAATACCATTATTTAACTACATTTTAGCGAAACAATACGATACACGACGAGACGAGACCACACGAGACGAGACAATCCGAGACAGAATTGGTCTCCCCTCGTATTATTTCATCACAAACGAGACTAAACTTGTAAATAAGTTAAACATGAAATAACAAAAATAGTCTCGGAATGCTTTAAAATTAGAGAAATTTCGTTTGGTGGATATTTAACGAATGTTATTACTACTAAATTTATTGTTGCATTACGAAATTTAGAGAAAAAACTTTAAGTTCAAAGTTTTCTTTAATTTTTTCAATTTTATTTTAAAGTGAAACTACGTAGTGATTAAAAGTAGTATCAATTCACTTCATTTGATCACCTTTTACCTTGTTAAATAGTAAAGTTCTATAGGTTGCCATCACTTAACACGCACTGTCCTTCAATTCAACCCCTCTCCTGTTCCCTACAATAGTTGTTATTTACTTTTGCTTTAAATTTTTTTTTTAGCAGAAGTCGTTTAGATAGTGATCTTATCAATTGCTATTGAAGGTCTCAAACAGTTTGATGAGAGTTGTTGACCAAGTATCAAAAAAATTGATTGTTCACATTCTTATGTTTAGTTTTTGAAGAAGTCTGGATCGAATCAATTGATGTTTTTCTTCGAATTTGAAAATAAATAAAGATAAAAAGAAAGCTCATCAACATCATAGGAATTTTTTTAGTGCAAACTTTAAAATTTGTTTTGAATGAGTAATTTTAAAGAACTTTGGCATTTAGATTGCGAAAAGGAATATTACATCTATTCATGAGCAACTGGGTCAGTCAGATGAGTAAATTTCTTGGAGTCCAGGTATGTCTTTTTAACAGATCCGCAAATAAGAACGAGCATATATAGATAATACAGTATATGAAATTAAAAATATATATGATATTTCTATAATATACTAATATATTATTATTAAGAACAAAACAAAACAAAAAACAACTAACGTTTAGTATTAGTTTATAGTCCTTACTTTTACTGCTCTAAGTTGTCCAGTCCATTGACAATTTCGTGAGAAGTTATGGCATTTTATCGTAAAATTCAGTATAACTCTTTCCACAGCTTTGTCGGGAAATGTCTACTAACAAAAATAGTCGGTGTTATTCCAGTTGATTTTGAGGATTTCAAGAACACAGCTCTACTTTGCATAATTGAATTTATGGTTTATCAGAATTGAAAGTTGATAAAACAAACAAACAAATAACAAAACAAGTATTCGAATATTGATAAAGACGTCACTTTAAAACAGTTTTGTACCGTAAAACCGGAGTGATTTTACAGTTAAGGGGTAACTTTACACTTAAGAGGTGATTTTACACAAAAGAGATAACTGTTAATTTGATCGCAGAAATTATATGTGCTGCTTTTATGTTAGTATGGTTGATAGTTTTTTTAATTTCCTACTATTTATCAATAATTAGTCTAAAATAAGCAAGTATGAAGATGTTGGTTTCAAGATTTAGACATCTCTCAAACAATCGATTTAAAAAGTCTAAGAAAACAAATATATTGACAAGCTTTCAAACTTCTAAAAAATATAAAGTCACCCTTTTTTAAGGAACAAAAATGGCGCAGTTAACGAAATTTCATAATCAGAAAAATTATTGATGTTTTAACAACACAAACGAACCATGAAGACAACTCCACCATACCACAAAACATCTTACCTTGTTTGGGTTTATAGTCGTATTGTCTAATGGACAAAATACCCTTTCATTTCTAAAAATTTATGTCACTTTTTAAATTAAGTTTTGACAGAAAACTTTTGACAGAAAAAAGATAAAACTTTAAATAATCACTTTTAAAATAAACGAGCGTAGCATCAGCAATTTATTGGTTTCATTTTGTCAATTTTTTAGGATCTACCTCCGAAGATTACAAAAGAGTTTTCTAGTTATGGAATGTTAGAGCGAATTCATATTTTTACAGAGCATATGGTATATAATTTTTACCTATCAATAAAAACTATTAAAATTGTCATTAAGCTAATTTATGCTAGTTAATGTTATGTAGTTGTATTTAATTTAATCTCTAGTTTGTAACTTTTCAATTCAATACTAAAGCAAATTTGAAACCTATGTCATTAAGTGAAAATTTTAATTCAGAAGCTCCCAAAAAGTTATTGTAAAAATCTCGTGGTTTGAACAAATTGTTCGTGAATTATTTTTGTTTTTCATTGCTTCATATGACGTAAGTGTCTTATTTTTATGTTTCTCCAATAAGTTCTTACCTTTTTTTTGTTTTTTCTAGACACGAAAAACAGAATCGGTGTCCACATTCCGTTTGAACAGGTTCACGTATCGCTAAAATACAGATTGGACATACAAAGTCATCTGGAAGTTGATTCAAAAAATACTCATCAAAGCCTCCATATTTCGGTTGTGAAGCCATTTTGAATTTGATAGTTGCTAAAATCTTTAAATTTTTTTTTAAATAATCAAACATCATTAAATACGGTGAAAGTGGTAAAAGAAAAAAATATTTTTGAAAGTATAACTTTTAGTGATTTTATTTTGATAGATGGTGATTATAATGTTTAGTTTTCTTTTAATGAATTTTTACCAACCAAAATTAATACTTCCAGCAAGTATTTTCAAAGTCACACAGTAAATCAGATGTTTTACGATGAACTTGATAAAGCTTAAAATTAAATATTTGCTTTTTAATAAAATGTCTACTTTTGAAATGTTATACTTTTTAGTTTCAGATGAAAAAAAAAAAGTATAAATAAAAAGAACTAAAAAGCATAAAGTTTCAAAAGTAGTTCTCTGCCATGATCTAATTATCATTATTATTTTTTTTTTTTTAATTTTTCTGTTTATATATCCAAGAGTCGCCATCTATACAATAATTTCTATGGATTGTTTCAAGTAAAGATTTTACTATCATTCGTTTTTTTATTTAAGGGTGAACGCGTTGCAATTTGTGACACAAGTGTTAACCTTTTATTAAGGGTTTCTTGAACGGATAAAAAGAATTTTAAAAATCTTTCATGGGTTGGGCAAGTGTTAGATAAAATACCTGTATTATTAAAATGTTTAGGACCTAAATGATGTTAGCAAGTCAAACCCTGATTTTACTAAAGAATGTTGCATTGCATCTGCCAGAATTCATTATCTTTAGTATCCTGGGTCCCTGACCATACATTTTGGGGGAGAAGGTTTTTACACCCCTTTTTACAGCGCTAACAGTATCTTGTGAATATGTATACTACTTTGATAAAAAATATCGAGTCTGAGTAATCGAGACTTTTCGCTTATAAATCACAACAAACAGTACATACATATATCCATCTTACAACCACAAAATCATTAAAAATTTTCACCTGCACCAGAGTCTTTTACCTGCACAGGCTTCTGAAAAACCTAATGAAAGATAAAAATAATTTAAAACAACTTCAATTTGATGAACGAGACAAAAAAAACAAGATTAGTGTATTTATCTTTGTTACGTTGTTATCTTATCTTTGTTCATTGAAAACGGTCTACGCGAAATCTTAAGTTAAAAGGGTTTTTCATGATAAAAGTTTTTTTCAAAAATTTGAAGTTTGAAGAGTGCCATTTAATTTTTCATAAACTTGAAGTTTGAAGAGTGCCATTTAATTAAATTTTTATTTTATATTCATGAATATAACTTAAAGATATACATTAAACATTGTTCTTTTTATATTTCTTTTGGATTTTTTCAACAAGGCGATAAAAATATTTTCATCCTGCTCTATCTAATCGACTGCCTTTACTCTTTAATTCCTGAGTCGAAATTATTAAAACCTCATAGTTTTATTACAAGAATATTAAAGCAAAAAAACCTCATAGTTTTATTACAAGAATATTAAAGCAAAAACTATTCATTGATGTTGGAACACTCTTTTTTTAATGTTAACTACCAGAAGGTAAATAGAAATTTTATTTCTAATGTAATATATACATGATTTCAAATATGAATAAACTTCAAACTTAATACAAAACCAGGTAAGCCAGTAGGCCAGCGAAATGTAAATAAATGTATAAGGTAATCCTTAAAAAAATGTCTTTCCGACCGTTAGCTTACAATTAATGATGAACCTCAACTCAGAATCTCACGTCAACATTTGTTATTATAGTGAAAAAATCTTGCGTGTTATTTTCTTTTCCATCTAAAGTTTTTTATATTTAGTTTCAAATTTAAACTCAACTTTCTTTTTTTTTCTATGGTAGAATTTTCTTAAATTCAACTGAAGACTAGTTAAACTAATTTTGTATATAAGATTACTGCATGTACTAATTTCGTAAATAAGGTGGCTGTAGGAAAAAATTGATCACAGGGCCAGTGGAATAGAGTTCATCAGCTGTTCCATTGGCCCTATAATAAATTTGTTTTAGTTGCCAGTGCTTACTAGAGGATTTTGTAGTCAGAGCAATACTCAGCCCCCTTTACCCCCCCCCCCCCCCCCACCCCCACTGATGATACCCATCGAAGTTGGGTAGACTCAGTAGGGCTTTCACAGAAAACAACAAAAATTCAAGGAAAATGCAAGAAAAAAAACAAAAACAAAAAAAATAAATAAATAAAGGTTTGCATTATATGAAATGAAAAACTAATTTTGATTTAGTAAGAAAAGGAACCAATAAGAATTGGTTACTTTTCTTATTTTTTTTAACATTTTATTTAGTCATTTGAAAGTTCATCTAGTGAATCATTATTAGTTTCATCATTCTTCCAACTGTCATAAAATTTCATTGAAGTGATTTTTTTGAGGGCCTGAAGATCTTTGCATTAGGCTAAAGAAATAATTTTTTTCTTGTATAGTCTTAAAGGCTCAGCAATACTGGCAGCTTTATCTGAACGCCTGGCTTGGACAAAATAGTGGCATTAATGATAGGCCAATGTCTCCGTGGATAACTAATCCAGGTCATTTGCTTTAGAACATGACTTCTTTTAGAGGTCTTATAGGTACAGGACTTTCAGTTTTATACACAGGTTTAAAAAACTTAGTCATAAAACCTGATGACTAAAAAATGAGACAACTTTAAAACTGTTATTATAGCCATAGTTACATAGCTATCAAATTTAATTTAAAATAAATTTATAAACAATTATATGAAATTTAAAAATATATATTTATTGGTTTTCAATAACATCATTAAAAGCAATTCGACCTAGACGAATTGAAGTCATTAAGGCATAACGTTTTACCACTTCCGGATCATTTTGTTAAGAAAATTCACGATAAGCCGATTGATTTGACGAATGCTTGTTGCTTGCCAATTATCCTCATAGACTAAGCGTTTCAACTGACCCCAAAAGTCCTCTATTGGTCGAGCTTCTGGTACATTGGGTGGATTTTTTACCTTTGGCAGGTATTTGATGTTATTGGCATCGAGAAAAGAAACCACTTCTTTTGCATAGTGCGAGATAGCCAAATCTGGCCAGAACAAGTACCCTTAATTTTTGTAATTTTCACCAATGAAGGGTATTAACCGCTTGTGGAGACGTCCGATGTATGCTTGTTTGTTGATTGCCTGGCCAATTTCAAAAAACATTGGTTTTGAAGTCCCTTTGGGCGATATAATCAAAGAGACTAGCACCTTTTCCTCGTACTTCTTCTTTCTTTTGAATTTGACGTCGCTAGTTGTAGATGACACGTCGCTAGAATAGAAGCCATCGTTGCCAGCCAATGTTGTATTCGCATGTGTGAAATATGATTCGTGATCCAAGACAAAATCAAAATTCCTAAAATTGCGATATATATGCTGACACAAAGGTTTGATTCAAGCTAGTTGGCTCTCGTTTCAATGTGGAATCTTTTTCTTCTTGTAATATCTAATATTCGTCTTGTTTTTAAGAATTTTAGATATATACGATTGTTCACAATCGAATCTTCGAGCTACTTGACGTTGTGAAACATCGTGATGATGATCAAATGCCTTTTTCAATTGGTCTATGCCCTTTTTGTCTATCTTTTTCACCATTGGACCGCTTCCTTTTTTTCGTTGATAGCCTAGACTATTGTCTACACGTTCTAGAGTAAGATATATAGTCGCTTTCGATGCTCCTTCATCTAGAAAGTGTTTTACTGTGAGGATTTTTGGCTTTTCCAGATGCGAATTTCTAAATTGGCAAATGCGTTTTCTTAGATCTTCTTGCAAACTTATTTTATACGGAGCCATTTTAATTAACATTTTAAAACTATAATATAGTTTTAATAGAGTATTAAATTCCCTATAAATATACTAATTTATTTCAATTGCATGATTGTGAATAGCATACATAAATTGATTTAAATTTTGTCTCATTTTTTAGTCATCAGGTGTTACTTTTGAACCATATCTTGCTTTAGGTCAATGACATTGTAGGGACTCCTTTACACACTCAAGACAGGAATGGCCTCTTTCAGGAAATGACATCTTGATTGAATCAAACCTTTTCCTCTGATTAACTAAGAAATCTAAAAAATGATTGGTTAGTTTTTGTTTTCATCCGCACATGAGCCACAAAATAATTCCAAGTGTTTGATATCCTTACTTAAATGATTCATTACAAAATGAAAAAGAATAGGAGTGACCTCATCTGGTCCTTTCTTAGCAGCAGTTTCAACATATGCGTAACTGAAAACTTCATTTCTTGAAAGCAAAAATATTAAAAGATAAACAAGTTGATCTTCTTCTGTAATAAAAGTCATTTGTAGTTATGCAGGTTCAAGTTTTTGTTAAAATCAATGGCAAAATGGCTTTAAAATTTTCTTCTTTGATTTGCCTTGAGCTGAGCTTCTCATTTTCTTCTATAAAACGCGTCGCGCCTTTCTTTGATGAATGTCACTTTTGAATTGGAGTTTTTGGAGAGCCTGCTCAAGATGTTCATTGACAGGATTATTGGAAAGTTCTTTAGAAAGTTTTTCAAGTTCTTTTTCAATACTTATCTTTAGTTCATAACATTTTGAACAGGTGTCTGTTCTTGGGTATCCAAAAGACATGTCAAAGTCATTGTTAAATATTTATCTGCTTGTTTTATAAGAAACCTACAGATCTAGATACAATTAATTAAAAATTGTATACGTTTTGTTTATATTTAACTTCACTGACAAATAGATGCATTGGATTTTCCCCAATGAGTAGTGATATTGTCTTCTTCTGAAGGCTGAAATGTGGTTTTGTATTATTCTTACCACATCGTCACTAATTCTATGAGGTCTATTACTGTGCTGTCCTCTTTGATCCTTTGGTGGTTCCCCTGAGCAGAGAAAAGATATAAAAATAAAGTTAAAAACAGATAAACATGCTTAAGTTTTGCGGTATAAGATTAAGACTAAGGGCTAGATTACTTGCTTTATTAACATTATGAAAATCTTTTTTTCCTATGACTCCTATAATGACTTATCTCTATAAATATTATAATCCTAAATATTATATTAAAGCAATATTGTAACTTAAAATAATAGTTTAATAAAATACGTTTAGACTAAGTCCTACCGAGCCTAAACGTATTTTAATAAGCCCAGTTAGAAAAGAATCTTGCAAACCATTAATGGAAATTAAACTTTTCCAATAAACATGTCCTATCATTTTGTTACAGTTTCAAATCATTTAAATCTTGTACTACAGTCTGGTTCTGTTGTGCGAAAGTTTTCATTGGATTGTTGAATCACGTGATACTAAATATCGCATAGGGGTCATCCATAAAGTTCGTTCCCAGGTATGGGGGAGGGGGGTAGTGTTCGAGACAGCGAGTACGTACGCGATTTGACTATCTTTCTTAAGAATTATTCCTAAAACTTGATATATATATTAACAAAAAGCAATAAATTTCTCGAATGTAAAAAATGTATATTTTGTTTTTTTCTGACTTCGATCACTAAGAGAAAATAGAAAGCGAGCGATCGTTGTTTAAATTATTTATTATTTTCTGCAAAGTCATTTCATTGGACATTAAAAAAGATATTTTCTGAATTTTTATCTTTTTATTCGAATAACTGAATACGTTGCAACAAAAAAAAACTGTTTATTTCCAAGATGTCAAACGATTTTCTTAGAAACGAGAAAAAGTATCTTCAATTCCTTGAGTTATATAAGAAAGCATATTCAACGCTTGAAAAACAAAAGCAGTATCAACACGCACAGGAGTTGTGGAAAATATTAAGATATCATCAGTCTTTGTATGAAAAAAAAAGTAAACGAAGCCTTCAAGCTTATGGATCATGTCCTTGTCGTTGGCCCACAGCACAAGTTAATCCCATCGGTATATGGCATATGCGAAGTTAACAATAATGGAAATGTATCCTACAGTAGAGACACTTTCATACGCATAAGAAGTGGCAAACCCGATACATCGAATGCTTTTACACATTCTTTTGATGTTAGAGAGCTTTTTGAAACCAAAGTGGCTAGACGTAAACCAATTATGTTAATGGAGACTGATGGAGCTCAAGATGAGGAATCACGCTTCCTAAAACGTTAGCAACTGCTGTTGATCTCTTCTGCTTGCTGGATTTAGATAGTTTTGCTTCATGGTGTGAATGCAGCTGAACTTTCAGCCTTCAACCTTATTGAAAGAAGAATGGCAACTCTTTCTCGTAATTTGGCTGGAATAGTTCTTCCCCATGATTATTTTGGCAATCACCTTGATTCTTCTGGGAAGACAATCAACCAAGAACTGGAGGTAGAAAACTTCCAAAAAGTGGCTGACGTTTTATCTCAAGTTTGTGATAAAACCGTCATCAACGGTTACCTGGCTAGTTGCTGGGCAGTACCAGTTGGGAAAGCATATAAAGTAGAAAAAAATTGCCAGCAATCGCGATACTGTCTAAAAATTTTGAAATGCCAGGACAAGTCATGTTGTTCATTGTTTGAAACAAATTGGCTGAATACCATTCCCAAACGTTTCATTCTATTTCTGGCCATCTACGAGTACTGCGAGAACGGTTACAAAGCGATGGAACCGTCTCGATATTTTAAAAACGTATCAAACCATTCAAACTTTGCACCTCTGACGCATAGGTTTTTGCTAAGAGATATACTTACAGAAGGCTTAAAGTACAAAAATATACCATTTGATCTGTATTGTCCTTCGTTAGAAGCAGAGTTCATGCCTGTTTTCCATAGCATATTCAATTTATTTAAGACATCATTTGTGGATATATAAAAAGCTAAAAAAAAATACTCGCGACACGAATCCTATCTAAATAATTTTTCTTTTCTTTTGTTAACAAATGCCCGTTTTTTAGTTAAGTACAGAAAGATCTCTAACTAAAAATGTTGATCTTTTTTGTATTTAATGTTTTTAAAACTATTTATTTGGAAGGGTAGGGGTTTTTTTACTTTTTTAATAAATAACGCAAAGGTACGCAGAGAGGGAGGGGGTGGTTAAAAGCGTTCAAGTGCGTTCAAAGGGGGAGAGGGGGTCCAAAATCATTGATTTTACTGCGTACGTACTCTATGGATGTCCCCATACATCGTGGACTGTTTTTATTTTCTTTGTAAACAACGGACTTTGCCTTCCATTGTTCTTTTCCAGAATTTTTTTTCTTCTCTAAACTTCCTCGGTATATTTTCGTTTTTTCACTTGAAAAGTAGTTTAGTACATGCTATTTATGACACTGAGACATAAACTTAAAAATTTCAAATTGTGACTGCCGTTTTTCCCCCGAGTGGTCTTTAAACGGTTGTATAAGGTTTCTTTTCGCTAGTAAAACTGGTGGTGCAACGTGGCAATAGAATTTGAGTTTTTTTTGTAACAATGAAAGTTATGCTCTTAAAAATATTTAAAAACTGCTGACATCAAGAAATGTATTGCACCCAAAATATAAAGAATGACCACAAATTCAGCGAGACAAAAGTTCTAGCTTCTAGAATTTTATTTTCATTTTCTGGAAATGAAGAAATGTTTCTGCTACCTTAAGAGTTTTTTAATTATTACTACTATTTTTTTTTTAAACGAAAATGGAACAGTTTCTATTAGTTATCTTAAATCTAGGTTGCGTGGACTTGTTTTTCAAATTAACGATTCAAATGTTGATTAATTTAAAGCGAATGTCTTCTGGAACTTAAATAACCATTCATTTAAGAACGTGCGACAAATTCCAACATGAATTACCATTGTTAAGTTTCAGCCTCAGGATTTATCCCGTTATTCAGCTAAATTAATAGAAATGTTTCCTGGGCGGTTGTTTTCGCTGCATTCGTTTTTTCGACGTTAGTAAATTTAAAATGGAATGAGAGAGATATTTGCTTATTTGTGATAGTTCGTGTGTGTGTGTGTGTGTGGGGGGGGGGGGGGAGGGGGGACCTAAGAAGAAACTTGTTAAATTATTTAAAATAGAAAAAAGTTCTCATCAAAATTATTTCAGACGTGTTGTCGAATAATCATCACATAACCACCTTCATCATCTTTTAACAAAAACAACACACGCAACTTGTTAAAGGCACGCAACACACGCAACTTGTTAAAGTGTGCATAACTTATTTATCACTTGGCACGCAACACACGCAACTTGTTAAAGTGTGCATAACTTATTTATCAACAAATTCTTCTGACTGGAATTCAACATATACAATTTTGGCATTTCTATAAGTCACATTCCAGCTAACAATTCCTTAGAAGATTTATTTGATATTTTGAACACTGCAGCATGACTCATCAAAACATTTGAATTTCATTTTAAATTTAAAAATTATGTCTGATTATATTTTATAAATTTCCTTTTTTTGCCCATTTGTTTGTTTGTTTCCCTAACAATAATAACTAAACATTATTAATTATTATTAACATCTACCGAACGAACTTAAAAAAAAAAAAAAAAAAAAAAAAAGAAAATTTACTGACGGAATGAAATTTTCCCAAAAGTTGTCGAGCGAAGCACTTTAACGAGTATTAAATAATTTAAAATTCATCAATCCAAGTATATGGAAACCATATATATACAATTTATGAAACCAACGTATATAGAAACCATAAATAATTTTTGTTGTTGCGCAACTTTTAAACCATATAAATATGTGAACAGTTATGCATAATTATTCTTGAGCAAAAATTTGGATCCTAAGGTACTTCAGAGGAAGAAGCAAACTGTTGTAAACAGAAGAAGTAAAAAATTTCCCAAAAGTGGCGAGGTAAGTTAAAAAAATATACTCCTTAACGTAAAATATTTAAGTATATCAAAATATTGAAAAGCTCCTTAACGAATGGGTAACACACACTTGATGATTTAATGAAAACAGAAAAAATATTGTTTGGGTGGATGAAAGAAAAGTTTGTAACGCTTTTTCTAATTTGCGACATTTTATCTTTAAGTCAAAAGTTTTGTTCTCGATCATTCTTAAGATTTTTTTCTCTGCACACTAAAAAATTATGCTGTTATATTTAACAAAAATATAACAGCATTGGGACACGATATAACAGCATTAATGGCGTTATCTTGTATTGTTATGGTGTTATTATGCTGTTTTTTTTTTCACTTATGTTGTTATATTTTTATAAATAACAGCAAAAATAACAGTAAAATGCTGTTATTTAAATATAAATAACAGCAAAATGCTGTTATATCGTTATCCAATGGCGTTATATTTGGTGTTATATTCAAAAACCAAGCTAACGGCATAATATGCCGTTATATATTTTTTTACACGTTTTGTCTTTATCCATGGATAAAAACAAAGCGTGTAAAAAAATTACTTGCAAGTAAGATAAAAAACTAATCATTAATACATTATCTATATATAATATAATTAATAGCAGTTATTTGATCTATTAAACAATATGAGTTCTTTCAATGCAATTATTACTAGTAAGGCATAATATATATCTTATAAAATATTTTTAATATATCCAATGACATTTTGATATAATTGTAAAAAAGACACCATAAATATTCCTTGTAAAAATAATTTTAGATCAATGAACTTCTAATAAATCTGTTTATTTTAAGTAACCGCTTAAACCAAGGATTAGGTGTCATATTTTTAATGACGTGTCAATTATCAAAAATTTATAAAATCAGTTTATTATTTTTGTAATTTCAAAAAAAAGCTTTATATCCCTTAATCGTTAGGCATAAAAAAGTTAAATATAAAATGAAATATTTTATAAAAAATTTAAAGAATTACTTAATTAAAAAAAGTTAACTGTTTATACATGTAATATAAGAGTAAGTCTTCTTTGATTTTTTTTCGAAACATTCATTTAGTAACATTTCTTGGAAAAGGCCCATTAGTTGTGAAAAAGAAGACGGATAAGAGAGGTCTAACAAGTAGTAAATGCAAACAATAACGCATAAAACTTCTTTAATCGTCCGTATATCTGTGTTGATCATTTCGCATCCTGATCTACTACGAACGCCATATTGTGTTGCGTTATAAAGCACTTGCGGACCATACTTTGCAGGTATCTTCAACTCATCGAGCAGATCGTCAGACTTAATGAAATATATTCAAACTTTAATTATAAAAATTTCTACAAATATAATTTAATAGGTATTTTCCAAATAGTTTAAAAGATTTCGTTGTAACAGATTAAAATTTATAAAATCTTTTCTTATAACACCAGATTTCATTTTAATTTTTTCAGCTACTATTTCATGAATTTTATTCTTTCAGCTTTTAATCTATTTTTGCATTTTAATTAAGGTATTGTATAATTATTTTAATTTCTTTTATAATAAGTTTATACTGAAATGAAATAAATATTTATGCAAATATTATTCCCAAATAAATATTTGTAATAAACAAATAAATTCTACATTAAGTAGATTATTTAACACAAAAATAATGTAGACATTTTCATAAATTCATTATTTGAAATCATTAAACAGAATTCATAAAATATTTCATTTTACTTACTTCAGATTTCTTAAACAAGACATCCTTTGCTTTTTTTGAACCTATTTTACATTGTAAATCAAGCAAACTTTCAAGGTGATTCGAAGATCCTGCAAATGCTTTATTAACAAAAATTGTACATGCTTCTTCAATAAAACTATACTGTGGGTAAAGGCGCTTAAACTCAGCAATTATTAAACATGGAGCCAGTGACAATCGAAGCGGGAGTTTTTCATATATTTTTGGTTTAAAAAGATTTCTATTCAAAATTGCAAGAACATTGATAGATGGTTTTGTTTTTGTTATTTCATTCTAAAAAATATAAAAATAAAAATATTGTAAATTCAAAAATAAGCAATGGTGCACATAATCAATTAACCAACCAAAAATTGTTTATCATAAAATCGTTTAAAATAACATGATATGGCGCATGGTGCTAAGGTGGGTATAACACATGTTATAAAATTACTTGATATATTATACATTAAACAATTTTTTAAAGTATTTTTGATTGTGAAAAAGTATTAATTAGTAAAAAAAACTATATAATAGTTACTAATTATATAATATTTACTAATTCAGTAAAATATTTCAAGTATTGATTATCATATTGCTGTTCCAATTAAGTTAGCATAATAAATAAATTAAAAATATAACCTCAACTTCAAGAAGAAGCTGATCTTCTGAAAGTACTGGTTCAGCTGTGGATATTGAATCCATAATATATGGAGACTTTTTAGGTTTTGAAACCTGTTGAAATTGTCTAATTGCTTTTCCATTTGGATGACTTTTAGACCAACGTTGTTGCCTAATTATGTTTGATACCTGGGTTAGAAGTGAATCCTAGGAGAATTTATTTTTCAAAACTATATCATTTAAGGGTACATAAACAAATACTTATTTCATACAACAGCAACAAAACATGTATGTGTCATAAACACACCTAAAAAAATATAGCAGTGCCATGAGATTGTAAATAATTTTTAAAACAATTCTTACCCAGTGTTCCAAGCAGTTTGGAAAATTAAAACGAAGTGTTGACTTAAGTTTAGAAAAAAACTCTCTCCGAACCCATGCATCATTGTCTGAAGGAAGGGCAACATGACAATACTGAAGAATGCTACTTTTTAACTCCTTTTTCAAAATATCATTTGTTGAGACATTGTTTAAGAAGTTCAAAGATGATGTACTAAAAAAAGTCCTCAGGTGAGCAACTTCATCTGAATCAAAAGGAACTGTTGAAATCTGAAAAAACATTAACACAATAAAATGTTTGACATAATAAATATTACAGCAAAGTGTGTGATATATTAGCTAAATCATAGTGGGGCGATTGTTTAAATGGTTTTTGAGACTTAGAATTTAGGGTGTTTCATGGTGGCATATTAAAAATCAGAGCTTATTATAAGCAACATACATTAAATAATATTACATTGTTTACAATAAGGTTTAGATAAATTTTTTAATATAAATTTTATATAATTTGTAATTAAATGTCACAACTATTTATATTGTGTATAAAAGAATCATGTTAGAAAATGTTCATATCTTTTTAAGAACATTATTTGTGATTTTTATTGCAACATATTTATTGTGTTGTTGTGTCATGTCAAAATGCCAACATTTATGAAAGTTTAATAGCCAAAAAATAAAATAAAATGCAAGAGTTATACAATAGATTTCAGTATTTCAAACCAAATTTTCTGAACATACAAAAAAGGATATAATATATGTTAAAATCTGAATTTCCTTTGAATCTTTATTCAAACAATATTTTCACATTTTAAATGTGTTTCTGCTGTAAAAATAAAAAATATAATAAAATTAACAAATTTTTATTATGTACTTTAAAATATAAACTTATAAACATATATTAAAAAAACTTAGATTTGGCACTGCTAAAGGAAAAATACTGATTCTGCCATTCACAGAACTTGAAGAATTAGAATATTGTATGACGCACCAAGGAAATATCAAAGTATCTGGATAAATAAGAACTTGTTCAGAAGATTCACAACATATCAAATATGCTGAGTGCGCTTGTACTATAAGTTTAGAGCATTTAAAAGCACGCTTGTCATTTTCTGATGATATTGAAAGGATTTTGTAGAATATCAACTTTTCTTCATGTAGGCATGAAATGATATCATTAATCTTGTAAATTATGCCATTTACTTTAGCAGAAATAATAGAGCCTTTTTTGAACTTCAACTCGTCCACTTGTCCATATACATCACCACGTCTTTCTCCAGCTGCATTAAAAAAATTGCTTGTGGTATTAACAACCATCATTTTACATGCTGAAAAGGGAATGTTCTTGAAATTAAAGTGTCGAAAATTCTTCACAACCTGATGTTTTCTTTCATAAGCCATACACATATGTTCCCGTAGAGCCCCAAACCGTTCAGCTTGAGCAGGGTAGTGAATAAGAAAGTGTAACTTCGGAATGAATTTATCAGGATACAAATACAAAAATAAGCAATGATGATCTTGAATTAACGCTTTTAAATCAGATAAAAAAAGGGGGGTAACAACAGGAGACAAGCACAGCTGAAGCACCTGAATAATTTTTGACAAACAAATGAAATGAACATCTGTTTGACCCATGCGTTCTAAGACAAAAAATGATATCACACGAGAAAGGGTCAATGTTTGGCCACTGCCAAAACTACCATGAATCTTTATTGAGGAATGAATCATATTAGGCTTTTCAATACCATTACCATAGCTAAACCGCTGCAGCCAATCATTTATTTCTTGCAAAGTAAAAAAATTGTTCTGAATGGCGTACAACAAAAATAACTCTAACTGAAGTGGAATGAGACCTTCTAACAAATCATGCATAGGATCAAATAAAAGCTGTTTTGTCACATCAAATCCTGGAATGTTTGACAGTATACTTTTTGAAACAACGCCGTAGTATTTGGACCATTTTAACTTATCAGCTTTGATTAAACCAGAGTTTAGTTCATTTAAACGTATCATATGTTCAGGAGCATTGCGAATACTGCATTCTTCATGGTTAGAAAAATCTTTCATTTGTTGTCTGGTTGAGTTACAACTTCTGCAACAACGCAATGTCTTTTCACTAAAACCTTCTTTAAAACCTCCAATTGCATTTGCAGAAAGAGAGTCTCCTGAGAAGTATACTACTTCAACTGTAATTTTTTTGGGAACACCCTTAACTTTAATTACCATTCCATTTTTCAGCTGGCTTATCGAAGAAATAAAATCACTGAAAAGATTACTGTAAAAATTTTTATCTTTTACCCATTTAGTTAAAGTAAAAATTAACGGAAAGATAGTAGACATTCTACCGCGATACAATGAAGGGATATTTAAAATTTGAAAGTAAAATACAAACATTTTTTGCTTTTTACGCGCCTTTCCTAAAGGATTTGTTATTCCAAGGTCATCACAATATATTCCAATTTTCATGTGGTTTGTGTCCCCATTCACTGCTGTAAAGTTACTAATTTCTTGAGATTGTAATAGGAAAGACAATATTTCAATGAAAGGAATAAAACAACCTTGGTTATTCAGAGCAATCACTTTTGCGGTTGGAATCTGTAAATAATTCTTGTAATACTTTTCCCGTAAATATTGTGTTGACAGTTTATCACAAGTTGCTTTTAAAGCCTCTATGTCAACATTCAATACAGAAAGCATTTCCTTTAAATTACTGAAAATTATGTTTAAAACATTTTGAGCACATCTGTGCTTTCCTTGTAAATGTAATGCCAAAGCTCCTAAATAATCTTCGTTAATTTTTGTAGTACCAATTTCAACCACAAACTCGTTTTCTACTTCATTTTCAGTAGTACAGGTATTGACCTGGTTAATGGAACATTTTTTGGAATGTTTCAGGAATCCTGAAAGACTTTTAAAATTTGACAAACAAATTTCACAAAAAACGGCTGCTTGGTTGCCATGCAGTTTTAAGTGATGAAGCATAAAACTATAAGTTGTAGTTTTACAATAACAAACAGAACAGTTATAGTTTATTACCTTTCGTGGTGTCGGGGGTGTTTTCAGATCTGATGAAGATAGTTGTCTCACTGGAGGCTGAACAACATTTACACTACATTCTTCAGCCATATATTGTTTTTCAGAAATCAGATTTATATTCTTTGATGGTACCACAAAATCTACATAATCATTTAAAATGGATGAAAATTGGCATAATGGTGATGATTGAGCTGTGTCAGTTTTATTTAAATTAGATAAAAGACCAACTTGTTGAGTGTTGGAAATATCAACAAGTTGTGGAGCTTGAATCGTAAGCAGGGTTGGCAAAAAAACCCAACCCAAAAAAACCCAACCCAAAAAAACCCAAAAAAACCCACCTTAAAAAAACCCAAAAAAACCCAAAAAAACCCAAAGATATTTGGGTTTTTTTAAAAATATCTTTTTTTACAACAGATTCTTAGCTTTTATAAACCCTATATTGTAAATAATATTGGATTTATTATTATGAAATATATATGTATATTATACTTTTTAGTTTAAACTCCTTACAGAATAATCCATAATATGATTAATCTTTTGTATAGCTGGTTGGGGTTATACAGAAAAAATTATTAGGGAAATTAGTTTAACGCCTAAAAAGAAAAAGAAAAATCAATGAAGATTACAAACTATATTTCATTAAGTTTCAAAAGCTTAACAAAATGATTGGCCATTGATGTTTACCAATCAAATTCTTCGCCTCTCAAATGTCTGTATATCCGAACAAGCTTTTCAGCTCTATCGCTCCCTAACCTATTTCTTAACTTGCTCCACACAATACCAAAAGTAGAAAACACTCTTTCTATGGAGCCAGTGCTTGCAGGACAACTATGAAGAGATTGAAAAAATTTTGCAAACCCTTCTGGCAGTGGTAAAGATTTTTGATGCAGCCTTTGCTTCAAATCTATTATACCCCACCATCTTTCACTTGAAATTGTAGAAATAAAGTTATCGTTGAACATGTGTGGTGGAAAGGTAGTTGTGACTTTTAGCCTGAAATCATAGTATCCAGCCACGTATTCATTGTGCCTATCACTTAGCCAAGCTTCTGCAGCAGCTTCTTGTTCAATGCTTAAAGATTTTCCTAAAATTAAAGAATATTGTATTCCTGCTTTATATATTAAAAATGAGAAATGTAAATATATGGATATTATGTCATAAATTGTGTCTGTAGTCTAGAATCAACTAATGTCTTATGTAAGTTATATAAGTTAAAATAATGTAGTTTTAAGTTTTTTCTTTCAATTTTTGGGTTAGATTTGGTTGCCATGCCTTGGTATTTAATATCAGTCAAATTTGCCAAAAAATGAAAAGGTTCCATTGCTTCATCAAATTTTAACTTAATTTCCATATAATATGGCTTCAGGTCTTCATCCTTCAGGAGAGATAACCAAACTTCACATGCATCTGACAATGATGTTGAGTCACTTTGTAGCTATAAATATAACTTCTTTTTTTAAATATCTTTGCAAATATTTTAATAGTATATTGAAGCCATAGTTTAAAATATTTTAATGAATAACAATTTTGCTTTACATATCTACCTTATCTAAAGCTATCTCACATTTCTCCAGTTGAATTAGAAGATTTTTAGCTTCTCTGAAAATTCCAGCATTATCTATAATTTTCTTGATATTATGTTTAATATCACCTTCATGCTTCTCTATAATATCAAGGTAGTAGTTATAATTTTTAATATAAGTTTTTAAACAGTCTACTTGAGAGTTCCATCGTGTATCATTAGGAAGTTGCGGCATAACTCCATTCCTATCATCCAAAAGCCATCCCTGAAATTAAGAACTAGTTTAATTAGTTGATATATTAACATAATTCACTGAATAAAAAAGTACAAAAAAATTAAACTGTAAAATTAAAATAATATATTATAAACAATATTTACTCACACGTGGTTGGTGATGGTTTCGGAAGTATTTGTTCACTTCAATTAAATGTGCCAGAAAATTTGGTGTCACATGATTCTCAACTAAATTTAAGTAATGAGCTGAGCATCCATATGTAAGTAACAACGGATATTCCTCTTTAAGAACTTCTTTCATCTTTTTCATTTTGTTTTCATTATCTGTACAAATGGCAAATACCTGTTGGAAGTAGAGAAATATTCTTATATTTTTAGTTAATTTAAATTAAAGTAAATACTATGTACATAAATACTGTATTCAGTATTATTATACTTACATCTTGCTCATAAACCTTCTTGATGTGTTTTATTGCTTGAATGGCTAATTGAGCACAATATTCTGAAGTTTTTTTTTCACTTCCTGCATCTATAGCGGAGATTAAATATGGGGTCTTTCCATTATGTACACTGTGAGCAATAATTGGATCATTTCTGACACTGCTCCAACCATCTTGTATCAATGTAATAGTACTCCTATTATTTGCAAATTCACTTTTCATAGATTCAACTACTTCATCGTTCACTTTATCCAGTAACTCTCCTGAAAGTTTCTTCCGGTTCGGAGGATCATAACCAGGTCTCAAAAAATTAACACAATTTTTAAATTCTCTATTTTCTACAGCATTAAATGGAATATTGCATGCAAAAAAAAATTTGGCAACTTGCAAGTCAAAAACATCCTTCTGGTCTGAGTTTGTTCTTGAAATGTAGCTTTCTATTAACTTTTGTTTTTTATATGGGGTTGGTGTTGAACCAGAGTAGCTACTCCCAAAGACACCAGAAGTGCTTGATGCTTCAAAAGATTCTGAAGTAACTGGGCTAACAAAATTACACAACAAGTTTACAGATGTCTGAGATGATACTTGGCCATCATTTAAAATAAAATTCTTATTTCGTTCTGTAACATCAGCAGATGGGTTTTTTTTTTTACATTTTTTAAAATGAATTCTGATTCTTTCTATTTTTTGGCTATTAATAATTTCATTGCAATAATTGCACTGGCACTGCAGTATTACTTTTCCAGAAACAGTTTTTGATAACTTAGTCACATCATTCCATTCATCTGCAAGCTTTCTTCCAGATCCAGGAGCCATAATATATGTTCTTATTAAAAAATGTTTTTTTTTCTGAAAATCAATTCTATTATGATTAAAATATAAATAAATAATGTCAACTAGTTAATAAATCAGGAAATTCTGAAACACTTTGCAGTTTTAAAAGTGATAACATAACAAAAGTCATAACATAACAACATATTCTCCTAGACTAGTCCAGGAGCTCCAAAATATGTTAGAGACTTAAGGTACTTTGGTAATAAAAATAAGAACATATAGGGTAAATGAACTATAAATTTAGAAATTTAACTTTCCTTTCTGGAAATTTTTATTTCGTATAAACGGTCAGTTTTGAAAAAACCCAAAAAAACCCATAAAACCCAAAAAAAACCAAAAAAACCCATTTGGGTTGGGTTTTTTTAAAAAACCCAGGGTTTTTTCCAACCCTGATCGTAAGCTCTAAATTTTGTTCATTGAGAAGAGCAGCAAAACTACTAGCAGTTACTTTACAACCGTTCCACTTGATTTCTTCAATCATGGGCAAATTAAAGGTTTCACGAGCTAAAACATAAAATAGTGTAAATATAACTTGATATTATTGAAAATTGTCTTTTACATATCTACTAATTCAAATTATCATACTAAAAAAGGAGTGACAAATTTTTTGGTGCTATAATTTTATTCTAACAGTTTGAAAAAAGTAACAAAGTATTTTTAGATTTTGATTTGAGATGATACTACGATTAGGACATTTGACTTTATAATAACATGTTAACATGTTATTATAAAAGCAAGTAAAGTTTCCTAGTGCTACTATAAAATTATTTCGAATCAAAATTTAACATAACATATAATATAAAATTAGCATGTTATTTAGTTATATTAAGATGCATGAGCATTTTCTAATTATAATTTTCAATTTAAATTAAAAATCGTTAATGATACGGTGAATTAAAATGATAAAATTTTTAGTCTAAATAAAATAAAATATACCTACCAGATGCACAAAATTCTAAAAAATTACTGGCAATAACTATTTCAGCATTTTCTTTAAAATTAACTTTAATTGCTTTCATTTTTATTTACTTTTTACTTTTATCAGCTCGTGCTAACGCTTTAGAAACTAATTTGGCAGTTTCAAAACATCTTATTTAAATATGCCAAAATGTGGCAGCATTGCAGTGATATTTTGCTGATATATTTGCTGTCACGTGTGTGACATTAAATATAACAGCAAGTATAAATGCAAAACTATCAGTAAAAATAACAGCAAAAATCTTTAAATATAACACCATAACATAACAGCATAATATAACAGCAAATATAACACCATTATAACGCCAAAATTGTTTGGTCTCCAATTATATCTTTGGATCCGTGAATATAACAGCATTAATAACGGTATTATAGAATCTGCGTACATAAATGCTGTTATAATGCCGTTAGTTTTTTTAGTGTGTGGAGAAATCAGAATTTAAACTTAACTAATTTAAGGAAAAATGTAATTAAGACACTAAAATTGATGCAACTCCTATGAAGGTCACTATACTTTTATTTATATGAAAAAGATGACATTTTTATTTTTACTTAAAGCATAATGAAGATGAGCTGCTTTATCTTGGCTTTTCTGTTGATTGTTAACTTTGATGTAATCACTGGAGATAAAAAAAAAGTAAGTACCATAATCTTTCTTAATCTTTCATAAACTTTTAATCTATTTGTTTTAAACTCAGCATCAGCATTTGTTTTTTCCCCTAAAAACTAATAATAACGATTTAAGTACAAATTTCTATTTGAATAAAATCGAATTTAAAATAATTTTTACATGTTAGACATACAAAGTCATAAGAAAAATATTGCCATCCCTCACATATCTTAAACCAATTTGTTTCAAAGCTTCAAGACGTTGCGTAAAATTGCTATTCGGTTAAGTACGTTAAGCTAATTTTTCAAAAATAACCAATCTGAACGAATACAAACTTATCACGCAAAAACCCTTTTGAAAGCATAAGAATTTCTAATTTAGTAAACTTCAGCAAATTTGACTTACTTTAGAAGATTGAAATAGAAGTTTGTACTTAACTTATTATTATAAACGATTAAAATATAAAAACCAAACGCAGATACTTTTTCTAATTCATCATTCATCTTTGTTGTTCTTTTACAAACTGTTGTAACGATTTAATGATATAATTAAATCTATAACATTTAAATTATTTTAATTACTAGAAGAAGGTCAAGGAGATTCCAAAAGTAAGTTATTTTCTTTCTCCTTTTAAGAGTTTTTTAAATTATTTTTTCTGGTTAAAGAATATTTACGAAACAGGTGTATATGACAAATAAAATGATAACCACTGCAAGTAGTATGTGGAATAACCGATTTCTGTTTACGGTTAACATACCGTTGTCAATTATTATAAAAACTCGTAAAAACAACGAATGAAAACGTGGAATTTTAAATTTAAAAAAAGTAAAATCAGAGTTTTATAATTAAAAAAAAACAACAAGATAATACATTTTGAATTTCAATCAAATTCTAGCAGCAAAAAACTACGAATGTTCGTTGGTGGTGCTTTTAACGATGCCCCACGCAGATTCTGATTGTGATAATAAGTTACATTTAATAAAGTAAAATACGTCTTATAAGAGTGAAATTTATTTATTTTTTTTTTTTGCAAGTTTTTATTTTTCACAAAAGCTCGTCATCATATTTTTAAAAAATAAATAGATGATAAAAGTTATACTTTTAAACCTAATCGAACCCTTTAAAAAAATTGAATTCCGTTTTTAGAATCAGGACATAGTGAATCAATAAAGCCATCGAGATCTGGTAAGTCAAACTATTTTCTTTTTAATATTAAAAGAAAAAACGAAAATATTATTTTATCTTGGAGTTTTGATAGCAAAAATACTACTTTTTTTTTTAACTTTAAATTTCCTGAACTTTAAATCGAGAAAATTCAATCAAAGTTTTTTTTTTTTTTAGTTGAGGGAAAAAGATCTGATTCAATCAGACCATCGAAATCCAGTAGAAGTTTTTTTTTTAATTAGTTGTTATTGTTTTTATATTTTTCGATGTGATATTTTTTTTACATTTATTTCTATGATTTCTTCAAATTTTATTTTAGTCCAGGTTCAAATAACATTACAGAAACGAGAAAACGAGACAAATTTTTTTTGATAAAATTTTTTACCCAGATTAATGTTTCGTTTTTATCTTCTTAAAAAAACTTATGTTTATTTGCTTGAGAACATGACTTCTTTTAGAGGTCTTATAGGTACAGGACATTCAGTTTTATACACAGGTTTAAAAAACTTAGTCACATTTTTTCCCATATCTTGCTTAGCTCAATGGAGTTTTGATAGCCAAAATACCATTTTTCTAAACTTTATATTTTTCAAAAAAATTCAATCAAAATTTTTTTTTTTTTTTTTAGTTCAGGGAAATAGATCTGATTCAATCAGACCATCCAAATCCAGTAAGAAGTTTTTTTTTAATCAGATGTTATTGTTTTTATATTTTTCGATGTGTTTTTTTTGTACATTTATTTCTATAACAACATTGCAGAAACAAAAACGAGACAAACTTTTTTTGATAAAATTTTTTACCCAGATCAATTTTTCGTTTTTTTTTTTCTTAAATAACATAAATTTATTTTTATTTTTAGTCTAGGTTCAAGCGTCAGCATCCAAAGGTAGTTTTACTCTATCATTAAATAAAATCTAAACATTTGAAATTTAAATTTGAATCAGGATGAAGCAGTTTCAGTTAAAGATGAAGTTATTCATATACATTTTTTTTTTCTAGCTCGTAAAGACAGTCATCATCCTAAACATTAAAGCACTCATTATTTAGACAGTCATCCTTAAGAAGACAGTGATCATTAAGAAGACAATAGTTGTTAGGCTTGCATCTCATCATTTTTATTTATTACGCGTTTATTATCTAATATTTGATTAATATTTATTCGCACGTTACATGTAAATGCAGGATATTTATCAATAATAAATCGAGCAGAACAATTTTCCGTTTTCTTTCTTACTCCGAGGAACTATACTTATTGTTACTTAGTACCACAAGGTCCGAAATAATTAATAAAGTACAACAAAATATATTTTTTTACTTTTTCTCCATCTCTCATACACTCCCCGAACACCCTTCCCACCTCCTTCCTTTCCTCCCGTACCTCTTTCTCCTTCAACAACAAACCAATAATTTTATATAGCATCATCCTCATGAAAATTCTTATGATGAAATCAGTGCTAAGCCAATAATCCAAACACAGTTTAAGTTTAAAAAAAAACCTTATTGAAGCCATCCAAAGATTTAATATAGTTATCCGTATCACTATCAATAATATAAATTATTCAGCTCATTCATTCATTTTGTAGAACTGACATCAACGAAAATAAAATGTCATACATTTTTTTATTTGTCATTTTAATCGATAAGACTATTAATAAATTCTTTCTTGCACTTTATATTCTGGAATATCAAAATGAATAGTTCTGTGGCCGAACGGAAATGAGTATCTTGAAAAATAGTTCTGTGGCCGAACGGAAATAAGTATCAATGACAATTTTCTTTTTGGTTGATTTCTTAAAAATAGAAATGAAATGATAATAGATATAGATAGGATATTTGTTGATAATGAGTTCCTATTGGTATCCTTGTCTCTTGCCAGAATGTTTCCACTTCATACATTGTTTGAGATGAGTCTATGTTTTTTTTATTCCCTTTGATTTTGCTGAGAGCTTCAAAAGCTCGTGGCGGGATGAAGTTCAGTTACTACATTGGAATAACAAGAAAAATTAAATGATTTTTTTTCTTGACCAGACTTCTTCATAACGTCACAAAGCCATAACAAACATATTATTTTAAAGAGCATTCAGATTATTCTTCTATAACTGTTGGGTAACATCAAATCACCCGGTCCATTTAGCCATACTTTTTAACTTTTGAAAACGGATCTAAAAATGTAAAAAGCCTCTGAAATAGAGAGTTTTAGGATAAACGTAGCAGAACGTTTTTGGAAGAACAAAGCTGAAAATTTTTAGATGAACAATGTCACTTTAAGATTTATTTTACTATTTTTTTTTTTTATCTTTTTAATTGATTTTAAATATCATTACCTGAACTGACGTAACAGCTAAATATTGAAATAGTTTTTAATTTTACAAAACAAATATTTCTACTATTTTTTTTTATTGTAACTTTATAAATGAATCCAAAAAGATTTGTCATCAGGTTTAAAGGACATTTTCGAAGTAGACACAAGCTTAATCAGCCTCATGAGAAATGTGCTACTTTTTTTTGTAAAAACAAGGAATTATTTTTTTTTTGTTTGATTAGTTAAACAGTCGGTGGGGGTGATTCTCATGAGGATTATTGCGAAAAAATGAGAAATTTCGAAACTTTAAATCACGCAATGTTTCCGACCTCGAACAGAAACATATCTCCGTACTTGATTTTAGCTTATTTCAGTGGATGAGAAAAAAATTACTGAGATTTTCATATGTGTAAAACTTGAATTAATGAAATATTTTCTCTCACAAGACGCAAATGACGTTAACGACGAACGTCATATGTAACTTTGTTTTTTATATTTTTTATATGCATTTCTAATAAAGCACATTTCTAATATTAATTATTCACTTGAGAATCTTAACAAGAAACTTAATTTTTAATCTCTTTGATGAAATTTTAAAAAGATTGCGCAGCTACTATGGATGGAGTTTCTTGTCGCAGTGTAGAGATAATGCTTGTCACAGTTTTACAAAGATTTCAATTTTTCAGTTGAATACAAGATTAATAGAAAATTTTAAAAACTTAAAACTGATTTTAAAGTCAACTTTTTGATAACTGTTATCTTTCTATTACCCAAATCTCCTGCAGGTCGTCAGGGGATTCTTTTTTATTTTGGTCATAAAAATGTTATTTAAAATACAACAAAAAAATTTTTTAAAGTCTATAATTTGAAAGCTATAATCACATTATGCAAATAAAAATGTGACAACCAACACCTCACAGTATGACAACCAACTCATCGGGTGACTTGTTTGTTATACAGACGAGATTTTTACAAAAATTTGTTTCATTCGCTTTCATAAAATCTTTATCGAAATTATCATAACTCAAGTAATCACCAATAAATAAATTATCATAATTAAAGTAATCAACTTCATACAAACTTTGACTTTGTTTTAATAAAAAATGCTATTTGCTATCTAAAAAACCTCCTCAATTGACTTTGACATTTATTTATTTCTAACTGATTTAAAAAAGTAAATAGTATAACTGGGTTACAATGTATTTACAATATTTAGTCTTTCTAATACCGTTCGTTCTGATATTTACATAATAATGTAAACACTAATTTGATAATAAATATAGTATATTAATCGAGCCTTTTCCCTGATAAATCACAACAAAAGAAGCGAGACAAAAGTTCTCGCTTCTGGAATTTTTTTTTCATTTTCTGGAAATGAAGAAATACTTCCGCTACCTTAAGTGTTTTTATTTCATTTTTATTATTTTTTACGAACGAAGCATAAGCAGTTTCTATTGGTTACCTTAAATCTAGGTTACGTGGACATGTTATTCAAACTAACGATTAAAATCTTGATTAATTTAATGCAGATGTCTTCTTGAACTTAAATATAGTATATAAATAGTCATTAATTGAAGAACGTGCGACAAGTTTCCACATGAATTGCCGTTATTAAGTTTTAGTCACAGGATTAACCGCGTGATTCACCCAAAAATTGATAAATGATTAATACAAATGTTTCCTTGGCGCTTGTTTTCGCTCCGTTGGTTACTTGCAGGTTGGTAAAATTAAAACGGAATGAGAGAGAGATTTCTAAATAGAAAAGGTTCCCGGCAAAATTATTTCAGACGTGTTGTCGAATAAAACATTTTACTCTACCAAACGTCTTCAGCATCACTTAACCACCTTCATCACCTTTTAACAAAAAAATATACAACCTGTTAAATGTTTCTATGTGCATGACTTATTTATCAACAAAGTTTTTCGATTGAGATATATCAACGTATACAATTTTTGGCTTTTCTACGCATCACATTCCAGCTGACAACCGTTTAAAAGATTTATTTGAACACTGTAGCATGACTCATCACAACATTTGAATTTCGCTTTTAATATAAAATTTACACCTGATTATTTTTTATAAAGTTCTTTTTGCTGAACAAGTACTGACGCATTTCAGACGAAGAAGAGGCAAACCATCCTAAACAGACCAAGTAAAAAATTTCCCAAAAATGGCAAAGTGAGTTTAAAAAAGATATTCCTCAATTTAAAATATCTTTTGTCATGATGAATATCAGTTTTAAAAAAAACAACCATATTTAAAATGTGTTTTATATGATGAAATCTATTTTAATGTTAAATGTATAGTTTGCATTATAACGATATTAATGTAACGTCATAAGATGTTTCAAGTTTCAATTATAAGCAATGCTGCGTAAGTTTATCAATATTGGTCAACTTTAATAACCCTAACATATGGTCAAATATTCTTTGGTTACAACCGGTATAGCTTTTATGCCGAAACAGGAAAGTCATCCAGATTATTAGTGACTGAGACTTGCAATAGTTTTTATTCTTTCTTAAAAGAATCAAAACGAATGGGTGACATACACACTCGATGGTTTAATAAAAGCAGAAAATATTGTTTGGATGGACAAGAGAAGCGTTTACAATGCTTTTTTTTTTTTTTTTGGCTAAGAAAGTCAAAAAATTTGTTCTCGATCGTTCTTCATCATTTTCTTGATTCCTTTTTTTTCTTTTCTTTTCTTTTTTTTTTTTTTTGAGAAATCAAAATTTTAATTTAAACTTGTTTAAGAAAAAATATTCATGAAGTGTAAAAACTGATGCGATCCAAATGAAAGTCACCATCTTTCTTTTTTATATGAAAATGATACTATTTTTTTATATATATATTTATATTTATTTATATTTTTTTATATTTAAATAATATAAATATATATATAAAAAATATATATTTATATTATTTAAATATAAAAATATAAATATATATTTTTTATATATATATTTATATATAAATATATATATAAAAATATATTTTTTAATTTTCTTTATAGCATAATGAAGATGAGCTGCTTTATCTTGGCTTTTCTGTTAATTGTTAATTTTAAAGTAATCGATGGAAAAAAAAAACGTAAATACAAAAATCTATTTATGTTATAAACTAATCGTCGGCGTTTAATAAACTAATCGTCGGCGTTTTGTTTCTTCCCGAATAACAACGAATAAAGTACAGATACCTACATCAGTCTTTTGATATAAATCAAATTTAAAATTAATTTTCATAATTAGTAATAATCATAATCGAATTTAAAGTTAATTTTCATAACTAGTAATAATCATAATCGAATTTAAAATTAATTTTCATAATTAGACATAAAAAGTCTTAAGAAAAATACAGCTATCCTTCATATATTTTATGTTATCTTGTTATTTTTCAAAAACAACTTTACTTTGTTGCTGGACGAAAAAAATTTTCTCAAACAAAACCTTTGGCTATTTAAAAATCATAAGAAGATCCATTTTAAAAAGCTTCAGAAAAATTGACTTTTTAGACTGATATAGAAGTTTTTACTTTATTCATTATTATAAGTTATTTTAAAAAAACACCACCCATCTCTATCGTCCTTTTACAGACTGTTGTAATAATTAATGATATGATTGAAACTATAGCATTAATATAATTTTAATTCCCAGGTGGAAAGGGAGCCATTTTTAAAAGTAAGTTACTTATTTGCTACTTTTGAGCGTTTATTAAATTTAATTTGCAGAGAAAGAATATTTACGAAATAGATGCATATACAGCGGTGGCCAAAAATTAAAGACCACTCATTTTTTAGTTGGTTTCTTAATCTTTAAATTAAAATTAAGAAGATTCTAATTGACATATTAAATTTTTTTTTTTTTTAATATCTTGTTAATTAAAACATACGGATTAAAGTGGTATAATTATTTAAATCTAATTCTAATTAAATAGCGTTTAACTTATTAAAAAACTGATGAGTACTTATAAATCTTCTTTAAATAAATTAGACAAAATTTAACGACCACTTTCAAATCTTTAATTTGCACTTATTAAAAATAATAATCCATTATTTTTTTAAACTGTCTTAATTGCTTATTACGTTGGCTATAAAATAAAATGTCGAAACCTGAGTTTCGATATCAAATAAACATTTATTTTTTGAATTGCAATAAGGATATAAAAATATTGCAAAAATGCGTGTAAAGATCGAAGAAAAAGACAGATACGCGGCTCTTGTATTAAAAGAAGAAGGCTATAGCATCAGACAAATAGCAGAAAAGCGCGGAAGGTCTCACTCTTGCATTATTAACATAATTCAACGATACAAAGAGACCCGGTCAATTAATGATCGTCATAGGACTGTACGCAATAAAATTTCAAATGACCGTGATGTTCGCTCGTTAGTGAGATTAATGAAAGAAAATAGACAAGCATCATCTACAGACTTGTCTACGAAATGGACACTGTCAAATGGTCTGAAAGCAAGCCCTAGAACTGTGCGAAGGGTCCTCCACAATTTAAATTATTTATGGCGTGCTGCTGCAAAAAAACCACGCTTAAATAAAAAAACAAAAATTTGCAAGGAAAGAGTGGTGCAAACTACATAAAAATTGGTCACCAGATCAGTGGAGTCGTGTGGTCTTTAGTGATGAAATGAACGTTGAGGTAGACAACAGAAAAGGTCGCGTAATTTTGCGTAGACTTCCAAGCAAACGGTTCAATGAATCATGCATTTTGAAACGAACAAAACAAGGCAGTGGTTCAATAGGCATTTGGGCCTGTATGAGTGCCTGTGGAGTTGGCGTTTTTCATTTATTCGATGGTAGACTCAACAAAGAAAGGTACATCGAAATTTTGGAAAACTCACTTATTCCTAGCATTGATTTATGGCAGTTGCAAGATGGATTTATTTTCCAGCAAGATAATGCGTCGTGTCATAAAGCGCATGTTGTTAGCGATTGGTTCAATTCTAATAAAATTCAAGTGCTTCTATGGCCTGCCAATAGTCCAGACTTGAATCCAATAGAGAATTTATGGTCGTGGCTTGATCAAAAGCTTGGTAAAGAACAACTTTACAATTTGGAAGATTTGAAATCTTCTATCTCTCATCATTTGAAAAATGTGCCTGATGAAGTAATCAAAACTTTAATGAATTCAATGCCAGATCGAGTACAAGAGTGCTTGAAAACAAATGGAGGAACAACACGTTTCTAAATTATTTTTTTATTGCTTTTTGAAATATTTTTGAAACTGGTCTTAAAATTTTGTCCAATTTTTTTTCCCATTTATATTTTTTACTAGTCAGTTTTTTAATTTTTTAACATTATTTTGTAAAAAAATTATAAATTCTTTTATAATAAATATAAAATACAATAAAAATTCTTTCTATAAATGTTTTTCTTTTTTTGATACCTTTTTGCAACCACATAAATTTTGATTTTCTTATTAGAGCTTTTTTTTTATATTTATTTTTCTCAATTTATATTTTAATTACTAGAGGCAAATCATCACCATTTGAATAGTAAGTTATTTGTTAGCTATTTTTGAGTGTTTTTAAAATTAATTTTTCATGTATATAACAAATAAAATGATAACAACTGCACGTAACACACGAGCTTTGATTGTCTCATGAGAGTGAAATTTACTCTTTTGCAAATCTTTTTACTTCAAATATTTTTTATAATTTAACTTAATTTAACTTAATATAACTTCAAATATTTTTTACAATTTTTTTTTTCACAAAATCTCGTCATTAAACTGTTAAAAACTAAATATATGATAAAAAGGCACTTTTTTTTTAAACAAAATGAACCATTACGTTTTCAGAAACTAGTCACGCTCATTCAATAAAACCTACGAAATCCGGTGAGTCAAATTATTTTCTGTTTAAAATTAAAAGAAATGAAATTGAAAACATTATTTTATCTTAGAACTTTGATTACACAATTTTTTTTTTATCTTTAAATTTTTCAAGAACGTTTATTCGGAAATTTTGTTTTTTTAAGTTGAAGGGAAAGGATCTGATTCAATAAGACCATCGAAGTCTGGTAAGCAGTCTTTTTAATCAGATGATATTGCTTGAATTGCTTTCGATGTGTTTTTTGCACTTTTTTTTCGATGAAAGCATCGCAGAAACAAAACTGAGACACTATTTTTTTTTTCAATTATTCTTTTGTTAACCAGAAGAATGTTCTGCTTTTTTCTCTTTAACATATTAACATAATGCAAACTTATTTTATTTCTAGTTGTAATTCAAGCGTCAGCTGCTTACGGTAAATTTACAGCGTTTATTTATTGAGATATTTAAACACAAAAAGAAAATAACGAATGATATTTAAAAAGTAGAAACTTAAATTTGAATCAGAACAAAGAGGATATTGTTCAAATACACTTATATTCTCTAGATCATGAAGATAATTTTCATCGTTAAGACATTCATCAGTTTTATTCTATTAGCAAATTATTCAAACAGATTTTTATTTTCTAGATCCTAAACACAGTGATAAACATTAAGACAGTCATCTTTAAGAAGACAGTGATCATTATGAAAACAAGAGTTTTTAAGCTTGCATTTTATTATATATTTCTGACGTATTTACAATTTAATATTTGTTTGATAACTATGATTTACTTTTATCATAAACGCTTATTTAATAACTATGATATTACTATTTAATATCTATTTAATAACTATGTCTTTGCTTGAAATAAAGTACATTAGAATTGATTTGAAGTAATGATTCATCAACTGAATCCAATAGATCCCACGCGTGTGATGGTATGATTTCGTTTACGCGAGTAATTAAAGCTTAACATTTCTTTGCATTTCATTTTTTTTGAAAATGTTGAGTATTGATTAATAATAAGTTTAGCAGAATTATTTTCTGTTTTCTTTTTTACTCCAAGGAACTATATTTATTGTTGCTAGGCACAAGTTTCCAAAAAATTATAAAGTGGAACAAAATATATTTTTTGTAATTACTTTTTCTCTCTCTCTCTTATAATTCCCCTCACCACCCTTCCCTCCACCTTCCACTTTCACACCTCCCACCTTTCTTTCCTTTTTCAGACCCTATAGTGGGCCAGAATGATCAAAATTAATGACTCATCACATAGAAGATTTAAAGACCACTTTTTGCTCGATACACTAATTTGAAAGTTGTAGTTTCAATTGTAATATTTATTTTAATTTCTGGTTTCTTTGGAACCAGATTTTTTTTAGTTACAAATGGAATAAATAGATTTTTGAATAACTTTTTATCTGTCTTTTAACCCACCAACTTTGAATAACAATTAGACAGATAATTAATGCTTTAGCAATAATAAAAAAACAAAAAATTGTGCGGAAAACTTTGACCCTTTGAAAATTACATCAACAGTTTGTAAAACAATAATATAGTGCGGAGAAAATTGTTTGAATAATTGCAAAACGTCTAAAGGAAATATGTTATGATTTGTTTGCCGTAATGTTGACTTATGCAGTGATGAAAAAAGGAGTCTATTGATCAGATCAAAATTCGTTGCTCCACTGAATGATTTTAAAGTTCATTTCTTTTTATAAGTCTTATGGGATTAATTCAATTAGAGTTTTATATTTAAATAATTTTGATTTTGTTGAATGTTGTTTGCATTTGAGATGATGTTGTAAACTTGAACTTTTTCCGTTTTCAAGAGTTTTATTTAAGTTGTTATTATTATTTTTTGATAAGGCACTTTGCACTGTTTTTGCATAAATAACTTTTTGGAACAGCTGAAAAACTCTTCTATTGACTTTGACATTTATTTCAAACTGATTTTAAAAAATGAGCAGCATAACTATAATAAATATACTTTGATAATAAAATATAGTATATTAAACGAGCCTTTTCCCTAATTAATCACAACAGAAGATACATGGCACAGCGTTCTTACTCATATATCTTATTCATCTTATTATTACAAAATCTTAAAGTTTAAATTTTTAGGTCACTCTTTAATTACGTGCCATAGAAAACTTGTACTAGTGAAAAAAACTCGAGTGAAGTTTTACCGTCCGAATATAAGGAATGACCACAAGTTCAGCGAGACAAATTCTAAATTTTCATTTACACATTCTGGAAATGAAAAAAATACTTTTCTTTCTTTTAGTGCTACTTTATCTTCCTTTTTTTTTTTTTTTTTTTTTAATCAACGAAGCATAAACAGTTTCTATTGGTTATCTTAAACCTAGGTTGCGTGAACTTGTTTTCCAAACTAACGATTCAAACGTTGATTAATTTAACGCAAATGTCTTCTTGAACTTAAATAATCATTCATTTAAAAACGTGCGACAAGTCCCAACACGATTTACCATTAATGAGTTTTAGCCACAGGATTTATCGCGTTATTCACCAAAAATATAATAAATTTTTCTTTGGCGCATATTTTCACTGAATTGGTTTCTTCTACGTTAGTAAAATTAAAATGGCATGAGAGAGAGATATTTGCTTATTCGTCATAGTTTTTGGGGGCACAAAAATGGAAACCTGTTCAAATATATACTAAACAAAAAAGACTCTTGTCAAAATCATTCCCGATGAGTTGTCGAATAAAACACTTTATTTTACCAAACGTCTTCAGCATCACTCAACCATCATCATCTTTTTTTTTTTAAAAAAAAAAACTTAGAACTTATTTAAGCTTTCTATGTGCATAACTTATTTACCAACAATGTTTTCTAACTGAAATTCTGAAGATTTATTTGATATTTTGAACACTGCGGCAAGGCTCATCACAACATTTAAATTTCATTTTAAATTCATAATTTAAGTCTAATTATATTTTCTAAAATTCCCTTTTTGTTGCCCTTTTTTTTTGTTTGTTTCCTTAATTTGATAGATTGTTAACGTCTATCGAACGAAATTTAAATGAAAGAAATTTTACTCTCGCAGGTGATTGGTTTTTATAGTTTCGGAACCTTTGCTTAAGTTTGAAACGCATGCGCGATATTGAAACTTTTTTTATCAATATAACGGAATCAAAAATATTATTTTCCTTAAAAGAAAGAAAGAATTTTTTTGTTTAAGCAGCAGCTGCAATCAGATTCATCACTTGAATTCACTCGCTCATTAATTAAATTCCTCGCTCCCGTTTTCGAAAGTACGGCGGCATTTATGTAATCATATTTTCTCTTTAAAAATAACGTTAGAAAGACGAAAGATTGGGGATGGAATCCACAAAAAATTGTGCAGCGAAGCACGTTAACAAATAACTAATTTAAAATCCATATATTTAAACAAATAGAAACCATGTATGTTGAGTTTATGAAACCAACGTAATATAGACCATAAATGATTTATTTTATTACGTAACTTTTGAACTATGTAAATACCTGAAACAGTTATGCATAACTACTCTCAAGCAAAGATTTGGATCCTGAAGCATTTCAGACGAAGAAGAGGCAAACCATCTTAAACAGACCAAGTAAAAAATTTCCAAAAAATGGCGAGGTGAGTTTAAAAAATATATTCCTCAATGTAAAATATCGTTTGTCATGATGAATATCAACTGTAAAAAAAAAGTAGTTATATTTATAATATGTTTTATATACTACTATTAAAATAATTATTCTATCAAAATAATTTTTTTAAATTTTCATTATTAAGTGTATAATTTGTTCAATCACAATATTAAAGTATACGTCATAATATACGTCATACGTCATAAGATGTTTCAACTGTCAATTATGAGAATTGCTCCGTAAGGTTATCAATATGGGTCAACTGTAATAACCCTAAAATAGGGTCAAATACTCTTTGGTTACCACCGGTGTAAACAGGATGGCTATTCAGATTATTAATGAGTGAGACTTGCAATTTTTATTCTTTCTTAAAAGTATTGAAAGGAATGGGTGACATTCACACTCGATGATTTAATAAAAGCAGAAAATATTGTTTGGATGGACGAGAGAAAAGTTTATAAAGCTCCTTTTTAATTCAAAAACGTTTTCCTCGATTGTTCTTAATCATGTACGAGATTTTGATCTCTTGAGAAATCAGAATTTAACCTAAACTTACTTAAGAAAAAATGTTCATAAAATACAAATGTTGATGCAATTCCTCAGCAGGTCACCATCTTTTGATTTACATAAAGAAGATGATATTATTTTTAATTTTGTTTATAGCATAATGAAGATGAGTTGCTTTATCTTGGCTTTTCTGTTGATTGTTAATTTTGAAGAAATCGCAGGAGGTAAATTTAAAGTTTTTAAATCTATTTATGTTTTAAACTAAACGTCAGCGTTTTGCTTTTCCCATTGTTTATTATAACGAATTATAACGAATATAATTATAAGAATTATGTCGAGTTACATAGAATTATACTCTTTATACTAATTATACTGTATTATTATAACTATACTATAATTATACTAATTATACAAAAATAACGAATAATATATCATTTGATATATTATTCGTCATTTATGAATAATATCCATCATTTGAAAATAAATCTGAATTTAAAAAAAATATTCATAATTTAGACATAAAAAGTCATAAGAAAAATTGCAATCCCTCGCATACCTTATTCTATTTTGTTTCAACACTTCAAGACGTTGCGCAAAAATTGAGATTTGATTAAATCCGTTAAACTTATTTTTCAAAAATAACCAAACTGAACGCATTTACACCAACGAATTTAAACTTACCACACTAAAACTTATCACACTAAAACTTATCACACTAAAAACTTCAAGACTTCTTCAACATTTCTTTTAATTCAACATTTCAATTTTGCGCAACTTCAAGACGTTGCGCAAAATTGAAACTCGATTAAATACGTTTTTCAAAAATAACCAAACTCAACGAATATAAACATGTCACATCAAAAACCTTTTTATGCACTTTTAAAAGCATAAGTATTCCTTATTTAGTAAACTTCAGGAAATTTGACTTTAAAAGATTGAAATAGAAGTTTTTAATTTTTTATTCGTTATTGTAAGTTATTAACAGAAAAGCCAAACATCGATACTTATTTTAAATCATCATCGATTTTTGTCATCCATCTTTGTCGTTCTTTTACAAGCTGTTGTAACCACTTAATGATATAATTAAAGCTGTAACATTTATATGATTTTAATCACTAGGAGGAGATCGAGGCAATTTCAAAAGTAAGTTATTTTCTAGCTTTTTTTAAGGGTTTTTAAATTTATCTTGCAGTTGAAAAATATTTACGAAATAGATACATATAACAAATAAAATGATAATCAGTGCAAGTAGAATATATGAGTTTGTGGATTCATCGAGTCCTGTTTAGGATTAGTCGAGTCTGTTTAGGATTAATGTACTGTAATTGTTTTAGATATACAAAAATTGTAAAAACGAATGAAAAACGTGGATTGTTAAATTGGAAAAAAAAAAAAATAATAAAATAACGGTGGTATGAATCAAAATATTAAAAAGTTAAAAACATAAAAATTTGTTGATGTTTTTTGTTTTTTTTTCTACATATCCGTAATTTTTTATTTTATTTACAAGATGGAACTCGAGACCATTCCATAAGTAAGTTATCTTTTTCATTTCTATTTTTCTTTTTTTACAATTTTTTATTTTTCACAAAAGCTTGTGATCATGTTTTTCAAAATTAAATCGATGATAAAAGTTTTGTTTTACATATCCGTAATTTTTTATTTTATTTACAAGATGGAACTCGAGACCATTCCATAAGTAAGTTATCTTTTTCATTTCTTTTTTTCTTTTTTTACAATTTTTTATTTTTCACAAAAGCTTGTGATCATGTTTTTCAAAATTAAATCGATGATAAAAGTTTTGTTTTACATATCCGTAATTTTTTATTTTATTTACAAGATGGAACTCGAGACCATTCCATAAGTAAGTTATCTTTTTCATTTCTTTTTTTCTTTTTTTACAATTTTTTATTTTTCACAAAAGCTTGTGATCATGTTTTTCAAAATTAAATCGATGATAAAAGTTTTGTTTTACATATCCGTAATTTTTTATTTTATTTACAAGATGGAACTCGAGACCATTCCATAAGTAAGTTATTTTTTTCAAATCTATTTTTCTTTTTTTACAATTTTTTGTTTTTCACAAAAGCTTGTGATTATATTTTTCAAAATTAAATCGATGATAAAAGTTACACTTTTAAATCAAATTGAGACATTTCGTTTTTAGAACCTGGACATAATGAATCAATAAGCCCATCGAGTAAGTCAAATTATTTTCAAATTATTTTAAAAATTAAAAGAAATAAAAGAACGACTATATTACTTTATCTAAGAATTTTGATTGCAAAAATACTATTTCTTTTATCTTTCAATTTTTCATGAAAATTCAATCGAAATTTTTTTTTTAGTTGAGGGAAAAAGATCTCATTCAATCAGAACATCGAAATCCAGTGAGAAGCTTTTTTTTAATCAGATTTTATTGTTTGTATATCGACGTGTTTTTTTATACTTTTATTTCTATAGTAACATTGGAGAAACAAAAGCGAGACAAATTTTTTTAGATTAAACTTATTTAATCAGATTAATGTTCTCATTCTTAACATGGCTTAAACTGATGATTATTCTTATTTTAATTACCAGTCGAAATTCAAGCGTCAGTTGCCAAAGGTAATTTTGCAGTACTTTTTTTTCTTCCTAGATCGTAAACTCAATCATCATCCTTAAAGCATTCATCATTAAGACAGTCATCATTAAGAAGACAGTGATAATTGAGAAGACAATAGTTGTTAGGCTTGCATTTCATCATTTTTATTTCTTACGCATTTATTATCTAATATTTATTTAACATTTCTTCGCACGCTATATGTAAATGCAGGATATTTATCAATAATAAATCGAGCAGAACAATTTTCTTTTTTCTTTCTTACTCTGAGGAACTTTATTTATTGTTACTAAGTCAAGACTCCAAACAATTAATAAAGCGGAGCAAAATATATTTTTTAGAACTACCTTTTCTCTTTTTCTCTCCCCTGACACGATTCTCACCTCCTTTCACTCCTCCCATACCTCGTTCTTTTTCCAAACTGGTCAAAACATTTTGTGCGATCACAACCTGTTTTCTTTCGCTCATATTACGACCTAAATAAGTAAATATTAACTTGCGATATTCACAATTATACTACAAATTATAAAGTATTATACATAAATAAAGTTTTTAGTTTTGAAAAAATAGAAAGTGAAAAGTAAAACAACAATAGACCGATAACATTAATAAGATCACCTGCATCATCAGCATCATCCTTATTAAAAATTGCATAAAGAAATTAATGTTGTACCAGTGATCCAAACACAGTTTTAAATTAAATTATTTTTTTATTGAAGCCATCAATTGATTTAACATTGGTAACATTATTATTGCTATTTATCATTAGTTTATTCATTATTATCTAGCCCATTCACTCTGTAGAACTGACATCAATAAATGTAAAATGTCATACATTTTATTATATGACATTTTAATTAGTTAGGCTATTGATAAATTCTTTCCTACACTTTGAGTAAAGCCCATTCAGCAATCACGAATCAAACTTCCCTTTGATTTTGCTAAAAGCCTGTAAGGTTTGTGGCAGGATAAAGTTCAGTCACCACATTGGAATAAAAAGAAAATTCAGAGAAATTCAATGATCTTTTTTTATAGGCCAGACTTCTTTGCAATGTCACAAGACATCATTAGCACATTATTTTAAAAAACATCCGGATTGATTAGCTATAATTGTTAGGTAACATCAAATCGCCCGGTCCATTTAACTATACTTTTCAGATTGCTAATTTAATTTTTAAAGCGCACATAAAATTATTGGGGGGGGGGGGGGTGAATCTGGCCTGGCCTCCGTAAATTTCTTTATTCACATCTTTTGACGCTGACCTTAAAACACCCACATATGCATATTTAGAGAACAAGTCTTATACTTCTTGCATGCTGTTCAATTGCATGATGTTTAATTTCATAGCAATATTCATTATTCAATTACATGGTTATAATCTTGTATACGTAATAAATCTAAGTTGTAAAAGATAATGAATCCAATGTCACTTTAAAAGTCATTTTCCTTTTTTTTTTTTTTTTTTTTTTTTTTTTTTTTTTTAATTGACTTTAAATATTAGTACCTTTATTGAATTAAAAATAGAAATATTTTTCAATTTTACAAAACAGATATTTCTACAATTTTTTTTTATTGTAACTTTTTAATGGAATCCAAAAAGTTTTGACGTCCGGTCTGATTAAGATCTGATATAAAAATGTGTTCATTTATTCGTAAAAATATTTTATTAGTACTAATACTTTTACAAAAAAAAGCAGCACATTATTTACCAGACTTATTGACCTTGTGACGATGGTAGAGATAGAATTTATCAGACTTATAAATGTCATGTGCCATTGTCATCATCGTCATTCTCGTCTCGTGCCAAGGTTAATCAATCTGATAAATAACGTGCTGCGTTTTTTTGTAAAAATTTTTTAATAGATATGTCTGATTGATTATTTAAACAGTCAGTAAGGAAGAGCGGGGTTAGTTGCTACAAGGATTATTGTGAAAAAGTGAGAAATTTTTAAACTTTGAAAACCATACAAGGTTGTAAAGAAACACATCTCCATACTTGATTGTAGATCGTTTCAGTATTAAGGAAAAAAGTTATTCACATCTTCATATGAGTAAGTAAAATTTATATCACTTAATTAAATATTTTCTCTAACAAGACGTCAATGATATTAATGACGTACGTCAAATGTAACGTTATGCATTACATTTTCAATGTAGATTTTTTAAGATTGATTATTCACTTTAAAACCTCAGTAAAATAAGAAACTTAATTGTTAATCACTTTGAAGTAAATATACAGAGATTGCGTAACTTCAATGGATGGAGTTGCTTGTCACAATGCAACGGTGATGCTTGGTCACACTTTTACAAAGGTTTCACTTTTTGTGTTGAATGTAAATGAAACTTATATTTAAAACTTTTTTAGCTGAGCCACAAATAAAACTTATTTTTTTAGTTGAGCCATGTATGAAACTTATTTTTTAAGCCGCAAGTCAAATATCTGCCTATCTTATGGCCAGATAGTTGATACACAGGCTCAACTTACATTGCCTAAGTGTTGTCATTTTGAACAGTATACAATTTAGACTGCTCAAGAACACAATCGGTCAAGTTGGACAGCCTCTCAAATTGTGCACAAAAAATGATCAGAAGCAAATCGACATCTACCAATAAAATTACCGATGACCTTATAAAGTTACGATAATCTGTTCTAATATCAAAAGCAATCAACAAAGAGTACAACTCTTAGCTCATTAAAAAAGGTCGCGTCTAAAAACTGAAAGAATTCTTCCAACCTCTAGTAGTAGAACACTTCTTTCACTTTTTTGATCCACAGAATTAAAAAAAAAAAAAAAAGGGTGCAACACAAAGATCTTTTTAGAAACATTTTAAATTAACAAAACATTAACAGTAGAAAAAGTAAGCAGAACAAGATATATATTAACAAATAATAAAATATGATGATAAACGACGGAGTAAAAGAAAATATGCAAATAGATTTCAGAATGTTAGTTGCCTTTATTCGTCTTTTGACTATGCATCTCTAAGTTATTCCATCGACGCTGGGCTTTGTATAGTGTGTTGAAACTGTATTCAATCAACCACTTTATAAATTCTTCATGATTTATCATGAGTTTATCACCCATTTGGGTTTAACCAGATCGCATGAAAATTTTTTACGACTAATTTTAGTTTACAAATAGTTTTAGTTCAAAACCACCAGGTTTGGAACTAAAGTATTTTGGATCATGGTCTTGGAAATTTGTCTGTTGCAAATGGTCCACCTGTTGCAACATCAATTGGCGTGAAAAAAATGGAGTTGCTATGGCAGCTGGAACGCTTGATGGTGCAGCAGGTGTTTGCGGCAAAGGGAATGCAAACACTTCAACTTCAGATGTATCGATAACTCCGGGTGGTGGGGGGTGCATTTAGGGCAATATCATAAATCAACATTCAGCGATGAACCTCATGTATAAAATTGGATTGTTAATTAACTTATAAAGATAGAACTTTCAGCATCATACCAGCTACATAAAGAACATTAGAGGCACCGTAAATTTAGCAATATGCGTAAAAAAGAAAAAGCGGTGTTAGCTAAGTATAAAGTTGTGTTATTAGATTTTTCAGGAAACGAAAAACTTTTCTAATGATGCGATTCGAGTTGATGCAGAATTTATTGATTTGCAAAGGCCTATCTATAAATTCTACATCGAATTAAATTTCGAGATTTGAATTTTTAAAACATTCGAAAAGCTATCAACGATTGAATGGTTTAAAAACATTTTAGAAATAGGAGTGGAAGCAAAGCAAAAAGTTACAAATACTCAGCATGACTATTGAGTTGCGAGATTAACGCAATCTTTCCAGAGTAATTATTACAAAAATAATTAAAATACCAATAATTTTTTTATTTTAATTGACGTAATAGCTATCATGCCGAGTCCTGAATCATCTTGAAACGATTTAAACTTCCGAAGGAGAGTTCGTCATGTCTTAATTTTTTCTTTTCTGGCAATCGTGCGACATTGTCAGAAGAAATCCCATAGCCACCGCCACCAGGTGTAAGCATACGGTATAGATCCTAAATATAAGTAATTTGAGTTTAACAGCAATTTGCATGTAATAATTGTCGAAAATATATAAGTTTATTTTCTAAAAAATGTGATTGCAAAACAAGTACTCTTTCTAAGAAGAAAACTCACCCCAGCTTTAACAGGCACAGACGTTTTCGCACCAAGGTTTATGACGTAGCCATCCGCTGAAACTAACAAGTTCAATCCTTTCGCACCGGGTTCACCACCTGTTTAATTAAATTGAAATTTTAAATTAAACTTAAGTGTTGGCTGTTTTTTTCCAATGATATATAATATATACTAGATGTCTAACTTGCGGGATTTTATTAGACGAAAAGTGAAGCCGCCTTTTTTTTGTTTACAAATTGAACCCGCCATTTGTAAAAAGGGCAAAAACTATATCCGCCATTTGTAAAAAGGGCAAAAGCTATATCCGACGTGCGAAATAAAAGTTAAAAATGCATGTTTTTGCCCGAATTAGAAATGGCTTCCACGGCTTCACTTTTTGGATCGAAGTTAGACATCTAGTATATATATCATTGGTTTTTTCTGAATTGTCATTCGATTTCATTACACGCAGTATCAAAGTATCAAATGACGTATCAGTAATGAACAATACTTTTGTCACGTGATTTTAATTTCGTTTCATGTGCAAATAAAGTCCTGCAATTCTAACAAAGCTTCAATTGGGATATTTTTTTTTTTTTAGAGAAAAGATTTATGAGAACTTTTTTTAAGCATTTACTTTTCACAGAAACTTCGTATCAATGTCGTTAAGAATTGCCTATTATAATTGCCATGAACGAACAGCCATCTTGAACACTTGCAGAGCAAAAACAGTTATAATTACAACAATATAAATCATTTTTTACTTAAAATGTCGCATCGTCATTTAACGCTATCACGGATTATGTATAAATTTATTTGATAATAATTATATTATTAGTTACCTTTCAAACCATAAGGATGGAGGGTTCGGCGCTCGGTAAGTACAGAAAGTGTTTGTTCTCTTCGAAACAAAAGTTCTCTCACTATTCCGTCACCGCCATTATATTCACCGCACCCACCGCTGCCAGAACGCACCGAGAAGCTTTTCAGTACCACAGGATATCTGTTCAAGGGTATGATTAAGTGGAAGTTGTTTTAAATAAATACTTAACAGACGAAAAAATATTAAATCACTCTACCTTTTCTCCAATACTTCAGGATCAGTGATTCTGGTGTTTGTCATATGCGTATGAACTCCACTACGGCCGTGCCACGACGGCCCCTAGCAGAATGGAAAGATAAAATTATACAATATCTGCAACTAAAGAAAACAAATTAGAAGAAAACCACCGGTTTGATTTCCAAAAATATAAAAGCATCTCGAGACTCACAGCACCAGCACCACCGGCTACTGTTTCGTAATAGCCACTGCTTCCATCACCAAATGTAACATTGTTCATACAGCCCTGAATATTAAACAACTTCAAGTAAAATACTTTTTAAAAAGTGAGTGCGAAATACATTTTTCACTGAAAGGAAACGATTAAAGCTTATTGATTTCTATTTTATAAATGTTACCTGGGAAGCAGCACATGTTTCAAATGCTTTGAAAATGACATCAACCAGCCGCTGACTAGTGAGAACATTTCCTCCCACTACAGCGGCATCTGAATGCGGATTGATTAAGCAACCCTCAGGAATGATGACATCAATAGGTGCAAGACAACCCTTTGCAAAAAAATAAACTACAGCTAAAAACACTACGTTCACGCCCAAATGTAAATTGCATGTTGCTTCCACGTCTACGTCCTTTGTCACGTTAACGTCCAAATATGAATAATGCTTTTTTTTAATGATAGAGGAGGATGCGCAGTGAGTTTAGCGAACGTAATTCTGTAAAACTATATTGTGAGGGCTGATATTTGTTTAGTGTGGAGATAAGTGTTTGTGGGATGCTTTTGGTTATGTTAGGGTGTTTGGATATTTATGATTGGGTTATTGGGTTGCCCTCAGTGTTGTGTGTGTGTGTTGTGTGTTGTGTGTGTGTGTTGTGTGTGTGTTGTGTGTGTGTGTCGCTCGTGCATGGTTCGTCTAACGGTAGGCTCTACGACTTTTAACACTTTAGACCAAAGTATAGTTTAAAAACAAAATCTTAATACAATTAATGATGTAGTAACTCCTCATTCGAAATATAAATGAAATGATAGTATTAAATCTTAAATACTTATCTCAAGTATATTCTTTTAACAAATAATTTTTTTTTTTACAAATACAAAAGTTAATGTGAAATCAGACGCCACTAAAAATATTCTCTTACCACATTTGGACTCATTTGGTCAAAATCTCTATCTAAATTAGACCTATTCTCACATTAAATTTTTCTCTTTTTCTTTGAAATTATCCTTTTACTTCTTTACCTCTTTCTTTCAAAATCTTCTTTTTCTTTTTTTTTCTTCATAAACCTCGCTTTAAAAATCTCCCAAAAATTCTCCTTAAAAATCCTTTACATCTTTTATTAACCTTCCGTAAAAATCTTCCCATAAAATCCTACTAGATTTTCTCAACCGCTCTTTTTATGTCCGCAGACGTTTCTTAAATCAAGTGCTGTTCTAGCATAATCAATAAATTTTGTTTTCAAGTTCGCTAGTGTTCTTATTTCGATCTCTTAATCATGGCTCTCTAAAACAGGTTTTACCAATTATCTTTTGATTAATGTTTGTCTCTGGTCTCGACTTTTTGTAAAAATCATAAAATAATTACAGAATTGTCAGGTGCCTTAATAATTTAACTATTATTATTTTATCAGTGAAATTAAATTGAATTTCAAGTTGGTATTGCAAAAACAGAATGACGTGACTGATTGCAATTGTACACGTGTTTCAGCAGCCTTGTATTTTTCTTCGATCGAATACGTTATATGTTTGAGTCGAGTAAAACTTAAAGACTATGTTTATAATTTCTTTCGTTTTTCCATTTCATAACTTAACGCAACATTTGACGACATTTTATTTAACAACTTTTTATATTTAACTTATTATTTGAAATTCTATAAAATTTCAAATACTTTGAGAAGATTTCTGAGTGTTTTATTAAAACCAACTATAAAATTCTGATCATTTGAAATAATGATCAATTTTTCTCGAGTTTATGAAACATTACTTTTGAAAGAAGATTTTTTTCAAAAAGTAATCTTTCATAAACTCGAGAAAAATTGTTTACAGTTTTCTTGTCACACATTTGCACAGGTACTTTATCGCCACGTTGCACAGTGGGCCAGTAGGTGGACAAAATGGGAAAAATTTTAGTTGTCTAATCTTGAAAACCTATTTAATTTTAGTATCTACATATATTAGGAGAAATCTATTGATAATTTATTTATATTAAATCTCTTAGTTACCAGGACTCTAAGCATTTGAATATTGAGATAAAATAATAAAAAAAAAAAAATTATAAATAAGTAATTAACGGTGACATCAACGTTGTGTTATATTTCAATTACATCTACGTTTTTGAAACAAAAAATTAGTACATGTTATTCTAGAGTATTTATAGATAAGAAAAACCAATGTGTGAAATAAATTTGTCATAGCATGTTATCTCAGTTATACTTTGAAAATCACAGATTAAAAAAAAAATTTCTTAAGAAACTTATTTTTTGCCGCACAATAACTAATAATTACCACAATTTGCCATGTGTTGTCTTATATTTATTTGAGCTATATGATGCTTCAATCGAGTTTTAATTGATTGCTCGTCCCCTTAAATCCCCGTTCAGATTTTATGTATGTTTTAACTTGGTTGCTATGGTACTAAATTTTGCATAGCAACAACTCATTTTTACATTAACGTTGTTTTAACAGTATTTTACTTGCGCTAAATACACAATATTGGGGGTATGTATTAAAATGAGATTCAGAATTCTTATGAGGTTAACTTTTTTTTGTTACTATGGATACCTTACTTTGCATAGCATAGCAACAACATATTTTCGGTAGTTGTTAGTAATTTAATTACTAACACTGACAGTAATTTAATTACTTTTAATTTTAATTACTAACACTTGTAGTAACTTAATTACTAACAAGTATTAGTAGTCCGGACGGCATATATATTATAACATTAAACTTTTAAATACAAAATACTTGCTACAATAATAATTTAGATATGGTTTTATTAAACTTAGACATTCATAATTTTCTCCAAAAAAACAATCTTAGTATTTCAAAATAAAATATCACTGAAGATATATTAAAATTTATTCAGTCAAAATTTGCTGATTTTAAAGACGTTGATTTTAGACATGCTGTTCAACAATTTGTTTACTTGTATAAAAAAAAGTGGAAATCTGCAAACTATACTGTGAAAAATTTTGAAAAGAAGTTTGTGAACTGGCTTAATGAATATTTAATTGTCAGAAAAAAAGACAATGAACCAACTGCAAGTAGACGTGGTCGAAAACCAGTTGCATTTGATAATAGTTCTAATAAAACTAAAAAACGGCGTGTATCTTGTTTAATTGAATCTCATTCATCCAATGAATTATTTTTTGCTGCTAATAAAAAAATTAGAGATGAATCTGTTGTTATTGCTGCCAAGAATGTTTTAAATATTTCAAATACAGATAAAGCAACTAAATATTCAGCAGACGAAGCACTGGCTTTAATAATTGATGCAAGTCTGACAAAAGCTTCCTATCAATTGATTAGAAGCGGAGCCTTGGAGAAAGAATATAACATCTACCCCGCTTACAATGATGTCAGAGATGCAAAATTGAAATGCTATCCTGCAAACATAACAGTGGAGGACTATTCAGCTTCAGTTCCTTTTAAAGATTTAATGACTCATACTTTGCAAAGAATCTGTGCAGTTCAGGAACCTGTGCTAAGGCACTTGATATTGAACGACAAAGCAATAAAAACAATGACACTAACGTGTAAGGCTGGTTTTGATGGTGCTACTGGCCAAAGCATTTATAAACAAGTTTTATCAGAACCCGACATTAACAGAGATTTAAAGCATGAAGAATCATTATTTATTACTTGTCTTGTCCCATTGGATTTGACTGGATTTAACAACAGCAACGAAAAGGTGCCTATTTGGAGAAATCAAAAGTCGTCCTCCACAGCCTATTGTAGACCCATAAGATTTGCATACAAAATGGAATCCAAGGAATCTGTGATTGAAGAAGATCAGTACATTAAAAGTGAGATAGAAAGGATATGAAATAGACTGCTTAAAGTTCAAGGATTATTGTTTTGACACTTTTAGACTATATGTGTCCCTTTATCCATGGTATTACATGGCTCAATCAGTTCACAAAGTATTGATACATGGACATGACATAATTAAAAGCCTTACATTACCCATCGGACTTATGTCAGAGGAAGCTCAAGAGGCTAGAAATAAAGACTTTAAATCTTATCGCGAAAATTTCAGCCGAAAAACATCCAGAAAAGCAACAAATACTGATCTTATCAATAGACTCCTAGTTTCCAGTGATCCTGTTATTTCATCATTGCGTAAATCAACATCACACCAAACAAATCATAAAGCATTTCCTTCAGATGTTTTACAATTACTTAAACAATCTTCAAACGATATTATTGTTTTATAATTTTTTGATGTAATTTAAAATTTACAATGTTTTCTTGCACTATTTTTTGCTTTTATTATTCCTAAAACATTATTTACCTAAATACTCAATTTTTATTCAATATAGGTGGGTCAAAAATCCGATAAGATATTCAAATATCAATTTACCACTTTGTAACTAAGGAAAGTATCCGGTAACTAAGCAATATAAGTATCCATAACAACTAAATTTAAAAAATTATCACTTTTGTAAGAAGTGTGATCTCATATTGGTACTCATGCCAAATTAAGTGAATATAGCACTTATAAAATATCTGCAGATAACAAAAGTAGGTTGTTGCTAAGCAAAATAAAGGTATCCATAGCAACGAAATAAAAAAATATTACCTTCATAAAAAGCGCAGACATCATATTAGTACTCATACTAATTTTAGTGAATATAGCTCTAATATTAAATTAGTTATGAATTTTGTCCAGTAAAAGTGCATTCTGGCCCACTGTATGTTGCTTAGATACACAAAATAGTGATGCCTACATTTAACGTACGCAAACGTACGCAAGATACGAATATGAATGATACAAACTGAATACATAGAAAATAAAATTCAAGAAGCTGTTACAGACCAAAAACTTCGGATCAAATATTTGCATTCAATGCACTGAAAAAGCGGCAATGAGAAATCTTTTTACCTATTTTAGCATTTCTTAGTGTAGTAGTCTAAACCTTATTTTGATTCTTAATGTCATTGATTCCTGTTGATTTTGAAACAGTTTTTAAGGAAATGTGGAATTTTTTAAAAGCAGGTTTTTTGAATGATTTTTTACTTTGCCTTACTTGCTGTTTGCAAACAAAAGAAACTTTTCGATCTGGATTTGTTTCAGATATTTCTTTCTATAAATTTCAGTTAGCCAACAATGTTCGCAAAACACAGCAGACAATTTATTATGATTGTACACAGATTCATTCAAGAATGTGGTAAGGAATTCATTTGCTTTCTTTTTATCTTTTGGAAGATCTGTGACAGTCTTTAACAAAGTGTTTGGAAGATCTGTGTAGATCTTTAACAAAGTGTTTGGAAGATCTGTGTAGATCTTTAACAAAGTGTTTGGAAGATCTGTGTAGATTTTAAACAAAGCTTTTTCTCTTGGAAAATTTTTTCCTCATTTAAAAAAAAGTTTTAACTCCAAGTTTTTTTTTTTTTTTTTTTTTCCACTTTTTTTTGTTTGAACATTTTGCTTTAAATATTGAGCCTAACTTTTGTTTGATTTGGGAATTGTTTGAATAGTAATATAAAGACACAACGATCCGATGACAGCGTAAAAAAGTCAAATTCTGTTGCCAGCTTTAAAAGAAGTTTTGTTAATTTTTTTTCAAGCATTTTTTATGAAACAAAAAGTTAATAGTCGACTGCTAATCATTCAAAATTTATAACTTAAACTTGAAAAATGATAAATTATTCAAGTTTAGGTTATAAATTTAAGAGTAAATTGAAGTTCAAATTTAGCATAATACTTTAAGATAAAATGAAAAAAGAGATGCAGGAAAATATTCCTTTTAAAATATGTCAATCTATAAACGAAACAGAAAAACAAACACAATGAGGTGTCAACCTTTTTTGATGTGAATGTTTGACATGAATGCTGACTGAAGTGACACTTTCATTTTACTGTATCAGCATTCATAATGTCATATTGTCATTTGTTTTCGTCAAAATGTTTTGTAAGCTAAATGTCTTTAAAAAAAACATTTTAAATTTCTTTTAAATAAATTTTTTTTTTGATTGCATGAATATCAACTTAAATCAATTTTTAAAAACAATGTTCTAATTAAAAATAAATTGGAGTTTCTACAGGACCTTCATTCATACTTTTCATGACATGAACACTTTCGTTGAGATTTAATTGTCAAGAAACTTGTTCAGCAGGTTTTAAAATGACCTACAGAGAAATCTCAATAAAGAAGCAGGCTCCATCTTGAATCTTGATCTGATCTTGAATCAAATGGCTCAGGTTTTTTTCATTTATCTTTTAGTCGAATAAAAATCACTACACTCACTATTACTACCACAATTTTCAAATGTTTTAAAAAAGAATACAAATAATAAAGTTGAGGTAATTTCTCAAAAAAATCATGTGCACTTAGCCCATTTCTAGTTATATTTACAATACTAAAATTTAAAAAGATCATTTTTTTACGAAGTTTCTATAACGTACCTGGTTTAAAGGAATATCTTTACCAATCATACACCTAATACAGTAAATAAGAGCTGAATATGCCACAGCTCGAGGAGCATTGCAGTTACCATATACTTGAGGGCCAGTTCCAGTAAAATCAAATTTTGCAGAACCCTGTGTTTAAATCGATAAAGTAAGATAAATTTCTGTGTTTAAATTGATAAAGTAAGATAAATTTTAAAAAAAACATTTGCTTAAAAATGTGTTATCACATACAAAGGTTACATTTAAACGTTAGTTATACTCTTATTGTTTTTTTTTTGTTTTGTTTTTTTTTTTCGATTATATGGAACATAAAAATTGTTGCTTAAAATAGAAAACCTTTGAAAAGGAATTTTGGATTGAAAAACAGTAAAAAAAATATTTCTACCTACAGAACTCCATAACTATAGTTGCAAAAAAAAAAAAAAATGAATTTTTATCAAAATCTTAACAAAATCTGAATGGTAGAAAAGTCAATAGTGTATTATTGGTGCTAAAAATTAATATTAGTTATAACTGTTGAAGAGATTGCAACAGCTTAAAAAATTGCAAAAAAAATAATATCAAGGTAAACTGTCTTAACAAAATACTTAAAATAATTATGAATTAAGTAAAAAAAGAAATAAAAAATAAAAAAAAAGAAGAAGAGAGAAGGTGAAAACTGAAATTAAAAACGAATTTAAATAGAGAAGGATAATTTGTGAAGATCAGTTATCTGGTCATGAAAGAAGAGTTCAAACAAGGATAATTATTCTATAGAGTGGTAAGAGCACAAGCTTTAAAAATAGAATGATAGAATATCAAGTATAACAAGTTGAAATCACAACATCAATGACAAAAATCTAGTCCAGCTACCTGTTCTTCACTAATGGTAACAGTAAGATTGATAGGTGATCCATCATCCATGCAGTCACAGGATTCAAGAATAGTTTTGCCTGTCTTGAGCTAAAATTAAATTAATTTAAAAAAAAAGCTAACAAAATGTAACCCTAATCACACTAAATAATATTTCTTTTAAAAACAACTAAAAGGTGTTTTTTGTTTAATGCTCTGCAAACTAAACCCCCTGAACTGGAATTAAAAATTAGACAATATTTCTTTATTCTCTCCAAAAAATAACTTAAAAAATTTGCAAGAATTGAATAAAAAATATACTAACTTTTTTATTATCAATAAACTCATAAAATAAAAATGCCCACCCTGGTGGCACAAGCAATATCTTTCAGCATTTCACGTACAACATCCTCAGCATTTTTCTAATGAAAGAAAAAAAAAAAAAAAGAATATTAGGAATGCAACAAGCTGATAAAGGTTGAGAAGTATTTTTTAAAATCTCACTTACCTGTATATAACTCATATAAGCTTGAACAACCTCAAGTCCATACTCATCAATTAAATTTTTTATAAGAAGGATGCCCTGCAATAAAAATTACATTTGTAAAGCTTTAAAAAGTTTTTGAAAATTTTTTTTTTCTTTCTGAAGTAGAATAGAATTCAGCAGAAGCAATACGAACTACGAACTGTGGATATATGTAGACCTTATTATTAGCAGCGATCTGTGCCTTTAGATCAGAGATATTATCTTTGAGATTTCGGGTGCCAGAGCAACCGGGATATTGTTTTGGAGCAAAAAGTGCTTCTTTTAAAGCTAAATAAAATGAAAAAAAAAACAAACAATCAAAATGTTATTCATGAGATGAAAAAGTTATGTCAATTATAGTTAATGCAACGTTATTAATGTAACTTCTTACATTCTTCCTGGAAAACTCCATTTTGTACAATCCTGAAGCTTTTAAAAACAGCACCTTCTTCAAAAATGGTCTTTGAGTTTGGTGGCATTGATCCTTTTTCATGTAAAGGAACATAAGATGAAAAAGAATTAGAGATTAAAAAATATAACAATAATAAAAAAACAATGATTAGTATAATTAACACTACAAACCAGGAGTTGTTCCACCAATATCAGCATGATGACCACGAGATGCAACAAAAAAAACAGGTTTTTCAACACCGCTGTAAAATACCTGAGTAAAATAAAAGTAACAATGTCCATGTCTCAAAAACCTAATAAATTGATAATATATGATAATTTATGACTAAAAAAATTCAAAAGTACAAAACATAAAAATCATAAAGAATCATTAAGTTTTATGAAGCTTTACACTTACTGGTGTGATGACAGTCAGATCAGGAAGATGAGTTCCTCCAGCTGATGGATGATTACTTAGCAACACATCACCTTCTTTCAAACTGTCACCAAGCATTTTAATCTTTAAGCCATAAAGGAAAATTATCAACACTAGGTAAATAAAAATGCTTTAAACGTTTTGAACTATCCATTTTCATTAAACTCTACCTGATATTTAATAGTTTCTTGCATAGCACCGAGATGTACAGGTATGTGAGGTGCATTTGCAACAAGTCCTCCATCAGAACCGAACATTGCACAAGAAAAGTCTAAACGCTCCTAGACAAATTTACCATAATTATAACTAATTAAAGATATCAAATTTTTAGTTGTCACTTTATAAATTCATTTTAGGGAATAGCACAAAAAGAATAGCAGTGTTCTAAAACTTGTTAGGCAGTAAAACTTGTTAGGCAGTACCATTGTCAAAAATTTCTACGAAAGATTATTCTAAAAATAAATAAATTTCTAAGAAATTCTAGTGGTTCATAAGATAAATTTGTAAGGCTAAATACTGGAGGAAAAAAAATTACTATATTGCAAGTATTTTTGTTAAGTTAAAAAACAACTACATTGTAAGAATTTTTACCTTAATATTTGTAGATAAAGATGTTCTTTGCAACACTCTTCAAAATAAAAATGGAAATATAGCATGAGAATTTAAGTAAACAAATGAAAATGATTATCATAAATTTTTTATTTTCAATATATTTAACATATTTTTCAATTGTTAGAGAACCAGATTTTAAAAGAAAATAATTTTGTTAGAAACACACCTTCCCATTTGTTCTGCAGTACTCATGAAACGATGAGAGAAAATTGACAACTGAAAAAACCAAGTTAAAATAAAAATTATAAATACATTTAATAATTTAATTATGACATGCATTAATTAAAACATTTAAAAATGAATATATATATATATTTTTTCTCACTTTTAAAGAATTATCATTTAGCTATATTATTCTTTAAATGTGAGAAATAAAAAAAAAAAACACAATTTTTTTTATCACCAATGTGAACGACAACAAGGTAAAGTCAAGATAATGTTGAGTTAAATAATAATGAGTTAAGGCTAAATCAACACATTACACAGCAGATTATAAATATGAACAACAAAAGTATAAAGTAATTAAAAAAGAAATGAAAATAATTAAGGAACCTGGATCCGGTCAAGTGTAGTTCCAACAACTTTATTAACCTTGCCACTTAACACCTGAAGAAATTAAAATGAAAATGTAACTCATTTTTATTATGATACAATTCTTTTATTTTATTATGATAAACACATTTTAATCAATATATATATTGAAAAAGAAGGTGCACTATGTCCCTTCCACTAAAACTTAAATACCAGTCTTTATATAATTAAGGGAGTTATATGGTGTGGTAGCTCTCTATCGCCCATCCACTGTTGAAGATGTAAGGGCTGGAAGTTTTTCCCTCTAGAAATTTCTAGAACAGAACACAGCATATGAGAGTATTCAAGAGCATTGCACAATAATCCAGAATGTTCCAGGATGTTCTGGAACATTCGGGAGCATCCTAAATCGTTGTAGAACATTCAAGAACACACTTGAACGTTGCGAAATGTTTTGGAACATTGTGAACCATTTGAAGCCTTTTTTGTATGGTTGGGACTACCCATTGGTGGGGGTATGTAAACAAGATTTGTTCAGGATTCAAATGTCAGTTTATTATCAGTGTCAAAGGGAAGAATCAAAAAAAAAAGTGAAAATTCTAAAGTAGTAAAAAAGTGAATAAAAACAAACAGTGAAGTGTGAGTAGACAAAGTGAGAACTTAATGTATTTTTTAACTTAAAGTTTTGATTTATGTTTTATACAATACCCAAACTTAGAAGAGGATGGGATCTTGCTTGTTCTGAACCAAAACAATGGAAACAAAAAGTACAGTAAAAAAACAAAACAGTTGAAGAGCGTGAGGAACAATTACAAACAAGAATGAGTACTGTGAAAAACAGAGAACATGACGATCAATAAAATGAAGAATCAAAAATTGTGACATAATCTTATGATAAAAGACTGCAAACTCAAGTCACTCATAAGAATATAAACTTAAAAGAAGTATACAACCGTGGGTATCAAATCTTACTACCGTAGGTATCAAATCTTACTACCGTGGGTATCAAATCTTACTACCGTTGGTATCAAACATCAACAGGTAAACATTACAACCTAAGAAGTTAAACTAAAACATTATAAAAGAATACAATAAGCATAAACATCTCAAAAAAAGGATAACATTTGCCAATATTGCAATGCAAAGAAATTCAGTGATTTTGTTACATGAATGAGATTCCTTTTTTTTGTGCCACTTTCATCAAAACAGAGATAAAATCAATTATGTTTTTTCCCATCCAAAGGATAAAAAATATAATAAAATAATAAAATAAGTAAAATATAATAAATATAATAAATAGAGGATAAATCACACTGTCAATCACTGTCTTTGACTGAAAATTTTTGACTGAACTCACCAAAAGTATGTAATGGACAAAGATGATTGTCAAACAGCTATCAAATAATATCATCAAAGCTGAATTTATGACTGTAAAGGGTAAAGTATACACAGCATTTTTCCCTCAGAATAAAAGTGATCTCTACTAAAATGTCATTCCAATTTAAAAGACTGCAACTTCCAATCTATAGTTTACACAAGTGGTAATTGTATAAGAGATTCTGGATATTCAACTGCTTCCACAAGATTCAGTAATGGTTAGGGGTAATTGTAAGGGGTAATTGTAAGCCTATAGTTTTTTATAATTAATAAAGCGTAAAGACAAACTTTAAAATATTGTGGCATCAATTCCAAAGACTGTTTCTTTCATGGTCAACTATACGTAGCTTGCTTTCAAGTAGGAAATTTGAAAAATTTGTAAATATATACACTGGATAACAAATTGAAAAATGTTGCTTATAAACAAGTATTGTAAATAGTTAGAATATACTTTTTTAATAAAAATTTTTTACCTCATATTTTAAAGTTAATCCTTTTATTCAACTACCACACAATCTCATACCAACTCCCTGAGCAAAGCCAGGCACCCCAGCTTGTATGATATAATTCTTTTTTTTAATTATGAGATAACTCTTGTATTATATTATGCAATACTTGCATTTTATGATAAACATAGTTCTAGATTTTCATTACAACTCTCAAAATTTATTGGAAAAAAAAAAAACACAAATAATCCATTTAAAAAAACTTTAAAAATTTCTATATAAAAGAGATGGAGCTGTTGACTGACTTACTTTAATTTCGATATCACCATATTTAGTAATACTCGCTGTACAGTCTGATTCTACTAAGATTGTACTAAAAATGCAGTCAACAAAATTCAAGTGAAAAAAATAAAGCTTTGAACAAAAAATAAAGGCACATTTAAATAAAAAGAATAAAATAAGAGATATATTCATGATTACCAATTTTGGTCAATAATTATAGCAGGTCCTTCCACTGTGTGACCATATGTGAGATTGCTTAGCAAATAAACTTTTGTATCAACGAACACATTATCTAAGTAACATTGCACAACCTAAACAAATTTCTATATGATAACAGAAATACTTCGGACAAAAACTATATTATCTTTTTCCATAAACATACTTTAAAAACATTAGTTATTTCAAAATAACAAGAATTCAATAAACTTAAGAACAAACTTTCTCAATCTTAGGAGGGGTAGTAGCCATTATTATTTCTTGCTCTTGTGGAACTTCAGATTTTGCAATACCTTTAACAATTATGTCATCTACAATAATTGATTTGGCTTCAATGACAAAACCAAATTCCCTTTTGTACCTCTTCAGGAATGCAGCCTCAAAATCTCCATATTTAAAGTCAGAGATTTCAGAGTTCTGCAAAAAAAAAAAAAAAAATTTTCTTTAAAAAGAACTTAATGTTAAAACTTTAGACTTAGATCAGAATACAAACAAACAAATTTAATTAAACTATTATTTTATTTAAATATTAAGTAAAAGATTGTTTTAATTATTGAAAAGTTAAAAAAAAAAGATTAAAAAAAAAGATTGTTTTAATGAAATTACACAATTTAAAAATTGTTGATTGTCACAAGATGTCATAGACTCATTAACTCACTTAAATGTTACAAATCCTACTATCGTGGGTATCAAATCCTACTATCATGGGTATCAAATCCTACTATCATGGGTATCAAATACTACTACTGTGGGTATCAAATACTACTACTGTGGGTATTAAAATCTGCCATTAACATTTCAATAGCCATCCATTTTATTAACTGCTGAAGATGATAACCTTACTAATATCAACATCAAACTAGATTCTACAGTCAAAATTAAAAACGCTTCTCTAATTGATAAAATTAAAAATGCTTCTCTAATTGATAAAATTAAAAACACTTCTCTAATTGATAAAGTATAAATGTGTTAGAGAGGAGTGTTGAGAAATGAGAATAACTTTGATAGATGTGCAAATTTAAATATGAACATATTGGCCAATATTTATATATGCCAGTATTTCTTTCATATTTTTTCTGACTCAACATAAATGGCCAGTTTCTTCTTTGTCATACCCAACACTTGATGTTTTATTTTATAGTATCCTCTATTACTCTGCTTCATTACTGAATTCTAGAAGAAAGGGTAATTTCATATATTCAACACTACTGACATTATTAGTGACCAAGAGTAAACAGCCAAATGGTGTTTTCTTTGACTTTTTTTTTTTCTTTTAGTCAAACAAAGAAAAAAGCAAAAGAATGATTTAGGAAATCTTATTTTACCATGTGCTAAATTAAGATTTAAAAAAAACAACATGTGCTAATTTAAGATTTAAAAAAAACAACAAACAAACAAAAGAAACAAAGAAACAAAATGAGCTGATAAACAAAAGACATTTTACATGTGTTTCTTACAAAATCAAATTTGAGTGAATATTTCACAACTTGGTGAAGGTTAACGTGTAAATTTAAAACTGTGCAAAAATTATACATATATGCACAATTATACTAGAGAATTAATTTCCTTTAAGTGGATAATTATTTATACTACAACCAATCACTAACTACTGACTGATGTTTTTAGTGAACTGTTGTGAAGTGTTAATGCCACTTCCTTTTCTTTTAAACATTATGAGATATTTCAGCCAAAAGTGAGTGCATTAATTTTACAAGCAACAGGAATATCAGTGGGAAGGTTACTAGAAAATATTGCATATAATTTAAAGTTAACAAATGATGAATCTTTAGTTTGGTTCTAAAAGTTCCCTTGTACATAATATCTAATAAAATTCTTTGTATTTTACCAAAATCCTGCACAGAAAATCACTTAAAATGTAAAATTAAAATTTCAAAAACTTCTATTAAATTTCAACTGAAACTTAATCAATGTTAAAACAAAAATCAATTTAAAAAAAAAAAGACCTGGAGGTCAGCTGTGGAAACGAGTATTGCAACGCTTGTTCCAACATACTTCATGTTCAGTTGTGGTTCAAAAACTAAACTCTCCCTTTAAATTGAATTCAATAAAAAGCCATTATTGATTAAGGACACCGCCAAAACACTACATTAAAATGTTAACTACAATACTATAAACATAGATTTACTCCGGTAAAAATAAAATACTTTGAGAAACCATGAGCAGTAAGATCCTTTTCACATAATTTGCACAGAGCTTCAATTCTTTCTTCAATTGCATGAAAATTGGCTACGAGAAAAAGATTACTTTTTGTTTGAGTTTCATCTCCTTCAAGTAACTTCAATTTAACAAATACTCCACAAAACTATTACCGTCTGGCACACCAAGTGAGATTTAATCTCTGTTATTCAGTCTCTACTAGTTCAAGTACAATAGGCTGTTTACTGTGTGATACAATCCTGTTTTTCAATTGAACATATTTTTATTCTGAATAATTGTTTTTGAACTTAAGATTTTTAACTGAGAAAAAGTTTTTTTGTGAAATTGTTTTAAAAAGTGCAGTAACATAACCATTACAATGTCTATCTCAACCATTGTAGTCTGGTTAGAAAGATCAATTAAGGTAATAATCTAGGGAACATCAGGTAAGGATGATTAGAAATACTTTACATAATATCTGCTTTAGAGAAGTAGATAGCATATCGGAAAGTGTATCCAGGAGTAATAAACACTATGCACTGCAGTTAATCAAGTTTAAGACAATATATAAAAAAATTAGAAGTATGAAATAAATAAAATATGTAAACAAAAAAAACAAAGAACAAAAACCTTTTTCATATAAATAAGCTGAAGACTCTTGCTTTTCACAGGAGACATTTGCAAGAGCTATACCATATGCTGACAATAGACCAGAGTGTCTAGTGATCAAGTTAATTTTTTTGCTTCAAACATTATTCAATATATTATAAGTAAAACACAAAGATAATATAATCATTTACAAACATTTAAAACACAATAGTTAGCAAAAAAAAAAAACAGTTTTCAACCTTTTTTTCAAACCAAAAGCAAATTACAAAACTTTGAAAAAAATTGCAACAAATCAAGAAAAAAATCGCAATAAAGCTCAACAAAGGTTACTTAAATAATCAACACAACACAAAGAAAAGTTGTTCTTTTTAAACTACAAACATTTTTATTGAGAAAAAAGTAAAATTGCATTTCGTTCTGATAAAACAACTGAGAATTAAATTTTTATCAGGTTTTTATCAGTTGCAATAAAAATATAAAAAAATTTTTATCTTTTTCTTTGAATTTAATATTACTTCACATTGAAGTTTATGTCAAGTTGATTATTTAACAGAATTTTCAAATAAATTTTCGAAGTAATCGAATTTAATCTCTTCAATCATAACCATAGTAATTGTACCTAACTATTTAATAACTGCAAAAGAAATGTTTTTATTTAAAAAGAAATACAAATTTGAATATACTTATGAATAAATATAGTTGACATTCCCAAAGCTTTAGCAATTGCACAGGCATGTTGACCACCAGCTCCACCAAATGAAGCAAGAATATGTTTAGATGTATCATAACCACGAGCCTCAGTTAAAACACGAATTGGTTTGCACATGGCTTCAACTGCAATAGTAATGAAACCCATTGCTATTTCTTCTACAGATTTGTTGTGCGAACAATCAAATGCATGAATCTAAACAGAGCAATTTGTACTTGTACATTTAAGTGCATGAGTTAGGAGCATGGAAATTTTATATTGAAGTGAATTCATTTTGTTGTTAAAGTTTTAATAAAAGCTTAGTAAAATTCTGAACATCAAGAAATATTTAAACCCATGGCCGCCAAGAGGGGGGGTGGGGGTGGACAGGGAAGATTTCCGTGGCCCCGCATGTGTACAAACAATTTTTTAAAGTAATTTTTAAAATATTTAAATAGTTTTGACTTTTAAAAGATTTAATTAACTTTTATTTTTCATTTAGAATGACCAGAGCACGCTTCTTTTGGTCCTGAGTATGTAATTGATCATAATGAGGGCCCCTTAAGAAAACTTCCCCGGGGCCCGAAATTTCTCTCGGTGGCCATGTTTAAACCTCCCCCTAACCAAAAAAAAAGATTCTTTATTACAGAGTTTTTTAATATTTATTTCAATATTTACATATTTATTAACATTTCTGGAATTTTAAAAAACTTAAATTCAATTTGAATCATCAGTTTTTTACTTGTACTCAATTCAAAACTAAACTTTGATAATGCAATGCACTTAAAATTTGTATATATAAGCATTGTTATTAATGTTGTACATACATGTTAATTGTTAATTTAGATATTAATAATATTAATTTAGATAATTTAACATGTTGATTTAGAATTTAATGTTTTTTTTTTACAAATGATAAACAAAAAAAAAAAAGCTGAAATAAAGAAAGAGTTCAAAGTTCAAAGTTCAGTTGTTTTAAAAAAAAAAAAAAAAAGCATTGATGCAATTTCATGGTCATTTATCTTAATAAAAATTCTAATGAAAATACATATTTTAAGTAAACAATCTTATATTTGTAGACAACTATTATTTACATCATGCAATCACAGAATTATCTTAAACTATTAACCTAAACTATTTGTTAACTAATTAATTTAATTACTATGTTAAGTACTTGTGTTATGTTAAATGTTCTATATTTATTATTATATATATTTATTTTTATTATATATATTTATTGCTAAGAATTTTTTTCTTTTTTTTTTTTTTAAAAGCAAAAAAAAACTTTAGTAAAAAATAAAGATAAAAAGACTATCTTATAGAACTTCAGTTTTATAAGATTTTTTCAATGTTCAACAATTATAAACAATATTCTCTTACTTCTTTTGATAGCTCTTGAAAAGCTTTGTAGGCTCCTTCTCTATCTAACGGTTCATTTTGACCAGGACCAAAAATATGAGGGAAAAACCTAATTATATGATTATAAAACGTTATTTTTCTTTGAAAAGAGCTAGGTATTAGATAATAACCAATCTTGAGTTGAATTAGTATTTGAATAAATCTTAATAAATTTGAATAAATTAACATTTATTTGAATAAATATTAATAAATTTGAATAAATTTGAATAAATTAACATAAACATTTAAAAGAAAAATATTAAACAAGTTAAAATCTGAAGTACAAAAAAAAGAAAATGAACAAAAACTGAACTTGGTTTTGTTCAGAAAATGAACTTGGTTTTGTTCAGAAAATGAACTTGGTTTTTGTTCAGAAAATGAACTTGGTTTTGTTCAGAAAATGAACTTGGTTTTGTTCAGAAAATGAACTTGGTTTTGTTATCAGAAATCGTTTTTACTCAGGGAGTATTCTTCCTAAACTTACTCAGGGAGTATTCTTCCTAGAACAAGATTTGCATCAGTTACTGCCAAATATCCATCTATAAAAAAAAAAAAAGAAACATTTCACAAATTGATTTAAATTGTATTGCATTCTTAAAACAAATGAATTACCAAAGTACTGAATAAAAGATTTGAGTTATTACACTGCATTATACCGTGATTTATACCAAAAAAAAAGTATGATAGCGTCTGATTGCAGATCGCTGATCACTGATTTAGAAATTTGATGGCTGCACCTAAAGGATTCAGATGGCAAACGAAATGTGAGAAAGCCAATCAACAAACAAAAAAAAACAAAACAATATACACTCCAGGAAATGTGAAACACCCAAAAAAGGTGGCAAAGGTTCAGAAATGCTGAAGAATTGTATTTGGAGATTCAAACTGTCTAGTCATAAATAAAACAAACTCAAAGTTATAAACTTATCAAGTCTACTGATCTTTTATATGCTTTTTCTTTTTAAAATTTTTATTTTAGTGTTAAAAGTTCCTTAAGTTTTAGAGTTTCTGTAGTCTTTTTTTTTTTGTTTGTTTGTTATATTGTTGTGTCAATATATATCCATCTTGCATATTAGTGCTTAGACTATATTTCCTTTAAATCGATATTTTTTGTATTGAAATAATATCTTTTTTTTTTTTTGTAAATTGCAGTATGTGCTTTGGTGAACAGTGAATAATGTTCTAAAAACAAACTTTTTTGATTGAGGATGTAGATTTAGTTTTAAGCTACATCTGATAAATTGGCCAAATCAAAACAAAAGATTTTTCACAATGTTTTCTATCCTTAAAAATGTAAAATCAATTTTAAAAAAATAGCGTTTCAATATTACAACTACAATTAGAATTTTGTTGAAAGAAAATTAATTATCTTTTAAATATGCTAAACTTATAAAAGTTTTTTTTTGTAAGTCTGTAAATAACAAATCTCATTTACTAATGCTTTAATTAGTGAAGCATTAGTAGCCTAACATTCAGTACTGTTGGAAAGCAGCAGTTCAAACAACACAACTTTTGGCATATAGCTGAGTATTAATGGTCCATGCATAAATACCAGACCAAACTTTAAACTTAATTATGCAGTATGGAATAGTCTTAATTTTGCAGCATGCAATAATCATGCAATAAAGTTTGTTTGCATGATAAAAGTTGAACTACTACTTTAAAAAAAAAATCTGAAATCACAAACCTGTGATACTGACAAAAATTTTAAAAAAAGGTTAGATGCAATTAACAAAAATTCCTCATAGCAAAAGGTGTCACCAGGGGGTACAAGGTGGAAAAAGAATGGGCTCTCCCTTACCTTAGATGATTACAAAGCATCATTAACTGAGACATATGTCAATACATTATGTAGTATCAATCTAATCAAAATTTAATGAGAATTAGACAAATAATTTCTCCAACTGCTTAATCAAGACAATTTATGTGTCAGGAAACACCAATAACCAAAATACAACTAAAAAATACAGATCAAGCACAAACATTACAAACATTACATTACAAATAAGAAAAGTAAGCAACTATCTGGTTGTAGTTGGAGATTTTTGTGTTTAAACAGTCAAGAATAGGTCAAGTAAATGCAGATATTACTCAGATAACTGTATATTGTCTAGATGGGGATTTCATCAAGTGGCATGTCTAAACCACACATTCTCCTACATGGTTCTGATGCCAAATATATTTTAGCCAGATAAAGCATCTGTATGCTATACAAAAGTGAATATTGCAATTGAAGGAAAAAAAAAAACTGTAACAATCCAACTAATGCTAACAACCCAACTAAAACCAATCTGAACTCTGAGCATATGGTTCTGATGTAATCAACAATATAGAGTTCCATCCCTTGAAGATAGAGAGCTTCAACAAATGATTTGGGTTGTGGTTCATGCAAGCCTTAGGCTAAACATACACCTAAATCATAAAATTTGGGCATATATTTAGTCTAAGGCATACATGAACCAAGCTCATATACATGCATTGATAATTATTTCCTGATACAATGTCAAAAATTCCAAAAAATGTTATAAAAATCTCACTTTTTCTGTAGCAAACAGGTCCTGGGTGTGCTCGTGCAGATTCTGGACCTACATCATACCGACCACACCTGAAAAACAGTCGTGAACCACCTCCAGCAGCTACAGTATTAATATCAAGCTAATCAACAGAAAAACCGTTTTTATTACTTAAGTTAAATAAAAATTTGATGTTATTGAAAAACTAAAAAAAAAAAAACATTTCTGGCTTGATGGTACTGTCTGATACATTAGCCATCTCTAAACAGCTATATTGGGGGTGTAAATGCTTTCAAAAGTCCCCATGGTTATCCATATATTTAAATGACAGGAAGAACTTTATTAAACTATTAAAAACAGACAATGGTGTTAATGAGTACCTGGGGAGCCTGGATACTAACACCAGCTGTTTCATTTTCCAAAATAACTTCAAAGTTGCCAGCATACCTTGAAACATCAGTTGAGGTACCTGGATAAAAATAGTTTAAGAAAATCAAAAACTTAAAAACATCAGTCAAGGTACCTGGATAAAAATAGTTTAAGAAAATCAAAAATTTAAAAACTTGATATTAGCACTTCAGAAATCTGCATTGTGAAAATACAGGTTTTCTGGAGTGGTAATATACTCAATAGAAAATAAGTCAAATTTAGCAACATGCAGTCAGCAAAGTAAACCCGGAAGAGCTCTAATATTAGAGAAAAAAAAGTTTGTAAAATTGGGTTACAGCTGGTCCAGATAGACCAGGTTATGCTTTATAGGAAATATGTTTTCTAGAGAAGTACATTATTGAGTAAACTGATTGTCAATATTGGTGTAAAGAGTTAATATTGGTGTTAAATTGTGTTGTCTTAAAGTAAAACAAAGATTAAAACTATATTTAAAAAAATGCATAAAAACTTAAATAAATTATTTAATCAATTTTTATACCTCCCATGTCAAACCCAATAACTGGTTGTTTTGTTTCTTTGTTATATGTTGTCAAAGCATAACCAACCTATATATGTAATTACTTATAAAAAGAATAAAATTTAAAGATAATTTTCAAAAAATTAATGGAACAAGTCAATAGAATATCAAACTAGAAAACATAATTTATAAAAGAACAAAAACATACCACCCCACCAGCAGGACCAGATAAAATAGCTCGACTTCCAATAAATCTAATGCAAAATTTTTTTAAAAAAATCAAGCAAACAAAAAACCAGATTATTTTAGCAACACCCTATAAAAAGAGGTATTTAAAGCTTCAATTTGCTATTTATGAGCTATCCCTATTATTATGAGCTATCCCTATTATCATGAGCTATCCTTATTATTATGAGCTATCCCTATCATCATGAGCTACCCCTATTATCATGAGCTATCCCTATTATTATGAGCTATCCCTATTATCATGAGCTATCCCTATTATCATGAGCTATCCCTATTATCATGAGCTATCCCTATTATTATGAGCTATCCCTATTATCATGAGCTATCCCTACTATCATGAGCTATCCCTATTATTATGAGCTATCCCTATTATTATGAGCTATCCCTATTATTATGAGCTATCCCTATTATTATGAGCTATCCCTAATGTACTGATTTACTGTAATTATCAATGCATGTGATTGGTCATTGCTTACTTATAATGCATTTTTCTTACCATTTATTTTTGAAAGAAAAAGTTTGGGTTGCTTTTGAATTGTATTATCTTAAACTTCCATCTCAAAAAAATCAATAAGCTCTATTGAAGAAACAGAAGATTTAGTGTCTACAAATGTTCAGGCATACAATATAAGTACAGGATTACACCTATAAGATTATGGAGTTAGTACATGCTGAATTTAAGAATCCTGGAAAAAATTAGCTTGTGGTAAGACTTTTATTTTGATCAGTTTAAAATTTTACATTAAATAACAGTAATAGACATCATGAAACTTTTTAAAAAATCTACTGATGAATGCTTATTGTCTTAATGAAAAGCCCAATAGTAAATTTTATTTTTATTTGTATTATCATTAACTAACACTTAAAATTGTTCTTACTTGTCTAAAGAATGATTAGATAAACTAGTATTTTCCATTTGTTAACACAAAATATAAAAAAATACTACAACTAAATAAAAATTACTGATCAACAGGTGTAAGCCCTCCATTGGATTGCATGAATAAGACAGGAACATCCTAAAAATTGCATAATTTTATTGTGTAGCTGTAATTTTGTTATGGAAAACCCAACACCAACATAACTTTTCATCAAATGTAAAAAAAACCTACTTTTAAATTATCTTGAAAACCTTTAGAAAAACCTTCTACATACTTCTTAATGTGAGGGGTGAGGTAGGCATCAGCACAAGCTAAATAAATTAACAAAAACTTTCTACATACTTCTAAATATGAGGGGTGAGGTAGGCATCAGCACAGGCTAAAAAAAATAAAAAATGTTAAAAAAGTTATTGCTACAAAAAAAAATCATACAGTTGAAATTGTTAGCCTGAATTTTACTCCAAATAATATTGCAATATAAAGAAGATAATTTTTTACAGATTACATGTAAGTCTACTGGATGTATGAGTCAGTGTCACTTTTTTGATCCGTTTTAACAGGCTTAAAGAATCAACTTCTGTTCAAACACTTTATAATTGAGTTAAAAATTAAAAAAAAAAAAATGATAATTCAAGTGTTATGAAGATAATACCAACCAGTAAATCCACGAGGAACTATCTTCTCCATAGCCATTACTTCTGAAGATAGAGAAATATGGGTAAAGCCCATCTGCTGAGCTATCTTCCCAACTTGTTTCTCATGATCAGAGTTGCTAAATAATCCAACAACGAACATCGAGTTTCAAACTCATAATTAAGAGTATTATTTAAACAAGGAATTTCTCCATCATACTTTTTATACAAATTAAACTTTACTTTAAACTCAAACTTTAGTTATATTTCATTGTGCAAGCACAAAAGTAATTAAAACCCACTGGCAACAAAATGGCAGACTTTTGAAAATAGTGTGAGGAGGGAAAACAAAAGAAGTTATATAATCTTAAAGTTTTACTCAACTTAAACGTATTTGATCAAATAAAAGTGTGAGACAGCTAGAACCCCTGATGGATTCACGTACACATTGCATGAAAAATAAAACAGTAGCAACATTAAAATTTTAAACCATTTCTTCAATAACAACCAGAAACTAAATTGTAACTACAATGATAAAATGATAATTCAAGTAGCAAGGTATGCAACAATTTTGCAACTATTTTATGATTTTTACAAACAAGTTAAGACCAGAAATAAACGCTTATTAATCCAGTAGAATTTTATGATTTTTACAAACAAGTTACGACCAGAAATAAACGCTTATTAATCCAGCAGGATTTTATGATTTTTACAAACAAGTTAAGACCAGAAATAAACGCTTATTAATCTAGTAGGATTTTTGGAAGGATTTTTAGGAGAATATTTGGGGGGATTTTTAAAAAGAGAAAAGAGATTTTGAAAGAAGAGGTAAAGAAAAAAATATTTTCAAAGAGAAAGAGAAGATTTTTAAAATGAGATTAGTTTTAATAATTATATAACTATTAATTAGTTTTAGACACTTTGGTCATGAGTTCCAAAGGTGGAAGGAGAATATTTTTGAGTGACATTTGATTGCATATTATTTACATATTATTTTGTAAATATTAAAAGAATATACTTAAGTTAAGTACTTGAAAATATTACGTAAGATAAGAAAGATCATTAGTAAGTATCATCATTTACATTTCAATTGAGGAATTACTACATCATTATAAACTGTATTAGGATTTGTTGTCAAGCTTTACATAAGTGTAAAGTGTGAGATGTCAAGGATCTTACTGTCACACAAACCATACATAAACCAGATACACACCCACACAACACTGAGGACAACCCAACAGTCCAATCATAAACACCCAAGCACCCTAACGTAAACAAACAAGAAAAACATTCCCCAAAGAACAAAATCTCTGCCCTAAAAATCGCTATTCTTTTGGTCCTTTTTAAGAGAGATGTTTTCCATTTCATAACATATGCATCAAAGCTTCTTTAAGCCCAACTTGATTCTCATGATCAGAGTTGCTTTGTTTATAGTGTTTCCGTTCTTAATAATGTTCAGAAGATAAATTTTGAAGCATTTAAAATAAATTAAAAAATAAAATATAAATTAAACTAGTAACTTACATATGACTATGCATTAACACAACAGCCAGACACCTAATGCCTTTGTCATAAAGGACCTAAAAAAATTGTCTTTCAATTAAAAAAAATGAATTCCAATTATTTTAAATAGTGTTCAATAAACTAGGAAAATGGTAATTGTGAACCTGAAGACTTTTACGCAAGTTTTGCTCATCAACCTCTTGCCATTCTTCAACCACCTGTTTAAATAAAAATTATTTATTTTTATCAAAGTAAAAGCTATTGTATGAAAAGATTGCATAAATAATACAACAAAAGGTGTTTAAAATAGGTTTAAAAACTATTTTAAAAACACAAGATTCCAGATGTTTGTTTTGAATCCACAATGACCATTGTTCTAATTGTCCTTTTTTTAAAGAATAAATCTTGATTTTTTATCTGAACCACTGTTATTACAAATAAACTTTTTAAATTACTCTATATAATCTACTAAATTATCGTGTTTTATTATTATTAAACATTTTATGCTACCTGTGACTTATCTATGTTAAAAAGTAGCTTATGATTTCCATTTATTTGACAGTCTTTTTGATGAACCACTAATCTTTCGCGAACTTCCACAACATCTTCATACAAAACATCAGGAGTGACAATTTTCTATAAAATTGATAACAGTTTAGAGAAGCATGGTAACTAATGTAACAAGTAAAAAAGTAATTTTTAACTTTATAATTATGCAAATACTGACTAAATAATTAGCAATCAATCAAGTTAGTGTGATTGTAAAAACCTTGTGTGTAAAAAACTTGTAATTTAGTTTAGATAAACAATTAAATGTCATTATGCAAATTTCCCAAAATAAACTTTTCAAACCTTAAAACAAAAAATAAAGCAGCACCAAATCAATCATTAAAACAAAAAATGTACTTATATTTAAAACAGCACCAAATTAAACTTTGAAACAAAAATTATTTTCATACCAAATCAAAGATATTTGGCCGAGCTTGGTTACCAATAAACAATAGATCTTTAAAGCCTTCTGTTATAACTAGAGCAATGCGCTCACCATTACGTTCCAGCAGAGCATTTGTCGCAACAGTTGTACCCATGCGAATAAACTCAATTTCATCAGTAGGCACTAGGTCACCTGCGGAGATTTCCTTTGAAGAATTCTAAAACAAATTTTTTTTTCTTTAATCTATTTATTTGAAAAAAACAACCAGTAAGTTTATATATGAAAAAATGCAAATCAATACAACAATATATTAAAACCCCAGCAACAGCAGTAAGTTTATGATGAATTAGTGATACACAGATGATAAGGAACTGGTGATGCAAAACATCCATATGATATTGTGTATATATACATCTTATAATTTTTTATTGGTAAATGTAACATGTGAACACATGTATATTATTTGTATTACCTATATTTTATCACTTCTAAAATTCTGAATAATGTGTATTACTATATGCATTTTGTGAAATTCTATTTTTATAATTTGAATTTATACTTTGAATTATTTTTGTGCATTCTTTATCATATCTAGATCATTCTAGATCAAACTTTATCATATCTAGATCATTAGATTTTATTAGGAAACCACTATTTCCAATGTGTTTTGTGACACCCTTTTCAACATGAAACCTGTTAACTGGTTTATATTAATAAAATAAAATATATTGATATTGTTAAAAATTATTGTTTATAAAATTTTAGGTTTTTTGCTTTTTTTTAAATTGCAGGTATGTTGCCCTTAAATTTTGTCACACTGGGTTATAGCCAATGTAGCCCCCCTCTAAATCTGCCATTGAGTGTTTCTTTTTCATATCAAATAAATTTTTGATATGAAGAAGAAACAAATGTTTGATGTCAAAAAAATCGATTTTTTGTTTCTTTTAAAAAACAAAACATAATGATTATGTGCAGTAAGATAAAGGATTTTTAGGTAACAGAGTAAATAAAAAAATAAAATATATGATTACGTGCAGTAAAATTAAGGATTTTCAGGCAACAGAGTTAATAAAAAAAATAGATAACATCAATAAAATATTAACATTTTAAAGTTTGAACAAAAATAACCTTCATTCCAATCTTTGCAATCCAGGCTGCCCAGTTGCTATTGTTAATATTGTCTGTTTTTCACGGTTTATTAAAACTCTATAGTTTGTGTACTTATCTTATGACCAATGTTTATAACCAAATAACTTATGCTATTGATTTTTAATAATTTTTTTTCTTCAGTTTTTGTGTATGGTTAATGTTTTAAAATGAATATCAACATGGTATAGAAAATATTACTAATATATTAGCTCTGTCAGAAAGATAGCTCAGAAAATCAACTACCAAAATTTGGTCCAACCTCAACTGAATGCTGTTCAGGATATAGTCTAAATTAGTAATATATTCATTCCAGAGTATACCTTAGTTTTGTTTGAATTTGTCGATTGCAATTAGATTTCTAGAATTTTCTCTAAAGCTTAAAAAGACAAGAGAATGTAACTTTTAGCATTAGTCAAAAATGATGTTTGAGAGCCATATTTACTATTGTTACTTCTTCAATCCAACAAAGAACTGAATGTAATTCTGGCAGCATAAAGGATAAAGGAAGAACACACTTATACTTCTTTAAGCACATCCATCATTTTTTAACACCAGTAGGGAAATTTGCTGTGTAAGATTAATGTCTGCAAGATGATCCAACTATAGATCAACCACATTAACAATTACAAGCTGAATTCTGTTCTCAAGAACAGAATTCAGCTTGTCATTGTTTTTTTTTAGCTTAAGTGATCCTTATCAGACCACCTGAGCTAACAAGCAAATTCAGGTGCCCAAGAGCCACCTTTGACAACTACCCGCATTTGATGGGAAAACGAGAAAGCTAATTAGTAAAGTAATTTGTCAGAACTCTTAGCATGAAGGGTAAATATGTTAGTTCTTAACATGAAGGGTTAGTTCTCTTATTGTAAAGGTCAAGTAAATTAGTTCTACATTTTCTGGTCTAAGTTATGACAAAATTTGGTGTATTTGATGGACCAAAAATTAGAAAACTGAACAATAGATAAAACAACATGGAAACTTTTTGTGGGTGTCGTGAAAACATTTTGGAGAATATAAAAACAGGAAATTAGAGTCATCTTGTAAAATTGTTGCTTTGTAATTGCATATACATATGCTTGCAGACTACTGATAGGGTATTTAAACATATAGCCCAGACATGAAGTGCTCCTGATGTTTCTGAAAACAAACTTTGTTCCATGAACAAGTTGTACAGTGAATATTTGTTAATATCAGGGCTGTGGAGTCGGAGTTGTGGAGTCGGAGTTGTGGAGTCGGAGCTCATTTTGGCTGGAGTCGGAGTCTGAAAAATTGTACCGACTCCAACTCCGGTTTAAAAAAAATCTTTCAAAGTTTCATAATTTTCATAAGGATTTTATAGATGTTACAAAACTACAAGTCCCAGGATGGTCTGAAAGTTGTAGGATATCCAGACACAATGGGAATTGTAGTTTGCAACAACTGGAGGACAAGGAGTTTGACATGTTGTTTTTAGGCCTTTAAAACAGTGATAAGCAATAGGGTTTTTTGCTGCTTATCACTTAGAATCATATATCACCTCCCTTGCGCTCTCCTCTACCTTCCCTTACACTATATAACTTCATGATCCCCTAACTCCCGACTTAAAATGTCTGGCACTGTGCTACATATTCTTAGTAGAAAGCTAGGCGTGCCACCACCAAGCACCAAAGAGCTGCTCCACAAACAGAAAGACTGTAAGTATTCAATTAACTTTGTTTCTCTGGAAAGAGAGAGTATTAGAAAATTAGTGATTGAAGAAGCTGTTAAACAAAAAGAAGAACTAAATGAATGTCTCAAGGGACAATTTGTGTTTCTTAACAGAGTGAACTATTTTGCAATCAATGTTTAATTCTTTTTTGAAAAAAATAAAGCAGTTACCAAGACATTGGCAGTAAAAGATGCCAAAACTAATCACACCAGCGAATTTCTCCAGGTCTTAGTAGAAAAGATTCTTAAAGAATATGAACTTAAAGAAGAACAAGTTCTTTCATGTTTGAAATATTGTCCAACTGACAATATTTCAAACATGATTTTAACAAATTCATAATGTTATTAGCAACTGCATAAGAGTTTATTGCATAACAAGAGTTCAGAAAAGTTGTATGTTCAGAAATTGTTTTCTTATAAATATTGTTTAAAGCACTAAGTGGTTGGATTATTTGTATCATAGTGATGAAATAGCCAATGTTAACATTTTACTACAGTTTTTTGTTGTTACAAACAAATAACTGTAGTAAAACAAACAACTATTTGTTGTTACAAATTGGTTACTTATGAAGGAGTCGGAGTCGGTCCATGATAAAATCAAGGAGTCGGAGTCAGAACAGCAGCTTACCAACTCCACAGCCCTGGTTAATATGTTAATATATGTTAATATGTTTATCTTTACTATTTTTATTTTGGTTGTTTTATGCTATTCATAATTTCATTGTCATTTAGCATCAAGGTTTTGAACAATGAATGATTTAATAAACAATCTTAACTAAACAATCTAAATTTACTTCATATAAAAAAATAGGAGTATAAAATGAATTATGACATGTAAAAATATTTTTGAAATCAGCAACCCAAATTAAGCTAAAAAACTTCAAATTAAAGACAGAAAAAATTTTGACACAAAAGTAAATAAAGTTGAAACTTAGAAATAAGATATAAGGGGGGTTAATTTACCATAAAGGGGGTTAAAGTCAACCAAGACTATTACATCAAGGGAATTTTAAGGAATAATATCGTACCTCATGCTGAGATGTTGTATGGTGAGGCCTTATTATTTATTACTTATTACTATCATTAATATTTTTTTACTTATTTCATTTATTTTAACCCAGTCAAAGAAAAGGTTTAGAGTAACATTTTAAAGCCTAAAGTTTAAAAAACTTATCTAGTTTTATTACTTATTTCTAACTGGCTAAATGTTGCAATTTGGAATTATGTAAAACTGCAATTTGAATCTGATTATTTGTTAAGTGTTGTGTTCAGCAAAATTTATAAAATTTAACACAAAAAATTAAAATCCAACTTTATCAAAAAAAAATTAGTTCAATAATTTAATGATAAACACACTTGACTTAGGATTCTACGTATTGCTTCTGTAGGAGCATCAGGGTACGCAGGGTCTTCTGATAGCAACTTCATAACAATAACTTTTCCAGAACATTCAGCATAAACATCAGTAAATGTTCCTCCACGATCAATAGAGAAGCGGAATTTTCTCATTTCTTTTTAGCTTTAACTTGTCTTAACAGCATTAAAAAACACAAAAAAATGTAAAACTAAATAATAAATTCAAAATAGTAAAAACAGCGAAGAAATTTTCTAAAAATATTGTGGTGAACTTTTATATAAAATCATTTATAACATTGATTTGTATAATTCACAGCAAACTTACATACCATGGTATGGCTTGTTTCTTTTTACATTTATAAATACAAAAAACAAACTTAATAACAAAATAAATTGCATTTTGTTTGATGTATACTTTTGTGGGGCTATGATGTTAATAAAATGACAACTAAATAATAAAAAAAAAAGAGAAACTATCAGTTGTTAATTGGGTTTTTCTAGAAAATAAATACAATATTTCAATAATAAAATCTACACCTGTTTTTGCAATAAAAATAAGTGAAAAAACTTTCAGTAATTTTTAGAAAGCTAAGTTAAATATCATGAATTTATTTGTATTTAAAAATATACTATTTTGAATTTATAATTTAGTTTTACATTTTGTTTTATGAGAATCAAATTTGCAAAAATGTTGACATTAAAATAATCATAAATACTCTTCAATACAACTAATATAATTTCTTACAGGTGAAAGATATAAAAATAAGTTAAATAGCATAAAATCCTATTATAATAAATGGCAAAATATTTTTAATAGTAACAGAAAAACTGATGAGATAGAAGGTAGTAAAAATATTTAACACAAAAATACATTATTAAAGCTTATATTACATTTGCTTGCACTTTGGTAATTTATGTTTTTTTGTAAAATCCTTAACCCTTGATCCTTGAGTTGATGACACTTTTACATATTTGTTTAAAGGAGTTCCATCAGACTCTTCTGGTAGTTGAAGCAATGTTTTTAACTTGCTCTTCAGTTCTAAGACACCTTCATTTGTTTTTGCAGATGTTTGATGAAACAAGTGAACTTTTGAACTTAAACAAGAATTTGAAATGAAATTATTTTGGATATCAGTTGGTATACACTTTGAGGGGTTTATATCAATTTTGTTGCGAACTAGAATATACTTTGCATGAGGTGCATGCTGGTTTCTCTCAATATTTTCAATTTCAAATTGCAAATACTGCAATGAATCAAGACTTGAAGCATCATATATGAGAATCACACAATGAGCACTGCGATAATGATCCTCAAGATTTAAATAGGTGTCTTCTTCAAAACTACTTGTATCCCAAATTGAGTACTAAAGTAAATAATAATTTCTATACGTGCAAAAAACATAATCATTTTGAGCAAAAATCTAATAAGTTAAATAAACTTGTTTCATTATTTTTTTTTTTTTTAAATAAGTACTATAATTTTTAATTTTTTTTTTTTATTATTATTAATTTTATTAATAAAATTATTAAAATAATTTATTTTAATAATTTTGTTCATAAAATTAATGATAATAATATCAAGTACAAGAACAATAGCAACAGCAACACTAAAAATGATTATAGAGTATATTAACAGTATGTTACAAACCTCTATGCGCTCATCATCTTCATCTAAAAATTCGTATGTGTTAACATATCCAGATCTTTTATCCTTACTGAAGCCTTCTCCTTGTAATCGAAGAAATAATGCAGTTTTACCAACATCAGCTTTTCCACCTAAACATATTTTATACCGTGTGCCTGATCTTTTGCTGGCAGTATCAGACCCCCATCTACCGCTGCCAGCTCTTGGAGTAAAATCATTCTCACTATAACTTTGGAGGCTTGAAGGACGTGATGGAACTCTTGCCATTGTATGTAGGCATCTCTTTCTTTGTTACATTAAATAACTGACTTTGGCTGCCAGAGTAAAATAATATTTAAATTCATATGTAATAAAAATTTTAAACGCACAAGGGTCTCTTGCTGTGTACGCCTCGATTGCTTGATACCGTTATGTTCGTCATAAATGACGGGAGCAAGCTCTTTAATGAACGGTGGCGGTCAAAGACACTAAAGTTTGTTAATTTTATCAACAAATTTCATCAATAGATTTTATTCTGAAAAATTAAACAGTTAATTACTGGAGGTTTCATGTAACCATACAAGTGTGGAGAGTTTTATTGTCATACTAAAGCATTTCTCAAACTCTCAATTTTATAGAGATAATTTTTAACTAAAACGTCAAATCAAATTATACTTTCCCATGAGTGGAATCTTTTTTAAAGAAAAGAAAAATAAAGAAAAAAAAGAGGGTCAACTCAGCATCAATTTTATAGTTGAATTTTTGAGTTTTCACAACACTAGTTTTTAACGTTCTTCAACATATTTTTTTTTCGTTAAAAGACAGTTTTTCACTCACTTACCTTCTGATTTTTTGGAAGAAAATCAAATAAATTTCTCTTCTTGTTGTACGACTTTGCTGAATGTACAAGTAGTTTATTTTGAGATTAAAATTTCAGTTAAAATTTCTTTATCCAGTGATCATAAGGGGATTAACATTCAGATTGCTCACTCAAAGCGAATTAATTAAATTGGTGAAGGATCTTTAACTATCAAATTAACCAGCTGAGATATTAGAGCCTAGGCTAAGTCCCTGAGATAGCGGAGGCTGGAAACAATACTGGTATAAAAAAAGAATGGACGTGATAGAAAGATGATTGCTAAAGCCATTGCAGAGTAGCCGATTAGAATAAAATTCAGTTTGACTTTTGAAGGTTTCCGACAAAAGAGCACTAATAATTTAAACTTAATTTGAGTTTAAGAGAGATTTATTACTTGGGTTATGTAGCCCAAGTAATAAATTTCTATGTATAAGTTGCATTCTTTTGGCTGGACACTTCAGCTGTACAACGTCAAAACACAGTATCTGTATTTTTCATAATTTTTTAAGTTGGGCCGCCAACTTAACTTCATACTTATCACTTGAAACTTCATAATATGAAGTTAAGTTGGCAGCCCAACTTAAAAAATTATGAAAAATACAGATACTGTGTTTTGACGTTGTACAGCTGACTTCCTTAAAACCTTTTTATTTAGAGTTTCCGAAATGTTACATAACAAAAACTTTTCTTTTGTATATATTTATAAAAACTCTTCATAAAATGATATGAATACAGAAATAATATTTTTTTCTTTTAATAAATAAACTTAACTCATGCAAACTTCGCGATATTTGCTCAAATTTAACTTCAAGTAATTTTCTTCTCTGTGAAAAACGAGCGTTGAGTAGAACAATTTCCTTCGTAAATATGCCATTTAAATAACGCGACTGAATTGAAGTTCAACATGTTATCGTGTGTATATCTTCGACACGGCTACATTTTCGATATTCTTAAAAAATAGCTCATTCATCGATCCGCGAAAATAAGCGCAGCGACAAGCTTATTACAAAGTTAGAGATTTGCATAGCTTTTTGGGGACATCGTTGATTTAGACTCTGGAAAAGTAGTTTGAAAGAACAATATTGGCAAAAAAAAATTCTCACATCATTGATATAGAGGTTTAGTTTGGAATGAAATGTCTGTGAAAATCTATGCTGCTAAGGTGAGACTAAAAAAAAATATATATATCTTTGTCCTTCAACGCGCACCAAATATTAAACTTCCGATACGAACATGAGTACTTCCGGCAGAAATCTAAAATGTTACATATAAGAATATAAATGTAAGCATTGCAATCAAAAAATCAGATTTTTTAATGGTCTAATAAAATCTGGTCTTAAAAACTGTCACTCACAGCATGCTGGTAATCATTAGACATTCCCATACTCAACATGACGTCACTTTCTTGAAGTTCACAGCTTGCGCAAACAGTTTCACGACATTTTGATAGACACTGAAAAAAATATTAAAAAATGGCGTTTCCAAAGCTCAAATCGCAGAAAGATTTTCTTTGTAAACTAAGAATTCAGTTAACATAAAAACAAACTTAAAAAAATATTTTTTGAAAATAATATTAAAAAATAGTAAAAAAATATTTACTATGAAATCAGGATTTGGTCCCTGAGAGTAATCGTGATCGAAAGAACCAATTGTCATTAGGCCATAAAACAATAAATATTCACAGTTTTTTATAATATATGTTGCAAGGGCAACGCATTCGTCAGGTTTGCATCCTCCTTTGTCTAAAAGAAACGTTTAACATTAACAACTTGCCTAAGAAAAATTTCTAAAAAGAATAAAAATACTTGTGCACTAACTTGCATCTATAATTATCAATTTTTTGCCGGACGTATTAGTTAAGCTTGGTTTCCAATAGTTGTAGGAATGTCGTACAACAGTTGCACAACAACTTTGTTTTATAACGGAAACATTTTCTAGTGTAAGTTGCACAACTTAACGTCGTACAACAAATTTTATGTTGTACAACTGCGGTTGTGAGGTTTAAAAAAAAATTATTTCTGCAACAGTTTTTTGTTTTTTGTGCAAAACGCGCAGCTTATTTTTTTAATGGAAACCACACAATAACTGTTGTACAACAATAAAGTTTACAAAATATCGCCATTGTGAGGAATTATTTTAACCTCCCCTGAGACACTAACGAGTTGTTATTTTCTTTATGAACTTGGCAATATTCTTCCCATCTGACTGTGAATCATACAATTTACAAACTCCACTCCCCTTTTACACAGTAGTACAACCGCCTTATTTTAACACATTGAATACATGAAGACCATACATACATTAACAACTACATACATTAATACCTACACACATTAACACCTACACACACGTAAATTGCATCTTGAAGACGTTATTCACAACACCATAATTTACAAAGCATGGCGACGGCTCCATTTTGTGTGTTAGGAAAAATCTTTAATGCAGATTTTATGAACGAAGTTCAAAAGTTTCCAGTTTTGTATAACAAGTTTGATAAGGAATTTAAAGACAAATGGAAAAAGAAAAATGCATGGAAAGAAATTGGTTGTCTGTCAAACTTCTCTGCTAATCAAGCGGAAGAAAAGTATAAAAGCATTCGAAGTAGTTATGAAAGGTGGCTGAAATCAAAATGAAATATCCCATCAGGTTCTGGAAGAAATTCAGTTCCACCTCAGTTTCTTCAGCTCAATTGGCTAAATACTTTTATAGAACATCGTAAAACAACATCGAATATTTGTTCACCTTATGATTCTAGATTAGAAACAACGAATTTGGAGGAAAACGTTGAGGTGGTTTGTGAGCAAGTTGAAAATATTCATCATCCATTGAACAAGGAGCTAAATAATCATTTATCTAAAGATGTGACTGAAAAAAACGTTTATGTTAATTCTTGTGTGCAAGTAGAGTCAAGTGAATTGACAATTCATACTAATAACACAACTAAAAGAAAAAGAAAAATATTAGATTCTGATAATTTACTTGACAAAACTTTAGTGAAAACATTAGAAATGATTTACTCCAATATTGAAAATCCGACTGAAGAAGAGCAGGATGAAGATTATTTATGAAACCATTAATTCCACAGCTAAAGCTGTTAAACCACTATTCCAAAGCCTCGGCTAAAGTTCAAATACAAGCACTTCTTCTCAAAATAGAGTTTTCAGATAAAGATGATACAATCAACCTATTAATGTGAATAAAACCTTCAGATAAAGATGATACAATCAACCTCTGTTTAACCTATTAATGTGAATAAAAAATGTAAATATTACATTCTAGCTTATCATTTTGTTAAACCAACTGATGTGAAAAACTACACATTCTGTAAAATCCTTTGTAGTTGTAAAAAGAAGAACCTGATTTTGCAGGAGCCTCAATGCGTACATGTTTTCCATCAATAGCTCTTATGCATTGTGGAAAGTTCTAATTCTGATTAAACTCTTTAATGATATTTTGCCATTCTTTTATGTCATTTGGGGCTCTTAGAAATATTTTTTTGAGAACTTCCCATATAGCACAACAAGTTTCTTCGATTATATTACAAACTGTAGCTCTCCCAACTCGAAAATAAAAGGACTGAGTTTGTTGTGATTCTCCTGTAGCCAGGCATCGAATTGTAATAGTTAATCTTTGCGATGGGCAATAGAGACTCTCCACTGGGACAATACTTTTTCGTTAATGAAGATCCGCTTAATGAGAAAAGGTGTTCAAGTCTGTCAGGAGACATTCTTAAGTATCGATAAAAAAGTTCCCTATCAAATAGCATCATTTCTTGCACCAAATAACTTAACGCACCTTGCTTAACGCGAATTTTAGATAATTCTCTGACCCAAAACATATGCTTTCTTTTCTTTACGCTTTTTCGGCGTCTTAAAATTTAAAAGTTTAAGAAAAAGTCGATAATTTAGAGTGAGATTTTTTTTTATGACGGCCATTTTTTGTTTGCTTACACTGTTTTTTTTAAAGATTTTTGCGCTAACTCAATCTGATGGAAACATTGCGTTGCACAACAATTTACCGCACAACAAATCAAACGAACGTTAATCGATTTTTGTACGACACTTCTACAACTATTGAAAACCAAGCTTTAAGGATGGCGTTGAGTTTACTTAAAAATGGCGTTGCGTTTACTTTACAAATGGTTACGATTTTTGCGCTGAAAAAACCAAGGTGTTAACTTTTGCAAATGATTAGAAAGTAAAAGAAGAATTGTGTAAGATTGAAGCTTTGTATAAGGTTTAATCAGCAAAGGAAAACTTTGGTAATCGAAGAAAAAAATCATGGAAATGAGACTTAAACAACTACAACTTTATGCTGAATTTAGAGAGTTCATCGAGAATACATTTAGCAAATATTTAACAAATATTTAAAACATTAAAAAAACACCCGAGATTGAAATGATTGAAATAAAAAAAAATGTTTAGAAAGACACAAAAGCACTCCACAATAATAAAGAGTTTTTTCACATATTTTAACATTAAGTATCACAACAGATGTAAACAGAAAATAAAAAAACTGATTTTTTTTTATATATAGAAAGAAATCATTAAAAGATTTGTTCTGGTCTTTAGATTGTATATTTCAGATAGGTAAATGTTAAAAAGCAAAAAGCACCTCCTTGCAAAAAGTTAAGCTTTTTGCATTATCTTTTTTGTCAACTTATTCGATTTTGAGCGACCTGTTCAGCCAGCATTTGCGTTGAAACCTAATAACACAAACAGATTGTGAGATTTGAAATTGCAGATTCGATGTTGATAATGCTCTTAATAAGAGTGAAAAACTTCCTGAGCATAAAATTGAACTTTTCTTATGCAATTGGTTGTTTACTTACGAGCATAGAAAGATTCATAAAATGCTTCCTTACTTGAATGATGTCCCTAAATCATTGAAGAGAGAAATCATTCCATAAATTAAAAAAATCTTTTTTAGGCTTTGAAATCATCTTGAAGCATAAAGGTGATTGGTTGAAAAGTATAATGGCGATTGGTTTAAGTATAATGTAGATTGGTTGAGAGAGACATGCAACTTGACTCTAGTACCAAAAAAGGCTTGAACATGTAAAATGTGCAGAAAGTTTGGCACCAGAAAAATGTTATTTTTTACTGTTTTTTTTTTTCTTCAATAGAATTCAACAGAACTAAGTGTGTGAAAGAAAAATATGCTTTACTGTAAAAAAATAGAAAATTTCGAAGAACAAGAAAAGAAATTGAACAAGAAAAGAAATTTGAAGCGCAAGAAATTGCACTTGTAATGTTGATTTTAAGGTTATAACAAAGAAAAAAAAAAAGCAAAAAATTGCTCGGGACAAAAAAGTGAAAGAGCAATCTTTCAATTTTCTAGGTACTATCAAAATTGAAAGCCTCATTCAGGTTGCTGTTTGTTCACATTATAAAAGAAAACTCTCCAACAGCACTAGTGATATGATAAGGATTCTGGGAAATTTATCAATGTCAAACAAACACCTAATACAAAAATATTATAATAGAAAATCTCAATTTCCCGCTAAAAGCATGAAATTTGAGATTAGTAATTACATTGAGATTTTTCAAACTACTTTTGTGCAAAAGGATTTTTTAAAAGAAAAAACTAAGCAAAAAAATGATTTGTAATTGCAAAAAATATTTTTATAAATAAAAGCTTTATATTAAAAAGTGATGTTTGTACATCTTAAATTTTTTTGCCATTTAAAAAGTATTTAAAAAAAAGATCAACAAAGATCATCATGATCAACATGATCAACATGATCAACATTAATAGATAGATACTGCTCAAATGCAATGAAATAAAAACAAAACTTAAAAACAAAAACAACAACTTTACTTTCTTCAGCACTGGTGTTAACTTGAACAAATACTTTTAATTTTATGCCTGTACTTTTCTTTCCCCAGCTTTTGTTAAGTGCTTCTGCAAGTTTTATAGTCCCAACGGTGTGAACTGCAAACAAATTCTCGACATCTTAAAGATAAAATTCAAAGTAGTTTATCAATGAAAACAAAGAAAACAACACCTACAAAAAGAAAATGAGTTTGACTTATGACTTTTTTTTTACCACAAAAAATAGATTGTGAAACTTTTTGATCAAAATGTCAATTGCTTGACAAGTAAACAGGGTTTAAATTTTAATCTAATTTCCAGGTTTTTACTTTACTTTTAGAGAGTAAGACCAGGTTTTTACTTTTTATTTCCAATCACAAGAGAAATAATCATCACAGAAGTATGAAACTATCAATTGAACTTTGACTTCTAAGACTTTACTCTCAGAAAAAACCAAATTTGAAATAAACTTATGAAACCAGCAACTTTATTTAAAAATCAAAAAGTTTTAAAAATACATAGAATGCATTAAATGACTTTGAACTCAACAAATCTGTCTTAGTGTTTCTAACAACTCTTAGTCTTAAAAATGTTAAAAAGTTATATTATGCATAAACTGGCTGTTATTAAACAAAAATACTACAAAAAACTGAAGCAAACCTAAAACCAAAAGAAAAGTTTGTTGCAAGATGTGAAATGTCTCTGATGCAAAAACCTTTAATTTGTGTGATTATACAGTTGTATATATTTTTTTTTTTAACACTGCTGTTGTGTTTTCAAATTTTTCGTAGTTGATATTCTTGAATAATTGTTGTTGCAAATAAATAAATGTTAGTAACAATAATAATAATATTTTTCAGATGAAAAAGTTTTATTTATCCTCTATTCGAGTGGAATACTTACTCAATATGTACAGAGATGAAATTTAAAATTCTTCTTTATGGAAAAAAATTAGTAGTTATTTACTGCAATTTACTAACATTTGTACATTCTGCATTTCACTTTCAATTGTATGTTCTGCAATTTACTTACATTTGTATGATGATGTTAAATATATATGGTAGAAGCTTGCTAATAAAATGCATATCAAGCCTGCTGTTTATCACAGTGGAAAAAATCCTTCAAAATATTGATCTACTTGAGTATTTAGTTCAGTTTCAGGTTTCAGCTTTTTTGCTGTTGCTTTGAAAAACTTTAGATTTGTAATTTATTACTGTTTTAGCTGATGATGCTAACTGAATGCTACTAAGAGTATGTTTTGAAATTCAATGATTCCTGTGTCAAACTCTCTGATTCTGTAACTCCAAAAATGCACATTGATTTCCATAGAGATTTTGTTGCTATTTGGAGTCAGATATGTAAACAACACCATCCAACGTCATCCAGAATCTGCACATAGCTTTAATTTGTGATTGAATACAACAGTAAACATCTCTCCAATATTTAATGGAGATAATACTCATGATAGAAAATATATTTTTAATGGAGATAATAAACATGCAAGAGTACTTATGACTTAATAACAAATACATGGTCAAAGACATGGTTTTCAAATCAGCACTAGTTATTCTTACTTGTTCAATCAATCTTTAGCTACATGCTGTTGTCTCCAAGTTGAACAGTTCTAAGGCCTTGAGATTTTTTTCCACCCACTGGATACAGGAACAATTAATGCTTGATATCTTTTGCTTAAATATGGTCACTGAACAAGTCATCAAGCTGATGGAAGAGCTTCACATCACATGTAAAATTGACAAATATTTTAACAGCAAGCTCATAAATAGTAATTCAGAAATTTAAAACAATTCTCATAAGTTACAAAATGATATGATGATAGTTTTTTGTAATGAATGATTTGTAAACAGACAAATATTCTTCAGATGATTCCACATATTACAACACCTCATTAAGTGCAAAATTAAAGTCATTTCTGGAAATTACTAGCAAAAGATCATTGCTTACCAACACAGGCTTTTAAATTTGAAAAATTTACAACCCTAATAAACATACAGATGATACCATAAGTAACTTGATCAATAAAACCTGTTGTCATCTTTTTTAATTTTATTTTAATTTTTTTTAGTTCAATGCAGGAATTATATACTTAATATATTTAAATAACTGAATTTCAATTGGAATATTATATATATATATATATATATATATATATATATATATATATATATATATATATATATATATATATATATATATAACCTTTAAATTTGATATAGAAATAATAAAATATATGATATATAAAAATATAAAATATGGAAATAATTTCTTTTTTCTATGTTTAGAGAGTTTCCAAATCATTTCACAGCAACCAAAACATTTAAGAAATGTAAACATTTAATTTGAAAGAAAGATCTATGTAAAACTTACAAAACAAAAATATCACTAGTTATTGTCATCTACGTGAGTCTTTAATTGACTCTGGACATCTGTCCGTTATTATTATTTTTACTACTCCTAATCATGAGGCTTTTGCTATTTCTTCCCTGAGGCATTCACTGCTCGGTCTTGACCAATGTATGCAAATACATATTAAAATATCACTAGTTATTGATTACGGAGAAAGCAAGACAATTGAAAGAAAATATATTGAGAATGAACAAGATTCTGAAACTACACATGAAAATGCTGATTTGAAAAAAAGTAAAAATTTCTCCAGTACAATCAAAATCTAAGAAACTCAGTTCTTCAATAGAAAGGATCTTTGGTGTAAATTAATGAAAACTGTGCTAATGAAAGATGTCAATTAATGCATTAGCTTTTTTATATCATAGAGTACAGAATCTACTTAATTCTCATATCTAAAAAAATGCCAAATATTTTATGGAACCATTTATTTGACAGTATCCAAACTCTTTACCAACTTAATGGATAATCCAATAAGTCAAGCTTGGATTCCAAATGATGCTCCATTCCACTGTTTGACATAAACAAGACTGATAGAGCCAAATCTATGATATTCCTGGATTCATGAGCAGTCAGTGTGAACTGAGTTAGAAAGAGATAGAGAGATGTACCTTGCTGGCAACATTCATGTTTGGATTGGTCTTCAGATTTGACAAAAATTCAATACATTCAAAGGGGCAACACAAGGGATTTGATCTATGAATAGAGATTCCATTTTTCAGCATCTTGAATTAAAACTAAAAATTACATCAACCTGTTTTACTAACCTACCATTTACAAATGCCTTTTCACTTTCTAGTACCATTGAAAAAAAAAATGAATTTAAAAAAATCAAGCCACTAACATCTCAGGAGAGTTCTGAATTGGCAGAGAACAAAAGCTATGTTTGAGCTTTGTGTTGAAAAGATCAAATGCTCTAAACTTGGCACACCTAGAAAAATCTGATTTCTAAGAGCAATCCAAACACTTATAATTGACAAAAGTTTAAGATAGGAGAATAATTCAATAAATCATTGATTTGATAATTCATAATTATTTTTTCACTAAATTTAATCAAGTTTAATCAGCTATTTAGTATTTACTAAAAGGCATAAGTATAGCACTTGCTATATACTAAAAATAAAATCCACGTTTCCATGGTACACTTACTCTCCAGATACAAAAACCCTTTAAAAATTTTCTCCTGTTGGTAGTGGCTAAATTGAAGCAAATAGATGCAATTTTTCATTTCAATCGACAAAATTACCACAATCGAAAGTGATTTTTTCTTGTTTTACACTTTTCATAGGTTTTACTTTTGTTGGGCCACCCTTGGCAGCAATTATTGCCAACATTCTACTATTTGTTAAATTTAATAAATTCTTGATGACTTCACAGCATAACAAAAGGTGACGACCCTGATAAATTAATGAATTATGTGATAACTACTTCTCTTGTAATTAGTTAAATAAAAAAAAAAAAAAAAGTAAAAACCAGGTCTCTTTCAGAAACCGGTTCAAATTTCAAATTCAGTTTTCTTGACAACAAAATGAAACTTTGATCTAAAAATATTGAAGCCTATTTCATATAGTCAAAACAAGAAATGAAAAAAAAACTAAAATATTTGAAAAAATATAAAGCAGATGGTTTATTTTTTAGAAAAAAAAAGGCACCATTTGCTGGATGATATTACATGAAACTACCCTATTGCCCTTTTTAATTGCCATGGTAATTTTTGATTAATTTAGTTTTGCTAGCTCCAATTACATTCTATTATATTTGTTTAATGTTTAGAATCCAAATAAACTTACTTAGCATTTACATATTTGAGTTTTCAATTGTAATATTATGTTACACTTTTAATTTTAGTATTCTTAAAGGATCAATTAGTGTTGCTGGAGATCATCATTCTTAAAAACTATTATATCATTAGTCAACTTTATCTTTACAATATCTCTTTTTATTCACTTTAACAATTTTTAGAATTAATGTAGTTAGGAATTATTTAAAGTGATACAAGGAATTATTTAAAGTTAAACAAGGACATATTTCTGTTTAGAGATTAATAATTTATAACTTAATTTCAGTGGAGGTGGAGCAAAGCGTTTCCTCTCGGCTAAAATGTGTAGATTAAAGCGCAAATCTGTTTTTCTGCATTTAAAATAATGAGTTTAGTACTTAATTTAGGCTTTAAAATCATCTTGAAGCATAAAGGTGATTGGTTGAAAAGTGTAATTGTGATTAGTTGAAGTATAATGGTGATTGGTTTAAGTATAATTTAGATTGGTTAAGAGAGACATTTCATTTTTGGGTCATTAGTTATAAATTTCCTGAATGCCAATTGTTTTCATATAAAGAAATAACAATAACTAATTACACATTATGACAAAATTTGTTAATAACTTATCTCTAAACAAAAATTTGTATTGCAAGTAATTGGGAAATTCCATTTTTTTAAACATCTGGGTAAAATTTAAAAAGTCTTATTTAGGGTCAATCTTTTAGTAGCCATATTACTTGAAATTTATTACACATTTTTTTTTTTACAAGGGAAATTTTTCAAATCAAGTTAAAGAGTTTAAGATATAAAAAAAAACTGAAATTGTGAAAAAAAAATTGAAATACTTTTTTAAACTTTATCTTGAATTGCTGAATAAAGTCATTTAATTAACTTGTAGCATGAAAATTTCAAAAAACTTCACAGAGCTATTTATTTAATTAATTATATTTATTTAAAAAATTACCAGTTATTTATTTAAAAATAACAGATAATAAAAATATACTAATAATAATAAATTACAAAAACCTAATAGATTATTCACTTTATTGCGTTGCAAACTTCCTATGAAGTGCCACCGTATATCATTATAACCAAGGCTCTAAACAAAAATAGAAACATACCGTATATCATTATAACCAACCAAAAATAGAAACATACTGTATACCATTATAACCGTATATCATTATAACCAAGGCTCTAAACAAAAATAGAAACATAACTTCACAAAAACAAAATATAATGCATTGTTAATCAGAAACAAAGTGAAGTTTTCTAGTGATCAATTGTTAACATTATCAATGAAATCAAATTCTTATTCAAATTCTTTTTTTAAAAGCATTCTTGGTAATAATAAATATTACTTGGGCAAAATAAACGATTTAGAGTTAAAATATTGAGAAAGACAAAGTTAAAAGTTTACAAACCTTGGAAAATTAAAAAAATATAGGCTAACTGCGTTACAGTTCAGCACTTAACTCATTTTTGACCAAAATAGAGTTACAATATTTTAACTCTAAGTCCTTGATATGCAGTATTTTTATCATTTTTATTAAGAAAAAATAGTTAAATAGTAGGAATGTACCAGATGGCATTTTCTAAATGATGATCATTTTGTGATAAATATTTTTGTGATGAAATTTGATACTGAGAGGCAAAAGCATTTATCACTAGACAAAACCCTCTACAATACCAAACGTTTTCTACAATACCAAATGGCTGTAGGTCTACAGTAATCATTTCATCAGTTCTATGAGTGCCAAGTACAGCTGTTTTGTGATCTGATGGCCAGGGTTTCATTTGTCTAAAACTCTCATTTACAATCAGTTACTTTGAGCCTGATGTAGTGTTGGCTAATAATTGATGTTGCACATCACTGGCCTTAGCATCTGTTTGTTGGATGAAGGCTTTATATTCCACCAGGTACAATGATGACAGATGAATCATCAACAGTTTGGTGGTAAATGTTGTAACAATTTTACCATGCAAGATGATGGCTTTGCAATTGTTATAGGATGTACCAGAGAAATCAGGCAGTTGGACGCTCAGCAAATCTGGGACACTTTTTTCTTTTTCTAAATGTATCTTGAAGCTTTGCTGAATATTTTTTTGTTTGTTATTATTCAAAGTTGTTTGAAAAAGCCACCACCGAAAACAATATAGGATGCTTTACTACTATCACATTTAGAAACTGAGAAAAAATTGCAAATAAAGCTATGATTCCTGGTAGTTGCAACAAAAATGGCAACTACCTTCAAATAAAAAACTTCATGGCCAGCTTTGATAAGAAGAATGATTTGTAAAATTTAAGGAAAATAGGAAAATGCAATCAATACATTCTTTAAATTTTTGCTGTCAATGTTAGTAAAAAATTTATATTTTTGTCTTTTTGCATTAATGGTAGCAACCTTTTGATGTGATTGCTGTAGGATTCAAATTTCTTAATTAGACTTTTTGTGGATTAATTTTAAATGACATATTTGACAAAGAGATTTCGGCATATTAGTTTAATCAACATGGACATTGGTATATGTCAATGTCATTTTATTTTGTGCTAATTTTGACATATATTAATATCAAATATGATATGTCAATTATCATATTGTCTGGTTGTTAGTTGTAACCTCAACGTTACAACAACCATACTAGCAGTAACATTTCAGGCATCAATAGGTTTTTTTAAATTTAAATGCCAATAAATGCCATTTAAATGCTCGGTAACATACCTTTAAATGTGAAGCTTTTTGAACTAATTCTTGCACCTAAAGAAATAAAAATTCCATCTTTATTAATTTCTCACCCTCTTTAATTTATTTTGCTTTTACCAATTTTAAAATCAAGTGTCATTTGACAGAGCATTAAATGGAATGCAGAATTTGTTTCAATTGACATTTAAAAACATATTTGCAAAATTTCAACACTGGATTTTGAAATAAAAGCACTTTTTTCATTATTCAATATTAATCAAACAACTAAACTTGTGTGAAAAAAAATCATTCAGAAAAATTTGGCAAGCATTTCAAATTAATATATATATAACTATTAGGAACCACACAGAAAAAGCACTGTAGGTTATCTCAAGGAAAAATAGCCATCATTATCAGGATCATTAAAGACTTATCCCCTCCACCTCCTGATTTGAATCCTATTAAATATGTTTGCGATTCTATTGGCCAACCCATTTGAAAAACCCTCCAAAAAGTCTGCTTCATAGTAACATCTTATAAAGATTTTATGAAGTCAGTTTTATCTAAATTATGACTTGAGAACTTTTTTGATCAATTAAAAGTCAAACTTTTAACTAAAAAGTGACATTCATTTTACCAACTGAGTAACAAACATTTTACAAATCTCTATAAATAACCATGAAAAAATCCCTTACATAATTTTCTCCAAAATCTCTTTGTCCAAGATTGTAAGCTTCAATCAACATTTCGGGTGGCTTGGTTTTACTAACTACTATCAAACAAGGGAGACTTTGCAAACTCTCTGGATTTTTCTGCAAAATATTTTAAAATGGCATTTAGCTTTTGTTAACCTTTTCAACTTTACTAAATAGTAAAAAAAAAAAAATTTCTTACCAAGGAAAACTCTTGAAATGCCTTCTGTATATTTAAATGTACTTCTGATAAAGCAGCAGAAATAGAACAAGTTGACATGATTCGAGCCAACTGTTGTAGAAGTGTTTTATTACTTAAAAGATTTCTCATCAAAACCCAAGTTAAAAAAAAAAGAAAAAGAATTATGAACATTAAATAATTTGAATTTGTAAGTTAGATATTTTCAAGAAGTTGTGGTTACTGTAAAATATTTTAATTATCTATTAAATATATTTATGAGTACCTGTACTTGAACTGATATACTAGAGTTGGTAATGTTGCATGAAAATAATTATAATAATACGAATATAAATGTTAATATATGTATGTATGTATGTATGTATGTATGTATGTATGTATGTATGTATGTATGTATGTATGTATGTATGTATGTATGTATGTATGTATGTATGTATGTTATATATGTCCTAATTTTTTTATTTTGTTTTAAAGTAGAAATTCTTCAATAAATTAAGGATCATGGTGTCTTGTATAATTACAATTTACAGTCTTATTAAACACAATAAAATCAGAAAAATTAGCGTAACGCCAATATCAAAAGTATTATTTAAAACCTATACCCGGTGCAATGCACCGGGTTTTTTTAGCAATCAGATAAAAAACTTTACTGTATTAATCAGAAATACAATTGTAGCTATGTTAGTCATGTTTTTGGGAACTAAACCACAGTGTTATTTAAGCAATTCATGTTTCTGTTTACCCCTAGATATATTATCAGTTGTAAATTTTTTGAGCAAAAAATTTACAACTGATAATATTTCCTTATTTTTTGCTCAAAAACTTTACAACTGATAATATTTACTTATTTTTTGCTCAAAATATTTACAACTGATAATATTTACTTATTTTTTGCTCAAAAAATTTACAACTGATAATATTTACTTATTTTTTGCTCAAAAAAGTTAAAACTTATAATATTTCCTTCTACAGTATGTCAGCCTGGTAGTCAAAATAAGCAAAATTATATAAAAAATTCAAAATGGAAATCATATTTCATAAAAATAATTTTTACAGATATAAATGCATAAAAACTATTGCTTTTTAGCTGAAAAAAAAAAAAAAGTCAATATTTTAAAGTTTTTTGAGAATAATTTTTTTAAACGTATTTTTTAGATAAACTAATTTTTATTTTTGAAGTTTTTATATAATTTTGCTTCTTTTGAGTACCAGGTTCACATACTTTTGAAAGACATTTTTTTTCAATACATTAGGGACCCGTCAAATTTTTAAGGGTCTTGAGCTACCCTAAATATATTTTAATTGTTTACAAAATTTGGTGAGGATTGGATCAAAACTGTAAATTTGTATAAAGAACACACACATACACACATACAAACTTTGGGCTTTATATATTAGATATTCTGGCGCTTCTAGTCAACTTTCTCCCCTCCTCCTCCTCCTCCCTTCTCTGCTCCCCACTCTTTAATTCTCCTCATCCCCTATTTTTATAACTGATTACATGTTTTTTTCTTTATAAGCGTAACTCTTATAAGCATATGGAGGCTCAGATTTGGAAAAAAAAAAAAAGATTTGTAAGCATGTTCCTGAGCCTCGATAAACTATTTAAAAATTTAAATTTTATTTAGTTAAAAACTTTAAATATATATATATATATTTTAACTTAATTTTATTTTGCGTTTATATGAATAAACGAGCTAGCCCGGATAGCGAGATCTCACTGTTTTTTGCCAAGATCTCGGCAAATGGGCTGGTTAATTTCTTATATAAATTTGTACGCATGCGTACAAATTCTTACATTTTTTAAATATGAAAGCTTCCGCGTAAAATAATAAATTAAATAATAAAACTGGCAACTGCCGTGTACTTAAAATTTTAGTTGTTTTGCTTTTATAATTTACCAAAGATCCAGTATCTTTTAAGTAATATAAAGTAATAGCTACTTTTTTATCTGCTGATAAAAAAGTAGCTATTACTTTATATTACTTAAAAGACCAGCCCTGCTAGAAAAAGCCAGACTGACCTCGATATCATTTTTTATTTTTTTGGCAAAAATTCATATAAACGCAATTTTAAAACTTTAAAGCTCGTTTTCCGGGCTAGCTCGGCAAACGGGCTAGCCCTTGTCCATATAAACAGGACCTAAATTTAAAACAACAAAAACAACAAAAATCGAAGTTTATGTTTTGCAATGCAACGACTTTATGAAGTAATGAAATCGTTGTGTTGCAAAACCTAAACCTCAATACTTTGACATAAAAAGATAATCTTTTTTTCTTTAATCTTTTTTTCTCTAATAATAATAATAAAAAATTTAATCTTTTTTTTTTCTCTCTTGCTTTTAATGTGAAGTTTATTTAATACCATATTTAAAATGTTTATTTCATTCCTAAGTTCTATCCTTGATTTCATTGATAATATTTGTATATAGTATATATGTTTTATTTTTTATTATTATACTATAACATTAATTCAGCTACATTAAAACCAAAGCAAATACAGAGCATAAGTCAATTTTTTATTTTTCTTATACCCATAAACCTTTAGTAACGCGCACACTTTGAGAAAGTATTGAAATAAGCATATTTTATTAGAAATATGCTTAAGCTTAAGCATACTTTTGAGCCTCTTTTAACTTTTTGCTTAAGCATACCCGAGCCTCTTTCAAAAGTTTCATATGCTTATAAAAAAAACAAGCATGTATGTTAGAGATTTTATTGTAAATATGGGGGGGGGGGGGGAGAAGAGGGGTATGGGAGAATCGCAAAGCGCAAATATTCATGCATACTTTTTCTCTTTAGTACCAATTTAATAGCTGTTGAAAGTTTTGGTTGGAGTTCTTCTCCAAATGATACTAAGATTTTGTTTTAGACAATTTACAAAACTTATTTGGACCTTGGTTTATAGTTTGTCCATCTAAACCCAAATAGATTTAATTGGATTGAATTCTGGCGATCGAGCTGGCCAGGGATAGGAGCTGGCAAGGATCGAGCTGGTCATTAAATTTTTTTCTTTTTTTTTTTTTCCTTCCAAGCTTTGATTCTGCAAGCTGTGTAGGCAGAAGCTATATTCTTTTAAAACGGCCACCATTCGCTTCAATTAATTGGCATGTCTACTAATGAACCAAGAAGTTCTCCAGCGTCTGTATGAAGTGTTGATTAATTCAACCTGTATAGATATTACACAAACTTAAAATTATTAAATTTAAGGCCGGTATAAATACTAATACTTCAACCACCAAACAATTAAGGCCGGCTTAAATACCAACACTCCCACCGCTACCTTGGCACGTCAAAGTAATTCCTATGCTTTTTTTAGATCTAAATCATTTGGCAAGAGCTTTGCTTTCCTGTTTATTACGTCAAAGCTCCATTTTTTACATTAACCAAGCAATTTTTTTCTTACACCCTTTATGAGCCTACCATCATCGGTATTTTAACGGTTGTATACACAATGTTTTTCTATCCATAACAAAATGTTTCAAAACTGTATTGGAAGAAACACGTTTTTCACGATATTCGTTGAAGTTATCGGTAAGTTCACGATAACTTTGATAACCTTGAATTAGCACTTGCTTGACGAAGTATAAAACTGAATTCGCGCTGTATTTTTTTTTTTTTTTTTTTTTTTTTTTGAACTTCTGAATGAACTTCTGGTCTTCTTCGGCTATATCTTGATTGTGCTCTTCTACATCTTCAGTCTCTCCTTGCTTGTTCTCTGTTGTATGCGTTTTTTTATACTATACAGAGTAGTAAGGTAGTTCCGCTTGAAACTAGTCAGGTGCGGACTGAAAATTTTTGTAGTTTCAGCATCCAATAACAACTTCTCGAGTTGGTCAATGAATAATACATCTTTGTGCAAAATAGAATTATCTTCATAAAAATCTGCTAATGTAATAGGAGCAGAAATAGCTAGCAGCTGGAGGTATGGAATTTGCTTGCCTGTAGTGACAGCTTTGCATGTGACAATGGTTTGATCTTCAGATTTCTCTTCATCATCTAAACCTGCATCATCTTCCTCTTCGTTTTACAAAAGTTATTCTTCACAATTAAACAGTTCAACTTTCATCAAATGGCACAAGTTGCTGAACTTTGCACTTTACACCTGTCGTTTATCGATTGGTGGGGTTATTAGTCTAAGTAGCTGTTAGGGCTCCCTTTTTTTAATCAACTCATCCCAAAAATTTTTCAAATGACTGTCAACTATTGCGATTATCCTTTCTGATACCAAATAATCTTCATTACTGCCTAAGGCGTTTGCAACCCAGAGAGTTAAGAAACAGTTAACTACATCGATCTGCAATGAATTAAAGCACTCTACTAACATTCTCATTATGTTGTCGTATGTTGTCGGAGTAAATTTAAATAAATTTCTTCAAATTATCGTCAGGTACAACGCTTTAGTTAAACATGGATAGGTTCCTGTGATGGAATAGAAGTCTATGGCTGCTTCTGATTCAGAAAGCATTCTTGAACAAAACCTACTCTCAATTGATCAGCAATTGAACTTTAAATCTGATTTTGTTTTTTATAATAATTATGACTCTAAACATACTACATGAAGTGATAATCAATGGTTATCAGAAAGCATGAAAGATATCCTTGAATGACCAGCCTAATCTCCAGTTAAACACCTGTGGGATAATTCAGATCGAAAAATTTAAGACAAAAAAAATTAGCAGCCTCATGATGACCTCATGTAGAACCGTCGCACAGCGTATCGCTTCATACAAGCTAGGTGGACAAAAGTCATATCAAGAAATCGACTAATTGATAATATTTTCACAATAACAGTCCTACATTAGTAATAACTTGTGGTGTTAACTATGAAAAACATTACAGAGCAATGATTTATAAGCAATTAAAGAGGCGTTAAAATGTAATTTAATTTTTGAAAAAAAATTAATTAAAAGTTTACAATGGTTGCATTAACATTTAACAAGAATTAAAGAAAGCAATCATTTTAATGCAGCAATGGATTTTACTTTTGAGGGTAAGTACTATTTAATTACATTAAATATTTTATCTAAAAGTTAAGCAATATGTGTTAAAATATGGTTTAAAAAAATGGGTTAAAATTGTAAAATATTTTTGGTTTTTAATTTTTAAATTTATACAACTTTTTGTATCCACATGTATCCAAGCTAATTTATTAACAGTGTTTTGCTAAAGTTCTAAGGTGTACAACAAAGAAAAAATTTTCACCACATAAATCCACAATTTTTTGTTATTAAATTTCATTTAGATCATGTGCGCTTTTTTTCAAAAATGGAGTTGTTTAAAAAATGGCGAAGACATAATCAAGAAGAAAGAAATTCTCGTTGAATGGATTTTATTTTGCAAAGATTTTGTGTTACTGATGTAACTGATGTGACTAAAGATTCTGAGAGGTCTTTGCAGTTAAAAATTTCATGTATGGCTTCAAAATTCGCAAAAAAATGGTCTGCAGCACATATGATGATGGACCGTTTTTTAAACAAAAATAAAATTTGGTTAGAGGGGGTATATGTAGAGTTTAAAGTAAGTATATACCAGAAATGTACTTTTTCATCATCTGGAGAAATTCAAGGACAACCAAAAAAGAACTTTGAAGACTCGTCCTTTAAAACCAAAAAGCGAAGGGTTGAAAACTTAGTAAAATCGCAAAGTGCAACTGAGTTGACCACAGCTGCTGAAGTAGCATGCCGTGCTTTGGGGCACAGAAACCAAGCTACTTTAATCAGGAAAAGTCTGGAATCATCAGAAAAAATAAATCAAAAGACTTTATTTGTGGGGGCAGGCAGTTAAATTGTGACGAGGCATTAGCTTATTACATTGACTCTAAATGTACAAGTCATTCTTATAAACAGACAAGAAAGTGGTCTTTAAAGGCAGGGCATATATTATTTCCATCTTATTATAGTCTATGCAAGTCGAAAAAGTTATGTTATCCATTAGATGAACATATTTCTGTTACAGAAACACGTGCCGAAATTAGCCTACAAGCTATACTTGATAAAACTACTGAACGCCTAATTGAAGCCCAATGCGAAGTTCTTAAAAGTATTGCTTTTACTATGCCATTCACACTAATTAGCAAATGGGGATGTGATGGGAGCTCCGGTCACAGCACATACAAACAGAGATTTAAAAACTCTGATGCTACTGATGAATTTCTGTTTGTATTTTCATTTGTTCCGTTGAGACTGAGTGACGGTTAAAATATTATTTGGCAAAATCCACGACCTTCATCCACGCTTTATTGCCGACCAATTAAATTTATTTTTTCAAAAGAAACAAATCTTTTAACTACAACAGAAACTAACCAAGTTTTAAAAGAAGTTTCTCAACTTGTTCCAACATCTATAAGACTCAACGAATCTCAAATTACTGTTAAACACGACCTAATACTATCAATGATAGATGGAAAAGTTTGCAATGCCTTGACTGACACAAGTTCCCAACAAAAATGTTACATATGTGGTGCGACTCTTAAAATGATGAACGGTGAACTAAAAGACTTAGTTGTTAAAAAAGAACATTATGGTTTTGGTCTGTCTACTTTGCATGCGTGGATTCGTTTTTTTGAGTGCATGCTACACATTAGTTATCGTTTAGATATAAAAAAGTGGCAAGTTAGAAGCGATGAAGATAAATTTAGTGTCCAAAAACGTTCAGAAGATATCAAACAAAAATTTAAAAAGCATATGGGTCTTATTGCAGATAAACCAAAACCTGGCTTTGGGAATACAAATGATGGGAACACAGCTCGCAGGTTTTTTATGAAGCCAGAGTTGAGAGGGGAGATTACGGGTTCAGACATCAATCTCATTAAAAATTTCAGTATTTTATTAAGAACACTTTCCTCGGGCTATGATATTAACTATTATGAATTTGAAAAGCTTTGTTCTGAAACCAGAACTCTTTATATTAATCTGTATCCGTGGTACTATATGCCTGTTACTGTGCACAAAATACTTGTACATAGCACGGATGTTATAAAAACATGCCTTCTTCCAATAGGACAACTGTCGGAAGAGTCTCAAGAAGCCCGCAATAAAGATTTTCGTCGATTCCGTGAACACCATACAAGAAAAAATTCACGTATTTGCACAAATATAGATTTGCTCAATATGCTTTTGGTAACATCAGATCCTGTCATTAACTCACACAGAGAATTGTTAAGTAAGAAAACTGGTAAACTACCGTTGGAAGTTTTGAATTTAATTATCCCACCTATAATACCACCACAGCTGGATGAAAATAGAATTATGTGTGAGGATGAAGATTAATTAAAGTCCGATTCATCGGGTACTGAAAGTAACAATGATTCATCCGATAATAATTAATTATTAATAAAATATTTTTTTATTTTACGTAGTGTAGTGAGTATATTTTTGTATTTTGTATATTTGTAGTGAGTGTATTTTTATTTTAGGCAAAATTTTATTACATTATTTATGTGTTATAAAAGTAATAAAATATCGTCTTTTTTATAATAAAACTAAAAAAAAAAACATTTTATAGTAAAATTGACTTTTAGGCGCCCCTTTAAGCTAAACGCGCGGGGTAATTTGGCCCCTGCCTCCCCCAGGCTACCCAACTGCATAACTAATCAATAAAACACCAAAATATTGTTAACAACATTCTTAGGAATGAAATTACAAAGCAAAATATTTTTGTCCACCTAGCTTGTATGAAGCGATACACTGTGCGTCGCAATAAGTTCGAACATCCTTTAGCCACCCTTTATCACCCTTTAGATTTTTTTGGCGTTTCAAACAAATTTTAATAATAGGTACATACACGGTAAAGAAATTTCTTTAAGAAAATATATTTATCTTAAAACAGCTAAACAGAAACATGAATTAAATGTTTTCTGATTCATTTGTTTTTTAAGATATTTATCTTATCATGTTCCCTTCATCAAAATGCTTTTTTTCTCTTATATGTAAAAAAATATTTCTATGGTAGCCATAAAATAATCGTAAAGAACCTCTGACTAACTTTCAAAGTATTTTAAATAACATAAACTCTTTAAAAATAGCTCAGGTGTAAAAATTTTGTAAAACCACTACACAGTTAGTGTAAGAAATCATAAAACTATCCTTTGAAAAATATTTGTAGTGTTTTGAGTACAGTTTATTAGGAAGATATATAGATAAACGAAGTTTATAACAAGTTCGTTAAAATCGAAAAATATAAAATTCGAAGTTGCCGCAATCAAAACAGATAACTTCAACATTTTAATAATTATATATATATATATATATATATATATATATATATATATATATATATATATATATATATATATATATATATATATATATAGATACATACATACATACATACATACATACATACATACATACATACATACATACATACATACATACATACATACATACATACATACATACATACATATACCTATGTATATCAAAAGATTCTGTTAAAAACATAATGAATATAAAAAAGTCTAAATATTACATACAGTCATTCCGTTAATCCAATAATAATTATGATAATACCTCTTACTTAAAACTAAAGAATTTATTTGACTTGTAACCTTCTAAAACACTTTTTTTTAATTAAAAATATTAATAAAAAGTTTAATTAAAAATATTAACAAAATAAGTAAAAAAATATAAATTATTCAGAGTATGATTAAAATTGAATATGAAAATAAATTAATTAAAAAATTTTGAACTTCTAATTAAAAATACAACAATTTGTTTTAGTGTTTGGCTGACTAACTAGATCAAAGGTTTTAACAGGAGCTCTCTCTTCATTATCAACAGACAAGAGAAGTTCAACTAAAGTTCTTTTGAAAAAGTTTTCTATAACATCTGTCATTTACTGCAGACATTTTTATAATGTGTTTAAGATTTACAGAGAAGTTAGGATTATTATCTAAAAAACTTTGAAGATGCTCATCTTTAACTGCTCTTTCAAGTACTCTATCAGTTTTATTGTAGATTATTACAACTCTTGCATCATCACAATAATGTTTTTCTTGTATAGATTTATATTCCTTACCAATATAGTGAAGAGTCTCGATATCTGTTGCATCTATTACAAATATCAAACAAACAGCATTCCGATAAAATGGTCCAAATGATAATGAATTGTGATGCTCCATTCCTGCAGTATCAACCAGCTTTATCTTAATTTTAAAAAAAAACAACAGATATCTAAATTTTATATTATACTTTATAGTAATATTTAGCACAATATGAAAAGTAAATAAGTTAATTGTTAAAAATATAAAATTTGAAAACTGGAATACTTTCAGCAATAGATTAAATTGTTTTAGAAAAATAACATACATGCCCCCCCCCCCCCCCCAGGGTGCATAGAAACTCATAAGAAATTTTGCTTAAAATGCTAAATTGCGATGAATTATAGAGCTACGCTTATGAAAATTGGAGAGCAGTGGGTTTGATCATCGCTTTCTTTTTTTTGCTTTAAAACTTTTTTGTAAGACTTCAATAAAAAAGTTATTAAAGAGCTAATTTGCTTGGGAATAGAGTCTGCAGATGTTGTAATTGTTTTAAGCTGCAATTTGGTGTCTGTTTACAGATTGAAAAATGAGTTAGATGACAACTGTAGGCCTCAGAAGCATCCTGAAGGACACCATGAACTCCTGGAACTCCTGCTTTCTTAAAAGTGTCAAGTTAAAAATAAAAAAGCAATTACATAAAATCTTTTAGAAAAATGGCTAGGGGAGATGGAGTAAGAAAGGATAGCATCATGATATCATCAAGGATGACCATAGAGCAATGATAAGGACAAGAATAACACATCACTTGATCACAGACTTAGTAATAGCGTCAAGACTGTAAAGATCAAAAAGGTCACTCAACATTCTTAAAGATAGAAAAAAGCTGAAGATCTTATTTTCTGATGAGAAACTTTTCAACCTTGATTCTGTTCATAACAGTAGAAATATTTATTATGTAAGCCCTGAAAAAGCTGAAAATTTTTCAAAAAATATCAGGCATTTTTAAAAAAAATACTCTGCAATAGCTGTGATTTTTAGCTTTATTGCTTCAGATGGAAATGAAATGCTTCAAATGTTTTTTTCTTAATGGCTTAAAAATTACAGCTGATACCAAATATTTTGAAAAAGAAGATTCTGTCTTGGGTGATGTCCAACTTCATTCCAGATGCAGACAGGGCTCCTACCCATTGCAAAAAAAAGTTAAAAAATGGTTGTCAACTAATATACCTGGGTTCTGGTCAAAGGAAAAGTAGCCTCCAGATACTCATGACCTGAACCCCTTAGAATGTTATGTGCCACCTTGCATCCAAATATGAAATATCTGGAAGTTGCAATAAAGAAGCAGTAGTCAAAAATGAAAGAGCCCTCCCTTAGGAAAGTTTGCTTAAGGTTCAGGATTCATCTGGATTTTATTTACACAAATTTCCACTACTATTTGAGGATAGAAGTCCTAAAATATTCTCCTATCTGAAGTTCTAACATACTCTCTTACTAAGGAACATATTTCCTTAGTAAGAGAGTATGTTAGACTTCAGATAGGAGAATATTTTAGGATTAAAATATTCTCCTATCTGAATTCTAACATACTCTCTTTAGGACTTCAATTTGAAAAGATTATTGTTTACTAATTTCCCTGCAATTTACGTGCAACTTATTGAAGAATTAAAAACATCAATCAATTTAGTTATGCCACTAAAAGAAGTTATTTGGCATCGCTATTTTTCTTTCTTTAACAATTATGCAACCAAAAAAAAGATGAACTAGAAACATCTATACTCACTTTTATTGGCTTTGGTTCTTGTACTTCATAATCATAATCATCATATTCACATTTTATTTCTGTTTTACCCTGTACTCGTGCAAAAATAGTTGTCTTTCCAACACCATACTTCCCTGTAAGACAAACTTTATAACGCCGGGCCATTTTTAAATTACTATAAGATATTTACTAAATGTCATTTTGGATATTAAGTAATCTTATTTGTTCTATATTTTAGGTAACTTATGAAAAGTTTAACAGAGATGAAATGAAATCTGCAAACTGATATGTGATAAACAAAAGAAAATAAAAACCTTCAGTTAAAACAAACAACATGAAACAATAAGAATTAAAAATAAAAGTAATATAAGCTTAATGAAATTGTTAACAAAATAAATTACTAAAGATAATTATGAGGTGAAAGTGATACAAAAACAGCATGAAGTAAATTCTAATTAAAAAAGCATCACCCACATTTGGGCAAATTATATGCATCATCTACATACATTATATGTGCACACAGAGTCATACTTTATTATATACAAGGGCAGTGTAACCACCTGTTCATTCTTTTATTTATTTATTTTTAATATTATGTGGCAAGTAGTTTTAGGAAAATAAAAAAGAAAATACTTACACTTAATTGTTAAAATATTTATATAAACTGAATACGTTAAGAGATAAAAATCAACATAAAAATTTTCTTTAATTAATTTTTTTAGAATTCACTCCTATTTCTGCTTATTTTTTAAATCTTATTCACTTATTGAGTTGCTTGTTCATTTATTCGTTTGCTTGTGATCTCATAATGAAAATTTTAATTAAAAGATACATTTAGTACCAATATGATAGGGAAAACATTCCACTTTTAATTTTTAAATAAACTTTTGATGATTTTTCAAACACCCTGTTATATAGTTACATGAGGCCATGAGGCCAATAGTAGCATGACCCTCAAAAAGCAGTAACCTAACAATCTAAGTTACACAACTTGAAAATACAAAGAAAATAACTTACTATTTTCATGATGCTGACAAAATAAAGTTAAAGATTTGAAAACAGTTTATTTTAAAAACCTTTCAAGTTTCTGATCAAAAAGTTGGGTAACTGATTAAGACCTAGTCAGAAACACTTTTATCTGGAAAAAATAGGTAAGGATAATATGAATAATAAAATTAACAATTTATGTTTCAAAAAAATATTCAACAAATAATTCACACACTTGAAATATTACAACATAATAGCTTTTGATTTAATGATAATATTACCAATACCAGTACTTAGTACTGGTATGTAGTAATCAAAAAGGTAACTTAGTTACCAACATAAATGTAAGTTCCCTTACAAGGGCTGCAAGAACTACGATTATATAAACTTCATTAAAAATTATTTTTCTATAAGTAGCTTATTATGTATTTAAACCAGTGTGAAGGGCAAAGCTGTAATCATTTTTGACAGCATATTTTGTTCTATTCAAATAATGCTTTGGAACAAATAGATCATGGATGTTCTTTTCTACCTATTAATAGTAAATAAGAATATTTTTTTAAAGATAAATGATTAGCAAAATGTAATTGCAGTTGTGAGAAAGAAAAATCCATGTAATAATCAATATATATATATATATATATATATATATATATATATATATATATATATATATATATATATATATATATATATATATATATATAATCAATATATATATATATATAATCAATATATATATATATATATATATATATATATATATATATATATATATATATATATATATATATATATAGAGAGAGAGAGAGAGAGAGAGAGAGAGAGAGAGACGCTACTCAACTCGAAAGTCGAGTAGCGCCCAAATACAGCAACAATGGGGAGTGTGCTTTTTGATACCTAACACTTAAAACAGATGTTCAAGGATAATTCTTGATCATTTATTCTATACCAAATGGGAGATCTTGTAAATAATCCAAAATACAAAGATTTAATGGACTTTTTGCATTTGTAAATTAAACTCATCGCAACTGTAATACATTACAGACTACTTATGTTGATCACAGACGGAGTGCCAACATATAGCTTTAGTAAAGATTAAATAATCATAATTCTAAATAAATAAAACAATCTAAGAGTTAATAAATTAAGCAATTTTAAAGGAAATAATTAGAACAATTTAAAGAAAATATTTAGAGTATTCTAAAAGGAATTAAATAGAGCAATCTATAGAAAATAAAAAGAGCATTCTAAAAGAAAATAGAACTACTTTAGAAATAAATAGAGCAGTCTAAGTTAGAAATAAATAATCTAAGAAAAAATAAGGCAATCTATGAGGAAAAGTATAGTGTTTTATAGGTAAGTAATGAAGTCGATTATATCCTAATAGAAAATGTTTAGAAGCCCAATAACTCATTTTATTTAAATACTGTGTAACGATAAGAAATCCCGGTGGAGAACACGAGGGAATTAACAATAATAAAATTATTAGAAAGAAAAGCTAATATTAGCGTAGCTCTCTAATGCTCTTCCTCTTACATGTTTTGTCATTTGTTTTGGCGACAAAGTTAGATTGAAAATAAAAACGTGTTTGTAATACGTTTTTATACGAAAATCCGTCAGTGGTTTTAGTTAAAAGTTTCAAAACAAAAAAATGGTCAAACAGCATAATGTAAAACTCACTGTTAAGAATCGCACTCCTTTTCCGATGACTTTATTTGGCACTTGGTTTGAATCTGGAAGAGTTGCAGATAATTTTTCGTTTCCTAAAGAGATACTTCAAAACGAAACTCATACAACTTTGTGCTATGAACGAGATTGGGCAATAAGTGGTTGCTCTGGTTATGTGCAATATCTAATGAACGGAAGCATGGTCACTATTGGTTTTTCAAATCCTAGTGCTGGCAGCAACAAGTTGGGAGTAGCAGCAGGTGTTGAAGGGAAAGCGGTAAGTTGTAATTTTGTTGTTTTTAAATATTTTAATCATTAAGGATTGTTTTTAATGAGATATTGTAAGTATAAATTTATAAAATATTTTAAAATATTAAAAATGATGCCTTGATATTATCAGCGGTTTTTTTTTTTTTTGCTAATAGTAAAACTGAAATTTAAAAAAGTAAACCACGTGTTAAAAAAGTAAACCACGTGTTGTTTTTAAATAATTTAATCATTAAGGATTGTTTTTAATGAGATATTGTAAGTATAAATTTATAAAATATTTTAAAATATTAAAAATGATGCCTTGATATTATCAGCGGTTTTTTTTTTTTTTGCTAATAGTAAAACTGAAATTTAAAAAAGTAAATCACGTGTTTCGAAAATCAAATAAAACGTCAATCGCAAGTGCATTTTCTCTCTTCCGTAGAGAGTTTGAATAATCTGAGAGAGACTTGAAATTTTTTAATCTGAGAAAAAGAAAAAGAAAAGAAAAAAATAAATGAAATGACGAGTTTTTCTATTTCTGTTCGGGCATTTTTTGAAAGCTTTTCATCCTATGAATAAATTTTCGAAGACTTGTTTTCCTCTTTTAATTAAATTTACCTTTTTCAAATAATAAAAGAAGAGAAAATCTGTTTTTTTTTTAGTTTTGGGAAGTAATTGGTTCACAAGACTACCAAGAATTTAGTGAGACTATCAAGGTTGGTGGAAAACCTGTTATAGTAACTTGCAAGTGCACTGGAAGTACCACAAACGATGCCAATGTCTTATTTGTTTCCAACTATCAAGGGAATGAGCAAATCTATCCGCCACCTTATTCTAATAACTTGTATCCACCTCCAAAATTTTAAGAAATTTTTAACATTTCACTCATGCTTAAAAATTTTTTTTTTTAGTGTATCTTAGTGCAAGTGGTATTTCCTAGTCTCCTAGGAGACTGAAAAAGCTTCCAGCCTCTCTTCCCATCCTCACCTCTCTCATCCATCTTTTGTTACAATAGTAATTAAGGGATAACATGATACAGTACAAATACTTAAGAGACCATGAGACCATATTTTTAAGAAAAAGTTATGATCTTAAAAAATGATTTAAAAAGTAGCAAAACAGCTGTATTTTTCAAATTTCAGAAAAAAAATGCTTTCAGCATCTAGAAAATACTTTTTTTTTATTTCTCATGTTTATATCATATTTACATTATCTATGATAATTGTATTACATTTACATTATTTATGATAATGGTATTAAATTTATGTAATTTATGATAATTATGTTACATTTACATTGTTTATGATATCACTAGAAGTTAGTGATAAGCAGCAATAAACGGCCCTCGAACAGACGGCCAAAAGGTTGAGACCACTCGAGAGATATGTGCAAATGTATATTTATTTACAAATGGTAAGAGTATGTAATTGGAATTGTAAAATCTGTAAGGTGGAGTTTTTGTGCTTCATAGTGCCTCTCTGTGCCTCATGATTTTACCAGCTCCTTTGTCAATATTTTAAAAAGAAAAAAAAAAAACGCGAATCATGCTGGACTAAAGTTCTTTAAAGAGTTTCGTTTTGTTTTATTCGTCTCCCGTTGAATTCCAAGTCTAAAAAAAATACCACTTTTAATGAAATTAAAACTCTTTTGGTCAGTGCAGTTGTCTTTGACTACTCATATTTGACGCTTAAGAATGCAAAAATGAAAATAAGTATAGCTTTTTAAAGTCAATTACGACTATAGTCTTTAATTGTTTTCTTGGGGGTTGCAAAGCTGAAACTTGGGGGGATTGACGGAAGGGCACCTTTTCGTCAATCCTGGGGTCAGTGACACCAGTTTTGGTAGCTGTGGTTTTGTGAGAGGAATGCTGTATTTCGTCTCTCGTATTTACTGCAGTAAATCCATATTATACAGCCTCTCCGTGGCGCAACTAGTAACTTAGGCAACTAAGGCTAATGTATAATGGGTCTCCAAGGGTAAGGAGGATAAAGATCTTACCCAAAGTCCATCTCAAGGTGCTGTTGGGCTAACGATCCAACAGTGCTGATGGAACATTTGACTTGTTGCTGCAGCTAAAAGAGAAAGTGGCGTGCCCCCTATCGGAAAGGGGGGAGCAACAGTCAATAACAACAGTGCCCTTCCGTCAATCCCCCCAAGTTTCAGCTTTTTTAAAGTCAATTACGACTATAGTCTTTAAAGTAAAAATATCACGAAAACAAAAAAAGTTTGAGAAGCATCGAAGTATTGAAAAGTGATAAGCTATTTTATCATTACATAAAAGAAAATCTGAACGTGCAGCAAGACAGCAAATTTTAAAGACTGGTATTCATCGTACAACACAAGCGATAGACGAAAAGTGGAAACCATCTAGATTTTCATCGCTCGAGAAGGCCAAAAGCTACAATAACAAGATTAAACCAGTTTATTGTTAAACCTTCAAACTAAGAAGAAGTTAATTAAAACGAAAATTATGTGAAAATGATGTGGCCTCTACAAAGCTCTAATATTAACCCTATTGACAAATATAATTCTACAAAGCCTTCATCTTAACTCAATTGGCATAGACATCTATTTCTTGTAATATCCATTTTTATTTTATGTTCTTTTGCTTTTTTACTCATCGACTTTAACTTTAATAAATATTTGTCTGATTTTGTAAACACCTTACCATGTTAAAATATTTTTTAGCTTTCAATTTTTTTTTTTTTTTTTTTTTCATAACGGTATCAAACTTTTAGCCGGAATTTTGTACCAGTCACGTGTACCAGTCACGTGTATGTGTACCAGTCACGTGTATGTGTACCAATCACGTGATGTGTATCAGTCCCGTGTATCTGTACCAGTCACGTGTATGTGTACCAGTCACGACATGTTTTAAATAAACCACATTCAAATCTATTGCATTTAGTACCAACTGTTCTTCATTCGAATTCTGTTGGTCAGCTGTTCTTGATTCGAATTCTGTTGGTCAACTGTTCTTGATTTGAATTCTGTCAGTAAACTGTTCTTGATTCGAATTCGATTGGTCAGCTTTTCTTGATTCGTAGCTATAGAGTCTTCACTATATACTAGCTGAGCCACTTTTCCCCAAAAATTTTTCAATTGATTGAGTTTTTGGAATATTTGGTGGAAAAATATGTTTTGCACAAATGGTAGGGGAACATGGGGCAAGATGACGAACGTTTTGAAAAGCACTTATATCTTAGTCAATAAGTGTTCCAATATGTAAAACTTTATCAAGAAGTGATTAAAAAATTATCATGCGCTACTGATGTATCAAAAAAACCTTATAAAAATTGAAAAAAGTCTGGAAAAAACTCATTAACCAATGTTACCTCAAATCGTCATCTTGCCCCGTATGCGGGGCAAGATGACGATTTTAAAATAAGTTAATTCCATGATACCATTACTGCCTTAAATATCACGGTATCATAAATTCTAGTTTATAAAATAAGCAATAGAAATAGTGGTGTAATTTTTTAAAAAAATTAAGTTATATATTTATAAAGGGCTATTCAGAAAAACCTGTCAATCAGTTCATAGTAAATTCCAACACAACAAAATAAAGCAAATGTCAAACAAAATATTTTAATGCGCAATAAAAAAATGTAATAATTGCTAAGCTACACAAGTGTAACATACAATACAAGTAAATTTGTGTTCAACATATTGCCCACAAGTTAAATGACACCAGTGTTCACAGGATTTACACATATCCCAGTCATCATCAAGCAATGGATCATTAGGATAACCATAGATAATTTCACAATACCAACATGAAATTCCTTCAGTTTTGTCAATTATTTTTGAAATTTGAATTTTGGATTTTTTTTTCGCTCTATTTTTGGCTTTGTCATTCTTCTTTCTATTACTAGTTACAGCTGCTGTTTTTTTAAGCTGGTCCTTCTTTTCTCTAACAGCTTTCTTTATTTTTTGCTTCATCAATTTTTCTCGTTTCTCGAGTGCAGCTAATTGAACTGCAGCTTTAAAAGGGGAACTTGTTGCCACTTCTGCTCGCTTGAATTTTCTTTTACGGCTAGCACTATTTGTAACCCTACAAGCAATAGGATAAGGTAGAATGTTCTCAGGTGATACAGTTTTAGGCACATCATTTAACTCTATTAGGGTTCTATCAACACTTGCATCTGCATTCGATTGAATGCATTTTGGTTCAGTGTTAACAGTTGGCAATGATAAAGAGTTGTTGTTGTTAAATGATATGGTCAATGCTGACATGTACTTCGGCAAAATGACGAACGAATCATCTTACCCCGTTCATCTTGCCCCTAGACTACACAATCTTCAAAAATGATTCAGTACTATACACAAATAGGTTATCATAGCTTAACACTAATCGTATGGCTTCCAAATTGAACAAGCTAAACGAAAAATTCACGCTTACCTTAAGCTGGTGATGTAATGATGAAAAAAATTCTCGCTTACCTTAAGCTGGTGATGTAATGATGAAAAAAATCAAATGCTAGTGGATAATTTTTTTTTTCTTAATATCGGAAAAACCTTATTTTATACTTATCTTTCATCCCGAAAATAATATTTATAAAGAAAACATAAATAAATCAAGTAGATATAATCTACATCGCTCTTAGCTACAGTCAGCTTTCATATTTGGTTGAGTTTTGAAGATAATGGTAGGTCGTCATCTTGCCCCATTCGTCATCTTACCCCATGCTCCCCTACTTGGTGCTCATTCAACCAATCTATTGTCATAATGTGATGTAGCTTGATACGAGGTAGCTAGGTGTGCCCAAAATATGTATTATTCATCATAATGTGTTTATTGATAAATTTAATTAATTTTGGTACATATTAAAATGTTTTTAAATATGGATGTTGGCATTAAATGCTGGTCCTTTTGTTATTCCAATAAATGATATTGATATATTTGGTAAACCAAAGTGCCAACCAAACTAAAATTTTATTTTAAGTTTTTCCTGAATATACGCATTTGATAGGCCTAAATTTGAAACTAACCAATTCAAACAAAATCGAAGAATGTCGTTTTTAGCGAAATTTTTCGATTTTGTTTGTTGGTTTTTGTCTCAAGATCACTGATCGAACTTTTTTTGACTTATCATTACACTTTTGAAAAGTTGTATTGTGCCGCGCATGCCACTGTACACAGCACAAATCCAATCACAACTGAATTTGTAACAGAATTACTTTGATTGAAAACCTTTTGCTTTAAAATGTTATAAAAGCTTTTCATTAAAAGCTAATTTCGTCCGCCCAGCGCAGGACGTCAAAAACAAGAAAGTTGTTATATACTTTTTTAAACAAGTTTATAACAGTTTTAAAAAAAAATGAAGGAGTTAGAGCCTTTGGCCCTTCCCCGGATTTGAAAGTTAACTTAGTGCTACGGTGAGTTTTTCTTGCGGCAGAGAAAATATCTCAGAACCATCTTTTAAAGAAAACTTTTAAATTATTTTACGAAATGATGATCTTTTTTAACTTATTTAAAGAAATTTATTTAAAATGAAGTAAAAGTATTTTAAATGCTATAACTTTTAAAGAAGTAAATGAATAAATTACCCATAAATCAATATTTTAAAAGGACAAAAGTAATTAGTGAATGAAATATATGGCGTCACTAATACACTTCATAAATTATTGCTGTGTTTTTGAAAACTTTCGCGTGCGCTGGATACTTTAATTCTCCATCTGAATGCATTTATGGCTTTCCATTGAACAAACAAATCATATTTGTTGGAGAATATTTCCTCATCTACAATGAAGAAAATGCGAGAGGCTCTCTTACAGTCGCCTGTGCAGATTTTGAAAATGGACACGAAAAAAGTTAAAACTGTTCGATTAATGTTGTATACATTTTTAGAAAAAAGAAATTCTTCATTTAGTTATTGGTACCATCATGCAATGTAAGTGTACTTAAGAATTGATTGATTGCAAAACGTAGTTCTAAAATCTTTCGATGAGTTCGAAGTTGCTGAGCTATTTAGGTTTTTTGTTTTGATTTTTCCTGTGGTTGCTGTAGGATTTTAAACAAATACCGAGACAAAATGTCTGCGAATGCTGCAGCTTTTACTTTAGGAACTTGGATAATTAATGTTAATGGTTTTCTTTTCATCATTTTTCATAATTTAGTGCGTTTCTGATTATATTGAGTCTGGCAATAGCAGCCGCTACTTCAGTTTTCCAAAAAAAAGGACATTTGAAGACAATTCAGCTTGTATTAGTAAGATATTTTGTAAAAAAATAAAATAAAATAATAGTAATAATAAAAAGTAATAATAAAATAATAAATAATAATGATAATAAAAAAAACTGTACACAATAGTAAATGAAGCAGGTTGAAGGTGGGGGGGGGGGGGTAGTAGGATAAATATAGGTACAACTTGTAGATTTGAATAAAAAATAAGTCGCAAGCTAAATGCATGTACGCCATGTTTTATTGAATATATATATTAATGATAATTTCACAAACAGTATTTTTAGAAACTCGATTTCTTAGCGACTACGTTTGCAAAATGTTTTTGATTAATGGAGTGTTATAACTATAACATTATTTTTTTATATTTATTATAGATATATGCAGTACATATATGTTATATTTTCAGCATGAAAACTGTATATAAATTTTAAGGAACTAATATTATTGGCTATCTTTACGCTGGAATTCTCACTTCGGGTGTGGGGCTCAGGAGCAACAGGAACTTATGGTGGAAAAGGTGGGTTGAAAAAATACCTGCAAAAACCACACATGATGATAGGTAAAATCTTTATTAAAAACTTTTTTTTTTACTTTATAAAAAAAAAAATTATTTTGTTACCGCTATTATTTATAAAAGTTTGTTTTGCTTTTCAG